>NC_060085.1:8942500-9567500 GCF_922984935.1 Meles meles
CTGGGGCCACGGGGTGGGGGGTGAGGGAGAGGGTAAGCAGAGCTTCTGTGTCTCTCCTCAAGAGAGCCCTTGCCTCTGGCAGCGGAGAGGACACCCCCCCCACCCCTGGCCTCTGCTCTGCATTTCTTGCAGCTCTATTTCCTGTGCTTGCTTGGTTGTGTGTAGGGCTCTAGGGCCGGGAGACTTTTTCTAGGGAATCATGAGGCTTCTGAGAGGGTCTTTCCCCCTCCAAGCTCAGAGGCTTGTGCGGCTGAGACAGTGTTGAGTGTAAGGCCTTGCTAGGCAGCCTGGTGCTGTGTGGATCTTTTGCTCGTTATTACAAAATAATAATAATGGCGAAACCATTAAACAGCAATTCCTTATTGCCTGTCAAGGAGTTTCCAAGAGGCAAAGCTTGCCTGCTTCCCTCACCTTCCAGGCAAGCACTTCCTGTGCGGACCTGAGCGGGCGGCTGTGGCTGCCGGCCCAACCGGTCCCCCAAGTGTACCGGGTCCAGAGCCAGGACTTGTTTCCTCAGAAGCCCGCTCCCAGGCCCAGCAACTAGGGCAGGACTCTAGTCCTTTACCACTGGAACAGGATGAGGGAGCTGCAGCCTCTGCCGACACACGGAGGTCACAGAAATCGGGTTTCCCCGATGTCACTCGTAGCAGATTACATTTTGCATGCGCACAGGAGAGGTAATCAGCGGAGCACGGCACGTTCTTCTCACCTGTGTTCAGTGCCTGTTGAGTCGACCGCGTGGCTGTAGTCAACTCAGTGCCCTCTGGCCCTGACCACATGCATAGTGTGGCCACTCGGGTCATTGTTTCTGCTGGGAGGGGGCCCACAGACAACGGCCAGTATGGTGGCTCGTTGGTCTGCTCTGCACCGGGTAGTTGGCCAGAACCAGAGGATCCGCTGGGTGCAGGCTGCCCCTCGTGTGTGTGGAGCTCAACTTTTGAGCTGGACTCGGGATCGAGATAGCTAGCGAGCGTGGACTGGGGAGGCAGGGCCCAGAAGTCTGCAAGCAAGGCCCTGCCTGCAGCGCCAAGGGGAACTCTGTGGGGAGCAGCGCTGGCTTCCAACACAAAGGCCGCTACTCCACGGACTAGTAACCCTCAGGGTATTGCCAGCCGGAGAGTATGGCCAAATGAGAGGCCCCTGCCCTGAGGATGGGCCAGATTTCTCTCACTTATTTATGGTATTGTGGTTTATAAAGTGGGCCCGGCACACAGATCTCTGGGCACAGTTTCAAATACAAGCATTTCTTTTAAATTAAACAACACACACAGACACACACGCACACAGACACACATGCACACGCAGGGTCTGTTTAAGCCATGCTGCTGCCCGGGACGGTTCGGCCACGTGGGTCGGTAACTGAGGATGATGGTCCCGAAGCCACCATTTAATATTAGATTTTTAAACTCAGAGATTCATTAATATAATTACTCAGATGCCAGCCTGGCTTGGCAAGGTCTCTTGAATTGTGTTCCTTTCCAACAAAGAGCTCTGGCAGCAGGGATGCCCCTGGTGTGCCAGAGCCCCACTCGCTGGTTTGTGGACTGTGGGCAGAGGCATGTGTTGGCCTCCTTGGCACACCCTCTCTGGGAGAGGCTGCATGATCCCAAGGCGGCGAGTCCTGCCTTTCTGTGTCTCATTAGGAGACAGGCTCCTCTGGAGAGTCTGCAGCAGAAGTGAACAGTCAGCCGGGCGAGGCCCCGTTTGAACACAAGTTCGACCCCGGGGCTCGACTGGTGGCTAGGTAGTTTTGTTTCCCTGTGACACGTGCACTTAATTGTATAGGTTTTTCTGCTTCTGGAGTCTTGGAACTAGGACTGTGTTTTATCTGCCCTCGCATCTGTCTCTTGCCCAGCGTATGGTCTTGTACAACCCCAAAACCCATTTTGAATATCGAATTACCTTCAGTTGGGAAGCATCCTGCGCCCATCCCTGAAATGACACGAAGGCGCGGAATGGCGTAAAAATCAGAAAAAGGGCTGATGAAGGAAGGGAGTGAAGGCAGGGGAGAGCGGCCCGTGTGCCGAGCAGGCATCAGGAGGGGAGAAGTCTGACAGAGGAGGAGTGGCAGAAGCTTCTGGAGGGCTGGAAGGAATGTGGCAGGCAAGTGAGAAGCTGTGGGTTAATGGGGTGAAAGAGACTTCGTTTCTCAAAAAGAAAATGTGTGTTTCTGCTTTATGGCTGTTGAGGTGTCAGGAAGATAGGGGAAGAGCAGCCCTCCTCCTGACCCCCTCCTTCTGCTGGCCCTTTGTTAACAGGGGCCACCACGGGGTGGGCCACTGGCCCTGGTTCACCCTGCCCCCACTCCCAGGCCTTTGCTCTTGTCTCTCTGGCCAGCCCTGCGAGACGGAGGGGGTGCGTGGTCCCCGGAGCCCACGTCCTCTCCAGAGACAGCCGGCGGGGCTGCCGAGCTCACCCGTGACAAGACCTCCTCCCCCGTTGGGATCCTCCCCACCTGCTAACCTAGTAGGTGCCCCGCAGCACCGGCACGGCCGGCTGCAGCCCCGAGTCTTTTGCAGGAGCATCAGACATTGGGACGGTTTGCCTCTGGCTCCGAGGCACCCCTCCACCCTGCGCCCTCTTCTTTCCTCAAAAGCCCCCACCTCCAGTCCTCTTGTGTGGGTGCAGACTCCTGGCTGGCTCTCCAGGCCTCTCTTCGTGGAGACCCCTCTGGCTCTGGCCTCCCCGTCCAAGATGGCTGCTGTCCCCCAGCTGGTACACGTGCACCCGGCTCTGGTGGCTGCGTGTGGTTCTTCATAAATTATTAAAGGAATGTGAACAGTGTGTTTCTCACACACTGGCACACGCACGGTCACTTTTCTGAGCCGATCCCGAAGTCCGTTCTGGCCGCTGCTGCCCCTTTGCTTATCTCAGACCTCAGAGTGGGTCTCGTTAGTTTTTGAGGTGACTCCCAGCTCTCCCTTTCCACCTTAAGCTCCTCTAGCCAGCCTCCTCCTCCCTGGCCGTGAACCTGCTTTCTCTGGCCCCACGTGCCTGCCTGTTACTTTCTTGGAGACCAGTTTCCTTTCCAAAGTCCCCTGGGTCCTGTCCAGTGCCCAGTCGCAGGAGCGTGGCCTGCTGCAGCGTGACCGTGCTTTGGGCCTGTCACCCTCCTCCTTGCTCTGTGTCATTTGACGTAGGGTCCACTTGAGCGGGAAAGTTCCGCGTGAATCCCGATGGACCCATGGGGCTGTGGTTTTTCCCGTGGCCTCATGTTGTTCTTCTACGATGAGGCGATGGTCGCAGGTGCGCCGTTGCTCATCTGTTCTCTGTTTTAAAAACATGTGTTTTTCTGGTTATAAGACTAGTGCACATTCATCATAAAAACACCAGATAAGCTTGAGGTCGGGGGGAGGTCAGTAAAAAGTCAACATTCTGCGACTTAAATAGCCACCTTTGGTTACATTTTTTGCACCCATTCATGCACATATTTAATTCTTTAAAATTTGGAGTTTATGATACAAACACTTCCGGGTGCTGCTTTTAAAATTTAACCCCACCATGTGTTCTACCCCATCACAATTTTTCGAAAACTAAATTTTGGTGGTTTAGCATCTTTTCTTAGCTGTATTTCCCCTAATTTTCAACATTTCTAATGACTTCTATTCACTTTTCATTTTGGAAACGAGAAACTACCTTCTATGGGGCGCCTGGGAGGCTTATTTGGTTAAGTGACTCTCAATTTTGGTTCAGGTCATGATCTCAAGGTCATGAGACTAAGCTCTACGTCAGGCTTTGCACTGGGCAGGGAGCCTGCTTGGGATTCTCTCTCTCCCTCTGCCCCCACCCCCACTCACTCTCACTCTCTAAATAAACAAGTAAATGAAATTACCTTTTGTTATTAACGACATAGATGCTTATTAAAAAAAAAAAAATACAGGGGGCGCCTGGGTGGCTCAGTGGGTTAAGCTGCTGCCTTCGGCTCAGGTCATGATCTCAGGGTCCTGGGATCGAGTCCCACATCGGGCTCTCTGCTCGGCGGCGAGCCTGCTTCCCTCTCTCTCTCTCTGCCTGCCTCTCTGTCTACTTGTGGTCTCTCTCTGTCAAATAAATAAATAAAATCTTGAAAAAAAAATACAGGGGTGCCTGGCTGGCTTAGTCGGAAGAGCCTGACTCTTGATCTCGGGGGAGTGAGTTCAAGCCCCACATGGGATATAGAAATTACTTAAATAAATAGAACTTAAAAAAAAAATAGAAACATGCCTTTTAAATGGTTGCCTGAGACTTCAGCATGCCAGAGTTGATGCCCTCCCTTCTCCGGGAAGAAGCCCGTACGTATGTCGTGCATTCCGCTGGGATGGACATCCTGATGCACCGAGCGCGGTAGCTCTGTGTCTGACCTTCAGACAAGACTTGCCGGCAGCTGAGTCACCAGGCAAAGGGTGCACACTCTTCTGAAGATGCTTCCTATGGATTGTTAAATTGCCGCCTGGAAATCTGGCTCCTGCAGATGACGCCGGACGGTTTTTCTGTCCACGTCCTCAGCTGTACCCTGTTCATGCTACCCAGAGCCCCAGAAAGACACTCCCGTCATTTACACACATCACACACACTTCATGTACATGTTACATCAGGCTGCCCCTTAAACACAAAACAAAACAAAACAAACGGAAGTACAATTTACCCTGCAGCGTGAGGCTTGAACTCACAGCCCCAAGGTCAAGACTTGCGTGCTCTCCCGATGGATGTGTGTTGCATCAGCTCCCGTATCCCCAGAGGACACATGCTGTTGTCCACTGTAAGAGCTAATCTTGGACGTCACTCGAGGCCTCTCTCTGTTAGCACGGCTGGCGGGGAGGGGTCCTCAGAGCTCTGGCATGGCGGTGTCCGTTCCCTTGGGAGCCCCTGGGCTGCCTGACAGTGAGCAGGTGTGGGACACAGCATCTGCATGGCAGCCGCCTCCCTGTGCCACTGCCGAGGTGCAGGCTGTGAGAGCTTGCGAGGACGCAGCTGCTGCTGACCGTTGAGGCCGGCCCCGCCGTTGGCTGCCGAGAGCCGGACCTGCCTGGGGAGACGCGTTCCTCCTGCGATGGAAGGGGGGCCAAGGGAGGGCGAGTCCCTCATTCTGGGCTAGGGACACACGCAAACACATCCATCCTGTGCCCCAGAGGTGGCATCCCCCAGGGCCACGCAAGCTGGGACACACAGCCCCCTGTGCCCTACCCCGGAGCCAGGACGGTCTCCTGCTGCAAGTCTCCAGGGGCGTGTGCGTGTGAGCGTGCTCCCCTCAGGCTCCGTCCCCCTTGCGTCTGTGGGTGCACGCACGCATGTTCACTCACCTTGAACGCAGGCCTTGTGTCACTGTCTACATCTCTTTGGTCCACTGAGGCTACAGCATCTCAGACCTCTTGTCCCCCAGCCCTTCTGCTCGGTGCTCCATCTTGCCCAGAGCCTGACTGTCCCCTGGCACCGCGAGGTGGGGGCCGCCCCGTGACCCCTGAGGCCCAGCAGGAGGCCTGTGAGGTGCAGCGGTGGAGAGAGCCGTGGACAGGGAGAGGCCTGTCCCCCGAAGCCTTTCTTCCCTCTTCTTGCGGCGGCAGCTGTGTGCGGCAGTGCCTGGCATCCTTTGCCTCCAGGGCCCTTGGCCGTGCCATCGTGGGTGGGATGCGTGTTTATGAAACTTCGTCCGTTCTTTTCCGCTGCGAGTGTGCGGCATGTGTTACCCTGTGAGTGTCTGCGCGTGTGTGTCAGAGCGTCGGAGGTGGGTGTCTGTGTATGAGCGTGGGTTGGAGTGTGTGTGTGTAAAAGTCAGTGCGAATCACACCCTTGGGACAGAAGGGGAAACTTGGAGGGTCACTGGATTCCAACTGTTGGTGCTCCCATGAGGACAGAAGCCCAAGGAGAGCGCAGTTCCCTGGGCTCCCCTGCCCCCGTCACCCAGTGAGTATGCGGGTCGCCCAGGGGCACAGCCAGCAGACTCCAGGCCCAGAGCCGCTTCAGATGGAACAAGCGGGGCCCTGAAGTGCCACAAAGCGTCAGGCCCTTCCCTGCCTGCTCCACAGTGAGCAGCTCCTTTCTAGGGCTCTTTGTGAACCTGCCTTGCTATTAATCTACCTGTTAGTAAAGGAGATTACAATTGCCCTAATTACAGGGCGCTGTGGCTGCACCGTCAGGAGCAGGGCTGAGTGAGAGGCGAGGGGTGGGGGGAGTCCAGCCCCACAGGAAGCTGCTATTTTTTGCATGTTTTGATATGGCACAGGGACAACAGCCCTTCCCGGGAGCTGGGCAGGTTCGGGGGGCGGGGGCTGAGTTCCCAATGTGGGTGCTGGCATGACAGGGGAGGTCAACAGGGCTGAGGACGGGGAGGGCCCCCAGCCACCCTGACCTCTGCGGCCCTGTGCCCAAAGGTACAGGCCTTTGCGGGTATAGACATGGTGGCACTTGTCCGGATGGGGCGGTACTCTCTTCCGAAGGGACTCTGCGGCCACCAGCCCCCCATTGATTTGTGTGGACACACAGAAGCACGTGGTCTGTGCCAGCCCGGAGCCGTGTGTGACCTGCTTCTGGGAGAGGATGCAGGTGATCGTAGAGCACAGAGGTTCTCAGGTGTGTGTGTGTGTGTGTGTGTGTAAAAGATTCTGTCCCCAGGGGACTTCTGGCAATGTCTGGAGACATTTTTGGTCATCACTACTAGGGGGAGTGTCACTACTGGCATCTAGTGGGCTGAGGCCAGAGATGCTGCTAACTGTCCTATAACGAACATAACTCTCCCCACCCCCAGCAGAGAGCGATCCTGTCCCGATGTCAGAGGTGTCAGGGTGGGGAACCCTGGACAGAGCAAAGGAAAGGAATGGCAGTGGGCAAGTCAGACCAGAGGAAGGCCCCGAGGACTCCCTGGTGCTAGGATTGGAGACTTCAGCAAGTCTGTCCCTGGGCGAGAGTGGGAGAGAGCAGGCATCCCACGCCAGCAACCCCTGTGTGTTGACCCCTGGTGGGTGTCAGGGACGACAGGCTGTGGACATTTCTGTCTAGTCCCCTCCCTCCCTTTTCTGGCAGCAAGAGCTGGACATGGATTGGGACACTTGTCCTTTCTCACTGCCCCCCTGCCCTTGTCCTCATTGCCCACCGAGGCGCCTGGGCACCAGGGACTCAGACCTTTTCCTGCCATTGGAGCCCGACAGGCTCCTCTGGGTGGGGGAAGTCGGGAGGAGGGCATGCAGGGATGGGAAGGGCTTTGTGCCCTCCTGCTCCCCTGCAGGGACACCAGGCACACCCTGGCTTCTCCAGAATGCACATCTGGTCCTCTGAGGCACAGAGCAGAGCAGGCAGAGGCATGACCAGTAAACCCAAGTTCGTTCCTTTCTGGATGGGCCCAGGAAGCCTGCCTCCGCCGTTCATGCCTGTCCACGATGGGGACACTGCTGCCCCCTTCCCACCTCAGTTTCCACTTTTCCTTTCCAACTTTGGTCTCCTTCAAGGTGCTCCTTGGGAGAGAGGACAGGACGGTCGGATAGAGATACAGTAGGAAGTGGCCCGTGGGGGTGGCCCCCGGGGTGCGGGTGCTACTCAGTCCTATGTGTCTTAGGGGATGTGCGCTGCTTGTGAGCAGGCCGGGCTGTGTGCGGGGCGGCTTCTGATGCCTCTCAGCCCTCAGGCCGCCGAGGCTCTGTTATTCCGCAGACAAAGCGCCAAGATTTTCGGCTGTTGTGAATTCTGTATTTCACACCGAGTCTCTAATAGTGGAGTCACTTTGCCTAACCCCCCTCCTTCTTTTGCCTTGACAGCTCCAACCTTATAATTTTACCTTCTCCCGTCTCGTAATGGCTCCTTTTCTTCCCTCTCCCCTTCCTGGGGTTTTTGCTGCTCATCTCTGGGAACCCCCTTTAGGAGGGATCGCTCCTGACAAGAGGGGAGGGGCTTCCTGTCAAACATTGGGAGTTGATGTTTTGTTTGGTAAAATGTCTGTAAATAGGCTGTGAGGCATTAATTCTACGCGGATCCCTGTGCACTAGAGTGTCTTTTTGTGTCTGTGCACGTCTCCGTGCGTGCGAATGTCAAGAGCAGAGAGAAAGGGAAGGGAAAGGAAGGAGGAGAGAGGAGAGGGATGGCCTCTGGGGGTCTTGGTTCTCTTCCTTCTGGGACATTGCCTTGGCCTACATCACGAGCCTCATCAGGAGAGGGCCCGAGGCCCAAGCCCTTTAAGCGCCAAGGAGAGCGTCCGAAAAGAAGCCGCTGTGCCCCCATGGTTCTGGGCTGGCTGTTCAGAGTTGGGATGGGACAGTGGGCCTGTAAATCCAGGGAGTTGGCACTCTGAGGCCCTGAGAGATGGGTCATGAGGGGAACTATCCCTTGTGCCCAGGCTTAGGTGGTCCCTTTAGATTCTCCAGAACAATGGCGGTCTCCCACCCTTAAATGGGAGCCTGTTTTTCCCTGGACGTGAGGCTCTCTCTTAGGTAATTGTCTGCAGAGCCACTCCCTGGGCTCTTTTTGTTTGTTTGTTTTTTTTAAAGTTAATTAATTGATTGATTGATTTAAAAAATTTTTTTCAAGTAACCTCCACCCCTAGCTCGAGGCTCAAACTCACGACCCTGAGACTTAGAGTCGCATGCTCTCCCGACTGGGGTAGCCAGCCCTCCTGGTCTGCTGCTTCTTTTTTTTTTTTTTTAACTAAGACTTCTCGTTGCTTTAGATTGGCCCCTTTTAAGCTTCAGGTGGCTTGCGTATCCCAGGATTTGACTTAGAGCAAACTCACCAAAAGCCCTGGTGTACTTGACATTACAGACTCAGCCCCATCCGTTTTCCCGCCATCAGCCTTCCAGACCACGGAAAACTCTCCCTCTTTCAGCTGCTCCTCAGCTGACGCCCTCCCTGAATCCATTTTGAGTTGCTCTTCCCCGGCCCCGTTAGAAAATGTCGGCTCCGACTGTACCATGCTCGCCAACAAAGGTGCAGAACGATTTTGGCTGCTTCGTCCAGGAAATAAATTCCTCTTCGGTGCCAGAAACCATAGAGTGGTGCCATGTGTTGAGCTCCGGGGCCCAGCACCATGGGCAAGGCTGTTGCTCCAGGCAGGGAGGCTGGAAGCATGGGATCAGGAGGCTCCGGGGGCGAGAGTCTTGCTGCCCACACATCCCATGTGCCTTGGTCAAGGACCCAACGACTTGCCACGTGGCCTGTTCTCCCAGGCCTGGCTTTCCATCTGCAGTTGCCTGTGGTCTGGTTGGTCCCCGGACCCATAGTAAGACCGGCCCCCTCTCTGCCCTGCGGCATGCAGCCTCCTTTCTTTCCAGCTACCTTGCCCAGGTTCTCCGGCTCCATCTGCCTTGTAAAGGTTGGTTTCCCCGGAGTCTGCCCGCTGTCCTCTCCTCTCCTCTCCTCATCATTGGTGATGCCGTCAGTGTCACTGAGCCCCAGCTCACAGAAGCCCACGACAGTCCCATGAACTACGCGCTGTTCTAAGCCCCGACTTATGCCTGGGAGCCCCGTGGACAGAAGAACCTTGCTGGAGGCCATGCAGTAGGGAGCGGCGGCCCGGGGCCCTGGCCTCTCCGAGCACATCGCACATCGCACATCCGCGCCCCCCCCTCGCCCCGCCCACCGCTGATCCTTGGGCTCATCTCAGGACTGATTTCTCCAAACTCTTCTTTTCCAGCTCTTGGGCCAACAGCCAGTTGATACAGTATCCATAGTGACCTCACGACACTCCCTGCTCCTCCCTTTTCTGTCCATTCCATGCCTGGCTCGGTGGGGGTTGTCCCCAGCCACCCAAGCTTGGGACCCTGCCGAAGCGAGTCCCTGCGGCTCCAGTGGCTCTAATCCCTGCCTCTTCACCACCGTTGTTGCTTTCCAAGTTCAGCTTCTTCCCCTCTCTTCCAGATGTGGGTGTTTTTTGTTTTTTGTTTTTTTTTGAGGGGGATATAAGTCACATAATACAAGTCACTATTTTGAAGTGTCCGTTTCAGGGACGCCTGGCTGGCTCAGTCGGAAGAGCGTACGGCTCTTGATCTTAGGGCTTGTGAGTTCCAGCCCTGCGTGGGGTGTAGAGGTTACATAAAAATAAAATCTTAAAAACAAATAACGTATACGATTCGGTGGCATTTCGTGCATTCAGTGTTGTGCAGCTTCCACCTCTGGCTACTTCCAGAACATTCTCACCACTCCCGCCCAAACCCCATGTCCATGAGCAGTTTGTCCCCACTCCTGCCTCCCAGCCCCTGGCAACTGCCAGTCCGTTTGCCATCTCTATGGTTTATCTGTTCTGGACATTTCCTATCAGGGGATCAGACATGGTGTGGCCTTTTGTCCCTAGCTTCTTTCACTGAAGGTCCTATCTTAGGAGCTCAGGACTTCATTCCTTTTTCTGGCTGAATAATATCCCATTGTGGATCTACCCCCTAATCTAATCCATTCTTCTGTTGATGGACATTTGGGTTGTTTCCACTTTGGGGCGACTGTGGACAGTGCCGCCGTGAACATGGGGGTACAAGGAGTTTACGTGGACATATGTTTTTGATGCTCTTGAGTGTATACCGAGGAGGGGAAATACTCTCTCCTGTAGAGTTCTGTGGCCACCCTCGAATGGGCAGCTGGTCATACCATCTCCCAGAGGTGCCTCCTTCTTAGCTGGGTCCCCGGAGTCGCTCACCCCCCGTGCTGTGTTCCAGCAGACGGACCCCTCTGTGGGACCTGAGTGTGCTGGATTGGTCCAAGCCTCTGGGCTTCGGTTCCTGTTTCTCTCCATCATCTTTTCTCTTTCTCCCTTTGTCCAAACACTACTGTCTTTCACACCCAGCTCAGCTCTCGGGGCAGCCCCTCCCCTTGGTGCAGCCTTCTCCTCCCTCACCTCTCACCCCCAAAGCCTGGCCCTCCTTCTTTGGGAGGCTCTGCATTTCATTCATTAGGCACCGCCTTCCAACGGCAGGGGACGTTGCCCAGGGCAGCTTCACTGGTTCTGTATTTGTGGGCATTTGGCAGGTCATAGGTACTTAACAAATATAGCAAACAGATTAGAGTCACATTAAGGCATAATGTGCACATTCCCGGCCTGTCGCCGACCTGCAGGAGAGCCACCCGCATGACCCCGCGGACACACGAATGAATGTCCTCCTGTGCTGTGCCTCCCAACCCCCTCTGGGGCCCAGAGTGTTAGTGTCCTCGCACTTGCTTCTCCACAGCCTCCTGGGACCAATCAGAGGAAGTGTGGAGGCCAGGAGCTCCGGAGGTGCTTCAGAGGGAATCCAGCCCCCTTTTGCCCAAATAGGTGAATAGCAAGTCACATGTGACCCGTCTCTCCGTTTCTTGCTGTTCCCCGCTCTTCCTCTAAGCACAGAGGGGTTGCTCTCTCCTTCTGGTCTGAACCAGCCTGTCTGGAGGTGATCCCAGAGTGGCCTTTGTTGGCTCAGTGTTGTGGTCTAGCCTCGTGCGCCCCAGGGCCTTCCCCAGGCCAGGGAAGGGGTGGAGACGAGGAGCCCAGGCGGGGCTGGATCCCAGATCCTGACACAGAAGGTGGGAATGAGGAGGTCCCAGCAGGTGTAAAGGACACTGCGTGGCCCCTGCACCAGCCCCACCCAGGGTCTGCCAGGTAGCCCAGATGGGTGGGCAGCTCAAGGGGCACAGCACCACCGCAGCCACCCCCCTGCAGGCCCAGGGAGGAGCAGGGGTGCAGTCACTCAGGGTCAGAGCAGGGCTGATGCGGTCTGCACCAGAGGGGGTCTGCATCAGTCAGTCAGGTAAGGCCACCCTTCGCCTCTTGGCTCCCCCCCCCCGGGGCTGGATCCTACCCGGTCCTTTCCCAGCTGGGCGTCTAGCTCTAGTCAGCCAGACACACACAGGCAGGTTCCCTAGGCAAGCTGGACGCCTAGTGGCCCGGCTCCTGGCAACTGGCCACCTTCCTAGACGCAGCCTGGCCCTCCTCCTCCTCCGCCTCCCTCCTCAGCCCTCTCCTCTCCCTGGGCCTCTTCCCCACGTGGCTCATTACAACTCCAGTTGTTCAGGTCTTGACCTCAAGAGCCTTCCCTATTGACCCCTGACCAGCGATACTAATCTGTGTCAACAGGCCCCAGGGGTTAAAGAAACACAACCCGCGCGAGCTGCCTCCTTAGCAGGTGCCTGGAGGGGGCAGGGTGGCTCCTGGAAGTGCGGCTGGCGGAAAGGAGCGTCCCCAGCCCCGCCTCCTCTCCACTTCACCCCGCCCTCCTGCTCCCCCTTTCCTGCTCTCCGGGATTCTCTTCTTCCGCTACAGACCCCCTCCAGCCCACGGTCCCCTCCTCCCCGCCACCACTTTGCTTCTGCCTTTTCTTTGCTCTCTACTCTGCTTTTTAGGATTCGGGACCAGATGCCCCTTCCCGTCCGGGCAGTGCTGCCCTTGTGCCGCCGCCCCCCCACTCCCATTTTCCATCCCAGTCAGGATCCTCCCACTTAGCTAGCAGGTCTCACACCAGAGCCACCATCAGAATCCCCAGGAGGGCTTGATGCGACCCAACACGGATCCCTGGGCCTGCCCCAGAGCATCTGCATTTCCCGCTGGTTCCAGTGTGCTCAGGGCTGCCCCGCCCCCAGCCTCTGCAGGCTGCCCACTCCCCGCCAGGCTCGCATGCACCTTTGTCTCCGGGGATGGAGCCATCCTTGGGACACTGAGGAGGCGAACTTCTGGCCCCCGTCTGCGGGATGCTCAGGGGGGAGTCCTCCCGATGGGACACGAACCCCCACTGAGCCATTGCTGGATTCCGGAGCCGCGGGGTGGGTCACCTGGTGACCGTGCAGGAGCTGGGGTGCTAGGCTTGCTCAGTCCGTAGAGCACGCGACTCTTGATCTTTGGGGTCATGAGTTTGAGCTCCATGTTGGGTATAAAGATTACTTAAAAAAAAAAAAAAGGAAAGGAAAACATACTGCAGGGACTGCCAGGTGGGACCCACTATGTGTTCTTGGGAGTCGCGCAAAGGAACCTGCCCTGGCGCTGACTGTGGGGGCCACAGGTCCTCTCAGAGAAACAGCCATCTGTCACATGGGTCCCCTTTCTTGGAATGAGCCTAGAGTTCTGCTTATAATGTGCCCTTACCCCTCCCTCTTGGTGGAACCATAGGCCATCTCAGCCCAGCCTCCACTGCTCTGTGCTGCAGGGGGGACCCCCCCAACTCATACACACATATACACAACTGGTGGAGGGAGAATGCTGGGCTCAGGGACGTTGACCTCTGTCATTGTCCAGTATGGCCCTGGCACCTGGAAGTCAGTATTCCCGTGTTGCCCTCATCCTGCTCATAGCAAGATGGAAACCCAGAAAGAAGAAATCCCACAGGCCTAGAGGTCTCCTGCCTTCCCCCTTTATCCCTGTTTTGAGCTGCTGTTATGGCCCCTGGTCGCCCATTTTTTTTTTTAAAGATTTTATTTATTTATTTGACACACAGAGATCACAAGTAGGCAGAGAGGCAGGCAGAGAGAGAGGGAAGCAGGCTCCCTGCTGAGCAGAGAGCCCGATGCCAGGCTCAGGGGCTCTCTCGGGGCTTCATCCCAGGACCCTGGGATTATGACCTGAGCCAAAGGCAGAGGCTTTAACCCACTGAACCAACCAAGTGCTCCCTGGTCGCCTATCTTAACGCAACCTCTCCTTCCGTAGGGGCCATAGTCACAGGCTGCCTCTCCCACTGGGTGTCCACGCATGTGACAGGGATGGCCCCAGGATGTGCTGAGCAGGGTGCTGGGGGGACCCCAGCTGAGGGAGAGGCCACCAAAGGCCTTGTGTGCATGGGTGGGCTTGACAACATTTTGTGGAGGTCTTTCTAGTTGGCTGAGATACTGGTAGGTCCAAGAAATCCAGCCAGGGGTCACCCACGGGATGCCCCACTTTCCCTAGTGCTCTTATTCTTTTGTGACTTTCTACTCTGTGCCCCACTCCCCCAGACTCCTCCTTCCCTTCTTCCTCTTGGCTGTGGCTCCCTGGCAAGGCTGGGGAGAAATAGACAAACTCTTCAAAAAAATTTTTTTTAAGTTTCCCAAACTTTTCCAGATGCCAAGAAGAGGCCAGAGAAACCCTGCAACTGCAGGGCTGGGGTGGGGGGTGCGGTATGTTCCAAGGCCTCCCCCCACTACTGCCCGCTGTGGAAAGGAGGGAAACTGGGGGAGTGGGGTGTCTTTGGTGCCTCAGACAATCCACCTGAAGGTCAGGGGCTGCTTTGCCATCCCCGAGAGCCCCCCCACCCTCACTGAAAGCGCCCAGCCTGTGTGGGGAGGCAGAAGCAGAGGGTCATGTCCGCAGAGCTCCTAGGAAGTGCAGCCTCACATTGCAAAGGAAGTGACTTCTGGGGTTCAGGATTGGATTTGGGGCAGAGCACCCCCCCAAGCTCAGTGAGGTCAGGAGCTGAGAAAAGGGGTAACCTGGCCCCAGGGGCTCCCTCCTCTGTAGTCTGGTGCCTGATATGAGAACCCAGCACTGCTGGAACCTGGGGCAGGGGGACAGGCAGGAGGGGGCGGTGTGTGGGGACAGTGCAGACACCACTGTCCTCCCCCGGTCTCACCCATAAGGGGTGTTGCCCCCACCTCTGCCGTTCTGTCCATCCACTCCCTGGACACCTCCTAAAACAAAGGCCTCTTTGTGGTCCTGGCCCACTGGCCCGCTGCCAGCCACATTCTTTGCATGTTTCCTGAGCACGGATCCCAGCTCAGTGGTCAGCTCCTCCCCCATTGGCCCAACTCCTCGGGGCTCAGAGCAGTCCCCTCTCTGCTGCCCTGCCCAGGGTCCTCCCACAGCTCCGATCCCTCCTGTCAACAGATCAGGGCTGAGAAGGGAGAGCCTGAGCCTGAGGAGCTCAGCCTTCTGGGCCTGCGGAGCAATCAGAAGCAAGTGGACGTTCCATCCCTCCCGGCTCTGACGGATCCCAGTCAGTTCCACTGAGCCTTGATGTTCTCATCCGTGAAGATGGGGAAAATAACTACCCCATGGGACTATGGGGCAGATTAACTGTCTCCCAAACACCCAGCTCCTGCCTGCCACACAGTGGCTGCACCAAGTAACTTGAGCTCCCCACTTGGGCAGTGCACCCCGGGGTGGGGGTGGGGGGGTGCTGGTGGGGACTTTGGTGGATGGCTGAGGAGCACAGAGGGTCTCCACAGCCTTGAGCAAGACATTTCCTGCAGTCCTTTGGGAGACCCAGAACCTAAGACCCGCTCCTAGGGGAGTCCTTCCCCTCCCCCAGGACAGAGCTAGATCCTTAGCAAGTGGCCCACCAGTTCCAGGCACGCTCTCTCTGTGCCCCCTGCCCCTCCTGGCACCCACCTCAAGCTGGAACAGCACTGGGGGGCACTGTCTGGGCGAAACATGGGGCAGGGCAGGGGCCAGATCTCTGAGTAAGAGGCCCTGAGGAAGGTGAAGGCAGGGAGCCCGGAGGAGGGACAGCTGGGATTTTAGGCATAGCCCGCTTTGAAAAGTCGGCAGATACATCCCGTCACCTCCAGTCACCAGTTACTCATGGTCACACACGGTCCTAATGAAGTCCTAGATTGCTGCTCTGGGCCCCCCCCTTGTTAAAAAAATGTTCATAATTTGGAAAGAAAAGAAGCTTTTTACAAGCTGGCGGCTCTAGGGAACTTTCCGTCGGGTTCTTTCTGGCCTCGTGATGGGTGGGGCCCACTTTTCCCTTCCCCTCTTGTGCTCTCCTAATAATCCCCCTTCCCCAGCCCCATCAAACACACACACTATTTAGGCGACCTACAGCCAGCTGTCACCCCAGGAAAGCCGAAGGCAGGCTGAGGACCTGTCTGTGCCCTCCTGGGCTGCAGCCAAGGCCCCGCACCACCTCCCCTGCCTGTGGAGGTCTCCGACACGGGCCTAGAGTCCTCTGATGGCAGCTCTTCCCAGAATCTGCCCCAGGACCCAGCCCTGCCTGCCCTCCCCCAGGGCTTGCCCCACTCCCCTGCTGAGTGAGGGTCCCCGAGTCCTCCTGGAGTCCTGGGGCCCCTCCGGGGAGGAGGCGAGAGGTGCTGAGCTCACCGCCTCGGCATCTGCCCTCCCCCTCCCTGGTGCGAGGGCCGGCCGCACTCCCGCCAGCGCCTCGCTCCCTAATAGCTTTTTAAGTCCAACCACATGTGTCTGCGGAGCAAGGAGCCGCCCCTCGCAGGGCCTCGGCTCCCCTCCCTCGCCCGAGACCACCCTCCACACGGAGCAGCCCCGGGGCTGGGGGAGGGGGTCCGCCTCCCGAGAGCCCATCTGCTCGCTGCTGCCAGCCCAGCTGAACAAGAAGGGCCTTGGAGCCAGGCTGAGTGCTGGGGCTCTCTGGGGAGTGTTATGCGAGGAGACCAACCCTGAGGCTCCACTGGGCTCAGGGTCTCCCAGCCTCCCTTCCCGGTCTGGGGTCTGGTATCCTTGCTCCCTGTGGCAGCAAGGAGGGGCCAGCTGTCTGGGTTGGGGGGGGCCTGAAGCAGGAGGCTAGGAGGTGGGTGAGGAGCTCTGACCTTCCCTTGGGGCCTCCCTGGCAATGGCTTTGGGCCAGCACCTCTCTCCTGCACGCGGCCCCACTGTGGTGACCCCATGATCGCCCCTCTGACTTGTACACGTGTGGCTCCCTGTGCGTGTGAGTGGTCTGTGGGGAGGCCTGTGGGGTGCGGTTTCGCAGAAGGGGAGTGAGGGCTGAGAACCAACGGGCAGGCAGGCCTGGGGTCCTAATGAGAAAATTGCTTCCAGCCAGGGAGCCCTGCTCTGCGGCTGAAATTGCATCCAGGCCGAGCCAACTCTGTGGCCGCAGTCCCGCCCTTCGGAAGGAGGTGGGGGAGCCGCCCCGGGCAGGGGGAGGAGTGGGGCTTGCACACGACTCACCCCCCCCCAACACCTTGGAGAGAGTCTTCTGCCTCTTGGGGTGGGGGGGCGACTCCAGTGAGCTCCTGGGCCAGGCTTGGCTCTGAACCCTGCTGCCTGATCCTTGGGAGGCAGAGGCGGGAGAGGGGACTGGGAGATTGTCCTCTCCCTTCTGCTCAGTTCCACAGAATCTGTGGGGCCCCCACCGCCTGCAGGGGTTCTCAGAGAGGTGGACCCATTTACAGGCTTACTGAGCAAGGGTGTGAGGGGCGCTGTGTTTCCACAGAGGTCCTGTGTGCAAGTTTGCCCACCTGGAATAATTTGAAATCCAGCCTCTCCTGAAGACTTAGGCCCCTCTTGCCTGCTTCTCCGCTCAGGAGGAGCCCAGTGCCTGCACCCCAGGCTAGGGGACCAGTCAGTGAAAGGCCAGCTTAGCTTGCTTCTGTTACTCACTCTGGCCTTTCAGGAGAACCACCTACAGGAATAGCAGAAACCAAGGCCACGAAGCTAGCCCCGCTTCTGAGGAAAGCTGGGACCTCCTGTTCTGTTGCCAGTTGGCTCAGTGAGTTCCAGCCCCACGGATTAACCAGCCTCGGGCGTGCCCTTGCCCTGCCCCGGTGAACCAGAAGGTCCACCTTCTGGTTACCTATGGGAAAGACACATCCCATTCCTGGGAAAATACTTTCTCACCTGGGGCTCTGGTCTCTGCTGCCACTTTGCTTGGAGGCTCTGGATCCCCTGTTTCCTAGATTTTGGTGGTTAGAGAGGAAGATTGTGGGAGAGGGAGGGAGCAGAGAGAGAATGGGCCACATCCAGGTGCTTAGCTGCCCTTGCCACCTGTGGTGAACCTGACCATGGGGTTGCTCCCCACAGAGGCCACCGGTCACCCTGGACCTTCCTGTCCCCCCAACCCCCTGGGTGGGGCCTCACCCCGCTCTGGCAAGTTGTAAAGATTGTGCAGAGCAGGGAGTGAGCAGGAGTGCTTGGAGGGAGGAAAGAAGGCAGGAGGAAGGAAACAACCCCATTGTCATCCCCCAAATTACTGGCTGGGATGGCAGGGGAGGAGGCGGAAAGCCGACATTGTTTACTTAATTAAAAGTAAACAACAATTTGCCGCTGCCAGCCTCCCATTAGCTGTGTGCCGAGCCCTACGAGCTGGGGACTCGGCTTTAGCTCCCGCCAAGCCTGGCTCCTTTCACCACACCCCCAGCCTGGGCTCCCCCAGGGCCCTGCGCCCTTCCTTCCCTGGTTCTGCCTTTCTCAGGCTGAGCAGAGGAATCGAGCTAAAACCCGTAGTGTCTCAGCATCCTTGGGGTGGGATAAGAGTGTCAGGAAACTCTCATTGGCAGGTCACCGTCCGGTGAGAGGCCCCTGCGAGCTGAGGCTGTGATGCTGGGCTGTGGTCCAGCAGGACAGTGCAGGGAGCACCACCTGGCTAGGTTAGCTAGGTGTCTGGCTCACTGGGGGGGAGGCGTTCCCCCCTCTTCCCTCCCCACCTGGGTCCCCAATCTATACTACCTGGAGGCCTGGGCCTCTCTGCCCCACCTCCCCCTTTTTCCCTTTTAGCAGCTTATAAACATCCTTCTCCCATCTTTTTGGCTCTGCTCCCAGAAGGGGGCTGTTCAAGGCTTCAGGAGGGCTTAGGGAGAGAGGCAAGCACCCTGGGCCTGTGGGGAGAAGGGCTGCTGGAACTGAGTCCCCCCACTCCTGCCAGGACAGCCACAGGTGACCCCAGGAACAGGGGAGGGGAGTTGGTCTGGGTTAGGCCTGACCTAGGGCTCAGCCAGGGTAGGATGGTGAGAGGGTTGTGCATTGATTTCTGTTGGCCTCCAGGGGTTGAGCAAGGTACCTTGCCTTCAGCCTCCCCGCCCCCCCCCCCCCCCCCCCCCCCGCCCACCCCAGCTCAGGCTGCAGATCTGGCCCAGGGCATGACTTTGGCTCCTGACTTTAGCCGTGACAGCTTTCCCTTTCCCTGCTGGAGGCGGGGGCTAAGTCATTTTCCAGCACCTTGCTGCTGATAAAACCCTTGCTGAGCCGCTCTGGCCAGATGTGTAAGTGGGGGAGAATATCTCAGAAAAAAAGAGCCAAACCTGAGACACTTGGGAAGCCAAGCAACTGGGATGTAAGCCCAAAGGGCGCGAGGTGAGGCAAGGCACCGGGAATAAATACACAGTCAGTCTCGAGTCTCGGTTTGTATCTTGTGCCCCAGAGTGGTGGGTCCCACCAGGCTGATTCTTCCCCCAGGGGACATTTGGCAATGGTGGAGACATTTTTAGTCCTCACAACTGAGGGGGCGTGATGCTCCGGCATCCAGTGGGTGGAGGCCCGAGATGCACAGGCCGGCCCCACCACAGAGCGGTCCATGGGGCAGGGGCTGAGAAGCCCGGGTCCGGAGTTCAGCCCTCCAAGAAGATTTAGACACAGAGCCACTCTCTCCAGGAGCCATCCTGGCCCACCTCTATCCTCCCCCAACATTTACATCCTTTCGTCTTCCTCTTCTCCCATCAGGATTCACACATCCACACGCGTGCACACATGCTCGCGGCTCCCGGGATTCACACGCATCAGGGTTTTCACATGCACTCGCACACACACAAAAATCTGGGAAGTCTGTCCCGCGCTTAATTGAATTAAAGGACTGGGGTTTGGCAGGACATTGTGTATCCGAGCTACAGCTTCTTGCCGCCGTTTCAGCCCTGGACAGGATGGTTCAGGCTCCCTGCGAGTCCAGCTGCTGCTCCTCTCCCCTCCCTCCTTCCCCCACTTTCCAAGCCAGAGGCCTGGGAAGGGCCAGGCCAGCGACACACCGCTCCTCCTCCCTGCTCTCACTGCTTGGCTTTGTGGTACTGCGGGTAGGAGATGGGGCCTCCTGAAAAACAGGTATCCCTCACATTGGAGGCCAGAGGACAGTCTGGAGCAGACTGGTCCAGGCCAGTCCCTTATTCCGTTTTCTGCTGCCCATGCATGGGTTGTGAGGTCGAGGGTGCCGCTGATTGGAAAAAGGTTGCACTTCTTGGCTGAGCATAAAGCCCTCCAGCTCTGTCTGAGAGGCCGGAGGGCTCTGGGGAGCCTGCACCCCTGCCCTAATGGGCAGAGGGCACACAGTGCTTGGGGGCCTGCCATCCCTCAGGTCCTTTCCCCAACCTGAGCCAGGGATGGGGTGTGCTGAGGGGCAAAGGGGATGCTGTTCAGTGTCTCTTCCCTCCCACTGCTGCCAGGCTCCCTCTGCAGCCTCTGCTTTGGCAGGCTCTGGAGGTGGGCCTGTTCTCAGTCCCCCTTTACAACCCCATTCTAGCCCCTGCTTGGGGAACAGAAGGAGCTCAGGCCGTGCTTCTCATCTGAGGGTGATCCCAGCGCCAGAGCCCAGCCCTCACTTTGAGGAAGCTCCGCACGAGCCACCTCTAGCCCAGAGACCGGGGCTGTTAGAAAGGTCCTGTGTCTAGAATGGGTACAGGAGATGCCCAGGGCCTCACTGTGGGCAGGAGGGGCGTGGTCGGCCAGCCTGTGCCTCCTGGGGTGCCATCTTCTAGCACGTGCCACCCTCTCTGGCCATGTCTTTGTGGGGGACTGCTGCATGCAGAATCTGCCCCCCAAAACCCTGCAGCTTAAGAGCTGCTAGGCAAATCGCTAGTGGCTGGTAGTGGCCGCGTCCAGAAGGCCCATTGGAGGACCCAGTCCAATGGCGTCCCACATGTGTGACCCCTGGTGTTTGGACAAGGCCTGGGGTAGGGAGCAGTACTCCCCCCCCCCCTCCACTCCCCCACTGCTGGGCTACTCCGCTGGCTGGCAGGAGGAGTGGGAGAAGGATTGGGGGGCCAGAGAAGCTGCCAGACCCAGTCCGGAGCCCTGAGAAGCGATCTGCACGGCCCAGGGTCAGGGGGGGAGCGGGCCTCACCTCGGCTAACCTCCCTGCCAAACAAAGGGGCCTTTCTCCACACCCGCCTGGGAGGGTGTGCTTGCCCGACGGCTGCCGCCGCTGCAGAGAGCGCTGTTGTTTTCTTCTTCTTCTTCTTGACTTTTCTCCATTTCTCTCCCTCTCCTTGGTTCCTGATCTCTGACTTTAGTCTCCATTTTTAACTTTTTGAGAGGGGCGGCGGAAGGAAATCTTTCTCTTCAAGCGTTTATCAAGTGCAGGGGCAGGTCTGTGCTGCCAAAAGGTGGGGGCGTCGTGGAGTGTTGGGAACAGCCCTGGGGTCACGCGGCAGCAGACTCACCCACACCCAGGGCAGCCCCGCTGCCTGGGGGAGGCAGGTAGGGACCGAGAGAGCCGCGGTGGCGTCGCGCAGGGTGGGCCTGAGCTCACTGGTTTACCCCCACAGCCATGCACCTGGCAGCTCCCGCCCTCCCCGCTCCTCGCTCGCCCATTCCCCGGCCCCCTTCCATCCGGCCCCCGCACCGCAAGCTGTTCCTAATCAATGAGAACGGGAAGCTCGGCCCTCACATCACATCACGGGATGTGCTTGGCAGCGGTAACGGCAGCAACGGGAGTCGCCGCCTCGGGCAGCACAGCCCGGGGTTCGAGCGCCTGGGTCTGGCCGGGGCCTTCTCCTTCCTACTTCCTACGTGCGCGAGCAGAGGGAACCCCGGCCCCTGGAGCCCCAGGCGGGCGGCGCGCAGGTTGGCCGCCCCCGCCCCGGGCCCCGCGGCTGCCGGCGGAGGGCAGCTAGTGTTAACTAGCTGCGCCACCTAGCTACGGCGTCCGGGAGTGCAGCGCGCCGGTCCGTGCGGGCGCGGCCCGAGTCCTGCTGCCCCCGCGGCTCGGCTTGGGGGAAAGCCCCTTTTGGCCCTTCAGGGCATTGTCACTGGGGGATTTGGCACCTGCCAACCTGGAGGGTCGGTATCGTTTGGTGTCTTCAGCAGCTTAGACAGTCCCAGCCCCGAGTCTGAATAGCTGCCTCCTACCAGGTGGCTTGCCATGGTACAAGCTTCTGGAAGACAACCCTCAGCTGCTATTCAGGATCCCAGCAAAGCTGAAATATAGGGTCCCAGAGGCCAACCTCCTTGCCCCATCTATGCCTTCCTTATGTGTGCTTGGCGCCTTAGAGCGTATAAAACTACCCTCTGCTTTTCTCTAAAACTTCCTGCCCGAGTGAGGCTCAGGGAGGGAGAGGAGGTCTGGGAGACACACTGGGTGCCTGATAACAGCAGGTCAAGGATTGGGATCCCAGGCCCAGGGCTCCTTCTGACACCCAGAGCCATCTCATGCCCTCAGGAGGCCATCTGCCTACACGGTTATTCAACCCAGCCTGGGCTTTCCATGCTGAAAGTTGGAGATTTGATGTCAGAGGCCCAAATTCTTCAGGTCTTGTCTGGGTGGCTCTGGACAGTGGCTGCCATAGGTCTTTGTGGGTGGGGGAGGGGAGGGAGCAGAGCAAGCTTGCAAGAGCATTCCCCTTCCCTGCCCTCCACAGGTAGACTCTGCGTCCTTTCTCTGGTCAGTCCAGCCCTCAGGTGTGGAGGTCCGTGTGACCAGTCCTGCAGTGCGGGCCCAGCTGGGCTTTGCAGGAGAATTAGTGGTACTGAGGTTTCCACATCAATTCCTTGGGTGTTGAGTGTTGAGGATGGACCTGCAGGAAAAATGTTCTCTTCTTTAGAAGGGAAGGTGCTAGCCATGTGGTGCTTCTGTCCCCTGGGCGGTCAGAAGTTGGAAGAAGGATCTAGAAGGATCTATTTAGAGTGTCGTTATTCTTTCCAATTGTACTTCCAAGTGTGGTGGATACACTAGTGAACAAAACGCTGGCAGGACTTGACCCCAGGGGACTGATGCTTTGGTGGGGTGCTCCCAGCTGGGAACCCCTGGTCTGGGAGGCCTGGTGGCCAAGTCCTTGGGGCTCTTTTTTTTTTTTTTTAAGATTTTTATTTATTTATTTGACAGAGAGAGACACAGCACGAGAGGGAACACAAGCAGGGGGAGTGGGAGAGAAGTCAGCTTCCTGCCAAGGAGGAAGCCCGATGCGGGGCTCGATCCAGGATCCCGGGATCATGACCTGAGCCCACGGCAGACGCTTAAGGACTGAGCCACCCAGGTGTCCCCCTTGGGGCTCTTGAGCCTTCCAGAACCAGAGTCTCCCAGTCCCCCAGCCCTGGTCCAGCCAGAGGCTCCCAGTGTAGATGGGATTTAAAGGAAAGACTGTTTGGCTTCCAGCCTCCAGGAAGAAGCTCGCCACTTAGACCTTTGATTATGGCTTGTGTTTGCTGCTCTTCCATGAGCCCAAGTATGTGTCTCCCCAGAAGGCCTCCCTGGTAGAGGAGGCTCCTTTAGAGGGACCAGCCTGGGTGTCAGGTGCTGCCCCTTAGGGAGCTGAGGAAACTAGAGCACCTGAGGATGGGAGCCAGGTGGCCTTGGCCTGCTCTGGCCTAGGTGGGTTCTCTTTCCCCAGGCCCCTTGGGTTCTCCTAAGGAAAGGGTCAGTGGGAGGCGGGGCGGGGGTAAGACTCTGCTCATGTCCAGAAAGAGAGAGGTAACCTGGAACACAAGGAGCCCAGGGAGCCGTGACGTTCTCCCATCCCCACCATCTTCTGGCCAGCCTGACCCTCTCCCTGTTAGCAGGGAGGCTCCGCGTAGGAGCCTTCCCCCGCCCAGGGCTGGGAGTGACTTGACTCTCTGAGGGGACTCACCTCTCCCACCTTCTTTTCCTGGTCAGTTGTTCCTTTTCTGCCTCCTCTTCTCATCCTTTGCCCCCCACCTCCCTTCTCTGGAACATTGCAAAGGTGTGTGGGTAGAGGCTCCTTGACTTGGGGCCTCTCCAGTCCCTCACCCCACTGAGTCCCCCATCAGGTGCTGGCAGCTGGCTTGGGCCGAGCTCCGCTTATGAAGCCACTGCTGAGTGTTCTTAGGAATGTTTTCTCCCCTTTTGTTTCTTTTGTTTGTTTGTTTGTTTGTTTGTTAAGCAGTCACTTTCTCCTTTGTCTTCCTTTCTCTCTCCACTTTCTTCCCTTTCTTCCTCCCTCTTGGAACCTTCTACTTCTCCTCCTCTCTCTATCGCGGCCCTCTTGCCTACTCTGGTTCTGATGTTCTATCTTGGTCCCTCCCTCTCTCTTAGTTTTAATTTTGTCTTTTTGTCATTCTCTTGCTCTGGGGTTCACGGATTCCTTCCCTCCTTTTCCCAAACTCCTGCTCATTCCAGGCATGTCCCTCCGGTGGCCTCCAGAACTTCTGCACCAACCCCCCTGCGTTTTCATCCCCGGTTAGCGTTAGTGCCTGGAGGACTCTGTACCTTTTACAAGTAATTGGACCAAGGGCAAGTGTATTTAGGGGATCGGGGGAGGGTGAGGCCTGACCCTGGGAGGTGGGGACACTATTAATAGTCCTAAGAGCAGCTGGAGGTGGGGGCAGTTGTCTGGCCAGGCCTGGCTTGGGCAGCTCAAAGGGTCAGAAAGGGCAGTGCTGGAAACAGAAAGCGGGTAGGGGTTGGGGAGCAGCTCTGCATGCCCCTAGCCTGGATGGGGGTGCCCCCTCCCCAGGGCCCAGTCTCTTCTTGGCATGCTGGTATGGAGGGCATTCTGCACTGTCAGCTTCTGTCAGGTGCAGGAGGGGACAGAAGCTTTAGGGGGTGCGGGCACTTTTATGGACCCAACTATTACATGACTCCCGGCCCCAGGCGCTCTTGGAAACGGTGGCTGCAGCTGCTGGCTAGCTGTGGTACCAGCTGGCACTCCCAGGAGAGGCGGCTGGCCACCCCGTGGGGCAGCACCCACGCTTCTGGTGTCTTCGGTTCTCTGTATCCTTAGCGCTGGACTAGGAGAGGCAGGGCCCAGCGCCCTCAGAGTCCAGGGGCAAACGCTTTTCTCCCCCTTCCCTGTTGGCCTGCCCATCCCCTGGCCTTCCCTTTCACTGCCTCTCCCCCACCATTTCCAGTGTGGTGACCATCCTGAGACCTCTGACTGACCACTGCCTTCAGAGAGGGACACACCTGTAGAAGGCATCCTGGTCTTTTATGTCCAGAGAAACCTCTTTGCCCCTCTTTGGAGATGGTAATGGGCCAGGCCAGGCCCTGAGGGAGCCCATCAGCTTCCTGGCCTCGTTCTCTGGGGCGAGCCACCAAAAGGCAGTAATCTAAGGCATTCTTAATGTGTCGTAATGCTCCCCGGTGGTAGGGGGAGCTGAAGGCTAGCCATACTTCCTTCCCTGAGGCAGACTTTGAGCTGTGCAGGAGAAGGAGGAGTTTCAGCTAATGCTGGTCCACGTGCAAGGACGAAGGACGGGTGACATTGACGAGTGGGCCCCGGGCTAAGCACCTTACACCTGTTTTCCCATTTAGTCCTTGCCCAAGAGCCCTAGATGGCAGGTGGCATCTGCATTTTACAGAGGAGGAAACAGCTTAGAACTTGACCAAGGTCACTGGGCTGGAAGGTTCTGGAGTCTGGATGTGAACCAAGGGAAGCGTGTTTCCGCTGCCGCTGGCTGTCCATCTCCATCCCCCACTGCCCTTGGTGTGCCCCTCTTACCCTCTCTCTGCTGGGGTGAGGCCCGCCCTTGGAGTGGACATGGGGTCTAGACCAAGGACATCTCCCTGGGTAGGCCAAGGGCAGGCCTGGGGTGGGGAGCTCCTGTCTCCCTCCAGCTCTCAGCAGGTCCCTCCTTCTGCTTCCTTCAGTAGCAGCCACTTCACTTCCACTCCCTGTCTGCTGGGAGTTCTGCTCTGACGGGACTTCCTCTCCCTGGGCATCTCTGGAACCCCCCAGATGTAAGGTGCCCGGATCTGCTTGTTCACAGAGAGCCGTGGATCGTGGATCGCTGACAGAGGTGCTGGGGGTCAGTTCCGGGTCTCCTGCAAAGGGGCAGACCGGGGAGGAGCCTGAATGTCAATTCACATCTCCCAGGGCTTCACTGCTGGGAATTAACTGCTTAACTGCTGGCCCAGGGTTGGAGAGGCCCCTAACAGGCTGACTGGGCTTTTTTTCCCTCCATCCACCCTCTGGGTGTTGGACTCCGCACCACGGTGCAACCCTCATTCTCTCCGCCATTTTGGCCACTGTCTGTCATATCATGGGGATGAACAACTGGGCCCCTGGTTCCCCCGGGCTTCAGTGACCAGACCCCCATCTCTCATTCCTCCTGGGCTGGAGGTAGTGCCGAGGAAGGTTCTCCCGTCAGGTGCAGGGCAGAGAGCACTGAGCAGCTCACACCGCGGGAGCGCCCTGGAGGCGGCAGGGTTATGCGCCAGGGTTATGTGCCCGGGTCTGGCCTTTGGGGCCCCTTCTGCGGGTCTCCTGGGCGCCAGAGGAGCCCACTGACTTGCTTTCTCCCTTTCTGCGGTCGCGCTGCTGGGCAGGGAGCCCTGCGGCAAGCAGATCTGGCCCTGGCTCCCGGAGGACCACAGGCGGTGCTGGTGGAGACGGTGTGGGTTGAGGTGGGAAAGACAGTGTCGCCAGGGCCAGGGGCACCTGTTCCCTGTGACCTGTGCTGTTGGCCTTGCCTTACCCTCTTCCATGGCCTTCTTGAGCGCAGGCCTCACAGACAGCCAGAGCAGGTCTAGATCGTGCAGGGGTGACTGAGTCTCTTCCCTGGCCCTCAGCCTTCCTCCCCTGTACAGGTGACTCAAGGCACAGGCTCAAGCCCCTTCAGATCTGTGGGTGGAAGGGAAAGGAGGAAAGGAGAGATGAAGGTAAGGGGGGAGTGACACATGTGTCCATCGTGTCCCTGGCCGCTCCCTTGCCCATATGTTCAGGGCTGTGCTTCCTGGTCATGCTCCTGTGTCCCACCCTGTGGGGCTCTAGGTAACCTCGGGATGGCTCCAGGCTCTGTGTGCACACGCAGGAGCTGGTTGGCTCATGGGGGTGGTCTGCAGAGCGGAAAGAGGGAAGGAAAGATCCTAGAAGCCCCTTACGCCCAGCGGAGGCCGAGCCCCTCCTCTCTTCGCCCTCTGGCTGCCCTGCACTCTCCAGGACTTCCTCAGTCCCTGAGTCGCCTGTTTGCAGAGATGGGGAGAACCCCTCTGTGACCCGTCTCCCTAGCCCCCCATCCGTCCACCGCTCCCCTCCTCAGGGTGTCTCAGATTCTCAGACTTAGGTTTCAAGAGGCACAATAGTTACATTCTCCAGCTCTGATTGCTGCGGGCCAGGCCTCTGGCTCCCCTTGAGATTGGGTTTCCAGTGCCCTGGATGCTCCGGAATCACAGAAGGGAGGGGGACAGGTGGGGGAGGGGAGTGCCACCCGGGGGAGGGGGAGGATCGGCTCCTGAATTGCATCAGTCCTTCAGAGGACAGCACCCCTGGAGCGGAGCACACCGCTGCCTTACTTCTCAAGTCTCAGCCCCTGGGAGAGCCTGGGGAAGGGCAAGCAAACTGCGAACTCTGGGGGCTGCGCGCTCCAGCCCAGAGGTCAGTGGAGCCGCAGAGCTAGAGGTGGGCTCCTCTGCGGCCCGGCCCGGTGCTCAGCACCCAGCATGCTGTGCCCAGTGGGCCCGCAGCTCCCAGTGCCTCCTCTCATCCTACCCCTGTGGAACGGCAGGAAATTGCTGGTAGCGTGTGCACGTGCGTGCGTGTTTGTGCTTGCCTAAGTGTGTGCACGTGTGGGTGTGGTTGAGCTGGGTCTTTCCCTCCTCTTGGCCACCTGAGAGCTCACTCTGTCAGTGATGTGCGTGGAGGCAGCCGGCCAGCAAGTTCCATGTGGCCCCTTTCACTGAGGGAGCTTGTTTCGGGTGGGAGCTGAGGCAGAGCGTTCCCGGCAGCAAGCAGGAATTCCTCCTTTACCTAGCGGGAGCCATAAATATCTGCCCGTCTGTCTGTGACTGGAAACACACGTACGCATATATAACATGCTGTCAGTCGGGGTTCGTGTGCAACACTGGGCCCCTGCTGGCTGCTGCAGCTTCCCTTCCAGGGCTCCCACGAAGAGGCAGAGCCCTTCTGGGGACACACACACACAGAAACAGGCAAGGTTGGGAGAGGAAAGAAAGTTGGAGAAAGGGAACGTGAAGGAGAAGGAAGGACAGAGAGAGGTGTGTGGAGCCGAGAGAAAAAGGAGACCAGAAATGGGATTCCAAAGGAAAAGGTGAAGAGCTCCATAAAGCAAGGAGGGGGCCTTGGAGGGCAGAGAAGGCAGAGCTGGTGCTCAGAGAAAGGCAGTCCTGGGTTGGGGGGGGGCTTGTGGCTGTCCCAGGGCTGTGGAGGGACCTAAGGAAGGAGAGTCCACATGCCAGCTGTTGGCTGAGCTTGGCCTGGGTGTGGGTACTGCAGAAGACCACAGGCCATCGAGGCAAGGGGGCTGACTGATGACGTGTGCAGACGAACAGGGAGTAGCCCCAGACCCAGGAGCCATGCTGAGACAGAGTCCAGATCCATTACCTGCCCCCTGCATAGTCCCCCCTTCCGGAAGCCTCCACAGTGGCCAGGGTCCTCAGGCACTATGGGCAGGTGGCCTCTGCCTTTGAGGTGTGGATCCCATGAGTAGCGCAGGTCCCACGCAGAGGGCAGTCAGCTGAGCATGCTTCCGTGGGTGGCATGAGCTGGCTTAACCACCGGCAGCATGGAGAATAAGCTGCGGGCTCTGAGATTCTCTCCAACCCCAAACCTGGCCTGGGCTCAGGGACCCTGATGCCGTTCTGCACAGGGCATCGAGCCCAGGCATAGGACATAGGCCTGGACTGTTTTCAGGAGGCTATATTCGATGGGCCTCATGCGAGGAAGCTTAAAACCAGAGATGATGCCCTCTGGTCTTCCGGGCCAGGATAGAGGGAAAGGTTGAGTTGCGTCAGGGCCAAAGCGGTGCCCCAGCGGTTGCTTCCCATCTCCAGTCGCTAGGGTGTGAAGGCAGCAGTGGTCTCTGATGAGAGGTGCAGGCAGGGGGCTTAGGGCTGCTTTGCTGACCTTAGGGTGGCCCCAAACCAGGGGTGTGTACTTAGGGGCTCCACCACTCTGGCAGCCAGGCAGAGGAGAGCCGAGGCCAGAGAGGCTCCTAGGGGATGTGGCCCTGGAATCAGAGTGACAGCCTCGGGGGCGTGGGCCGGGGGAGGGTTTGGGGGGAGGATAAAAGATGGAGCTGGGCACCTGTCCGCCTTGTGCTAGCCAACACTGTCCCTGCCCCTCCACTGGCCCACAGGCCACCAGCTGGCCCATTATCCCTGGCGAGAAAGCAGACACTGGAGGGGGGCTCCCACGTGGCAGCAGCTCACTCATGCAAACCCGCCCGGCTGGGACTGCCAGGGGAGAGCCGCCCCGCTCTGGGTCCGAGGCGAGGGGAGAAGGGGGGCAGCGCAGAGAGGAGCCCCCGCTGTGCAGCAGTCAGGTCTCCTCCTGTGCTGTTGGCAGGGGGCAGTGCGTGGGGCCTGTGAACAGGAGATAAAGAGTTCAGGCAGAGGGTTTTTTCTCACTAACCGTGGATTTGTATGTTTGTTCAGCTGGTGGCTCTGATAAGCCCCATTCTGCCAGATAAAAGCTGAGCAGCCATGAGGCGGGGCGTGGGGAGGGGTGTCATAAAGGGACCTTCCTCCTGTCTGTCCTGAGGCCTGGGGTTATCCCCTCCCCCGGGGAGTCCAAACAGGGAAAGGAGTCAGGATGCTGGGGTGTCACGCTCCCTGGTGCACTGGCCTGTGGTGCGGCTTCTGATCCCAGAGGGGTGTCCAGAGTAGGCCCAGACCGGAAGCACGGCTCCTGGAAAAGCCCAGGAAAGCTAGCCTGCTGGCTCCCTGCTCTGGGGGCGGGGGGACGGGTGGTCTCCTCACCCTCCCTAGGAGCCTGTCCACCAGGGCCCGCGGCTCTTTGGCCCTGCAGCTGCTCTGTGGGCTCCTGTCAGCCCCCCCAACCCCCCTGCCCCGTCTGTCCACCGGGTGGACAAGGGTCTGCCCCCATCATGTCCCTTACTGTCCTGTCTGGGCAGCGTTCGTAGTTGAGCCCCTGGGCCTGGGCTGGCCTGCAGGGGCCTCAGCTGCCTTTGAGCAGACCATGGTGTCCCCAGGGCTCCTGCTTTAACCCTCCCTTCCCCTCCTACTGGGTGCGGGCCGCCAGGGCGCAGGGGGTGCTGCTGGAGCGGGACAGTGGGGCCCTGGCCGGAGCTGCCCCTGCTGCAGGGCTGGCTGGGTCCAGATTTCCAGCGTTTCTGCCTTTTGTCCTGGAGCGGAGCTGAGCATGCCGGGGGCCGGCGGGGGTGGCATTGTGGGGACGCTGGCTGGGCCGCCAGCCGTAAGATGGCTGCCAAGGGCTAAGATGGCTGCCAGCAGCGCCTGGAGGCGCGTGGCAGCGGGCCTCGCCCGCGCTGGATCCTCGCTCCCGCTTGCTCCTTTACATCGAGCTAATAGTAATAACAGCAATAACGTTTCGGGACAGTGTCCTGGTTTAGAAGGATTTCCTGTCTATCGCGCTCTCCTGGAGCCCCATTTGTCTCTGCCGTAGTCGCTGGCCCACCTCCATCTCTTTGTCGGGTTCTCTCTCGCCTTGCTGTCCTTGAGCTGGATGTGCGCATGCGCGCGGCTTTCTGTCTCCACCTGGCCGCCTTCGGGGGGGCCCGGGACCACACTCCTGGGTGGACGCCTCTGGCTCCCCCAGCTCCACGGACCCGGACCTGGAAGGCTGGTGGGGACTGTGTCGGTCCCAGAATGGGTGGGGTCAGTAGCAGGCGCCCCAGGGCCGTAGGGGAGCGTGTTCCCTTCCGAGGGCTGCAGGCCCTGGGCTGGTGGCTCTGCCCTTCGGAAGCTTTGAGTGGCGCACAGGGCAGCCCTGGGAGATGAAGCAGGCTCGCGACTCCCCCAGTCTAGGGCTGCCCTAGAATGGACCCCCCACACCCTCAGCCCCTCACCTGAGTCTTCCTGGACTGGCAGGGGGCGTTGAATCAGACCTAGAGAGCCAGGAAGGGGCCAGGAGGCGAGAAAGACAGAATTGATGCCCACAAGACACTGTGGCACAGAGAGGGTGCCCTCCTGGGAGCCTGGCAGGAGGTCCTGTAGATTCTCTTCAGAGCGGAGAGGGCCACTAGCAAAGACGTGGCCTGGGGTGGGATTCCCCATCCCTAAACACACCACAGGCGTGAGCACAAAGGGCCGTGTGGCAGGATGTGCCCCAAATTGGAGGGGGCGAGGGGCCCTCATTAACATTTTCCTTATACACTTCTGTTTTCTCGATTTGTGACCAGCCCAGCCTTTTTTTTTTTTTTTTTTGGACTTAAAAAAACGGAACAAGGTAAAGAATGGGGCAAGTGGGGACTGAAACTGTCCTGTTGTAGGCAACCTGTCCTTTCCCACTGGTCACATTGAGGCAGGTGGACAAGAACTTGGCCTGAGCCAAGCCTGGGCCTTTGCTCCCGGGGGGGCGCTGTTCTTCTTACCAGCCCCCCTCATCCATCACTCTTCCCTTCCTCCCGAGTGGCCGAGCGGCCACAGGCCACCTTGCTGCAATCTCTTGGGCCTAGGCCTTGTTCTTCAGGAACTTCCTCGCTGGTCACCCCCCAAGTGTGAGCAGCTTGGCTGTGAGGCCAGTGGGCGGGGGGGTTCTCAGGCTTGCAGGCTGACCGTGCGGTGGTGGGTAAGACCCAGGAGGCCGGGTCAGAGAGCTGGGCAGAGCCTTGGGCCCATACCAGGGTGCGGTTTTCTGATGCCACCCCCATGTTTTCCCCTTGAGCGGCCGATTCTTTACCAAATGCCTCGCCTTCCTCCTGTCCCCCAACCTGCCCTGGCCCCCCTCTGCCACCCTCTCGCCAGCTGTCGTGCCTGGGCAGGCATTCTGGAGGTCCCCATTGTGCCCCTGGCACACAAAGCTTTGAGGACCTGGGGGGCGGGGGTGGGGGGGCTTTCCCAAGCTCCGCAAAATATTCACACACACACTCCACCCTGCCCCAGCCCTCTGTGAGCTCCCGCCGCACAATGGGCCCTTGTCTCGGGGCTCCCTCTGAGCAGCTGTGGCACTGGGGCATGAGACAGCCCAGACAGGCTGGCACAGAGCGGGCGACAGTGTCAGGGCAGACCTCCCCCCTCGGGGTTGCCAGGCACTGCCTGTGCGCATAAAGGTGAGGTGTAGGAATGGCTGTAATTAATGAAGTGAGAGAAGGAAGGGGCTGCTCCCCCGGGAGCTGGAGCCGAGTGGAGGATGGGGGACCCTTGGGTTCATCCCAGCTGTGCAAAGAGATGATCACTGGCTTCGCTCGTGGGCATCGTCCTCGCCCTGGTCCTCAGCCGCTGCTACTCTCCCAGGGCGACTCTGCCGCCAGGCACATGGGGCAGTGTCTGCAGCCCGTGCTGGCTGTCACACTGGGGCACTACTGGGATCTGGTGTGTGGAGGCCCGGGCTGCGGCCAACCTCCCCGCAGTGCCAAGGACACCCCGCCACCGAGAAGGAGCTGGCCCCGGTGTCCATAGGACTTCCTTCTCTCTTCAGGTGTCCCTAGGCTGCTTCCCTCCGAGGAGAGGGTGCTGTGAAGGTGTTTACAGGGCTGGAGGGGCAGCTGCTTGGATGGTGTGTGGGGGGCACTTTAATCTTGACCCCTTCTCCCCTTTGTGTCTCCTGCAGAATCCGGACAATCAGATAGTTCAAACCAGCAAGGAGATGCGGACATCAAACCACTGCCCAATGGTCAGTGCCCCCCCCCCGACCCCGCTCCTGTGGGCCCATGTCTAGCCTCTGTGGCCTGCCCTGCCCCCACCTGCCCTCCCTCCCCCTGGCCAACCTGGCATCCCCTCTCCTCCATTCCTTCCCCTTTACTTGGCCATTCCTTAGCTGAACTTCAGGTGATGCCCCAAGGGCGGGAGCTCACCTGAAGCCTACTCACCTTTCTGTGTAGACATGAGGGCCCCTGAGGGCCAGCCTGGGTCTGGAATGCAAGGCTTGGAGGGGAGGGAGTCAAAGCACGAGTGGGGAGAGCTTCAGGGAAACAGGCAGGCAGCCCCTCCCAGCCTTGCCTGACTCACTCACTTGTCCTTTCCCCTCTTCAGGGCACTTAAGTTTCCAGGACTGTTTTGTGACTTCCGGGGTCTGGAATGTGACAGAGCTGGTGAGAGTATCACAGAGTAAGTGAGTTCTTTCTTCCAGCCAGGGCTGAGCTCAGCACACTGGGCGCGTAAGGAGGTGGGACGCGGACCCCCTGTGGCCCCCCCTGCTGGTGGGGTCTTGGCAGAGGGGAGGACAGGGTTTCCTGGGATGCTCTGCCCGTTGGTACTGGGCCGGGTGGAGCAGAGGCACCTGGAGAGCCCAGTCTCTAGTCCCCACTGCTTCGGAGGAGAAAAATCACCACTGAGGGCTCTTGCCCAAAGATGCCCCAGCCAGGAGGAGGCTTCTGGGGAGTTGCTTAGGACGATAAAACAAGGCTCCATTGGGCCTTCCACACCTCAAACCTTATCACCTTCTTGCCTTTTCCCAGCTCCTGTTGCGACAGCATCAGGGCCCAACTTCTCACTGGCAGACCTGGAGAGTCCCAGCTACTACAACATAAACCAGGTGACCCTGGGGCGGCGGTCCATCACCTCCCCTCCTTCCACCAGGTGAGCCCAGCACCCTGCCCCCCCCCCCCCCCAGCCCCAGGCCATCTCAGGTGCTGCAGCGAGCTACGCTTCCAAGGCCTGGGAGCCTTAGAAGGTCACCCCTTGTTGAGGGCGTGGGCTCCAGAGCTCCAGGGCCTGCCATGCTACCAACCCCCTGAGCTTCCTGCTTCGTGCTGTCACGGGCCATTTGGTGCTGGCGACATAAGCCCAAACAAGGCATGGGCCTGCCTGGAAGGCAATCCCAGCGGGGATCTGAGAAGGCCTCTCTCTTGCGGAAGGGACACTTGAGCCCAGACAGGTCTGGGATGGAGGCTCCAAGTAGAGCAGCCCCCATCCCAGCCAAGGGTGGACAGCCAGGTGGGACCCCCCCCAAAGAGGGCTCTAGAAGGTGTTTAGTCTTAAAACCCACTGAAGGGTTTGAAGCAGGAGATGCGGGGGATATGGGTTCCAGAAAGTGCCCCTTGCAACAGCATGTGTGGGCAGGACTGACGGCCAGTTAGAGGCTGGAGTGGAGGGGGGCCTCAGCTGGGTGGGGGAGAGGCGTGAGAGGGAGGGAGGGGGCTGAGAGGTGTTGGGGGGTGGACACATTCAGCCTTCGTCAGGACCAGTTGTTCAGGGCAGGAAGGGATCCTGTGCTTTTTTACAAAAGCTTGGACTTCTGGTTCATTGTGAGGTTTTTGGCATTCACTTTAATTTGTTAGAATATTACGCTATAATACTATAGTAGCTTCATAGTAGTACTGTTTTCATATAAAATAACCTAGTATCTCGATGTCTGAGTTTTGTAGCACCCCTTTGGGATTTTTGTGCCTGGCAAGTGCCTCTCAACTTGCCCTGGCCCTGGGGGTTGATGGGAAATAGAAGGCGGGGCCAGGGAAGCAAGGGAAGAGGCTTTTGCTCCCTCTTTGACCTGGGCAGCTCCGTGGATGAGGGTGTCATGGACTGAGAAGGGGCTTAAGGAGGAGGAGCAGGTGGGCTGAGCCCTGAGGGACTCCCAGGGCCGGTCTAGTCTCAGGGGTGGGCACGTAGTGAGTGCCTGGGACCCTCGGCTTGAGTAGCTGTAGCTCAGTCTCCCCTTGGCCTACCTGATCCCTCTCCTCTTCCCCAGCACCACCAAGCGCCCCAAGTCCATCGATGACAGTGAGATGGAGAGCCCTGTCGATGATGTCTTCTATCCTGGTACAGGCCGCTCCCCAGCAGCTGGCAGCAGCCAGTCCAGTGGCTGGCCCAACGATGTGGATGCAGGTATGGGCGCTGTAGGGCCGACGCAGAGCAGGGCAGCCGGAGCCTCTTCTTCCTGCTCAGCTTATCCGGCGAGCCTCCCTCCGGTTCCCCTGCTGTGGTGGCGCTACCTGTCTTCTTGCGTCCTGACCTTCCAGAGGAGGGCAGACCAGGCCGAAGGAGGGGGTGGAGGCTAGGAGCTGGGCTGTCCCTACATGGGCAGCAGAGCCATGGGTGTGATGGAAGAAAAGCAGAGGCCCCAGGCCCTGAGCTCTCGTGGTCTCCTTCTCTTGCTGTTTCTCTAGAGAGGTCACCCCAGCTCTGTGGTCCCCTGGTATGAAGCAGTTTCTCAGTTTGGGCACCATGGACATGTGCGGCCACACCATTTTCTGAGGTGGGGCCGTCCTGTGCACTGGAGGGCGCTGAGCACCAGCCCTGGCCTCCAGCCCCCAGCCAGCAGCAACTCCCCACTCCTTCCCGAAGTATAATGACCAAAAACGTGCCTGGATGTCGCTGAATATCCCCTGGCATAGGGGAGAGGCGAACAGAATCATCCCGAGTTGAGAACTACTCGTTTGAAGGCCCTGGAATCCCAGAGAGGAGCAGAGCCTAGGAAGGGATGACCAAATCATTGTCCAATCAAGCGGGAAAGCTAGGGGAGGGCAAAGGTCTAAGGGAAGCTGGGTCAGTCCTCCCATTACCCTCTAGCTGCTCCTTTCTCCGTGAACCCACCTATCTTCACTTCCAGTCTTGACTGGAGGCCTGAGCAGACCCAGAGAACCCAGATGGGAAGGAGGGAGAGTGCGCGTGTGTGCTCCCACTTGTGTGTGTGCGTGCCCGGTACACGCATGAAGAGGCTGGCCGTGGGCTACTCCGGCGGGGCACACCCTGCGTGTGTCCCTGAGGTGCGAGTCGCGGCGCTGGGGAGCGCAGCCCCGTGTGCAGGGCTCGTACACGGGGCTTGTACGCTCTGGTCAGGTCCGGGGACGGGAGCTCTGCTCTGGAAGCAGGAAGAGGAAGGCCTGACTTGCTGTCGCTTTGCCTGGTGTTTTCCAGATGTGCCTCTACAGAGATGGGCCAAGCAAATGGGCCGGGCAGGGGCTCGGGAAAAGCAAGGCCGAGGGGCGGGGAGGGCTTCTGCTTTGCTGTGGTCCAGGGAACCCGTTCTCAGCTCCCTGGGAGGAGCGGAGGAGGGCTCATCTCCAGACCTTGGGCGCGGGGGGGGGGGGGGGGGGGGACCAAGAGCAAAGCTCACCTTTGTGGAACAGCTCTCCGGGCAGTCTCTGGGTGCCTCTCACAGGGCTTTATGTGGCAAGCAGGGACCTGGGTTGACACAGCCCAGATACTTCTCTGGGAGAGAGAGAAGGGGTTGAAAAGGCTTTGAAGACTCCGCAGCCAGGGCCTCAGTTAAGTGACTGCCTCTGGAGGCTGCAAGTGCCTTGAGAGCTGCATCCGTAGCGGCCTCCTGGGGCTCAGCTTCCTGGTCCCTCTGCCCTGACCTGGTGCCCAAGGAGCTGTCCCCTCTCTGGCTCCCACTCTTTTTTCTCAGCCGTCTGCTCCGGTGCCTGCCATTTCTGCTCCTTCCAGCTGTCCTGCCACGCATGGCCCCCAACATCCTCCTGCAGCACCCCCAGCTCCCTTGCTTTCCCCTCTTTTCCTCCGCCCCCCACCCCCGCGGTGTTGTTTCCCCGTGCTGCGCTGCGACAAATCGCCAATTAAGCAGCCCAGCTGCAGGACAGGGAACAGCTGGGGAGGCGCTGTGCGGCCACGGGGACAGCTGTGCACAGCTGGTGGGAGTGCTCCCCACCCCCTCACCGTGCCAGCTATCAGGTGGCACACAGCTGCCGCCAGATAACACCTCTGCTGGCGGCTGGGAGTTCGCCCTTCCCCCACCCCTTCCCTCCGCGGTTAAGACCGCAGCCCCCCCACTCCCACTCAGACAGAGTCTGTGCCTGAAACACAGCAGCTCCGCACATCCGCTCCGCTCCATCTGAGCCCTCCAGCCTCAGCCTAGGACAGGGGACAAGGTCCCCTGGAGGACCTGGCCCAGGGCCCCTGCTGTGTCAGAGCCTCCATGGGACATCATGCTCTCGGGGTGCAGAGATGACTTGGTTGGCAGCATCAGGATCCTTCAGACAGAGCTGCAAGGTGCGGGGGGGGGGGGGCTCTGTGCCCCTGTCCCAGTGAATGCCACCCCATCTCTGGCACCAGGAGGAGAACAAAGCCCCCAAATGACACATCTCGCAGCTGCCCAGTCTCTGGATCCCCTGGCAGGGGCTTCCTTTCCTGTCCCGCTCTGCCCTCAGTGTCCACGCAAGTCCTCCTGTCCCTCCAGGTCCTCCTGCTCTCTCGTCGGGTGCTATGTCACCCCTGCAGTCCCTCCCAAGGACTGTGGCTTCTTCCTGCCAGAGCCTCCCCCAGTCCGGGGCCCCACAGAGCAGACCCCAGCCCATCGCTCTTCTGGGTCGCCCCCCACTCTGAAGCTGGCTCCCCAGGGCTCCTCCTGCACACCTTCCCCGCCCCCCGCCCCTGCATCCCACCTTTTCAACCTGTGCCCTATGAGCTCATTATCTGCTCCTCAGGGAGCACGATGGGCCCCCTTGCTCATCTCCTACCCTGCGCACCCGAGGGTCTCGCTTTGCTCTCCAGTCAGAGCACCTGTAGCTGGCCAGGCAGCACGCCGGGCCTAAGAACCAGAGCCAGAATGGGGCAAAGGAGGCAGGAGGGGGGTGTGTGTGCGGGGGGGGGGGGGAGGGATAGCCGGGAGGGGGCAGAGGAGAGAGGAGCTGGCTGCTGGCTTCCCGCCTTCCCTTGCTCTCACCCCGGCCCAGCTAAACCTGCCCTGTGTTGCTGATTCCTCCCCCCAGGCCCGGCTTCTCTAAAGAAGTCAGGAAAGCTGGACTTCTGCAGTGCCCTCTCCTCTCAGGGCAGCTCCCCGCGCATGGCTTTCACTCACCACCCGCTGCCTGTGCTTGCTGGAGTCAGACCAGGTGAGAAATGGGGGGCCTGGCGGGGGGGGGGCAGCGGGGGAGGTGGTGGAGCGCTCTAGGGGCAGCTGGCCAGGTGAAGGAGCAGGGGTGACAGCCCCAAGCTCTCTGAGTAGGCGGCGGTCCGGCGGAGGGTGGGCACGGGAGCGGGCCCTCCCTCTGCGGCAGCCCCTCCTCGCCTTGTTCCCAAGCAGCCTCCCACTTGCTTCTCCCCATGTGCACGTCTGTGCATGGGTGCATGCGTGTGTGCTTGTGCGCGCGCGCCTGCGTGTGCTGTGCGGCATGGGCCTGTCTCAAGGCCCTCCCCGACCTGCCTTCTGTGACAGAGGCCTCAGACCCGCTCCTGCCCCCTCTCCTTGCCTCCTGCCCGTGGTGGGCGGAAAAGCACAAGGCTTCTCCCTCTGTCCTCTTTTCACCTCTTCTCTCCTAGCTCCTGGCTGAGCCTGGGGTTTGATTGCCCAGCACCGGGGTGGGTCGCTGTGGGGCACAGACTGACAAGCGCACTCAGGGGAGCCCAGGCTCCCTTCTCAGGCCCTCCCTGCCCTTGGCCAAAAGTGAAGGGCTGGTAGCACCTGGGCTGTTCTCCAGGGAGAGGAGCAAGCCCACTGCCTTGGTGGGCTCTCGTGCTTTGGTCTCGGAGCGGGTGCTTGGTGGGGGCGGGGTGGGGGGGACATCTCAGCGTTCCTGAGGGGACGGCATCCGGCAGGAAGTGGTGGGAGCTGAGTCCTCGGCCTGCCCATTCCCTCATTTGCTTTTTCCCTCCCCTGGTACCCTTCTGGCAGAAAGAGGCCTGGACTTTTTCTCTGCCTGCCTGCCGCCTTGTGGGCTCGTCTGTAGGACACAGAGAAGAGTGAGGTTTACCCTCCCGGCTTCCTCCTCGGGGCCTCCTGGCTGAGAGCCCAGAGGCAGCCTGCGCTGGGGCTGGGTGTGGTGGCCACAAGGTGGGGGCGGGGACCCCAGGCCCTCTCTGCGCAGGCAGCAGGAGGGCGGCAGGCCCAGCTCCGCTCAGCTTTTATGAACTCCAGAGAGAAGCCAAGTTTCCTCAGCCCCCTAATGAAACTGAGAGCAAGAGTGAGCTGATTGGAAACAGACCGGAGGGGGAGGACTCGGCCCAGGGAAGAGCTGGGGCCGGCACCGGGGTGCGAGCTGTGTGTGGGGAGGATGCGTGTGCAAGGACCGCGGGGCTGAGCACGCGGGAACGCGGCCTGGGGGGCAGCGGCCACAGCCACGGCCCTGTGCATGCAGGGGCGGGTGTATACGTTTCAAGGGCTCGTCCTGCACAGGAAAGGGGCCCTGTCTCCAGCCAGAGCCTGGGACCCCTTGGTCCCTTTTGTCCCTCCCCCAGACTCACCCCTAGACCCTGGACCAGGGTGAAGCCAGTGAGGCCCTCCCCATGACAGACTCTCAGGAGGCCCCCAAACCTTAGTCATGAAGATAAATAATATTTAACGTAGTAATTGAAAAGATTGCAAAAACACGCGACAAACAGTTATCAGCGCTTTAAACAAAAGATGGGGCTGGGCTTGCACTTGCCCAGCCTTGCCGTGTTCACGTCACCCCTAGCTCCAGCCCTGGTTCTAATCAGACTTGATTACAAAGACCAGCAGTTGGCTGACCAGCCCTGGTGTGCCAATTTGACTTTCTATTTTAAAAAAGTGTAAAAAAAAAAAAAAGATTTATTTACTTATTTTGGCGGGAAGGGTCCAAGGGAGAAAGACAATCTCCAGCTGACTCCCCGCTGAGTGCAGCGCCAGGCGTGGGGCTCAGGGTCACAACCCTGAGATCACGACCCTGAGGTCATGACCCGAGCCATAATCAAGAGTCTGATGCTTCACCGACTGAGCCATCCAGGCGCTCTGCCAGTCCGGCTTGTGAAAGTACTGTGTTAAGACGTTGCTTACCCCGATTGTCGATTGTCGAATTATCTGGTGCTGCCTTAACTTTCTCACCAGAGGCCGGTGCCTCACTCTCCTCACTCTGGTCCTGGCCTTGATCTTAACTCCATTCTCCCTTTTCCTCTGGCTCCTCAGAGCTCTGTCTGACCAGCATCCCCCCCCACCAACCAACCCCATCTTCCATTGCGCCCCCCTCTGCCTCCTAAGTCCTGACGCCCTCTTCTTCCTGCCCACATGCGCACAGGGAGCCCCCGGGCCACGGCGTCGGCGCTGCACTTCCCCTCCACGTCCATCATCCAGCAGTCGAGCCCGTACTTCACGCACCCGACCATCCGCTACCACCACCACCACGGGCAGGACTCGCTGAAGGAGTTTGTGCAGTTCGTGTGCTCGGACGGTTCGGGCCAGGCCACCGGACAGGTGAGTCCACAGGCCCCCAGAGCCCTGCCACAGCTCATCTCTGCATCTGTCCGTCTGTCTCGGGGCTCACAGGGAGAGGGCCCAAAAGCCGGGAGCCCTCCTAGGGCTGGGGCAGCAGAGGGCCAGTTGTGCCAAACACCTCCATCTTCTGGATCTGGGGGTAGGGGTCCATGTGTAATGCCAGGGCCTGTCTGTCACCGTCCAGAGTTGGGGACGAGGGCAGCGGCCGGGCCTGCCTTGCTCTTGCTCGGGCTCTTTGCCCTCCCCTCAGTCTCTGTTCCCCCGTAAGAGTGTATCCGTGATCTATCCAACCCAGCCTGGGCTCCTGGCCTCGTAGCACCCCTCTTAAAACCTCAGGGCTACAAGGAGTGTGTAGGTGCTAGACCGAGAGTTCCTCGCCTTGGCACTGTTGACGTCTGGGCTGTCCATTCTCTGTCCTGCGGGGCCGGCCCGGGCACTGTGGGGTACTGGGCAGCATCCGCGGCCCCACCCACTCAATGGCAGCTGCACCATCACTGCCAGTCCTGATGATCAAGGATATTTCCAGAGTTCAGCGTGCTCTGGGGGCATCACCATTCCCTGGTGAGAAGCCCGGCGTGAAGCAAAGCCCTCCCTCCTTCCCCTCGAGCTGTCATGGAGTCTCCCATTGGCAGAACTCTTAGCAAGAGGTTCCCAGGTCTGTTTTTGTTCTGGAGGGAAGCCCTTCTGCTCCTCAGCCTAGGAGAGACGCTGGTTGCCCATGGAGTTCTGCTGCCCCACTGCCCTTCTCTGTCAGCAAGCCCTAGGGCCCAGGCCCTGGTGAGCAGAAACACGGGCCACTCAGCAAAGGGCTTATCCCAGACAGTGGTGGGCCAGAGGTGATCCTTCAGTGGGACAGTGGTCCTCTCTTAGTCCCTGGGAGAGCACTTGGGTTGGGACAGGGCGGTCTCTAGGCCTCTGGGAAGGTTCTAGAGTCCCAGCAGCACATGGCGCTGTAAGAAGGTCCAGCCTGGAAACCCGTTGTGAGAAGTCGGGAGGGAGGTTGCTCAAAGGCCCGTGGTGGGGAGAGGCGTTCGGAACCCCATTCCAGAGGTGGCCCAGAGAGAGCTGTGGGCGGCCCTTGGCCACACAGCCCAGTGCTGCCTCAGGGCGGCCCATACAGAATGGGCATTTGCTAAGTGCTGGTGCATTGACTTGGGGCAGGGTTACGGCTCAGCCTCCTCGCTCTTGCTGTCCAGAACGGAAGCCGGTCCTCTTCCCTCTCTCCTGTTCTCCCTCCTTCTACTTTCCTCGTCTCCTTTTCCCTGTGAGGTTCTCTCTCGCTGGCTCTGCAGCCCCCTGGCTCACTCAGAGCCTTGCCCGCCTCTCTGGACAAGCTCTGTCCACTTTTAGGGGCATGGAGGGGGAAGTGGCCATGACCCCCGACAGCTACTACGGTTCCTTCAGAGATGACAGCAGAGTGTACGGGAGCTACAAGCCCGTGTCCCAGCGCCCAAGGGCCTTGGGGTCTGGAATATGGATCAGAGAGTCCAGGAAACCCACCTTGCCTGCCTTCTCACCCACAGAGGCAGTTGGGGTTTGGAACCAAAATGAGACTGACCTGAGGGGCCAGTTTAGCCCAAAGAGCCAAAGCTAACCCACAGGACCCTCGGGAGTATGGGTCAGTCTGTCCTTAAGCCTCCTGATGATGGCTGGGTCCTGAGCCTCTCCCTTGGCTTGAGTGTTCAAGATTAAGGGCTCGTCTGGTCCAGAAGGCAGATGCTTGCTCCGAGTAGACCACGGATAAAACACTGCAGGCAGGAGGGCAAGCAGGCAGTCTGGTTGAACAGAAGAGCCTAGCCCAGCTGGGGAGCAGTCTCTCTGGGTTTCCTCTCCTGGCCTGTTGTGCCCAGAGAGGAGAAGGGCGTGTCTTCAGTGAGCCTGCTCTCTGGGGCTTGGCTGCAGGCTCTGGAGGAGGAGCGAGCCAGAGGCCCCAGGCTCTGCAGCTGACCTGGTGACCTGCAGTGGCAGTACCAGGCCGCTCTGGGTCCGTGGCTGCCTCCGGAGCAAAGGTTCTCAGCCTTAGCATGCGCGAGTCACCTGGAAGGCTCGCTAACACACAGGTGCCTGGGCCTCACCCGAGTCTGATTCCCCAGACCTGGGTGGGGCTGAGAATCTGCCCTTCTCCCCAAGTTCCCAGCCGATGCTGTTTCTGGTCGGGTGACCCACTTTGAGAACCATTGATCTAAAGCCTGAAGGAGTAAATTCTAACCTCTTTGAGAATGTGAAGTTACAGAGCATCTTTGCAGAAAGAAAAAAGTACGCATACGAAATTTTTACGATTTGCAAAAGGGTTTCCAGGCACCACCCCGTGCTCATCCTCGGACTACAGCAAGAGGCCCTACTTCAGAAGAGCCAGATCGGTAAAGGCCAAGGCCAAGTGGACACGCCACTCAGAGGAGACACAAAGGGCAGAAGGAGGATGCCTGGTTAGCTGTGTTTCTGACAGAGAAGAGGCCACCAAGTGAACCGATGGAGAAGTCACAGGGCCTAATGGGATAGCGTGACCCCGGGAGGCAGAAAGACCGGTTGTAGGTCAGCCTCAGGCATCAGCGCTGGAGCCGCCAGGCCTCATCTTCATCTGTCTGTTGAAGTGAAGAGCTATCCCATCTCCAGGTTCCTTCTAGCTTTTAACTCGTGAGGTCTCAAGGCACCGCAAAATCACAAGACCTCGGGATTTTTAAAACCTCAACTTGTACTCCAGTCAGAGCTAAGATACCGTAGCCTGGTTGGAAGTAGCTTCCAGAAACTAAATGTTGTAAATTAGCAGTGTTCGATGTCTGGCCGTGTCGGGCTGGGATTGGCTTCATCAAGAGCGATGAGTGATTTAGGTCCTTCTGAGGGGAGACAGGGTCTTGAGGACTAGAAGGAGGCACAGGGCACCCTGCAGGAGCGAGGGCTACCTGGAGGGCCGTGGGTCCTAGCCCCTGGGGGAGGGGGGCGGCAAGCACAGGATGGTGCAGAGCAAAGGAGTGAGGCTGTGATCTCTGGAGACTTGCGTTTCCTGCCCTGCTGGAGGAAGGCAGTTGCCTATTTCTGAAAGGGCACCTGGCACAAAGGGCCCAGGACGCAGAGATCAGCAGCCCCTGCCTGCTTTTGTCAGAGGACCTCTGAGTGGGCAGGAAAGAGCAAGTCAAGGGAACCATTTGGAGGGACAATGTCAGACCTAGGTGCTGGTCTTTAGAGGTGATGGGAGGTGGCGGCCAGAGCTCAGAAGGGTGTGGCCGGCACAGGTCAGACGTGGGGCTCGATGGTTTGAAAGCGCAGCGCGCCTGACCACACAGAGGTGGCTGTCCCCGGGCTTGCTGGGGAGCCTGGGAGGCAGCCTACTTCAAAGGCTGCGGTGGAGGTCATGACCATCCTAGGAAAAAAAGGCAGAGAGAGAGATGGATGGTGATTTAGGGTATCTGACTGGTGCCATGTTGGGGATGGTGTTTTCTGAGCTGGACTTAAAGGGTGTGGAAAGGGGTGTTGTAGACAGAGCGTTCTGCAGTGAGCACGGGTGCAGCCCCCAACTGCTTAGGCTATGTTCTGGAAACCCCAGTTTGTTTGCAATGGGAAGTGCTTGGGAGGAGGGGAACGTAGAGGCATGTAATGGTGGAAGACCCCATCTGGGCTCCACCACAGGGGCCTTGAATGCCCAGCCAGGGGGCTCGTATTTGATGTGACACGCAGTCACTTCTGTGGGAGGGGAGGGGAGTAGCCTGAGTGCTTTTGGATTTCGGGGTGAGGGGTGGGATGAGCCTGCTGGAAAAAATCCCCAGCATCCCTGGAGTGAGAGAGACATGGTTGTGAACTTCGGGCCTCACCAGTCACAGCTGGGTGACTTTGGATAAACCACTCAGCTGCAGAGCCTCAGTTGTGCAAGGGGGAGAATCAAGTTTCCCTTGAATCAGGGTTTCCCCGCCACGGCACTAGTAACGTTTGGATTGTTGGGCCTTTATCCCGGGGGCCATCTCGTGCCTTGTGGGGTGTCTAGCAGCATCCCCGGACTCCGCCCCACCCCAGATGCCAGCAGCACCCCCAGAAGTGGTGCTACCCAACATGTCTCCAGACATTGTTAATGCCCCCTGCTGGGGCAGAATCCACCCTGTCACCCCTGACCCAGGCGAAAACTGCTGCCTCACGGGGGGTGGGGTAGGGGAGCATCGGCCACCACCTGAGTAAAGTACGTGGTACGGAGCCAGGCGCCAAGACGCTGAGTGTCCTTAGAGGACACTGTTAGCACAGGGGAGACTCCTTGGGAGTCTCGTGGTCCTATTCCAGTGGAATCAGTGAGGATAGAGGTTGGGTCGGCTGGAGACATCAAGGGAGTGGACTCCGTGGAGTTTGTCCACCAACAGAAGGGGCCGCACAGGGGCCTCCTTGAGCCTTGCACCTGGGTGGCTGGGGGGGCAGAGCTCTGCCCCTCAAGAGAGGGGACCGTTTAGGACTCAGAGCTCTAGCCCCCCTTCCTCCCGAGCCCAGGCTGCAGGTGGTCATCGAGAGCGCTGCCCAGAGCTCCAGGAAGCTGTGCCTGCAAGAGGCCAGGGACCTCTGTCCCTCCCTGTGGGGCCTCCGTCCCCAAACCCCAAAGGTTGATGCACACAAGGCATACACGGGGCTTAGGGAGGAGATTCAAGTTTGAGGCAGAAGAGGGAACAGAGCCAAGCAATGGAGCTGGCGGCCGGGTTCCCAGGCGTCTGAGGGCCCTGTACAGGGCAGTCCTCTCCAAGAGCCTCGTGGGGACTGGGGCTGGCAGCGACGGATTTTCCTCTTGGGCCGTTCTGTAGGAAATGGGCCGGCACCCCACGATCCTCAGGCTGCCGGAGTCCAGGGCAAGACCCCCAGCACGCGGCGTCTCCCCGGGCTGTGATGTGGGGTAGACGCCCGAGGGCCTGTGGTCCTTGGCTGGGTCGGCCAGCCCCACCCCGGGGGCCCGCAGAGGGGAGGCCTGCGTGTGTTTTCGGGGGACGGTGGGGGGTGAGCTGGCGCATCTTACCTGCTGAGGCAGGTCTTCCAAGAGCACGAGCGTGCTAGGGGCAGCTGCTTAGGTGGCGAGGTGGCATGTTTTGGTACCTAAAACATGTTCCCTAAGAAATAACAAACCACTCGTCGGACACCCCCTTTCGTCCCTCCCACAACTTCAAAAGAGGACCACAAAAAAAAAAAAAAAAAAAAAAAAAAAGAGAGAAACACCTGAGAGACCAAATAGAAGCCTCACACCCTCACCCACCCCGTGCCCCGGAGGAGACGACCCCGTCCTGCATCTTCCACCGGGAGCGCCCGCTCTCAGGAGCGAGCTGGCGTGGCCGCGCAGGGGAGCGTGTGTCTGTGTGGGATGTGCCTTCATGCGTCACTCTATTTATGTTGTTCGCAGCCCAACGGTAGCGGCCAGGGCAAAGTCCCGGGGTCATTTTTGCTACCGCCGCCGCCTCCAGTGGCCAGACCTGTGCCCCTTCCTATGCCTGATTCCAAATCCACCAGCTCTGCCCCAGACGGCGCCGCCTTGACTCCTCCATCACCTTGTAAGTGGACGATGAAACCGAAACCACAACGCCCAGCATCCCTGGCCCATCCAAACAGTCTCCACGGCAAAAAGAAAAACCCCTGCCCCACCCACCGCCAGAGCCCCCCAACCCAGAGCGCCATGGAGCCTCCCACCCGGACAAGAGCAGAGCTGAGCCCCCAGTCACGGCCTCCGGGGCCTCAGTTGCACCAGCCAGCACCCCACGAGCCCCCCCTGCCCACCCGCGGCTCCTAGCCGGGGGGCCCCAGGCCCAGGCCCCTCCCGGGGGCGGGAGGGGGAGCACAGTGGGGCACGCAGGCCAGGGGTGCTGGCCAGGGTGGGAGGGGGGCGGGGAGGCGCAGCCATGCCATCTTCATGCCTGATTGCTGTTTTTTTTCATTTTTCGTTTTTTTGTTTTTTGATTTTTGTTGTTTCGTTGTGCCCCGCTACACCAAAAAAAATTAAATGTGACCACAAGGTGACGCCACCACCATCCCTTTTGGCCTTGCCCCCTCACCTCCATTCCGGGGCCCTTGGGCCTCTAACTGTACAGCAGGCCGGCCCCTGACCTCCTCCCCTTCAATCTCACATTTGGTTTCTCGTTGTTCCTCTTTTTTTTTTTTTCTTTTTTTTTTCCCTCCTCCCATCCCTCTCCCTTTCCCAGGTTGACTGTTCCAAGGACAAGGGAGGGCTCTGGGCCTCGGCTTACTTCATCTCTTTCTCTTCCTCTCTCTCTCTTTTAACCAATGACAAATTTTGTTAAAGGAAAAAGAAAAATCTGAGTTGAGAGGCCCAAGGTAGACCCGACGTGTGAAGGACAGGAGAGGTGGAGGGTGGGCGGTGTGCCGTCTGCGGGCAGAGGGTGGGCAGCGCTTCGGGCGCTCTGGGGGCCGGCGGACCCCAGGCCAGGACTGCCTGGTCCGCAGTGGGAGGGGCGGCCCATCTCACTTTCCTCCGTCTCGCGCTCTCTGTTGCCTTCTTTCTCATGGTTTGAGTTCTTTTCCCCTCTCCATCCTCTTCATACCATCTTCCCATCTGCATCCGCCATAAGACACGAAGTCATGGTCATGGTCATTGGAGGAGGGCAGGGTGGGGGAGGAGGTGCCAGGCGGCAGGCTGGCGGGGCGGGGGGGCCCTGGACAGTATCTGGTGAGCATGCAGTCCCTGGGGTGTATCTGGTAGAGGGTGTGTGTGGCGGGGGAGTCCCTGGCAGCCTGTGACACTCTTGTTCCTTCTGGGGACGTCCACCCTGCTGGGGGTGCACAACCCATTCCCTCCCATAGGGTTCCAGCCAGAAAACCTGAGAAGAGCTCAGGGGTGTTGGGCTGCCCGTTTGCCCCTCAGGCTCCAAAACTGCTCGTGGGCACCCAAGCCCTGGGACTCTGCCAGGCCCTCTAGCCTCCTCCTCCTATGCTTTGGCCTGTGTCAGGCCCTGGGGACCGCGGGACCCCAGGCTCTGGCTCATGCATCAGAGGAGGAGGAGGACGCCTGCTGGGTCCAAGCTGGCAGCCAGCTCCTCTCTCTGCCCCTGTCCCACCCCACTCAGCCCTCCACTGGACCCCTGCAAGTTCCCTGAGCCATCAGCCCCATCCTTGGGACTGCCCAGCGTGGTTCTGTGATGCAGCACCGGCCTGGCTGCCCTGGTCGGAGAGGAGGCCTGGCTGAGCCGGCCTTCCCTGAGCAGGGTGGGGCCGGTCCGGCTGAGTCCCCAGCGTCCCGCCCTCCCAGGCTCCCGCTTCCCAAGACCCAAGAGAGTCCGTGGGAAAGCACGGGTGCCTTGCTTCAACGAGAGCTAGCCTCAGTCCTGCTCAGTGCCTGCTTTGGGGACACGACAGGGTCTATGGGACCTCAGCTAAAGCCTCCAGGGCCCCTCCCATACCCTGGGCCCGGAGAGAGGACTTCTGGCTGAGGTGGAATACTAGGGGTGGGGGACAGTGTGTGCTCCTGGTCAGTGAGCGAGTGATGGGACCCCCTCTGGCCTGTCCTTCCCACTGCCAGCCCAAGCCCTGGCAGCACGGTCTAATCCAGTCTCTCCCTCTCTCAGCAGCCCCGAAGGGCAGTGCCCGGGCAGGCCCCAAGGCCTCACGGGGTCTCTCCCTCTCTTCCCTGCCCCCCACAGCATTCGCAACGACAGGCGCCTCCTCTGCCAACCGGTTTGTCAGCATCGGACCCCGGGACGGCAACTTTCTGAACATCCCACAGCAGTCTCAGGTAGGAGGCCCCACCGCCGTGTGGGGGTGGGCACAGGGGTCAGAGGCGGGGCGGGGGCGTCATGGGCGTGAGGGAAGACGCCGGCTCCTTGAGGCCAGTCTGGGAGAAGGCGCTAGGGCAGGGCTGGAGGGCCCAGCTGAGCCTGCCTCCCCAGGCAGCCCCCAGGTCCCCTGGCTAATCAGCTAATTGGATAATTAGCTCTGACAGCCCCGGCCCTGGGGAAGGCGGCCAAAGACCTGAGGCTAGAGGCGCTCTGGGCCAGGCCTGGTGGTAGCCCGAGGCCCCGTTAGGAAGAGGACAGCGTCTGCCTGTTGCTCTCCTCCCTCTCCAGCTGGAAGCCCTGGCCCCCAGCCCTCCCTTCTTCCTTGGCTTTGGGTGGGCTGGGCAAGGGGTGGAGGAGGGACAGAGCCGTCCCGGTGGGCTGATTGCCCAGAGACTCTGGCACCCAGGGTAGGACAGGGCCTGTTGCCACCCTGGAGGCCCCTCCCTCAGGTCCCCTTGAATCCCGTGAGAGGGGAGGCCGGGCTGTTGGAACCTCCAGTCCAGCTCCCGCCTGTCCCCGGTTCTCACAAGGAAAACTCCAGCCCTCCCGCTGGAATGCCCTGGATCTGGTTTTGTACAGGCATCTGTGCTCTCGCACGCACGTGGGCCCCCTCCTCCCTGTGCCTGTCCCCCAGAGGCTGCGACTAGCCCACAGAGCCCCCAGGCCTTGGGGTGCCGGGAGGACCCACCTCAGGAGCAGGGTGGAAGCCGGTTTTACAATGCCCCAGGCTTTTCGGAAAGATACATGCCAATACTCTTTCTCTTTTGCACATTTTACCAAAACACCACGCTGTGAGCCCGAGGCCTGGAGGCTTTCTCCGGCCCAGGAAATCCACCCCGGCCCAGAGCCGCAGGGCCGCCCCTTGCTGCTCCTGCTCCCTTACTGCTCTGAGGCCTGAGTCCAGAGAAAGTCGGTGGATGGAAGTTTTGTGTGTGTGGTTTGAGGTTTTGTTTTTTTTTTTCCCTTTTCCTTTCCCTCCCTCAAAAAAAAAAAAAAAGAAGAAGCCAAAAAACTTTGTCAAACTTCAAACTTCAGAGCTCCCTAGTGGCAAGGAGGGGAGGGGAGGGGAACTTCAACCCCCTCCAGCTTCCCACCCCCTTTCCCCAGAGTCACGTCTGACCCGTCTGGTTTCCAGGAGCAACCAGACATGATGTAACACCCAGATGAACTTGAACTTGGGGGTGTTGAGAAGAAAAACAATGGCTCCGAGCAGGGGCTGGAGCCAGCCCCCTCTGCTGCTCTGTGCCAGGGAGGCCGAGAGAGCCCTGCTGGCAGAGGGCGGGAGGGGGTGCCAGAGGAAGGGACAGCGGGCGGGCCTCCCCTCCTGGCTCTGGGCTGGCACCAGGCGGCAGGGCTCCATCGCTCCCACCCGCCCCTCCCTCCCTCCCTCCCTCTGCCCCAGCGCCTGTAGCTCCAAGCTCCCCTTTGCTTGCTCGCTCTTGGGGACCACTGCCTCTTGGGGACCACTGCCGTGAGTCCTCCCTGCTCACCCTGTTTCCGCCTGCCTCCGTGTGCTTTCCCTTCACTTTCTCTGCTCACTTTGCTTAGACTTTGGGGCCAAGGCAGACTTTGAGGCAAGTTTGGGAAACAGTTTTTCTCCCCCTTGTTTTGTAAAGCAGCCTGAGCCCCGGGCCCCAGCAGGCAGGTGTGTCTGGGGGTGACGGTGGGGGAGACTGGAGCCGGACAAGGCCCACACAGCCGAGAGCCCTTGGGCCTGGGGGCAGGCAGGCGGCTGCAGCCCGCGCAGGGGGTACAGTGGGGGGTGGTTTCCACAGTAACCAGTGACTTTAGCTGATCTCTGGAGCACCAGATGGAGTGAGAACAATAGAATGAGGGAAGAAAAGAGAATTTTAGCAATTTTGTCATTCCCTGGGCAGCGCTTTTTACTTAGTTTTAATCAATTTTGGACCTGGCTCAGGAAGCAGAAAGGGTGAGCAGAAAAAGCCACTTTGTGCTTGGCAGCAGATGCCCCCCCCGCCCCCTTCCTGGGACCTGTGGGGAGGCGCTGGGGAGCTATCCTGGAACCACCTTTGTCTGTAACTCCGGCCTTGAACCGGGGTCTTCCTGGTCTGCGGGGCGGGGGGCTTCCCAACCTGAACACTGGTGGTTTTCCTCCTCCTGCGCAGCTCCAAGGGAACCAGCCTGGCACCTTGGTCTGGTCCGACAAAGAGGGGCCAAGCGGGCTCTCCATGTCCCCGTTGTCATCTGCCTCCTTTCCCTTACAGGGAAGGGGCGGGCCAGTCTTACACGGTGGCGCTCTAAGGGTTCCTGTGTTGTCTCCCCTTGGGAAGGGGGTCCCAGAGAACATGGAGGTCTTAGACTGCAGGGATAGGGGCTCTCCCAGGCGGCTCCCTTCTCCTCAGGCCAGGACTGGAAGCCTAGGGGCTGGCTGCTGACTCAGCTCCCGCCGAACTCGGGGTGCCTTCGGCCTGGGTTTCCCCCGTGCAGTGCCAGGTATCCCGTGAGCCTCCCTTTAAAGACCTGTAGTTAGTTGATGGGCTTGGACCTTGGGCAGTTCCTCCAGGAGCTCCGCCACGGGAGGGCAGGTCTCTGGGCGTGGGCCAGCACATGGCAGGAAGTTGGGCATCTCTGTCCACCCAGTAAATGCCAGCAGCACCCAGTCGTAACAACCGCAAGCCCCCATTCTTCTAAATGCCCTCCATCTGCACCGTCCAGTGGGGCAGGTGCTGGCCATGTGTGGCTGTTGAAGTTCAAATTAAATAACTAACTAGAGGGGCACCTGGGTGGCTCAGCCATTTAGCATCTGCCTTAGGCTCAGGTGGTGATCCCAGGTTCCTAGGATCGAGTCTCACATCAGGCTCCCTGCTCAGCGGGGGCGGGAGGCGGGAGTCTGCTTCTCCCTCTCCCTCTGCCTCTCCCCCTGCCTGTGCGCACGCTCTATCTCTAATTAAAAAAAAAAAAATGTAAATAACCAACTGGAGAAAACTTTAGTCCTCAGTGACAGCAGCCGCATTTCACTTGCTGAGACGCCACATGTGGCTCGTGGCTACCACACTGGATAGCGCAAACAGGGAATGTTTCCATTGTTGGAGATGGTTCTAGGTAATCTTCCAGGCCCTTTTTATTTTTTTTTAAAGATTTTATTTATTTATTTGACAGAGAGAGAGAGATCACAAGTAGGTAGAGAGGCAGGCAGAGAGAGAGGAGGAAGCAGGCTCGCTGCAGAGCAGAGAACCCGATGAGGGGCTCGATCCGAGGACCCTGAGATCATGACCTGAGCCGAAGGCAGAGGCTTAATCCACTGAGCCACCCAGGCGCCCCTTCCAGGCCCTTTTTTTTTTTAGTATATGTGCTGCCGAAGCAAGCACGTTCCAGGCCCTTTTTAACACTGCAACTCCATGTGTTCATCCCTCAATAGAAGGTGGCCCGTGGTGGTCCCAGACCAGAGCCTGAGGGGCGGGTCCAGCCAGCGGGCATAATCCGTGCGGCTTGAACAAGTGGGTTTAAACACCGACAGCTTTCACACGCAATGCCGTCAGGACTTCTGGCTTCTTTTTTTTTTTTTTTTTTTAAAGATTTATTTATTTGACAGATAGAGATTACAAGTAGGCAGAGAGGCAGAGAGAGAGAGAGAGGGGAGGAAGCAGGCTCCCAGCTAAGCAGAGAGCCCGACGCGGAGCTCGATCCCAGGACCCTGGGATCATGACCTGAGCCGAAGGCAGAGGCTTTAACCCGCTGAGCCACCCAGGTGCCCCAGGACTTCTGGCTTCTTTTGAAAAGCTGGCCCATCTCGCCGCCCCGGGGCCCTCACTCCGGCGTGGCAGCCTTGGCCCTGGGCTCCCTGAGAGCATGCCACATGTGGCGGGTAGGAACATCGACTTGGAACCGTCCCGTGTCCAAGTCCTGGCTGGGCAGTGCGGGCAGACCTCGCCTCCGGCAGGCCAGCCCCACTCTCCCCACCGGGCTCTGTGTGGGCTTGGAGCAAGGATAGGATGGGCTACTACCCAGTGCCAGCTCTGTGGCTAGCTCTGCTTAGCGTTTCAGATCTGTGACCCAGAGCCTGGGAGGTGCCCTGAAATACATTTTCAGGGACCCCTTTCTGGCCTCAAGGGTAGTAGTAGGTCTGCGCAGGTCCTGTAGGCCGGAGAGGAGAAAAGCTCCCTTCTCTCCCCTCCCCCGCTGCCCCTTGGCCACAAGGTGGGGCCTAAGCCTTTGATGGAGGGCATTGCCAGGCCGCCCAGCCTCCGGGTCAGGTGTATTTTGTGATGAGGAGCCACCAAGACTGGTTTTGTGGGGAGGCGGCTCCCCCTGCTGGCACCCTGAGGGAAGCACCTCCCGCCCCAGGGAGACTCGGGTCCTTCCCCCTGCGCCAGGTGCCTGGAGGGTAGAGGATCAAGCACAGTGGGCTATGGGGCCCCTCCCCCAGGCCAGGGACTGCTAGGGACTGAAGCCATGTGCTGTCCCCCCCACCCCCAGCCTTTCAGCCTGTGGGACCTTGGCTGGGGAGTACAGACGGGAATTTCTGCTTTTAATCCAAAGAGACAGAAAGAAAACTCAGCAAGAAGCTGAGCCACCCCCACCCCACTCCCAAAACCCCTCTGGGGACAAAAGCTCCAGCCTGGCATCCTCCCCACCCTGCAGGACCCATACAAAAACCTCAACAATTGGAAACATGGCCAGATCCCAGGTCTGTGCCTGTGCCAGCTCCAGCCATGGGGGTCCCACCCGCTGGGCACAGTGCCCACGGGAAGGCCAGCTGGACCCTAGCACTGGGGGGCAGGGTCTCTTGGGGGCGACAGGATTCCCATCGGAGGTACTGACAGAAGGGGGATGTACCTCTTCGTGGGGTGTTGGTGTCCTTGGCTCTGCTGGAGGTGGGCCCTCCAGGGGCCTTGGGCTCCAGCCTGCAGTCTGCGGACCAGGTGGGTGCAGAAGAGACTCGGCCCTGCTATTCTCAGAACGGCCTCTTTTTGTCCCATTTCAGTCCTGGTTCCTCTGATAAGATCGACAAAAAGAAATGACAAAATGTAAAGAAGAGGTTCCTCAAACGGGGGGAGAAGAAATTTTGAGACGTGGAAAAATCCCCCAGCCCAGCCCCACCGAAAAGCAAAAATTAGACGTCGTCAGCCACTCAGCCCTTCTCTCCTCCAGCCCGGGGAGCCCTGCAGGCCCCCAGAAGCAGCCCAGTTCTCGGAGAGCCCTCGGAAGAGGTCTCGGGGGAGCTGTGCACCAGCAGCCAAGCAGAAAGAAACATGCAAACGGACTCTGTTAAGTAGAGGACAGAAAGAAAGAAAGGATGCAGCAGAACTGCCTTTCTCCCCTCCCTACCCCGCCCCGACCTTCCGGGGAAGGAACAAAATCAACCCAACAAAGAAACCAGCACAGTTCTAAAGGGGCCTGTCCTCCACCCTCACCTTTCTTAGGGGAACCCCACCCCCAACTCGGGCCGGAGCTTCACTAGGGAGCCCGGAGGACAAGCTTGTACAAATGATGGGGGGCAGATCCAGAGGGTTCCTCCCTCCAGCCTCCGCCCCCTCCCTGCCTGTCTACTCCCCCCCCCCCCCCCCCCGCCCCCACTGCCTTGGCCTCTGGCTTCTTCCCCCAGCTGCTCTGGACTAGGTGAGGCCGGTGCCTTCCTGGTCTCCCTGCCCTACGTTTGGGCTAGAAGCCCCTGGGGCGGGGGGCAGGGAGAGACCCCTGGAGCTAGTTTCTTGCTCCTGCAATGGAGGGTGTCCTGTCACCCCACCCTGAGCTTCGGGGTTAGTTTCAGGGCCCCAGACCCCTCTGTACAGTCCACAGGAAAAAGTCGGAATGCTACGACAGCCCGTCCCAGCCTGGGACAGGCCCCCTCTTCCCGCCCTCTGCAGGCCGGGAAAAATCACTCTCTCGCCGCGCCACGAGTGAGGGGAGGTGGGCCCCAGGGTCGCCCCCACACCCCAGCCCCGCATGCAGGTGCCCTCGCTCCGCCCCACCGGTCCCTGCCCCTGCCCCTCACACAGACAGCCCTGCTGTGGCCGGGGCCGGAGAGTGGAGCAGAAAGGGGACCCCGGAGCCGAGCGAGGAGGACGAGGCAGCCGCCGCTGCCACTGGCTAAGCCGCCCACCTGCGCTAGGTAGGCGTCCCGCTCGCCGACTTTCAGTTCCTTTGGAGGGTGTTGGGTGTTGTCCTTTTTCAAAAGTTTTTTTGGAGCTTTCTCTGTCCCCCCCAACCCCACTTTCTCCACCATATGGGCCTCTTGGCCACTTCTCTCTGGATTTCAGCTGTAATGTCTTTACTCTTTATTTAGGGGTGGGGCATTCATTGTTTGGGTCTTTTGCCGTCGCAACTGGGAACTCCTCCATTTGAGCAACTTGGGGACAATTTGGTAACACACCACAGGAAGTAGCTCTCCCCCCTCCCCCTGCAGCCCCTTCCTCCCGCCCCAAGGGATGGTTGGGGTCCTGTCCAGAGGGTCTTCCGAAGCCCCCTGGGAGGGAGGGAAGCAAGAGCATGCCCAGCCCCCCTCCAGGGTGTGACTTGGCCCCTCTGGCTTGTCTTTCTGTGCCTTACTCCCTCCTCCCTGCATCTCCCTTCCTCGGCCCCCTTCTGGAGTCCTTGTGCCTCTCTCTCTCTTTCTTAACTGTATGAAAACACAAAGCACAGGTCAGGATCCTCTGAAAGTCAGTCAATCCAACATTGCACCGTAGGGGTGGGTTGTGGGCTTTATTTATTGTGAATCCAGTTTGTGAGTCTGTGGCCCCAGCAGGGAGGGAGGGAAGGAAGGAGGGGAGGCAGCTGGCTGGGGAGGCGAAGAGGGCCCTGACCTGGGCCTGAAGGGGCCGGCGAGTGGTGCCGCCTCACCCGGAAGCCGCCAGGTGGCTGGCCCCGGCAGTGGCTTTTGTTGGAAGTTGAGCGAAGGCCCTCCCCCGTCTGCGTGCAGCCCGTGGGGAAGACCGGGACTGAGAAGCAGGGGACAGGGGATCCCGCGGGAGCCTGGGTGGGGGGGCGTGGGGAGTAGGGCGGGGGGTGGGGGTGGGGGGCCGGGTGGGCCGGGCGTGACGCGCGGTCAAAGTGCAATGATTTTTCAGTTTGGTTGGCTAAACAGGGTCAGAGCTGAGAGGGGAGCGGAAGGGACCCCCTGCCCGGCGGCACGCGCCCCTTCCCTGGAAGACAATCGGGGCCGCGGGCGCGCTGGGCCCGCGGGAGCCGGGGTCTGCGGGGCGCCCGCCCGGGCGAGGTCGGAAGCTGCAGGCCAGCTGGGCCCGGGCGGGAGCGCGCCCGGCGGGGCTGCCCGGGCGGGCAGGGGGGTGGGGGCCGCTCCTTTCCCAAGTGTCGTTGTGAGGGGGCAGGCGAGGGGCGACGAGGGCGACAGGAGATGTGGGGACGTGTTAGAAGAGAAAAAAAAAACCCACAAAAAATATATATGGGGGAAATGAACTTTTTTTTCATTGAACCAAGTGCAATGCATCAGAGAGTTTTCCTATCTTTGTATGTTAAGAGATTGTTAAGAAAAATTCTATTTTTGTTGTAATGTCCTCGCGGCTCTGGGGACGCTAAAAGAACTGGGCCTGCCCCGCCCTGCGCGGGGATAACGAAAGCTGAGTGTTTTTTCTTTCTTTTTTTTTTTTTGTTCGTTTTCTTTTTTTTTTTTTTTTTAGTCGTTTTCCTGCGTTGACGAGGATGATCTGGGGTTTTTATTTGTTTCGTCGTTCGTTCTCGGTTTCGGTGGGAGGGCTGAAGGAAACGTTCACATTATAGAGTTAAAAAAAAAAACCAAACACCTGGACATTAAAAAAAAAAAAAACCACCACAAGATCAAAAAGGAAAAGGACGAGAGAAAATTATTTTTAAGATAATTCAACATAAAAACCCTGGTGCTTCTTACATTATAAAGTACGTTTTAAAAAAAAAACCCACAAACTATTATACGTAAGTTTATGAATCAGTTAAGTACCCTGCACTTAGGAACACGCATATCCCTTCTTTGTTGAGTTTAACGGAACGGGACAGCGGCATACGCCCGGCGGCTGGGCTGCTCTGGCCGCGGGTCTCCCCGGGCGCCCCCTCCCCAGGGCCCAGCGCCCCCTCCTCGCCTCATCCCCGTCCGGGCACGGGGGCGCGGCGGGGGGGTCCCCAGCCCCTCCCCCGCAGAGGTCAATGCCAACGAACAAACGTCCCCTCCCTCCCTCCCTCTCCGCCCCGAGCGCCCTTCTTTGAGCCAGACGCCAACTTGACCCTCACCAGCATTATCAGGAGCGCGCTCAGCAAGTTGGTAGTTACCCCCCCCTTTTCCCCGGCGCCCCCGACTCAACATCACTCCTTCCACCCCTACCCCTACCCCCGTCACCCACCGGGGAGCACGAGGAAGGCTCGAAGCTCCAGGACAGGACCAGCCAAGCTGACAGGTCGATTCGCCCAGGCCCGCGCCCGCACGCACGCACGCACACGGCCCCGCACACAGCCCCACCCCACCCTGCAACCAGCCCCGTCGACTGCCTTACACACCCGCCCCCGCGCTGGCCGGCCGACCTAGTGCCTTGTTCTCACCCCCGTGCTGGCGGAGCGGACGCCGCGCTCTGGGTCCCAGAGGGGCCGGGTGGCTCAGACGACCCACCATTTCCTCACCCCGACCGTGCTGAACGGACCCCCCACACGAGAGAAAATAAAGGAGCAATAAAGTCACGAGAAATTTCGTCCCCCAATCGAGAGCCCGAGGGGCACCCCAGCCCCGCCTCTGCTCCCCCCCACCCACCCTCGGGGCGCCCCCCTCCCCCCCAAGCCAGCCTGGGCCAGCCCCGCTTCGGCCCCTCCCGGGAGATCCGTGCGCCCGACCAGCACCAGCATCGCGGACCGCAAAGGCCGCCCGTCCCGTCAAACAAGTTTCTTCTTAGGCTAAGAAACGCAGTATATACGAGTATCTCTATATATAGTACTAATGGATTTGGTGTGCTTCCCCCTTAGCGTCCCCTGTCCCTCCGCTCCTCCTCCTTCAGCCTGGTCTCCCCCTCTCTCTGCCCTCCACCCCCGTCTCTGCACTGAGATACATAAGAAACAAGGGTAGTTTACTGTCTGTTTTGTTTTCTGGGTTTTCAGTGTCCTAGCGGAATGCAAGTAGGCAGCCAGCCCGTATGTTCCCTCTCCGCCCCGCCCCGCCCCACCCCGCCCCCGTCACTGCGCTTCTGTTATACCATCTTTGCCTGACTCTCTCCGGCTTCTCCATTGAATGGCTAATGTGTATGTGAAATAAAGAAATAAAGAAAAACAAAAGTAAGAGCGCCCGAGCCTTCGCTAACTCCTTCGTCCGGGGACTGGTTCGGGATCGGTGGGTGGGTCGCGGCGTCGGTTCTGCGCCTCAGCGGACGCGCTCAAGGAGCGTGTATCCATGAGTCTCCAGGAGGGGGCGCCAGTGAGAAGGGCAAAGACTCCCCCGGTCCCTCCCCACCTCTCTCGGTGACCCCAGCCCGGAAAAAAGAGGCACCACTTTAGTCCGATGAGCTGTCTGCCATGTTGGTTCCCGCACCTCGTCCCTGGGAGGGAGACGCGGGAAAGGCTATTTCCAGCAGTTGGTGGGTGATTAAAAATAAAAGAAGAAGAAGAAGGTCTGCTGGGGCGCCCCTGGGGGCGACAGTCGCCCTTCCAGACCCCCGGGACCCTTTTCCCTGTTGGGGACGTCCGCACTGTTCCCTCTTCGGGGGAGTTCGCCCCAGAGCAGGCGCAAGGCATCATCCGCCCTTTCCTCGACAGCCCTGGGCTGAGTTCCCGGTGACCCTCGGCTCAGAAGCAACGCTGCGGAGGTCACCGCACCTCAGGGCTCACGGCCGCTCGTTCCGTCTTGATGGGCCGGGCCGCCCCGTCGGGACTGCCGTCCGGGCCGGCCGGGGGCGCGGGCTGCGAGAGCACCGCGGCCTCGGCCCTGCGACAAGGCCCGCGGCGGGGGCCATCGTTGGGGCCCCGATGCGCGGGTCTTTTGCGGGGCCCGGACGGGGCGGGGCCTGCGGCCAAAGCAGCCGCCTGGTCGCGCAGCAGCCGCACCAGGAAGCCGATGTATTTCATGGCCAGGCGGAGCACCTCATTCTTGCTCAGCTTCCGGTCGGGCGGGTGCGTTGGCAGCAGCTTCCTGAGCTCTGCGAAGGCGCCATTCACGTTCTGCTGCCGCCAGCGCTCCCGGCTGTTGGTGAACACGCGCCTGGCCACCTTCTGGGGCTGGTGCCCTGCGAACAGGAGGGGTTGGGTTGGTGCCGTGGCCCAGGAGGCGCCCCCTCCTGCCCTCGCTTCAGGCACCCAGAGCCCTCGGGAGGGGACTTCCACATAGGCGGTGAGCTGGGGCTCCCTCCATCCAAGGGATCCACAAGCAGGACCCGTGCATATCTCCCCTGAGCAACTCGGCTCCCACCGCCCGCCTCACCCCCGCAGCCTAGACGAGGACATCACAGGTCCCCGCTGCAGACAACTGAGGCCTTCTGTATCTCTGTCCACACCTTTCTGTCAACAGCTGAGATTCCGAAAGACATGTGTCCTGTGGCTGTCAGTCTGGGGAGCTGTCCCTGTGGTCTTCATTCTGGAGCATGCCCCTGTATGTGGCTGGAGGTGCACGTGGGTCTAAGAGGTCCCCTAGGTGCCAGCGTGGTCCTGTCTGTCTTGGGAGAGCTCCTGGTATACCTAAATGGCTGTGGTCGTGTCTGATCATTGCCTGGTGGTTGTGGTCGTGTGGCTGTGGTTCTGTGGCTGACTCTTGTGGGGCCACGGTCCTAAGTGACTGTGGTTGTGTGGCTGTTCCTTGTGTGGTTCTTGTCCTGTGGCTGTTTCCTGCGTGGCTGTGCCTTCTAGTGGGGCTGTCGTCTTGTGGCCCCCATGCCATGGTGCATTTTGCCATGCCTCTTGGTGGCTTGTTGGGTGGTTGTGTGGCGCTGGCCGCGGGTCTGCGGTTTTGCACGTGGGTGTAACCCTGTACTGGAGGCCCCGTGTGGGCTGTCCTGCGTGTGTCTCTGCGGCAGACAGGAGTCCCGGCAGGTGGCTGTCTCTGCACACAGAGTCATACTCACCCTCGGCCAGCTCCAGCTCACAGTGGCTCGGTCTCCGCTTCAGCCGGCTGCTGGGGAAGAGGCCGAAAGCTCCTGCCGGCCCAATGTAGAGGCTGTAAGGGGTCGTGGGTCACTAATGCCTTGTGGGCAAGGACCCTGGCCCTGGATTCCCCCCAGGTCCCAGCCCTCCACTGACCTGTTGAGGAAGGGGTCAGGGTGATAATGCAGGGCCAAGGGGGGTGGGACAGTTCCCAGGGCAGAGAGCTGCAGCAGCGGGGGTCGCAGGGCGCTCAGCTCCGTGGTGGCCATGGTTACCCCGGGGGGCCTGGTGTGGCCCAAGCTAATCACCGGCACGCCAGGGGGCAGCCTGGGGGGTGAGGAGCCTTGGTGGCCCATCTCTTTCACCTTCGGCAGCCCAGGCGAGGCAGGCTTGGGGGGCGGAGCGGGTGCTGGGCTGGGGGCACACACCATTTCGGCCTTCTCAGTCATGGTGGGGCCCACCTCTGCCTGGGCCTGGGGCGGGCACATGGACCCCAAGCGGGTGCTCACCTGTGGGAGGGAAGGAAGCCAGTGGGGAGGGAGGAATCAGATGCCAGCACATCCCTTAGCCCAACAGAGCCCTCAAAGGAGCAGGAAAGTGTGGTGGGGAGGGTGGCGGTTCCATGCGTGGAGGCAGGTGGGCTCAGAAACCACCAGGACGAGCGAGGGGAATGTGACACAAGGGCCGGAGGTAGCCAGCGGGTCTCTGGGCGACCCTGAGCTCAGCAGGGCCATCTCTGAGCTGTTTGTGACCCACAAGGACCTCAGTTGCCCAGCTTCTGCACAAATTTCCCTTATTCCAGAATCCCTTCTGGGCTGGAGTCTGGAGAGAGGGGTGAGGAAGGAAGCTGGGATGGAGCCTGTGTCCCCAGGATGACCCTGTAACCATCAGATCTGATCCCGAGACCCTCATTGATACCACGTGACCTTAGAATCCCTCTATAATGGACTCTGACCCTTCACTGATTCCCCGCCTCAGCTGACCATGTGGCACTCAGCTATGACCCGGGGGGCTCATATGACACCCTGTGTCTCACTGCCTCCATGTGACACCCTGAAAGTCCCCCATAATTGCTCCATTGATTCCCACCCCCACCGAAAACGTCCCCCTTACTAGACCTGTAACCCCACTGCTGACGCTGTGATCAAAAATGCTGACCCAGGATCCCCAAACCCTGACCCCACTGCCCAGTACCTACAGTCATGTCCCAATCCTTCTCTGGCCCTCCTTGATGTCCCCCCCACCACACTTCCTATCTCCATCCCCATCCACGCCTTTGCAACCCGGCTTAAACGGTTTGGCCCCATGGCTTGGAGTGTCCAGCAACTTCTGGGACTCCTGGCTCCCCTGCCCCCTCTTCCTAGGTAGATAGGCCCTGGGGAAGCTGACCTGGACTCCCACTAAGGAGGTGCCCCCACGAATGAATGAATGAATGAATGAACCAATGATCAAATGAATACAGGCACTCCTAGGATCCCCCACCTTCAGGCGGACTCCCCTCTTACCCCCGCACTGGTCCAGCTGTTTGGTGAGTTCCCTGGCTCTGTCCTTCAGGGCCGGGATGCGGTTGGGTTTCAGGCCAGGCTCCGTGGCCCCGATCCGGTCCGGCCTCTGCGTTCACGGCCGCTGGGAGCTTGCCGCCCCCTCCCGGCAGCGGCGTCGGGGCCGCGCCTCTTCCCGGGCTCCCCAAGGCCGCAACGTGGATCCCTCGAGGGAAAGTGAGCAACTCCCGGCCGGCCCGCCCTCTCCCCGCCCCCGGCGTCCCAGTTTCCTCCCTCTCACCCCCGGCCGCGCCGGAGGATGCTGGACCGGCGCAGATAAGAGCCTGGCCGACTGGCCGCGCCTGATAAGGAGCCGGGCTGACCCCGGAGGAAACCGGCGGGCGGGGATCTCCGAGCGCGGGCTTCACAGCCCCGCCCCCCGGCCGGCGAGGGACCGAACCGTCCCGGGGCCTCTGAGGACCCCGACCCACTACACAGCTGGGAGTGAGGTACACTGGCTGCACGCAGAGGGGAAACCGAGGCAGGGAAGGTGCGGCCTCCAGTATCACTCGGGTTTTGCCTCCGGCTTTGAACAGCCCTGGCCCAAGTGTCCGTGCTGATGGGGGTGGAGGAGAGCCCCTTCCGGCTGAACCGGGGCCTCGTGACCCGGGGCCCCCTCCTGTTCCTCCTCTCCTCACCCTGCTTGGTTCCTCTTTCTATGCCACCCCTCCGGGGCTGTGCACCACCCCCACCCTGGTTGGGGGCACTGGCGGGAGGGCAGCTCCTCCAGCCTGCCTTTGAGCGTCCAGCCGCGGCCAGTGTCCCGGGCCCCCAGGCCTGCTGCCCACACCACCTTTTCAGGCCCCGGAGGATGAGAAGAAGTGCCACCGCTGGGAGGGACTTCCTAGGGTGCCAGGACTGGCCAAGTTCACAATAGGTGTCCCTGGCGTGTCCCCACAGGCTGCAGATCCTCTAGGCCACAGGAGCACAGAGCCCCAACCTAGTGGACTCTGGCCCTCCTCCCCCATCACAGGCCACTTTGGGGTGCAGGGAAGGACAGTGATAAAGAGGCATTGGGCAAGTATCTGGGAGTGGGGTTGGAGCCCCTCACCCACCTGGCCTCACCAAGGCGGTGGGTCCCGGAATAGCTTCATAGCAGACCGTCCCTTCCTCCAGGGCTCTCCCACTGGGGCCAGTCAGGCTTTTGCCTCAGATGTATCTGGGTGACAGCAGAAGCCGCCCCAATGACACCGCCGCCCTCCCAGGAATCTGGTGGAACGGGGAACCAAGCCACCAACAGTCCGGCAGCCCCCCCAAGGGCTCCTCTGAGCCCGTTCGTTCACTGATGATCCCCTACAAGCAAGTTTCTAGGATTAGGGTCATTTTACAGATGGGGTTGAAGCAAAGAGAAAGGTGTCTGGGAAGGCCCCACAGCTACCACTTGGGGTTGGGGGCTGTGCCCTAAGGCTCTCCGTTAACGTTGCTAACCCTCCTAACCCTCCGTCCTGCAGGCGAGGGGAAGCAGCAGGCCTGCAGGCCTCAGTGCGCTCGCCCGAGGGGCCGCAAAGCAGGAAGCACCTGGCCTGGAGCGGATGCACAAGGCGCCTGGTTCCGGTCCGGCTTCCGCCCCCGCGGCCCCGTGGGGAGCTCCGCCAGAGAAACCAGGCGGCGACGCGGGGCAGGGTAGGGGTTGGGTGGCTGCAGAGCCCGCCTGCATCCGCGGTACGGGGAGTGTGTGTGCGTGGGGGAGGGCGGGGTAAAGGCTCCAAGGGCACGAGCACACGGCTGCCGCCCCGTGGCCGCCTCGGGAACTGCAGGGACCAGCAATGGGGTGGCCCAGGGCTTCCTACTGCAGATAGTCCGCTCCAGGCGCGCCCCCGAGACAGAACACCCCAGAGAGAAACCCGGACCCTTCAGTCAGGCAGGGATAAATCCCCAGAATCCCCCGGCTCCCCATGCAGTTAAAAAAGACGGACAGAGGGGCAGCTGGGTGGCTCTGGGCAGCTTCTGCTTTCTGCTCGAGTCATGATCCCGGGGTCCTGGGATTGAGCCCCATATTGGGCTCTCTGCTCAGCGGGGAGCCTGCTTCCCTCTCTCTCTGCCTGCCTCTCTGCCTACCTGTGATCTCCATCTGTCAAATAAATAAATAAAATCTTAAAAAAAAAAAAAAAAGACGAGAGAGGAAGACACTCCAGACATGTCACTTGCAGAGACGGGAGGGCCCCCAAGATGGACAGACCCCAGGCGGCCTTCTCATTCAGACAAATGACAGTCGAAGGGATGACGTCTCTTTATTGGCTCAGTCCACTCCTGGACCAGTGGCCAGGCCCGGCCCAGGCGGGTTCTGGTAAGGAGTCTCTGGACGGTCACTGGGGGCCACGTCAGCAGTGTCCTCGGGTGCTGGGGTGCTGTGGGAGTAGCAGCATTGGTCCCCGCGTTGACAGGTGCCCTGGTGGGAGGGTGGGGGATGTGAAGCCTGGCCCAGAGCTCAGCAGCCTCTGCTGGGTCCTTTTCCTGGATAGGGAACTCACTTCCACATCTCGCCTGTCCCAGGTGTCCCAGACCCACCTGCCCCTTGGCCTTGACCTATTGCTGGGAGGGGGATCCGTGGGCGCTGCAAGAGGAGGTAGGGGTGCCTCACCTCCTTGAATCTTTTACAGGGAAATGTCTTGAGCCGGGCAGCCCGCTGGACTGGGTCCTCCGCTGGCTCCTTTCTCTTATTCTGGTGCAGCCTGCGTCTCTCCTCCATAGCTCCGCCAGCTGCCTTGCCCCTGTGCAGGGAGAGGAGGAGCTGGGACCCCACCTGGCCTTTGCGTTGCCCCTGCCCTGGACAAGCCCCACGGTCACAATGCTCTCACTCACCCCGGCCGCGCTCGGGGCCGGGGGCCCCAGTTGGCCTCAGGATTAGCCTGGAAGCGCTTGAGTCCTCGCTGGCGGGAGCTGGGGTTGGCGTCCTCCCGGATGGTGAAGTTGGCCTGCAGCCTGGGAAGGCAGGAGTCGGGGCTGAGGGGCAGGTGCCCGCGGGGGAGCACAGACCGCCTGCCAACCTCAGTGCAGTCCACGTGCTTTGGGAAGACTCAGGTCCCCCAGCCATTTTAATAAACGGTTATCAAGGGCCTACTGTGTGCCTAAAATCTGCCACCAGTAAAGCCAGTGTGCCAGTGCATGAGGCAACGGGACGAACCAGAAACAAGCAAATCACATTGTGTTTGGGTACAAGAGTTCTGAGACAAACAGAGCAGGACAAAGGGAGCGGGGACCCAGGGGTAGGGGCGGGGAAAGGCATGCAGGGCAGGACAGAGTGAAGGGGGTGAGGGAACAGGCACTGCAGGCAGAGGGCAGCTCTCATAAAGGCTGTGCCTGGCGAGTGAGTGAGGCGGCCCAGTCCAGAGGGAGTGAGTGGCGAGAACGGGGCAAGGGGGCCCAAGGAGATCGCAGCCAGATGGCGCCGAGCCTGCGCTAGTGAGTTAGGCGGGGGTCACAGGGGGAGCAGACTCAGGGGCTCACAGGTGTTACCTTGGCCGCTGGGCATGGGGCAGGGGCAAGAGGGGCGCGGCCAGAGGACCCGGACAGAGACGACAGCTCTGGGGTAGGTGGGCAGTGATGCGGCCAGACCAGGGTGGGGCCAGAAGGGGAGGGCAAGTGGGAAGATTCTGGATCCTACTTGAATGCGCACAGGGCTGTGGGGGGGGCATCCGTGTGTTGTCTGCGCACACGGGAGCTTCCCCTGCCCGCGGGCAGCCCGGGCAGAGCCCATACCTGGGCTCCACACTGAGAATGCGGAATGCCGGGCTGGTCTCGGACAGGCGCTCCCGTTTCACCGGACACTCCTTTTCCTGGGAGGAAGCGCTCAGAGATCAGGGGACGCTGCGCCTGACTATCTGGCGCTCCCGCCCCCACGCTGGCCAGGCCAGCCCTCACCCAGCAGCGCATGATGTCCCAGAGGGCTGAAGAGGGGGCATCTGTCTTCACGGCGTTCTTACAGGCGTGGGAGAGTGAGACCCGGAAGCCAGCGTGGAGAAGGGCCGACCTGGGGACCAAGAGGGGCCACGGTTGGCCGGGGAGGGGGGAGGTTCGGGTGGGGAGCTGGGCCCCCTCGATGGGACTGGTGCAGCTGAATGGCTCGTGGTGTCTACGTGGCTTGTGTGAGGCCGGTTATTGAACCATAAGCCCATCCCCCTTGCCAAGGCTGATGGCCTCTGTGCCCTGTTCTCAGCACCTGCACACAGGCATGCTGAGTCTCCGTTTCTCAGAAGACCCTGGCCTGAGAGGGGCTGCACCTGCCCAGTGCCCCCCCCCCCCCCCGAGGTCAGGCGCAGGCCCCATGCCCGGGGGCTGCTCACCGCAGCTGCAGGAGGCTGGGCGTGCTGCAGCGGATGGTACTGCTCAGCTGGTCCAGTGTGTAGTAGAGAGGCACCTCCGGGAGCTCCTGCGAGTGCAGACAGGGTGCGGACAGGGTGGATGTGGGGCGGACGGAGGAAGGATGGCTAGGTACAGGCGGGGGACCCCCATCCGCACCCCGGCCTGGCCCCCACCTCAGTGATGACGCTCAGGACCCCTCGGATCCGCTCTGCGGTATGGAAGCGGCCGGGGTTGGTGCTCACAGCCTCTAGGACACGGCCCACGAAGTCCAGGTCATGGATGGGCTCTGCCCACAGGGGACCGCCAAGCTACAGACACACAGTGGCCGGAGGGGAGGGGTCACGACAGCCGCGACCCCAGTGCCCCCCTTGTTTCCCCTGCCCTGCCTCACCTGGTGTCGCTGCCCGCAGTGCTCACACTCAGGGGCGACAGGGGGACCGCAGGCTGCAGAGAACTTGACCCTGCGGAGAGCGGAGTGGTTGGCAAGCAGTGACCCTGGGATGCCCCGTCTTCACCTTCCTGCCCAGCTCCCCCTTGCTCACCGGCCCCCAGAGGCTCCTGACGCTTTGCCAAGGCGCTGAAGGTGGAAGGTCCCGCAGCCCACGCACTGGAATACGAGCGCCTGCTTGCTGTTGGGGAGCAGGGGTACCCCTAAGTTCCCAGCATGATCCCCATACCCCGACTCCTCCCTCAGGCTAACTTCACCCCCATTTCCTTGGGGTGGGAGCATGACCCCCCCATACCCCAAAATGTCCTGTTGCCTCCTTCCATCCATCACTCTTCCTTGCCCCAGACTAACCTGGCTGAGGCTTTGACCTTGGCCTGGCCGGTGAAGACACGGACAAACACCCGCACATAGAAGTCAGCGCTGACACTGAGCAGCGGCACCACGAAGCGTTGATAGCAGTTGGCTCGGAGGTCCAAGCTGTGCAGGACGATCCTCAGGGCCTGGGGAGTGGAAATGGGGCTTCGGCCATCAGCCGTGCCCCCACCACGGCCTCCCCGCTACCCTGGAGGTTCACAGCCCCCTCGGGCCCAAGCCCAGTCCCCCATGTCCTGGTGGCATGACCCTTGCCAAGAGAATGCCTCAGTTCCCTCATCTACGAAATCGGGACAGTCTGTGTCTCTTTAGGGCCCTGCTGGGGGTACCACACAATTAGGGGGGGAAAGGGCCCCTGAACCCAGCGTATTCCGATTATCATTGACCGTGGGCCCTGAGCTGTTTGATGTGCTCCAAAGACCAGTGTTCCGGCTTCCCAGACTGACCTGATGACAGAACCCTTAAGGAACAGAGATGAGACATCCTCCTTTCCTCCTTTCCGGCCCATGGCCGCCCGCAGGCAGCCCCTGCCTTCTCGAATCCCCGCGCCAACCCATCACCCACCATCATGCTCATGGCAGATGCAAAAACCAAGGGCTGGGAAGAGGGGATTAGTTGTCCAAAGACACCAGCAAAGTTAGGATGTGAGCCCAAAGCCAGACCCAGGCCTGAAAACTGCCTTAAAAAGCTATTTTGGAAAATTGTTAAAAACAGACGATACTGGGGGGGAAAATCACCCAAGCACTGGTTCCTACCCTGGGCAACACCGCAGCCCCCCCTAGATGACCGGAACTGGCAGCCCCGGCTCTTAGGGCTGCGCTGGTTGTAGACGTGCGTGTCACCCACGTCTTGGGACCAATCGGGAGGAAGCTAAGCGGCTTCCGGGGGTGGCAGAGGCTGGGGAGCGCCCTCACCATCTCGTGGCAGGCGCGACTCTTGAGGGCCACGGCCCCATACTTGCTGTAGCACGTCTCCCCGCTGTTGCCCGCCAACACTGCCATGTCCGTGCACGTCACGCACAGCAGCCCTGCGAGGGGGGCCCGAGCCGTGAGGACCCTCGCAGCACCGCGGGCCAGGCTGTCCACCCCTGCGGCAACGTGGCCTCACCTCCTTCACTCACGGCCTGCACCGCAGCATCCAAGAAGGGGGCAGGGCTGCCGTAGGGGTCCAGGTCGATGATGTCAAACCGCTCTGACACCTTCTGGTGCTGGTACATCAGCATCCTGGGAGCGAGAAGGCCAGGTCCTCAGCACCCTGCCCCAGGGAGCGGCTCGGTCCCCTACACGTGTTCTCTCACTCGGTGCTACCATTCCGGCCCGGACCAGCTGCCCCCGCCCCCCCTTCAGATCCTGGCTGGCCCATTTGCTAACTGCATGACTCTTCCTCCTTGGGCCTTGGTGGACTCCTGTGTAGCAATGGCAGTTAAGGACAGCCAGCCGTGTTTCAAGCAACTTATAGCTCTATTAACTCATGTAATCAAATATGGATTTGGAATGATAGCTCCCTTGGTAGGTGACCAAATGCAAACGCTCCCACCTTGCGTAGCCTCAAACTGTGGCCCAGCCACCACCTTCCTCCAGCCCTCTCTGCCCCACCCCAGCCAGAGCCCCGCAGAGGGAAGAGAAAAGCAGACTCCCCGCTGAGCAGGGAGCCTCCGGCAAGGCTCCTTCCCCAAACCCGGGGATCCAGAGGCCGGCACTTAACACTTAACTGCTTAACTGACCTAGCCAACCCAGGCGCCCCTCCTATCAGCTTTCAATACAACCAGGAAAGCAAATGCTTTTCATCGCAAAGACCTTTTTGTTTTCTGTAAAGGGTCAGATAGTAAACACTTGAGGCTTTGTGGGCCACAAGTGGTACCCTTTTTAACCCTTTAAAAATGCAAAATCATTCTTGGCTGGTGGGCCCTACAAAAACCTGGCCCCACAGGCGGTTGTTTGTAGGACCCCAGAATTAGAATATGAATGCCCCAAGGTCAGGGATTTTGTCCGTTTTGTTTACTGCTGCCTGGCACTTGGTGGACCGGAGATCTGCGCCTGCGCTGGTGCCTGTGGTGCGTCTGAATGAGTAGAAATACCAGAGGTTGCCAAGTGAGTCTAAATCGGCAACCGGGATGCCACACTTCTGGCTACACAAGCATTATCTCACTTAATCAACTCATTTAATCAACACCGCATTAGTATTACAACTCCTGTAATACTAACATTCTCATTTTACAGACAGGGAAACTGTGGCTCAGAGAGACTAAGGCACCCTCCCGAGGTCACAGAGGAAGAATAGGACAGACTTAGGATTTGAGACCAGGCAGCCTTGTTCTAGCACGCGCCTGCCAGCCATTAGGCTCGGCTGCCCCAAACCTACCCGGCGACCTACCGGGCGTCCGCCTGCCTGGGATGCACCAGGTGGGCCACACCGTTGAGCTGCACGTTGCGGCACATGAGATCCACGGCTCGGGCAGAGGCGTCGTTGGCAACCACAGACTGGAGCCCAGGCACCTCTCGTGCAAAGCGAATGGAACGGAGGCCCGAGGCTGCCAGACCCTCCAGCACTCGAAGGCCTTCCTGTTGGAGTAATCAGGGAGCCCCGCTCACATGGATCCCTCCATCCTCTGCTGGGCCCCAAGGAGCCCCCACCACCCACTTCCTACAGCTCTCCCGCCACAGGAGCCTTCCTTGCTCCATTACTGGAGGACTCTGGGGGTGCCAGCTCCCGTGTTCAGGCCCCACCTCGCAGATCTCCCCCACAGCAGCTGTTCGAGGTTGGTCTCCTGGGGCCAGGTTTGCACCCTCTTTCAGTTCAGCCTTTTCCTCCTCTTGCTCTGACAAGTCCACGACCACCTTTTGCACGTCCTTCTCACCTGGCACCTTGACTGCAGCCACCCAGAAGCACAAGTCAGGGGACAGTGAAGCTCCCCCTGAGAGACCTCCCCCTATTTCTCAGGAAACAGAAGATTCAGGGAAGAAAAATCTTTCTCAAAGCCCCTTGGGGAAAGCCTGAAGGAAACGAGCCCAGGGCCTGCTGTGTGGCTGGAGCCTTTCGGGACTTTAAGGGAAAGGGGGCGGGGCAGGGAGAAAGCTCGGCGTGACCCCCGCCCACCAGGAGACTGGACCTCGACTCACTCTGGATTCCTTTGGCCGCAAGCTGAACGCGAGCGAACTCGGTGATCACGGCACATCTGCAGGAGACGGAGGGTTAGCTCACAACCCCCTCATCCTTGCAGTTCCACTGCCCTCTGCCAAGCTGACCCCAGGCCCCCTGCTCACGTCAGGTCCCGGTTAAACTCCTGCACTGGGTTGTAGAAGACTTCGTTGGCGCTGGGGAAGGCTATCTTGGCGGCCCCCTCGGTGACCGTGGTCTCCTGAGCCTCGGATGCGCACTCTTTCCCGCAGGGCTCGGTGCCGTTCTCCATTTCGCCCGGATTCCGTAGCCCTTGCGTCTGTCCCTCCACAAACCGGGCTCTATAGAGACTGCAGGCGGGGCGGAGAGTCAAGCTTAGCCACAGAACGATTCTCGCACGGGACATCCGCGGAAGCCTCTGCCCGCCAAGCCTGTTTCGGGGGGGGTGGGGGAAGGCACAGGAAGAGCATCAGAGAGCCGTGTCCTCGAGGCAGGTGGCATCTACATCTATAAAGTTTCAGAAGACCCTGCGGCCTCGGTAAGGTGACACCACACCCCATTTTCGGGAGACCGGCCTCTGAGAAGCTAGAAGCCTTCGAGCTGGCCCAGCCCCGACCTGTATCCTTCCCCACGCCTTTCTCACCCTCTCTTGAGGTGCAGAGGACCGAATTAGTCTGGGTGCACGTTTCCCGGATTAGGACCTGGGCGTCGCCATGTTGGCACAGTGGGAGGGCAGGTCACATGATAGATGCTAGCCAATCAGTGATGCTACCTACAGTGGGTGGCCGGGATCAAAATGCACGGCGGAAAGCTCCGAAAGTAGTGTGGATAACCTCAATCACTTCGGCTCCCCCGGGAGGGGACGCATCACTCGCCCCATTTCACGGATGAGGAAGGTGAGGCTCAGAAAGGGGGCGGTAAGCGGAGAAATTCACCTACCGATTGGCTTCTGTGTATTGAGTGCTGTGAGCACATTATTTCAGGGCACTCTGCGGGAACAATTAAGGCTCTGAAGTTAGATTTACTGAGTTTGAATCCCAGTCCTACCACATGGTCTTGGGAAGTTACTTAAACTCTCTGGGCCTCACTTTCCTTACCTGCTAAATAAGAATGCTAGCTTCCAATATAGAGCAAAGATCAAACTACAGAATGCCTGGAAACTGTGCAAAGCAGCCCCTCTTACGTAGTAACCCCTGGGTAGGTTCTGACTGATGTAGGAAAAGAGCGTAGTGGTCTGCACTGCCTGGGTCTCAGTCCCAGCTCGCCTCACAGCTTGTTCTAATCCCTCTCTGTGCTTAAGTTTGCCGATTTGCAAAATGGACAGAACTTTCTAACGTTCGCTACTGGGTGGTTGTGAGTTTTAAACGAGTTAGTGCAGGTTAAATGCCTAGAACGGAATCTGGCTTGGCATATACATAAAATCGTTAACTTTTATTGTCGATTCTTGAGCCGGGGTTTGATTGCTGACACATGCCACCATGTACCTGCTGGTGATCTTGAGCAGGTCTTTTTCACCTCTGTGTGCCTCCCTTTCTATAAAGTGTGTGTAAGTGTGTAATGATTTCGACTTAAAAATGTTAGTGTGAAGTTTAAACTAGATAATTCCCATAAAGAGTCTAAAACGGTGCCTGGCACAGTAAGTAGAATTCATTGTTGTTTTCGTTTTACAGGAAATGAATGTTCCGAAAACCAGAGAGACTTTTCCAGGGTCGCGGAAGTAGAAAGTGGCAGGGTCGGGAGTCGAACTCTACTGCAGAGCCAAGGTACTCGCGGAGACCGTTAAGGGCGAAGGGGAAAAAACGGGAGATGGAGGAGAAAACGGAGATGGGAGGAAGGGACCCTCTCGGCGCTCAGCTGGCCTCGCCTCGGGGGCGGGGCCTGGGGCGGTGCGGGGGCGGGGCCGCGGCCGCTCCTCCCCGGCCGGGTTGCGGCGGCGGCGGCGCGGCTTGCGCTCGCTCGGCGCTCGGCTGGGGCGGCCTGGCCCACAATGAATGGCCGCCGCGGCTGCCGCTGCTGCTGAGGCGGAGGCCGCGGAGGCCGCGGAGGCGGAGGCCGAGGCCCCGGCGCAGGGGGGCGCGCCCCGGGCCCAGGCCCGGCCCCAGCCGCCGCTGCGGAGCCCGCCGGGAGCCCCCGGAGCGCGGCCACGGCGCAGGTGAGGCGACTCGCCCCAGGCCCGGTTCCGGCCTCGTCTCGCCGGGGCGGACCGAGGGCATCCGAGGGCCGGTTGAGGGCTAAGCGGGGAGGGCTGGGGGGGCTCTCCTCCGACAGAAAAGGAGCCGGGTCCGCAATCTCCACCGCAATCTCCACTACCCGGACCGGCGAGTGCGGAGAGGCCCGGCCCTCACTAGCGGCCTTGAGCGTCCAGTCCCGGGCCGGGCCGTGGGGTTTGGGGGTGGTGGTGGGATCGGGCCCAGACCTCCCCCCACCTCGCTTTCGGCGATGGGGAGGCGCGAGGTTGGGCCGGGGCAGGTGCCGGAGGCCTGGGAAGTTGGAGGGCCGGAGGAGGAAAAGTGAGGAGGCGCCCGGGGAGGCCGGGGTGGCGGGGGGGGGGAGGGGAAGGAGGAGTCGGGCTTTGGGTCGGCGGAGTGGGGGAGGAGGGGAGAGTGGCGCGGCCGGAGGGAAATGGCCGGGAGGGGGGGCGGGGAGGGGCGGACTCGCAGGTAGTGTCCGGGCGCCGGAGGAGGTGGGTGGGTCAGGTTACAAGCCTGGGGGTGGTTGAGGTGAAGCCCGGGAAGTGGGGCAGGGTGGGTGTGGGCGGAGTTAGTTCGGGTGGGGGCTGATAGGAGATCCCAGAGATGTTTGCAGGGGTCATATGAGGTTAGGGCTTGAAGAGATGTTGGGCGGGGGAAGGCCAGATACGGGGGGCCATCAGGTAGGTTGAGGAACTGCTGCAGGAGCTTTGAGAGAGGGGGAAAGCAGCGCCTTTGCGCTGGGCTGGTGGCCGCGAAACGGGGCGTCCCGAGAAACTAGTGTGATCAAAAGGCATATACCACCTCTTCCCCCACCAGGTGTTACCTCTGGACCAGATCTGGGGTCTGTCTTCTTTTATTCATGCCACTCTGGCTCTCTGACCTACCCTTTGGGCAAGCTTCTGCTGGCTTTTCTGAGGTGCCGGCCCACCCGGTGGGTGTTTGTGTGGGCAGCTTGAGAAAGTCTAGAACACTTAGCTTGGGCGTATGTATTTGCAGAGGGGCAACCCAACGACCCTTACCTGAGTATCTTGGGATACTTCACTTTTTGTGAGCAGAGCCTTGGGGCTCAAGCCCAAGGGATGGGACCTCACAGGCACCATCTTATATACCATGGCCTCCCAGGCACCAGCATCCTGGAGGTGAGCCTATAAAGCTCTCTTCATTGTGTTTGGAGGCTCCTGATGGGGTGAAGGCAGGCCACTGAGGAGATCAAAACCAGTATTTACACCCTGGCCCAGGCCTTTGGGGCTACTGGCCCCAGGGCTCTGCCTGTAGGGTGCTCTTCCTGGGTCAGGCCCCAGAATGAGCTCACTGATTGCTCACCACCACTGGGTCAGCTTAGGTCTTCTCCCTGGTAGGAGGAAGGAGGGGGCTCCGGGTGGCTTGTCCCAGGTCACACAACTAGACATTGGCAGACCAGGATTGACTGACACTCAGCACAAACCCACAGTCTCCCGGGCTGGCCTCTGAGGAGCATGACTGGAGGAACTCCTACGGTTCTGGATTGCCTGGTGGGAATTCTGTGCCCAAGGCCTTTACTCTTGCCTATCCCAAGGGATAGGGGTGTACCTTTGTGCACAAAGGGCTGTCCCACACACTCTGGTGTGTCCCAGAGGGCTGGAATAGCAGAAGCGTCTTTCTTAGACATCTCATTTCACGCCCCCCACCCCACCCCAGTCTTCTGGGAGCCAGGAGGTCAGGGGTCACTGTAGGCCTGCAAGGGGAGGCAGTTAGGAGGATGAGGCCAGGCTCCAGAGCTGCATCTTGCTTTGGTTGCCTGGTTGTCTTTTCCCCTCTTTGGTCCCTGGTCAGACCACCACAGTTTTCCTTCCTTCTCCCTGGGCTAATTGTTACCCTCGTGTCCTGGGTACAGATTTCGGATCTTGAGCCCCCGAGACACCCACAGAGTGGGTGAAGTGTTATCACCCAGGCCTGGTTTGTAACCCTCATTCCTTGCCTCCCCCCAGTCTCCCGGTAGTTGCTAAAACTGACCCCACCTGGGCCCTGCTCTCCTCTCCCTGGCTGGCCTCCTGGCTCTGAGAGGGGGAGGAACTGGGCTGCAGCCCCACTTAAAGATGTTTTTTCTCTGTTTGGTTGGGCCTAGGCTGGCTTCTGGGGCTCAGAAGTGGGTCCTGAGGCCAGGGGTGGCTATCTCTGGTCACAGAGGCTTGTGGGGGGGTTGCTACCTGGGGTGTGTGGATGGCAGAGGAGGGCAGTGGCTCCTAGCTGCGCCTAGAGCTAGAGAAGGTACTCAAAAGCTACTTTTCTGTGAGGATGTAGGGACACACAGACGTGGGGTGCCAGAGAAGGCCAGAATAGCAAGTACTACAAGTAAAAGGACCTGTGGGACAGTTTTATTTCCCTAGGGTGTCAGCTACCTGCTGGGGCCAAGGGAGCAGTCCTGAATAACATCCTGGTGGGGAGGGGGGATGGAGAATTTCAAATTGGGTGGTCAGGGAAGGCTTGCGGGAGAGCTGAGCCCTGAATAAGAAGGAATCAGCCTGGTGGGGGGAAGCTGGGGCAGGGAGGAGCGAACGTTCTGGGCAGAGGGGACAGCACATTGAAAGCCTTTATTGAGCATGTGCCAGCTTTCTGCTAAGTTCTCTAAATAGCTTGTCCTCGTAAGGAAGGAGTGAGGGGTGACCCTAGTGTGGAGATGAAGACCCTTAGTGCCATTTTCAGGAAAGCGCCCAGTCTCAGGGTCTCCCGGATCTCCCCACTGCCCCTAGATGAAAGTCCATACCCCTTGGCCTGCATCCAGGCTTTTTAAAGTCTGGGGCCCGAGCCAGGCTGCGAGGACGGCTGAATTTCTGTCAGTCTTGGAGAACCTGTGGGGGGTTGCTCCAGCCAGGTCTGACTCGGAGTTCATCAGGTTCGGTGCCAGAGCGAGTGAGGGAGAGGGGAGCCTGTGTTGGAGGCGACGATGAACCTCCTTACCAGGCTTGAACACAGGTCGGTGGTGCTTGAACAGCCTGTGCTCCCTGTCTCGGGTCCTTCCTGCTCCTCATCACCCTGATTCCTTCCCCCCTGCCCCAGGCCTTTGGTGTCTGTTGTGCCCAGCAGGAGCGTGCAGGCCCGTCTCCTGCCTCTGCTTCTGGGTGTCCCGGCTGAGAATGCCGTCCCTCCATCTTCCTCTGGAGAGACTTTCGAGCTGCAGAGGCTATGAAGTGGGACCGGTCTGGTGGTGGTTGCAGACTGGGCCCCGAGTTTGGCTGTGGTCGTCGCCCCATCTCTGCTGTGCTGCCTCCTTCGGTGAAGGCCTCAGCATCCTCGGAGAGATCGAGAGAGCCCTCTGAGGACAGCAACTCTGGTTTCCGCATTAAGCAGGGGTTGGGTAAAGGTGAGCAAACACTGTATTAATGGACAGTCTGCTCCCACCATTAGCACCGCTTGCTGGGCCCTGACACCCTGGGCCTAGGTTGGAACCTTGGCATCTCCCATCTCCTCCTCCGATAGTGGGGACCGGCAGGCATACCTCTGCAGAAGTGGTTCTCAATCAGGGATGATGGTGCCTCCTCTTAAGGGATGCTTGGGGAATGTCTGGAAACATTTTTACCTGTCACAGCTAGGGCTGGTCCTGGCCTCTGATGGGTGTAGAGCCCAGGGATGCCGTTCAGCAGCATAAAAAATGTACAGGGTGGTTCCCCTCCCCAAAGAAGGCTCAGTCCCAGTGGCTGCAGGGCCAAGGTCAGGGGATCCTTGTTATGTTGTTACCAGGAGGAACGCAGAGTTTGGCGTCTGGGGTGTTTGATGATACTGGGAAGGCACTGGATGGGGAGCCCCTAGGAAGTACTGCCCGATTTATCACGAAATGGCATGAGGTTCCGGGAGCTGGCACGTGGTGTAGGGTGTCTCGGCTGCTGTCTGAGACTGCAAGGGGCTTCGGGGGCAAACAGAAGGGGACATAACTAATAATCACAGCTGGCGTTACTGGGCACCCGTCTCAGGGTAAGCATCAGTCTACCCGTGTTGCTTGCTGGTTTAATCCTTGAAACAGCCTTGTGTGGCAGGTGCCGCCGTTCAGTCCGTTTTATAGCTGGGAACACTGATGTCGGAGGTGCGCACTGCTGTGGGTGATTTTTTTCTGGCAGTGTAGAGCAAGGGGAGCACAGTTCTAAGCAGGAAGCTTTGAGTTTCAGGTAAGATAAAAGGATTCGGATCCACAAGGCCTGCTGAGAGGCCCTGGCATGGTCTCCCAGCACATGTCAACAGCCCTGTCCCAGCAGCCACATGCCCGGCAGCCCTGCCAGCCTCTTTTCTGGGCTGCGCAGGTGTCCCCTCGGGGGCCTTCACACTGGATGCTCCCTTCACCACCCTTGGTGTGGCCACTGCCACCGGGTCCTTCAGTCTGAAGGCTCACGCCTGAATGAGGGTCTTAACTCAGAAAGCTGGGCCAGTGGGGAGGGGCAGGGCTGCTACCCATCTCCTCCTCTGAGGAGCTGCTGCAGACAGACCAGATTCCCCAGGGCTGCAAGAGAGTGGGCGGGGAGAGGGAGAAGCACTGGGCTAGACTGCTGGTTCCGTGGAGGTGGAGGTGGCTGCGGGAGGCTGGGCAGAGGAGAAGTACCAGCTCCCTGTCTGGCCCTCAGTGGGCACCCAACACCCCATTTCTGGGGAGGACACATCCAGGGAGGACAAAGAGCCCCATCTCTGGCCTTGGCCTGTCTTGGCTTCCCTTCTTGGCTCTGACCTCTCTGAGCCCCAGTTTTCCCATCCACAAAATGGGTCTGGTCACAGTGGCTGCATGCCTTGGGGAGTGATGGGACCATGTAGAGTGTGAGCTTGGTATGGGCCAGCCGTGGTCAGGAAGCCTCACCTGCTGCTACCAGCGGACTCTGGGAGAGGAGCCAGACACTACCTCAGTGGCATCCTGGGCCTTGCTCTCTTCACCCAGGAAATGGCGGGAGGAGTCATTTCTACCTCAGAAACTAGCGAGAAGTATCATGGAGCCCTTGCCAGGTGCCACGCACTGAAGGGGCGATGCTAATTGCCAGCTATCACCCTGTCACAATCGTGTCACCTGCTGTGGATTTAATGGCAGCCTTTCGGAGAAAAAATGAATTAAATGTGCACATACTTTAAACAATGTCAACTGTAAGCGGGGAGGGTCCCCGGCCGGCTCCGTTGGAAGAGCATGCGACTCTGAGTCTCAGGACCCTTAACCTTGGGATCCTGAGTTCGAGCTCCACATTGGGTGTAGATATTACCCCCAAAAATATATATATAAAAAGTTGAAAAAGAGATGCCAACATAGGGATTTGTACAGTCAGACAACGCTTTGTTCTTCACTAGCAAATGTTTACCTAAGCTGCCTTCCCGTTCAGCTCCTAGAGAGGGTCCAAATGGCTCTGGGCCAGGAAAGCTCCTTGAACAGCCTAGAGGGGTGTGTCCCCTACCCCCCTTTACTCTGACCTCATGCTGAGCTGCATGAAGGAGTGGGGAGCTTCCCAAGGGCTTTTGGTCCTTCTGCTGGAGTTGGTGCTTTCCCTTAATTGGCTTGCATGTTCCCGGGAGCTCACTGGTTGCCTGGAAGGTCAGTGGGAAGGGTGGTCTGTGGTGGTGGCAGACACCTGTACCCCTAACTACTGGCAGTTTCCACCCCCACTCCCAGGAATCACCCCGCCACACAAGCACTTCCGGTTCAAGCCTGCCGTACCCCAGCGCGATCCCGCGGTAGTGTGAGCAGTTGGTGGGAATCCATGCTGAGCCCAGAGCAGGACCCTGACTGCAGGCCACCCAGCTGGTGCGGCCGCCAGGGGAGGGCACCTGTCTGCACAGCCCCTCCACGCTGGCCCTGAGGATTCCCGCCATGGTGTGGATGGCGCTGCAGGCCAAGCTCGGAGACCTCTTCTGAGGCCCACTGTTGGAGTCACGTTAAAGTGGAACCCAACAGGGAGTGAGGTTGATAGTAACAGCAATAATTCTTCATCTCACAAACAACTATTAAGCACCCATCGCGTGCCGATCTGGTCCAGGGGCAGCGGACACCGCGGTGTGAACGAGAGAGGCAGGCCCCGCGCGCAGCTGGCAGTGGCACAGAGCTGAAGACACACCTGGGTAGCTGGATGGTGGCAAGTGCCAGCAAGGAAAGGTCAAGCCAGAGAAGCGCAGGGTCGGGGTTAGGAGAGGTTGTCTTGGGAAGCTCGAGCCAGGTTATGACCGGGAGGACATGAAGAGCTGCAGCCATCTCGGGGACAGTGTGCTAGGAAGTCCAAGAGCCGGCGGTGAAAACTGGTTTTTGAAAGAGTTTGGGGTCGAGTCTGAGGGTCTTGCCCTGAGCGAGGAGGGCTGCAGCTGCTGTAAGCTATGGCTGGTGGACCGGGGCGGAGTCGGTATCTCCGACATCCACAGGCAGTCCAGGCCCGGGGCTCTGTGGGGGAGTTGGAGGTGAGTGGATGGAACTTCCAGCCTCTCCCGAGTCAGCCTGCCATGACAGAAACACCACAGACGGGTTGGCTCAGGCAACAGACACTGTTCAAGGTTGTCGGGGCTGGAGGCCCGAGATCAGGTCCAGAGGGCCTTGGTGCACATGCTCACAGAGAGAGAAACCTCTCTCTCTCCTGTACGGACACCAGTCCCAGCAGGTGAGGGCCCCACTTTTATGTCCTTGTTTAATCTTAATAACCTCCTAAAGACTGTATTTCCAAATACAGACACATTGGGGGTTAGCATTTCAACATATGCATCGGGGTGACGGGCACTGTTTGGTCCAGAGCAGGGCCCTGAGTCTGGGTTCAGTCCCTGGGAGGAGAGAGGTTGACCAAGGATAGAGCTCAGTGTCCGCCTTTATTTACCTTCAGTTTCTGGAAGGACCATGGCTGCTTCTCCCTCAGGGCTCTGCACGACTTCCCAGTACACCCAGGGCTGCGCTCCCATTCCACCGCTGCCTCGTTAGATCTGCGCCCTCGCCCGCCCCCCGCCAGATACCAGCTCTGACGTCACCTCTTCTGGGCACAGTCAGAGGCCCAGGTATGCAGCACGTTGATCTGTGTGACTCTGAATGTATGACCACGTTCCCCATGGGACCATGAGCCCTGGGAGGCTGGCCTTGTCTCAGTCCTGGCCTGCCCCCGGCTCCCAGGCTCTTCATGCCCCAGGCAGGCGCTTGGCAAATATTTGTTGAGTGACTTGGGAGGTCATGGAAACCGCGCGCTGGGCCCTTGCATCTCACTGGGAGACCTGCTCATGTTTGTGACCAGGACACTAACGATGCTAGGAGGACCTGCTCGGCCCTGCTTGGGGCTGGGTGCTGCTCCTTCCCTTGGGGGGCCTGAGGACCCCAGAAGATGGGCAGGCTAATATGCCAAGTTCCGAGGAGAGAGGATTTGAATGGTTTTGTGCCCTAAGGGAGTCTGTAGTCAAGTGGGTTTCAGTGTTCTCAGAGGTAAGCATCAGGGCTCTGTGGATGGGCAGTGGGGAGAGCTGCAGAGGAGGGTATCTCTAGTCTTGAGAATTCTCAGAAGCCGGGGGTGACAGAGGGTGGAAGAGGAGGATGTGGGCAGTGAGAGGAAAGGGGGACTCCGGGCAGGGTGCACAGCTCGGCCACAGGTCTGGCTGGGATGGGAGAGCTGAGCAGTTGCTTGCTGGGGACGGAATTGTAGGATGCTTTAGAGACCCCCAACTCTTGGCTCCGTCACATCTCTCCCTAGGTAGCAGGTGACCCTGACCCAGGCCAGGTACGTCGTACTTTAGACCTGCTTTTTCTGGGAGCCCATGAGGGCTCCGTGGTCGTCGTCTCCCTGCCCCCCATCCCCCCGCCCCGGGCTGGTGTGGGGAAGGGGCAGCTGTTCCTTCTGAGTCCAGAGGACCAGATTGGGGTAGTTGCCCAGGCATGAGCGGAAGGAGGGGAACCTGGGGGTGGCCTGGCACTGTGCTTCTGAAACCAGCCAAGGCCTTGCTTTCCCCTGTCCTTGCAGGAGCAACAGGGCCATGCAGGGTTTCTGCAACTCAAGACCTGGCACCCCACTCCCCTGCACTGTTGCAGGGGCGGGGGGGGGGTTCCTGGGCACTGACTGACTGAGCTCTTTGTACCAGTTGTCTCCCTCCCCCTCCCAAATGGTTAGTCAAAGGCTTCAAAGCCCTGGGTGCTGGGCTCTGAGACTGGGGTTCACAAGGCTTGGGGGATTCCAGCCTGAATGTGGAGTGACTGTCGCCCTTGGGGGCCCCTTCCTGTGCCTGTTCCCTCCTGTTAACCACAGGGACATCAGCGTTCCTGCGGCTGAGCGTGCCCTGAGTGGCCAGCCTGTGCCAGTTTCCCAGTGAGGGGCCAGGTTCTGCAGGCCAGCTGTCAGCTGAGCTGTCAGGGAAGGAGGAGGACTGCCTCTCAGCCCCCACCTATCCAGTGGGGCAGTCCTAGTGCCCCCCCCCCCCCCCCGTAGAGGGAACCCCAAGGACAGCTCCTGCAGCACCTGGCATGAGGACCACAGCTGGGAGCACTCCTCAGAGTGCCCCCTGCAGCCCCCACCAGCTGCCACGTCCCAAATTGGAGTCCTTTATTTCCGCTGCCCTCTCCCCGCCCAAGATTTTTTATTTATTTATTTTTTTGACAGCGCACAAGCATGGGGAGCAGAGGGAGAGGGAGAAACGGGCTCACTAAGCAGGGAGTGTGTCCTAGGACCCCGGGATCATGACCCAAGCTGGAGGCAGATGCCTAATGACTGAGCCACCCAGGCACCCCTGGAGTCATTTATTCTTATCGTGGTGCCCCCTCTTCATAGCCATGCACTCACAGATCTGACTGTCCTTTCTCTGTCCCCATCCCTGCCACCGCCATCGGCCCCCACCACTAGCCCAGCCCTCAGCGTCTCACCTGTGTCCGTTCTCCACACTGCTCCTGCGAATTTTCCCCAGGATGGTCTGGGCCTGCACCTCCCTTGCTTCAGGCTCCCCCCTGCTCCCTCAGAAACATTTGTCCTCACCAGCCCAGGAATCCCCTGTCCACACCCTTCCCGGCAGCCCCGTTGCCCCTGTACTCCAGCCTCAAGCCAACACTGGCCTCCTGGGAGTCTCCAGGCTGCGCCTCACTCCTTCGTGCCCCAGACTGTTGGTTGCTCTGTCCCTCACTCCCAGTCCGCCCCTCAGGGACGCACTCTTCCTGGTTGTATAGCTCCCTATGTCTCCCCCCAGACCTCAGCATGTGGGGACAGCCAGTCTTCTTTAGAGTTTGTCCCCCGTGCCTTGCGGTTTATCGGGGTGGATTGGGTAAATGAGTCCCCATTTTACAGATGAACAAACCAAGGCACAGAGGGGACGAATTGGCATCTGAAACAAGGTGTAGTGTTGGCGTTTGCTCTGACTCCACTGCCGGCCTCTCCTGCCTTGGTCCTCCCCCTTCCGGTATGAGCTTTCCAAGCTGGGGGTCTAGAGGTCTCCTTCGGGGATGGGAGTTAACCTTTCCCTTGACTTCCTTGACTCTGGTCACTTGGGCCCCAGTACCTGGAACAGCTCATTTTGGCAGCCTTGGGAGTTGGGTTGGGGCTGCAAGTCCCCTAGAGCAGGCTCTCTGGATTCTGTCCTTTGCCTGCACTCAGTGCCTCAGTTTCTCCTGTCTTCACACAGAGGGTCAGCTCCTAGCCCACCTGGCACTGAGTTTGAGCCCTTGAAAGAAGTGTGTGGTCTTCTGATGGGAGAGTCCCTGTCTCCGCCTACCCTCCTGTTGACCCTAAATTGTTTTTTCTGGCAGTGACCATGATTTTGATGATGACAGGGGGGCGGATGGCATACCCAAGGGAAATCACAAGTTTCAGTGCCCACACAGTGCCCCTATTACTTACCCACCAGTGACCTTGGGACAGTTCTTGGCTTCGCCGTGGCCTCAGTTTTCCCATCTGAGAACTGGGAGTATGAAATTGGCCCCATAGGTTTGCTAAGAGGGTTCAGAGAACTTCCTGCAGGACACCGGTCAGCTCTTTGGAAGTATGGGTGCTGGGAGGGGCGGGGCCTGCTGGTGTGTCTCTCAGGGTTCCACCACATGCCGCAAGTTCAGAGGACAGACTGAATTTGTGTGATAGGGTTGGCATTAGTTAGCAACATTTGTTTCCAAATGGAGAAGTAGAGATTTGGAGTTCATGCTCCCAGGAGGGAATTGATTCTGGAGCCAGCACTTGCCCATGAGTCTGTGCAGCATAATTTGATTCCGGTGGTACCAGGTAGGGCCCTTGTGTCCCAGTGTTCAGCCTGTGGAGGCAGCTCAGGAGGGACTCACTAGTGAGTGGAAAATGTGAAAGACACATGAAAGCTAATCTGGGAATGAGGGGAAACAGCAGGGGTCTTTAGTTGGTACCTGCCACAGGGCCTTTGCACACATGCTTTCCCCTTCTCACCAGCCCGATTCTTCTCATACCCGTCCTGCCCATTCAGGACCACTGCCTCCTGTATTTTATAGAACTGCAGGGGACTCACTTTTACCATGGGTATAGTCGTAAAGCCACATTGTCCTTCAGAGCCCTTTCATGAGGACACTCAGACTATTGGACATGCCCAGTTCTGGATTGGAATGTGCTAGAATGTGCAGTGATGGAATAGGCTGTGAAGCAGAAGTTCACATTTGACAGGTGCCTGCACTCCCTGTGCAGGGTCACGGATAGTTCCTCTTTATTTTTTCAGTTTATTTTTATTTTAAAAAATTATTTTTATTTTTTTATTTATTTGACAGAGAGCACAAGCAGGGGGAGTGGCTTGCAGAGGGAGAGGGAGAAGCAGGCTCCCCACTGAGCAGGGAGTCTGACATGGGGCCCATCCCAGGACCCTGAGATTATGACCTGAGCCAAAGGCAGATGCTTAACTGACTGAGCTACTCAGGCATCCCTCCTTTTTTTTTTTTTTCTTTAAAGATTAATTTTATTCTTGTGTATTTTAGGGGGGGGAGGGAGAGAGAATCCCAAGCACACTCTGTTCTGAGCATGGAAATATTATCTTTTTTTTTAAGATTTTATTTATTTTGACAGACAGAGATCACAAGTAGGGGGAGAGGCAGGCAGAGAGAGAAAGGGAAGCAGGCTCCCCACAGAGCAGAGAGCCCGGTGTGGGGCTCAATCCCAGGACCCCGGGATCATGACTTGAGCCAAAGGCAGAGGCTTTAACCTACTGAGCCATCCAGGTGCCCCAATATTATCTATTTTTGTAAATAAGCCGTAGAATCACCAGGTTCAAAATTCAGAGGAACCACAGTGTTCATGGCAAGTATGGATTCATTCTTTTATCCTTCCTTGGCTTTACTGAGATGCATGTAGCACGGACTCCATTGAAAGCGTATAGTTGAATGATTTTCAGTACAGTTGATCCTTGAACGACGAGTGGGTTAGGGGCACTAACGTCCCCCACCAGTGCGCACGCAAGGTCAAAAGTGCACGTACAACTTTCGAGTCTCCCCCTCCCCTCCAGGACTTAACAGCCTACTTTTGATCAGAAGCCTTACTGATAACCATTAACATGTATTTTGTATCTTGTATGTGTTCTGTGTGATAAGGTAAGCTACAGAAAAAAATGTTACTAAGAAAATCACAAGATTTGCTGGTGGGTTCAGTCAGTAGAGCAGGCTACTCTAGATCCTGGCGTCATGAGTCTGAGCCCCGCCTTGGGTGTAGAAATTACTTTAAAGAAAGGGGGAGGGGGGAGGAAATCATAAGGAAGAGAAAATACATTTATAGTCCTGAACTATTGAAAAAGATTCTGCGTATAAGTGGACCCGCACAGTTCCACCCCGTGGTGTTCGAAGATCGATTATCTATTCACAGTTGTGTGCACATGACCACAATTGTAGACCGTTTTAAGTTACGGCAAGAAGAAGGCCTGCGTCCTTCTGCTCGCCACCCCTCACCACACCTAGCCCCTGGCAACCACTAGTCTGCTTTTTTCGGCTCCAGCTTTGCCTGTTCTGGACATCTTAACACAAACGGGCTCATAAAATACCCAGTTCTTGTGCCCACCTTCTTGCATTAGCACGTTTTCAAGGTTTGCCCATAGAATGGTGTATCAGTGCTCCATTCCTTTATATGGGTGAATAATATTTCATCATATGACCAGACCGTGGTGGTTGTTTTTTTTGTTTTTTTTTTTTAAGCCATTCATCAGTTGGCAGACGTTTGGGTTGTTCCCGTCTTTCTGGCACTTGCGAGTGGTGCCATAGACGCTCACATACAGGTGTTTCTGTGGGTACAGGTGTTGGTTTCTCCTGGGTATAATTCCGAAGAATGGAATTGCCGGGTCATATGATAATTTCGTATTTAATCACTTGAGGACCTGCCAGACTGTTTTCCATAGCAACTGCACCATTTTACATTCCCAGCCGCAGTGTAGGAGGCTTCCGATCGCCTCCTTGCCAACACTTGTTGTCTGTCTTTTTGATTCTCTCCAGCCTAGCTGGTATGAAATGGTGTTTCGTTGTGGTTTGCATTTGCATTTCCCTGCCGACTGGTGCTGTCCTTGTGCAGCCTCAGAGTCCCCTGAGTGCTCCCTTAATCATTCAGCCAGCGCGATCGGGGGTCATGTCCTCAGCACTGCGGCCACAGTGCGAAGACCCCAATGCCCCTGGCGCTTTGGTGTTTCGATGCCAGTCCCCTTCAGCGTTCCCCCGCGTGTGTGCTGCGCTAGTGATGGCTAACATGGAGTTCTCACCGTGTTGACTCATTCAGTGTTCAAACACACGTGTAAGTTCACTTTTGCCCCCACACCCCCACTGGAAGGGACAGCCGTGGCCACCCGGCCCTGGAGCCGCCATGCCTGACTGGACAGTCTGTCATAGAGGCAAGTCTGTGCGGGGACCAAGGGCGCGGGTGGCTGCCGGCAATTCTCACCGCCACGGCAAACCCCACCATGTGGACGTCTGCTCCCACGTGTCTCCCTGCCGCAGGTGAGCTTCGTGAGCGGCGGGGTGGGCACTGAGTGTGCTGCCTGACCCCGTCCCTCTGTCTCTCTGTCCCTGTCCCCTGTGCAGCTGCCGCCATGGCCCAGACCCTGCAGATGGAGATCCCGAACTTCGGTAACAGCATTCTGGAGTGTCTGAATGAGCAGCGGCTACAGGGCCTATACTGTGACGTGTCTGTGGTGGTCAAGGGCCATGCCTTTAAAGCCCACCGGGCGGTGCTGGCCGCCAGCAGCTCCTACTTCCGGGACCTGTTCAACAGCAGCCGGAGCGCCGTGGTGGAGCTGCCGGCCGCCGTGCAGCCCCAGTCCTTCCAGCGGATCCTCAGCTTCTGCTACACCGGCCGGTTGAGCATGAATGTGGGCGACCAGTTCCTGCTCATGTACACGGCCGGCTTCCTGCAGATCCAGGAGATCATGGAGAAGGGCACTGAGTTCTTCCTCAAGGTGAGCTCCCCCAGCTGCGACTCGCAGGGCCTGCACGCCGAGGAGGCCCCGTCATCCGAGCCCCAGAGCCCCGTGGCCCAGACATCCAGCTGGCCAGCCTGTGGCACCCCGCTGCCCCTTGTGTCCCGCGTCAAGACGGAGCAGCAGGAGTCGGACTCCGTGCAGTGCACGCCGGTGGCCAAGCGGCTGTGGGACAGCAGCAGCAGTGGCGGTGGCAATGGCAGCCGCAAGATGGCCAAGTTCTCCACGCCGGACCTGGCTGCCAACCGGCCACCCCAGCAGGCCCCAGTGGTGGCAGCGGCACAGCCAGCCGGGGTGGCAGTGGCGGCGGCTGCAGGGGCCGGCACTGGGCAGCCGGCGGGGGGGGCGGCGGCCACAGCGGCAGCAGGGGGCGTGGTGAGTGGGCCCAGCACGTCAGAGCGGACCAGCCCGGGCACCTCGAGCGCCTACACCAGCGACAGCCCTGGGTCCTACCACAACGAGGAGGACGAGGAGGAGGATGCTGGTGAGGAGGGCACGGACGAGCAGTACCGGCAGATCTGTAACATGTACACCATGTACAGCATGATGAATGTCGGCCAGACAGGTGAGGCGCCTGCCCTGCCTGCCCCACCCCTGCCCTGCCCCTCCCCCCCCCACAGCCAGCCCCCTTCCGCAACACGTGCTGCTCTCTGCCCCCAAAGCCGAGAAGGTGGAGGCCCTCCCTGAGCAGGTGGCCCCTGAGTCCCGGAATCGCATCCGGGTGCGGCAGGACCTGGCGTCTCTCCCAGCTGAGCTCATCAACCAGATTGGCAACCGCTGTCACCCCAAGCTCTACGATGAGGGTGACCCCTCCGAGAAGCTGGAGCTGGTGACAGGTGGGCCGGCATCACTTCCTCCCCAGATTCCCTGCTTCGCCCCAGGGTCGGGCCTCTGTGTCCTCCGAGCAAGTGGCTTGTGGGATGGTGGTTAGGAGCTGGACTTGGGGTCTGACCCCACCCCTGCTACCACCTGTTGGCCCTGCGCTAGGGCAGCTGACCCCCCTTGGCATTATACGTGCCCGAGACCGGCCTCCAGGTTTCCACACCAAAGGCTGGTATGAGCGTTGACTGGCACTGTCGGCCACACGGGCTGATGAGCGGCTTCATGGGGCGGTTGGAGGGTTGACTAACACGGTTAAGAATCTTGGCTCTTGGTATCGGGTTGCCTTGGTGTGAGCTTCCACTGCCTGTTCTTTCTGGTGCCCAGGTGGCTGTGTGGGCAGAAGCCGCACGAGCGTGAGCAGGCTCGGCACGCTGTAGGTGCCCCGTGGACAGTGGCACCACCAGCTGGCCTTTGCCGATCGCTGACCAGGCCATGCCGGGGCGAGTTGTCAGGGGGCGTCTTGGCCGGGCCCAGGCCAGGGCTTGGCCAAGTGGGGAACGGGGCAGTCTGGGGCCCCCGGCCACCCTCCTGCTCCCCACTCCAGGCACCAATGTGTACATCACGAGGGCGCAGCTCATGAACTGCCACGTCAGCGCGGGCACGCGGCACAAGGTCCTGCTGCGGCGCCTCCTGGCCTCCTTCTTTGACCGGTGAGGCCCTCACAGAGCCCAGATGGAGGGGAGGTCGGCTGCCCCCCACTGCAGAGGGCCTGACTCCACCCCACACCCATGCTCCCCACCTCAGGAACACGCTGGCTAACAGCTGTGGAACCGGCATCCGCTCTTCCTCCAACAACCCCAGCCGCAAACCGCTGGACAGTCGCGTCCTTCACGCTGTCAAGTGTGAGTGTCTGGCTTTCTGGAGTCAGGCTGGGGTGGGGTCTGGGGCAGGCAGATGGTCCTCTTCGCTGTTGACCCTGATAGGTGGGTGGTGATTAGTGTTAAGAAGGATTCTGAGGCTGAGTCTGAACTTGTTAGGAAGAGGACTGGGATGGGTTACGGATTTCTTCACAGTCTCAGGGGGCGGGGAGTGGGGTGGACACTGAAGCCTGTATCAGATGGTGGGGGCAGGGGAAGGGTCCTTGGGTAGTCATGGCAGCGATGAAGCAGCCAGTCCCCAGCCATCTTCAGGAGGGAAGTCTAGGTTTTCACCTGGAATCTCCCCATTCCTAAATTCTGGCAGATGACCCAGGTTTTTCAAGAGCACTGGGGCACCCTCTCTGACCCCACACCTGGCCGATCTCAGGCATGGGGCCAACTGGAGCGGTTCAGCATGCTGGCTTGTGAGGCCTCCATTCTCTCCCCTCAGAAGGGGGGTTCAGGGGTGCCGCATGCACGTGTGTGTTTGGGGATTAAGGCGCTCTGTGGCTGAGTGTTGTCAGTGTCAGAGGCCAGTCCCGCGCTCTGCCTGAGCTGTGCGCTCCGCCCTCACAGACTACTGCCAGAACTTCGCTCCCAACTTCAAGGAGAGCGAGATGAACGCCATCGCAGCTGACATGTGCACCAACGCCCGCCGTGTCGTGCGGAAGAGCTGGATCCCCAAGCTTAAGGTGCTCATGGCCGAGGGCGACGCCTACACCACCTTCATCAGCGACACGGGCAAGATAGAGCCGGACATGATGGGCGTGGAGCACAGCTTCGAGACGGCCAGCCACGACGGCGAGGCCGGCCCCTCGGCTGAGGCCCTCCAGTAACTACCACCGGACCCTCCCCGCGGGGCCGTCACACTCCCCCCCACCCGACCCCATCACACCCACCCACCATCTTGGTCACGAGCTACTGTCTGTCCCTCCCCAGGACCCGCGGGGGGCGCTGCATGCTTCCAGCCCCTCTGCCTCCTCATCCCACCCTCCGACCACCATCCGAGTGGGCTAGGAGAGGGCGGCAGCCGGTGCGAGCTCTGCGCTGCCTCTCTAGCATGCTCGGGCACCGTCGGGGAGCCTGTGCTCCCCGTCCCCTAACCTCCAGCAGTGGTCTCCCCACTCACCAGGCCAGGTATGGGGAGGGGCCGGCCTGGGGGGCTCAGGAAGGCCCCTTCCCCAGGCCCGGGGCCCCAGGGTTCTCAGGACCCCTCCTGCCACCACCTCCCAGTGCTTCCATGTTTCCAAAAGCGCCTTCCTGACTCCCTCGTCTGTCCCTGCGCCTGGGGGCTGGGGTAGGCGAGGCCGAGGGGACTGCCCATTTCACAGCTGAGGGAACCCAGGCTCAGAGGAACTCCACCATTGACCTAAGGTGGTGGGCGGTGGCGGGCCCGGCGCCCTTCTCTCTCCCCCCCCACCCTGTGCCCACCTCTGTTGCCCCCATCTGTCCCTTGGGGCCTGAGAGGGGCAGGTCCCTAGTGGGGGGGCTCTTGGAGGCAGGCCAAGGGTCTCTGCGAATAGAACGAGAGGTTTCCTGGGCTCACAGAAGTGTGTGTGTGCGCGCGCGTGTGTGTGTGTAGACGTTTTTGCTTTTAAACAAATGAAGATATGAGAGGCAGTAGGGCCAGGGCTGGAAGTCAGGGGAGCAGGCTGGGGGGCTGCTGCCCTTCCCCCCCCCCCCAACCCCCCGGGCCCCAGCCCCTGTACATACTTTTTAAAGCATTTTTTTAGCTAATGAAATATTGAAGTATAAGATTCCTTTTATTTTTCAAACCAACGGGACTGTATCTGATGTCCCCTTCGGTCCTGGGGGACGTGGCAGGCAGGATGTGGTGGGGGCTGGGGGCAGGGTGAATGCGTGCGTGTGTGTGGAGTGTGGGTGCGCAGTTCTGAGGCTGGGACTCGGCCAGGCCTCTGCTTGGGCTCCTGTGGGTCTGACCAGGAACCCCTTTGCTCCGCTGCTCCCCAGCGGGGTTCCATTTGAGGGGTGGCCCTGGCCTTAGCCGGTTGGCTGAGCCCAACTTCTGGGGACAAGGCAGGGCCCGCTTCCATTGTTAACAGTTTGCAGAATTTTCTCTAACCATTCCTCTTTCTATCCTTGCCCAGCGCGAGGGATTTTTTTTTTTTTTTTTTTTTGAATTTTACATGTGAACTTTGGAGGGTTTTTTTTTTTTTTTACTCCCTGTTCCCCCACACTGGGTGTCCTTTTCTTCACGATTTTCACCTTTTCCTCTCTAGCCCTGTCCCCACTGCCTCTCCTCTCTTCCCCGATCTGACCGGCCCATTGCTCCCATTGCTCCCAGCGGCCTTTCCAGAGGCAGGGGGATTGCAGGAGGTGGGGAGAGGGGGCTGGCGGCCAACCCTGACTGGACCCTTGGATTCTGACTTGGAGGCCTCCCCCACCACCCAGGAGCCCCCACCGGTCTGCAAGGGGGTCGCTCCTGACATCTTCTTGTGGGGATGGGGGGGTGTCTGGTCTGGCCAGTGTCCTGGCACCCTGCTTTCCTGGCCTGGCCCCTGCACCTTAGCCCTCAGCCGGCCCAGTGTATGGGGGGAGTCGACGCCCCAGCTAAAGCACAAGCACCTTAGTCGCACCTCCCCCACGCCCTTGTCCTGGCCTTGACATCCTACCCCAGCATCGATCCCAAAGCACAATATCCTGGTCACTTGGCAAGCTGCCGGGCCGGCCAAGGCCAAGGGGCCGGCTGGGGCTCCAGCCAGACCCCACAAGGAAGGAGTCCTAGGCGCTGCCCTCCTTCCAGGCCTTAGCAGGGGCCAGCTCTCTGGGACTGGGGTCTTCTCCCTCCCCAGCCCTTTGTCCTGGATCGGCCCCTGCCCAGCCCCTCCCTGCCTTGTCCCTGGGTGGGGCTTGCCCGTGTCCCTCCTCCAAGCCCCTGCAGCACTGGGTTGGGTGGCAGAGCCCCCACATTTCAGGGACCCCAGGAGGTGCCCCTGGCCCCGAGGACTGTGTGTTGGGGGGGAAGGGAGGGGAGGGGGTGGCAGGGGTGCAGGGGAGGAAACTCCTCACCAGGAGAGCCAAAGACAGGGTTGTGCCTTACCCCAGGAGCCACCCCTGCGTCCCTCCCGCCCTGCCCTCCCCACCTCCTGGGCGGCCTGCTGCTTTTCCTTCTCTCCCCACCCCTGCCCTGCCCTGCTCTGAGCTGCATGGTCCCCCCAACCCCGGGCAGCCCAGGGAGGAGCACGAATGGAGAATCATCAACCAACGCAAAAAAAAAAAAAAAAAAGACTGTGGGGGGCCCCCCTCCGCCTCCCCTGGCCGCCCACTCACCCGCCTCTTTCACGCAGGACAGACCGCCCGCCCTGTCCGTGTGAAGTGCCAACGGCCTCCCCGCCCTGGGCCGACCCCCCACTCCCCGGGCCCGTAAGTGAGATTGCACATTAACTACTGTAAGGAGAGGAGCCGCACTGGGAAATGTGAACCATGAGAATATCAGTGACACTGATGAGGAGAATAAACTAAACGCCTTTGTAACAGCCCTGCCGCATGCCGCTCTCTGGGGGTGGGGCCGGGGAGGGACAGTTGTTGCGCACGAGGGCTCCCTGCGGGCTCAGTGTGCGCTGGGGAACTGCCCTTGCAGGCATCGCATCTCAGAACCTCTGTGTGCCGGGGGAGGGGCAGTGTCCCCCCATTCAGATGGGGAAACAGGCTCAAACCCTAGCTGCCCCTTGGAATGGGGCGCCTCGCTGGTTCACTCACAAGAGTGTGGACTTTTGATTGCAGGATTGTGAGTTCAAGCCCCACGCTGGGGCTTGTTAAGTAGCTTCCACTTAATAGCGGCTCCCTAGTGTGTACAGACACGGTGCCCTGGAGCTCTTCTGCACATGCATGGGCCCGAGGTCCTGTGCCAGGGTCCCATGGGATCACCCCCAAGGCGGCCTCTGTTGAATTGACTGCAGGACAGACAGACTGGCTCACTCCCCTTCTGTGGCCGTTTGACACCCCTAGTCCCAGATCTGCATCCTGAACACACCCACACCCTTCACCGCAGCTGAGCCGGGGCACCCATGAGGAGCTGCATCGGAAGGAACATGGGTGGGGATGGCGAGTCAAATTCGGCCAGTGTCCTTTAAAATACCTTGGACAGCTATGGGTCCTGAGGATAGGGAAGGACAAAATGTCCTCTCAAGTCTGATGGAAAAGACACAGATGGGCTGTAAGGTACCCCGATTCAGAAATATTTCTAGTAGTGTGGGAAGGTTATTCATCAATGTTAGGGGTCCCGTCAAGTCAGAAGATAATTTGTCTTGAGATGGGAAAGGAGGCTTCATCCCCTGCCCAGGCCAGACCTGTCTACTCCCTGATTAGGGGAGCACCCAGACATCATGGGGAGATGATCAAAGGGAATTTTGGTTCCCAGGGAGGCCTGGATGTGTCAAGAAGACCAGCCCCCCACCCCAACCAGCTGCCAGAAAGTAGGGTTTTGAGAGCCAGTGGCATCAACAGAAAAACCAGTCACTTCAGGTAACAGGAAGTCTCTGAACAGGAAGGCTGCCCCAGGTAAGTGAAAACACCATCTGACTCCAGAAGTCCCGTCTTTGAACCCCAGGAAGACTTGGAATTAACTATAGAAAGATCAAGCAAACCCAAGCCATAGTATCAGTGGGTTTGCATCAGAAAGGGAATCTGTACCTATTTGGTTCTTTTTAAGATCCGACAGATGAACCTGATGTAAGGACATTCTTGTAACAGGCAGTACTTCCCGGTGTGTAAATGAGTGACCGAGAGCTGTGGTTCTGATGTCTGGCCGCATACTGCATGGGATTTGAACTTCTGAGACGCTGGCTAAGGTTCACGACACAAGTTTTCCCAGCTCACAGGAAACCTTTTACACCCAGACAAGCTCAGAAACCCCAGAGCTGACAAACGCTGCCTCGGTGACCAGGTGAGCCATGGAGCCCGGCGATACTGGGGCCCCTCAGAACCGACCGCTCAGCTCCGTGTTGAAGGGGCTGGCCTGCGGTAGGCCCAGAACAAGCAGAAGATTCGCTGAGTCAAGGAAGAATCAGGGTTGGCATTTACTCAACGCTATCAGTGGTGAAACCCAGAAATAAACGGGAATGGTCTTTTCCGCACAAATGCTGACGACTGAAACCCCTCATGGGCATGTGTGCGCGCGTGCACATGCACATGCCTGGGCCCCTCAGTGTGTGTGAGTGGGGCGCTTAAAACAGGAGCCCCACTTCGTGAGCCACAAATGATCACACGGGAGGATTCAAACGTGTATAAAAAAGGCTGGGCTTTGATTTCCAAATTGTACATGAAGAAGGCACAGGAGCAAATGGCTTTGGGGCACCAGAGTAGAAAGGGGGAGGTGTGTATCGGGGGTTCCCCATCTGTACCACCTCCTAAGAGCACTTAAGACAGGACCAGTGGCGGGGGCTGTGGCCCTGAGGGTCCCACTGGCTCTGGATGAGAACCCTGGGACAGCTTCCCAGGAAGGAATCCCTTCTCCCAGGGTGGGGGCAGGACCTTGCCAGCTCTCCCACCTAGAGGGACCAGCGCCCTCGGGAGGGCCAGGGTCAGAGAGAGAAGAGCAGGATGAGAACCAGAAGAAGCACCCCGAGCAGCACCACAATGGCACACCACTGTCGGCGGTCTGGGGGCAAAAGGGTCAGAGGTTACAGGGGGACGGGGTACCACCCCTGCAGCCCCCCACCCCAGCTGCCTCCCCAAGGGATCTTACCACTCGTCATGTGGGATACTTTGGCCATCTTCCTGAGGACCCCATCCATCCGGGACTGGGTGTGGTCCATCTCATGAGCGAAGGCATCCAGCATGCTGTCGAGACCAAGATGGTGTAAACCCCCAAAAGTGCTGGGCACACTGGTGCAGCCAACTGAGGGTTCCCAACCCCCCCCCCCCCCCCCAGGATCCTGGCCTCACATGCCCTGCTCATCCAGCTCCTCCCCAACACGGCCGGACATGTGTTTCAGAACTCGGATGCTCCCAGACACCATTTCCAGCTGTTGATCCTGTTGGTCCAAGATCAGCTGCAGATCAAAGGAGTGGGAACTGCTATCAGCAAGGGGTCCTGAGTCGTGTCCAGTCTCCTCCCGGCCCGGGCTCCCCAACCACCCACACAAACCTGCTGTGTGGCCTGCTGCTCCTCAATGTAACGGGAGGCGGCTGAGGCCATGCTGGCGTCCAGCAGATCGCTGGATGGCTTCTGGGCAGCTGGCTTGCCCGTCAGCATCTATGGGGGCACAGGGCACAGATTCAGGGAGAGGCGGCCACTCAGAACAGAGCCAGACACAGGTCTGTGGCGAATCTAGATGGTTGTTGGGAAGGTAGTCTTGGGAATGGGATAGCCTGGATTCCCCTCACCCACCACTTACTAGCAAGGTGACCCCAAGGCCATATCACTTGACCTCCCTGTGCCTCAGTTTCCTCATCTGTAAAATGGGGAAATTCCTGGGGCTGGAATGAGGATTGACCAAATTAATCCATGGAGAATATTTATCATATAAACAGATGTATTTAAGAATTTGGACCTTAATCCTCCAGGCAGCACACCTGGAAAGCATGTGGGCTCTGATACGGGGCTCCAAACTCAGCCCCCCACCCTCCCAGATCCCACAATGGGATGGAGACAGGTGGGTTTCATAACATGCAAAGAATGGACGCATGACACAGAAGGGAAAAGTGTGCCAACAGAGGCGGCTGGGAGAGTGCCCACAAAAGGCATGAGCAGGCACACTCATGGGGGGAAATGGTATGCAAGCCAACCACAGAGGGGGATTCAGAGGCCAAGTTTTCCCGCTCAGATGCCTGGGTACATACACAGAAAAGTAGGCATACATCCTAGAAACAGTAACACACCAAGCAAAAAAAAGAGAAAGGAAATAGACATCCAGACCCACACCAGGAGGCAGGAAGGACTATATACACAAAAAGGGCTCAGTTGTAGACAACCAGAAAGAGCAAGCAGGTGGACAGCCAGGAGACAAACGCATGCAGAAAGGATAGACACGCACACAGAAGAGACAGACAACGCAAGGGAGACAGCTGAACTAACACAGAAGGGTCAGGATCACGGACAAAGGGGAGGGTCTCTCTGAGAGGCTCTGGTGAGGATATTGGGTCTGAATGGCTTACCTCTCTATTATTCCTCTCCATGAAGGCTATGGCTGCAGGGCTGACCATATGGTCCTTCATATCCTGGGGGAGAGGACGCCATGAATGAGTAAAGACACCCCAACCTCCCCACACTCAGGTCACAGGAAACTCTCCTCACCTGGACTGCCTCCCGCATCCGCTCCACGAACACCTTTCTCTCCTGCAGGTCTCCGGCTGGGAGCTTGAACTTTCCTGGGTTGGCTTCCACTATGCGTAAACCCCGAGTTAGGAGTCAAGGCCAAAGCCAGACACAACCCTGTCCTCTGCCTCAAGCCCTTAACTCCTCCTCCCAGGAGTCCAGCCGCCCCCTGCCACAGCAATGGGCTCTCCCAGGACGCCTTGCAACGCCCCCCAGGATATCGATGGTCTCCTCGAGGTCCTCGAGGTCCCACTCGATGCTCCGAAGACCATTCCGCAGCTCATTGGTCGTCCAGTCCAGCTCTTCGCGGCCGACGGCCGCGTCCTCTTGCAGGAGCTCGCACCAGCGCTGGTATAGCCCGCGGGCCGTGTTCACCGCCTTCTGCACCTCGCTGCGGGCCGGGGCACACACAGCGGTCATGGCTGGGGGCCGGCGATCCTTCCGCCCGCCACTGCGCCCCCAAACGAGTGGGGCGGCTCAGGATACCCTGATACCCCCCTGCGAACCCCTCCCACTAGACCCTCTGGCCGGCGCACCCTGACGGCCGTGCCCAGACCGCCTAGCACGCTCTGGCGGGCACGCGGGCACGCGGGCACTAGCTGGCACGGGGACCGAGCACCCTCCTCCCTCCTTCATTGCTGTCACTCACCCTCGGACAACAAAAAATGGGTCTTCGAGAGACATGTCACACCCCCTCCCCCCGCCCGAGGCCGAGCCCCCCCCCCTCGGCTTTGGTAGCGGGTTCCCTCCCAGTAGAGGGGAACGTGCCACCACCCCCGCCCCCGTCACGTGATTCGTACCACCATCGAGAGCGGGTACGCCAGAGTAGAAAGAGAGGCTTCGGAGGCCCGACGTCCGGAAACTTCCGCCCTTCTTTCGGCCATCTTTATTGTGGGCACAGAAGGCTTCGCGTTCGCGTACCGCGCCGCCACCGGCAATGTCCCAGTTACTTTTGGCTGGGTTGGGAGATCGGAGCCCCTGATCTCTCAGTTCGAGACCCAGCGCTTCGGATTGTTACTGCGCAACCTGTTTCCCTTTGGGGCAATGTGAATAATAATAACCTCCTTCAAATCAGAGATTATGGCTGGGGAAAGGGATCATTCGATTCAGAGATCCTCTTCAGAGACTTGCTGAGCCTGCACCTTGATTCTGACCTGGGAGATCGCCCCAGCCTAGGATTGGGAAGGGAAATGATGGTCCTCCCCACTCTCCCGCGGGGATGGAGGTGCGAAGTCTTTTTGGACGCCTCTACTGGGCTCTCCCTCTTTTTTTTTTTTTTTCCTACGGAGGAAGGGCGCCTCGAGATCGACCTGGGGCGGGGTGGCTGAGTGGGGGCCCCAGAGATGCTCCTGGGGTGTGGCGTCTCTCTGGGTGCGAAGATGGCAGTCGCGGGAGAGGGTGTGGTGGTGGCTCTGAGGGTTTTATGTACTAGAAGTCCTCTGCGTGTGGGTTCTCCATCTGGGGAGGGGCCAGGAATGCCTGGAGACAGACTTAGAGTTGACCCCTGTGTGTTTGACGAAGGCGCTCTGTGTGGGGTCTCCGGAAATGCATTTTTTCAGAGGTGAGCCATCACCTGAGTGTGGTCGTGGTCTGTTTCTGGAGAGATCGGGGCGGGATGTCTTAAGTTCTTGGAGAGTCTATGTGCCCCTGTGCTTCAGAGTCGCTGCACAGAGTCTGAGATAGCGCCTGGGCTGGGGATGTCGCCGAGGTGGTGCAGGGGGAGATGGGGGCGTCCTCAGCAGGTTGCCCCAGTGTAGCAGGATCGTTGAATAGGCACAGAAAATTTTTTTTTTTTTTTTTTTTTTTTAGAATAGGCACAGTTGTAGGAGCAAATAATTGCTGAGTCCCCATGTGCGGGGGTGGGGGAAACGAGGGAGAGGGCGCGCGTGAGGGTTCTCCAAGGCTGCATGGTTTGCGGGGGTGGGGCGGGGAAGCAGGAATACCTGGGAAAGAACCTTGTAGGGAGAAATTTTTGTGGGGTCTCTATGGCGGAACAAGGATGAAGGGATCCTCAGCGAACCGCCCGTTGTGGTGGCAAGGTCTTTGTGGAGAGTCTCAGGGAGTTGGTGTCAGTGGAAGCCCTGAGGTCGCCCCTAGGTGCCGGCGGGGGTTTTCCCGGAGGCGGCCACGCCTTCTTGGCCTCAGGAGTCCGCCAGGCTGGACTCTGGTCCGGAAGCCGGAGACTACAGCCAGTCCTAGCTGCCGGGAGAGGGGGAGGAGGAGGGAAGGGGCGTGTCCGGAGGCCAAGGTACCCCCCCCCCACCCGCCCGGAAGGAGGCCGCTGCAGCTCAGAGTGGAGATCCCGGCCCCTGTCCTTATATGGGCAGCCGGAAGCGGCTCGCGCGCCTGCCCTACGTCATTATATCCAAATTTAGTCGTGGAAGTCTGGCGCTTCCAGTGGCCGGAAGATTCTGCCCTCCCGTCGGCGGCTGGGGGAGGGGGAGAAGGGGAAAGAGAGGAGCCTTCCCTTAAAGGGCCCTTGCCACGAATGAATGGTGCTGTAGGAACAATTTTGCATCTTATTTTGGAGAAACTGGAAATAGGTTTTCTTGGAGCGGTAGGACGTAGCGGAGAGTGGGGCCGATGTTTTCCATCTGTCTGCTCTCTGCGTTGCTCAGTTTACAGCTCCTACCCCAACCTCTCCTTCCGGGGGGCAAAGGCGGAGCAGGGCCGTATAGTCAAGGGGCCACGTGTTCTCCCGGCCCGTCCTGTTGCCGGGTCCTCCGTCGTGCGAATACCCAGCCTAGCCGTGGAGCTCGTGTAGAGGGAAACTGGGGGGGATGTTCGGTGTGGAGCGCGGGAATGGCAGCGCGGGCTGCGCTGGCGTCTGCAGACATCCGCTGCCCGTGGAGTGGGCAGCTATGCCCTGGGGCCAGTAGCGCTGCCCGCCGCCTCACTGCCTACACGCGGGGGTGAGGAGGGCTGGCTTACGCTAGAGAGACGCAGGAGCTGGAGGCCCCAGTGGCTTGTTTGTTCGTTTAGCAAATACTGAACGAGTCATTGTGTCTCGATTGCCCCGCCTGAAGAAATCAGGTATAACAGTACCCTCTGCGGAGTGGAGGTGAGGTATTTTGTAAAGGAAAACCTTAACAGCGCCTGGCGGGTAGGACTTACTAGTGTTAGCACGGTTATTTTTTTAAAAAAAACATTAATCGGTTACTGATTCAAAAAAAAAAACATTAGACACCTGGTAGATGCTAGGAACTGTGCCCACGGGGGATGTACTGGTTCGAACCCCGGTCTTCCCCGGCGCGAAGGGAAACTTGCCGCCTACAACCAGCTGGGGTTTCAGACGCAAGCACGTGGGTGGACTCTGCCGGGTATCCGCGGCCTCCGTCTTCGGGGTCTGCGCGCTAGAGCATTAGGGCCCTGAAAAAGGAGACCACCCCGAGAGCTTCGCCTGGACTGGGGGACGCTCCTCCTCGCCCAGACTCCCGTCCCTTTTCCCCCATTCGGTAAATCCCACCCTGTCGCTTTAAGGAGCCTCTCGCCGCGGTGCGTTAGGAAGCCCGGATGCGGCTCTCTGATTGGGCGGGGCGTCTTGGTGACTTCACTCCGGGTACAAAAGGGTCCGGGTGGCGGGCGCCGGGGCAGAGCGTCCTAGCAGTGTCACAGCGTGGGTTGGCGTGAGCGGATAAGCGTGAGCGAGCGCGTTGCCCGGAGTGCACCTGCTACCTGTCCTGCCCAGCCAGGGAGTCCCCGCAGCCGTCGCCCCCGCCGTCGAGCCGCCATGGAAGTGCAGAAGGAGGCGCAGCGCATCATGACTCTGTCGGTGTGGAAGATGTACCATTCGCGCATGCAGCGCGGTGGCCTGCGGCTGCACCGGAGTCTGCAGTTATCGCTGGTCATGCGCAGCGCCCGAGAGCTCTACCTCTCAGCCAAGGTGGAAGCCCACGAGCCCGAGGTGCCCTTGCCGCCCGTCCGCTCCCCTGATCCTCGCCTGCACCAGTCGCGGGAAGCGGAAGCTGTAGCCGAGGCAGCGCCCCCCGACGGTGAGCAGCCCTCCCCGGAGCCCATGGACACGCGGGAAGCGCCGCCAGCCGAGGAGACCCCGGCCCGCTGTGCCCCACGCCCCGCCAAAGTCAGCCGAAAGCGGCGAAACAGCAGTCTGAGTGACGGCGGGGACGTCGGACTGGTCCCAAGCAAGAAAGCCCGTCTAGAAGAAGAGGGGGAAGGAGCCTCTGCGGAGGTCCCTGATCGCCTGCAGCCACCTCCCGCGCAAGCCGAGGGCGCCTTCCCGAACCTGGCGCGCGTCCTCCAGAGGCGCTTCTCCGGCCTCCTGAACTGCAGCCCCGCCGCCCCCCCGACGGCGCCGCCGGCGTGCGAGGCGAAGCCGGCCTGCCGCCCCGCGGACAGCATGCTGAACGTGCTCGTGCGGGCCGTGGTGGCCTTCTGAGGGTCCCTGAGCGGCGCCACCGGAGCCCAGAGCGCGGGCCGAACCGTCGGCCGGAGAGCGCAGACCCGAGGCGAGGTCCATCCCCGGGGGAGTGCTCGCCGAAACCGTGGAGAGGAGCTGCTCCCCCAGGCTGCGGAGAGGCCTGAAGAGGGACTCTGCCCCCGGGGAGCCGTCGCCGCCTGTGTGCAGCGGCGGCGCCGAGGAGCCCGAGCCGGGAGCGCGAGCGCCTTCCGCCGAGACCTGCTGCGCCCACAGGTGCTGTCTTAACGGACTGGGACGTGGACCTTTCCCTCTCCTTCTGGGACTGGGAGCAGGGAGGCTTAGTTCTTTAAACTCCTCAGGGTCGGACTTTATTTTTCAGTGGGAGCTGTGCTGCCCTTTCAAGGTTTTTCAATAGTTGGTGTTTGCATTTCCAACCTCAGAAAATAATTCCAGGCAGGCGCTCCCCTTCCCCCACCGAGTGACATACTTGTGCAAGCGGTCATCGTTGCGTCATGGGGCAGACGTGGGGAGCTTCCTGTTGCCTTGCGTGGGTGTGGGGCCTGGGAGGAGGGTCTGAGGTGTGGACCGCCCTGGGGAATGGGAGGAGGGCCTCCTGAGTCACCTCGCCCCGCTTGAAGCGGGTTTGTGCCCCGCGCCCCTGAGCCTTCGGGTGAATAGCGGCGGGGGGCGGGGGAGCTGATCTAATTTCAGGTTACAGTTTTCTCATCTGGTGCGTTAGAGGTGGGAATATGTTCACTGTCTCAAGCGTGACCATCCCTCAGACACACAGACACAACCCAGACGGCCCTGGTCTGAATCACAAAAATCGGTGCGGGTGTTCAGAGAGCTGTAACGCTGAGCTGGGACCAGTTGCTGGTGGGACTGGGCCAGTTTGGGGAGGGGAAGATGGTTGCCAGGGCGTCCTGAGGCCTGTTTACCTTTACTGTGGTGGATTCTGTTTAATTTCATCTATCTGGCCTTCTGCTAGAAACGCCAGATAAAATAAAGACCATTTGAATAAAGTCTGTGCGGCCTGTCTGGTTTTCTTCCCTGGTGGGGGAGGGGCAGGGTTAAGGGGTCAGGAGCTGGCGGCGGCTTGCTGGGGCCCCAGAAACCGGTCTGACCGGCTATCACGTGGGCAGAGTGGGCGGGATGGGGCTGGGCCCCCTTTTCTTTGCCAGAGCGTTTCCGTGCCGGGTGCCCTGGTGTTCCGACTGCCTAAGCTCCCCCATATTTGGGAGTTTCTTCGACATTCTACAACTGGGGGGGGGGGGGGGGCTTGCCGAATTTGAGACGGTGGGGGGGATATTGCTGGGTACAGTGCCCCAGGAGAATTGGGAGGGCCACGCCTCCTTCGGAGACTTTGGAAGGATGGCAGATCTCACCCCCCCCCCCCCGCCCCACTTGATCAACTGAATCTGCTTTGGCCGGGGTCCCACGGCTTGCGGGTTGTGAGCTTTGGAGCGCCCTTTACACCCCTGTTGTGATCTCTGTCGGTATAACTGACTCAGGCTGAAAGGTGAGTTCCCAGCCTCAGTTTTCCTCATCTGTGAAGTGGGCCTCTAAACAGCTTTCCCTGGAGGCGGCTGTAGAGTTAGAAATGCCCGTGAGAGCCCTAGTTACTTGGTTTGGGTCCAACCCAGTTCCCGTTTCAGTCCCCAGAGAGCCGAAAACGCTCATAATTCACCCCCCGCTGATTTAAGAGAGGGCCTGTAAGGCGTTGCTCCAGGGTGGGTGGCGGGGTGGCTGTTGGGAGGACAAAGGAGCCGCAGGTGCGGACAGTGAGGACGGCGGGAGGCTCCGGGAAAGCGTCCGCCCCGCCTCCAGACGGCTGGCTCCGGCGCCGCGAGCCTTCTGCGACCCCGGGGGACCTGACCCCGAGGCCCTAGGGTGGAAGGAGGAGGGTGCGGTGGAGGGCGGGCCGGTCCCGGAACACCCGCCTCCGGCTCCCCTCCTGCCTCCTCCACCCACCCCGCTCCCCACTCCCCGCCTCCCCCAGGGTGCTCCCAGCGGAATCTAGCCTCGCTCGCCTCCACGGCCACCTGGTTCTTTCCTGGGAAACATGGGAGACTTTAGCGCCACCCACATGGAGTCCTGACCCATAACACCCCAGTGGGACGTCGGTGGGAGGACGGGAGCCCCACCCCTCCTGCGGCAGTTCAGTGCGTTCGCGTGGGAGCAGCTCCCCCGAGAACCTAGCCGGCCCCGGGAAGTCCCTGGCGGCTGGGGAGGGGGCCCTCACTGCGCATCCTGTCGCAGGAACGTCCTGGCCCTTCCTTCCTCCGGGGAAGCGGCTCGGCTGGTCCCCGCCCCTGCCTCCCGGGGGTAGGGGGATGGGGGATGGTTTCCGGTCTGGGGGCTGGAGGTGATGCGGTGGGAGACAGGAGATCCCCCCCACGCCTCTGTAAGATACACCCCTTCCCGAGACCCCCATTTCACCCTTCAGAATAGGCAACATTTGTCACAATAACCAACTCTGATGAGGTTTGCAGTTTTCACACCTTTCCGTGGCATTGGATTATTGGGATAGGCCCTGAGGTGGGGGTGGGGCAGTCATTGATGGGACAGTAGCTGTGAAAACAAAAAATGTCACCCATCCCTTGACCCGTGGATCCTCCTGGGAGCCTCAGGCCGGTAGCAGGAGGCTCTAGGACACACTACAGCACCGTCCAAACAGGCCCAAACTGGAAAAAGCCTACATGCTCAACATCCAACCGAACTGGTGCCTCCCCGGTGAAGAAACGGCGGGAGTGGGACAGGACGGAGTTGTGGGGTCAGAACACAGGTCCTGGAGCCAGTCTACCAGCTCTGCTTGCTGGCTGGGCAGCACTGGGCAAGTCCCCTTGTCTCTCTGGGCCTCAGTTTGCTTCGCTGTAAATTGTGGAGACTAGCAGTACCTACCGCTCAGGTTCATCATGAAGAGGAAGTGACGGACTAAGTATAAAGTGGTTGGAGAACGCCTGGCACACCGGAAGTGTTGTTATTTTATTATCGTGGGAACCCAGGGGGAGAACAGTGCCGCCATTTAGAAGCACATACAGCCCTACCGACATACATGTCACGTGTGCACAGACGCTGGGCTCATCCATCCCAGGGAGCTGGGACAAACAGTTCCTGCCTCCAGTGGCTCGGTGTGAGCGAGGGTCAGCCTCCCCTCCTCAGCTCTGGAGTTTGGTCTCATCCTAGTGACTTGATTAGGGTTGACTCTTCCCTTCTGGGGGGTGGGAGCACACTTCTCAAGCTGCGGGCCTCTGTCTACACTCAGCCCTTGGTAGGTAGTCTCTTTCAGTCTTAGGGCTCTAAATGCCTCTCTGTGCTGATGCCCATTATTTCCCTCTCCATCCTGGACCTACCCCCTGCCCCAGACTTTCTGTTCAAGCCCCCTCCCTATGTCTCCTTGTGGGGCACTAAGGTATCCTGAACCTGACTGGGACCCAAAGAGAATTCTTGCTGTTTCCTGCCAGCCCCCCGATTGAGGGAGCCTCCTTGAATCCCTTTTTCTCCTTTCCTCGCATGGCACCCAGCCCCAGGTACTGTCCACTTGACATCCCATCCCACTCCACTCTCCCCACCTTCAGGACTCCCATCTTAATGTGAGCGGCGGCCATCACCTCTCCCCTAGGTCAGGGCAGTGGCTTCCTCCCTGCCTTTGCCTCCTCAGTCCATTCTACACAGCAGCTACACAGATCTTACAAAATGCAGATTGGATCATTTCACTCTCCAGCTCCCCTCTGCTTCATCCACAGTGGCCTCCTTCCTGCTTGGAGAACAGGCCAAGCATGTTCTAGCCCAGGGCCTTTGCACTTGCTGTTCTGCCTACAGTGCTCTTCTCCCAGACACCCAACCTTTCTCTATTCAGATTTTTGCTGAAATGTCACATTCCTTTGGCCACCTCATCTAAAATACCTCCCCATTCTGCCACTCAGCTCCTTTACCCATCTTCTTGAACTTCCTTAGGTCACTGCTCACCGTCTGAAAGGGGACATTTATGTTCTAATTAGCATCTGTGCCCTCATTCGAGTATCACTTCCGTGAATGCCCAACACAGGCCTGAAAGAGTGAATGGGGCTGTCTAGGGTAAGCAAGTGCTAAGTGCTAAATATTTATGGTCTCATTTAATCAGTGGCTTCTCATGACTCTTAGAATTTCCCAAATATCAGACAGTTGACAGGCAGGATTCTTGTCATATCTGCATATCGACTGTACTATTATTTATCTAAAAATTTTTCTTACTGTAACTCACTTGTTAATCACTAACCATACGTAGAAGGTAACAGTTAATAAAAGTTACAGTGAAAACAAAACGTCATTAAGATCCTGCTGAAACAGACAGTTTTCTTAGAAAGCGAGATTAGCAAGTTACACATTGCTAGGATAGGAAGACGCCTATCTTTAGTCAGAAGACTAGGGAAGACCGAAAACTGAAAAGAGAGAAACTAAGGGATTCATTCTCTTCTTTAAATATTAGCATTACATCACTTTGCCCACTATTCCGGAGTTAGGAAAATTCTGCTTCTGGAAGAGAGACAAAACTACACCCCTCCCCCCATTTTGGTCCACGACTCCTGTTTATGGACATCCAGATCAAGAGCTACTTTTTTTTTTCCTGGTAATATCATAATTGCAATTTTACATTCGTTTCTGGGTTTGTCTCTCCTAGCCTCTAGCCTCCATGCAAGCGCAGAAACAAGTCTAGCAGGTGCGTACTAAGTGGTTTTTTGTGAATGAATGATCACTTGGAACTCTCCTGGGAGATCGGTCCTTTGAACTGCACTTTTTACGGATCGGGAAACTGAGACCAGAGAGGATGGCCCTGCAGGAGAGCAACCAGGGGACAGCTCTAGTCGTGTCCGCCATCCCCAAATCCCCTCCCCTCTCCGCTGGGCAGGACAGGCGCCCCGCAGAAGCCTCCGCAGAGCTGGGAAGGGGCTGGGCTACAGAAGCATCACCCAGACCGGTTTACCCGCTTCCAGGAACCTGGGCGAGGTCCGCGCGTCCGAGAGGAGGAAACGCAGGCCCTGACCCAGCAGGGCGAGGACCGCACTGGATCGCGGCGAGGAAACCTGACTTCCGGGCGGGGCTGCCGGGTCCGTAACTAGACAACGCGGGGCGGAGCGATCTGGGTGTCAATCACAGGCGGGGGCGGGATTTACGAGTTTACCCGGTCTCGTGCTTTGCGCCGGTCCCGCCCCTGCGCGCGGCCCCGAGTGACTTCCAAGAACTCGCCGGTTAGTGCGCAGCCGGGTCCACGCCCCTCACCCCCAAACCGGTCCCTTCCGGAGCCCGCCCAGGCCCTCCGCGCGTGGCCCCCTACTTCCAAGCACGCCCCGCGGATGGAAGGCGGAGGCCGCGCCGGGGGGCGTCTGGGGCTGGGGGCCCCGCTCGGAATCAGGTAAATGGCGGAAAAAGCGGAAGGGAAATGGGGATTGCCAGCGTTTGAGGCTCACGCTCCCCACCGTCGTCGTGGTGGCTGCTGAAACCCCCATGTGTCCAGAGGAGCCCAGAACCCCACACCAGCGTTCAGGGGGACCAGAGCCCCCGCAGCGGTGTCTGGTGGAACTCAGATCCGCATACCTATGTTCAGGGGAGCCCGCACCTTGCCCACCCGTGTCCAGAGTTGCTCTCGCTAAGGTACTTCTCTGTTTCCTGAGGCTCAGCCTAGGGCTTTTATTCCGCCAGGCTCTGTGTTAAGGGGAGTTTAGGTCTCCCGAGATCTGTGTCCAGGAGAGCTGAGGACAAGGCCTAAGGCCTTCTACCTACTGGTTCAGGCTTGAGACCTCCCCCACAGCCACCTCCCAGCCTGATCCTTTTTAACGCAGCCCCTTTCAGCAGAAATCTCCCCGGGTTCCCGGTCCCCGCCCAGCCCTTTTTATTTCCCTCGGCCTTCCAACCTCCCGGCTCCATCGGTCCCGACTCCCCCCATCCGCCGTCCCCTCGCCTCCCCCAGCACATTGTTGACTCTCAGCTAAGAAATAATCTCAATGTTCTCTGACCCCCCACCGTTTCAGTTCCTTCCCGCACCCTGGCTGCTCCCCTGGCCCCCTTGGGGACCGGCCTTTCCCCGCCTGCCACCGACTGGCACCAATTAATTTCCTCCTCAGCCTGTCCACCCACATCTGGTGGCCAGCTGCTCGCCCTCGCCCTGCCCGCCCCCAGGGTCTCCCAGGGAATTGCTAACAGCTCTCCTCCTCCCTGCGCCCCTCAAATCCGGGACGCCCCACCAAAAGCACAGGCTTCCTCCCCTCCCCCACCGGCGTCTGCTAATCGGAAAAAGCTGACAGTTAGGACCTGGAGAAGAGAAGATCTGAAATCAGATGGAGGAGGGGTGGGGTGTGAAACTTTCTGAACCCAAAGGGGGGGGTGGCGTGGAGGGGGGAAACGGGTGGAGGGAGGGAGGCAGGAGTTTAAGTTTTACCTAAAAAGCTCAGATCAAAGCTTTCTGGCCTCCAGATGGGGACTGCAGGGAGGGCCGCCCCCACCCAGGGGCAGGCAAAGCTGAGCACCCCCCTTCTCGGAAACCCCCTGAGATGTGGTGGGGACAGCTGTGCCCCAGCCCGCGCCCGGCAGGCTTCCTTTTCCTGTGCTCACTCTCCTGACAGCCTGGCCAGCAGCCTGGAGACACCCGTCAGGCCCTTTTGAAGGGGCTCCCCAGAGGGTCTTCCTGGACGAGGGGGAGGGGACTGGCCGACAACAATGGGCTTCTGTAGCTGCGCGACGCCAGGGGCTTCCTGTTAACCCTTCTCTCCGATTGCAGCCTGGGGAGCATCTCAGAAGCCTGGACTGCGGAGGGGGACGGGGAGGGAGGGCGTTGACCAAGCAAGCGAACACACAGCTCTTTTTCTCCTGTTGCGGGTCTTGTTTGCAAAAGTGATCAGAAACGGTGAGCTGAATACAGACCTTGCCTTCCCCCATGGAGTCATAGAGCCTGGTTCTTGGCTTTCTGTTGAGCTGAGGGCTGGACAGCCAGTGGACAGGGCATGGCTAGTCTGGGAGAATCCTCCACCCGGAGCACCCAGCCATCCCAGGATCTCTGGTGGCGGGCATGGCTGGACCGAAGGACCCAGGTGAATCCAAGATACAGCCGCGTTTACCGCCCTGTCAGATTAGCTGGGGTCACGCCCCCTGAGCCAGTTCCCTGGGTGGTCTGGGCCTCAGTTTCCGTGTCTGGGAATTTCTCCCAGGCGCCTGAGAAGAGCACAGGGTGGTCCTCACAGGCCAGAGTGACCTGAGCCGGGGCACCTGGAGATCTTTTGCTGTTCCTTGGAGCCCCGGGAAGCCATGTTGGGGAATTAACTGCTGTGTTAATCTGAGGATGCACGCGAAGTCCCTTCTGTTTACAGAGCTAGCCTGAAAAGTTCACCCTCAAGAGATTCTGTGAGCCTCCGTGAGCCTCTAAGGGCCTCCCCACCAGCCCCGAGACAGCATCCAGCCCAGGAGGCTTTCCAATTGTTACAGACCAGCTAACAAGCCCTGTTTTAAGAAGAGGCTGCATACAGGGGCCTCCCACCAGCGGGTAGGGTGCTTGGCTCCTCCCCCGTGTTCTCTGATCCCTCCCTGCAAGCCCAGGTCAGAATTAAAGTAGGCACTTTCACTGGTCCCATTCTACAGATAAGGGAATTGAGGCACAGAGCAGGTGTGTGTCTAGTAAAACAGAGTCCACTGTTTTTCTTTCTCTTCTGGATTGGGGGGCCGGAGGCAGGCATTAGGTAGGGGCCCTTGTCCACACCAGGGCCCCACGTCTCCATGCCATCACTGGGTGGCCTTTTCTCTCGCTCCCTCCATCCTCAGTAGACTGCCCCCAGGTTTGCCCACCAAATGCCCTCTTCAGCTTTTTCAGACCCACTTGCTGGGTGACTTGGTACCATCTTTTCTCCCCCTTCTGATGGCGAAAAGCCCCCCAAGGGCCAATATGTGCACACTAAACTCAAGGGCTTGGTGAGGACAAAGTTGGTTTGGGTTTTTTGTTTTGTTTTTTTGTAATCATTATTTACTGAGCAAAATCAAACTTCTAGACTGGAAAGGATGTTGCCAGGGCCCCTTGCTGGTGTCTGGAACAGGAAGTGTCTCGCTGCTTTTGCCTTTCAGCCCGGAGGGCAGGCGAGGAGGGTCTGCTGGAGGCCTGGCAGCTGGGGTTTGGGCCACGCCGGGGTTTGGGCGCGGGGCCAGCCTGCTGCCGCCGAGCCTCCACCTGAGGCCCCGTCCCCTCCCTCCCCTCCCTTCTGTGGCCCGCCCTTCCGGAATGAACCTTGTCCTGGCTTATGGCCACGGAGAAGGCGAAGCAAGCCTGCGATTACTCACTGCTGGGTCCCTGCGGGCTGCCGTGCTCAGACTCATCGGCGTGGGGGGGTGATGGGTGAGACCTTTCCCCTCTCAGGCTCTGTGTCGGAGCGAGGGCGGGAGTCTGCAGCACCGCGTTCCCCTATTCCCCCAGCTACCCTCGAAATCCCCACAGACGCTGCCTTATAAACAGATCCTGGAATTTTCAAAGTGCTGTCGTGTCGTTTGGGACAAGGCCTTCTCTTCTGCGAGGGGTGGGTGTGAAGCCAGTTCTGAAGAAAACTGAGAAGCCGGCTGTGAGAAGGGGCGCGCGCTGGGACCAGCAAAGCTCTCCTTCCTGCCAGGGTCTTCCCCTCCCGCCGCTTGGCTTGGCTTGGCTCTGCTCTGCAGGTGGCTGCTGTGAGGCCCTGCGGCACTCGGTGTATGTATATGCATCAGCGGGCTTCTGTGTCTTCGCCTGGGCGCGATGTATTTCCCCATGCCTCCTTCATTTCTCCTCAGGCCTGTCCCTCTATCTCGTGGCTCTGTGTCCAGCCTTGGGAGGGGTGCGGGCATCCATGGACAGGTCCAACCTCCCAGCAGGTGCACTGTAAGACTGGGAAGGCCAGAGCCAGGATCCATCCCTAGGATCATGTCTCCAGCTTGAACCCGGGTTTCTTTTCTTTCTTCTTCTTCTTTTTTTTTTTTTTAATTTTTTTAAAAGATTTTATTTGACAGAGATCACAAGTAGGCAGAGAGGCAGGCAGAGAGAGAGAGAGAGAGAGATAAGAGGAAGCAGGCTCCCAGCTGAGCAGAGAGTCGGATGCGGGGCTCCATCCCGGGACCCTGGGATCACAACCTGAGCCAAAGGCAGGAGGCAGAGGCTTTAACCCACTGAGCCACCCAGGCGCCCCTGGATCTGGGTTTCTGGTCAAATGGGGAGGGTAGGCTCGGTCTCCTCAACAGCCGGAATTCAGTCTAGGTGCCGTGGGTTTTACACACACACACACACACACACACACACGCGTGCCTGCACGGCTCCTGGGTATTCTCCATCAATGATTGTCCTGGATTACCCGATTACCCTTGTGTGCCAGTTCCTGCTCTCAGTGACTTCGCCTTCCGCCAGGCCTTGTACATTCTAGAAAGCTGGGGAGGGAGTTCCTCAGAACGCTCCTGCCAGCCACACTCCAGGTTGGCCGGGGTCTCACGCGTGCGGGGAGCCATATGCTTCCTGCTCTGCTCACGGCCAGCGTGAATCCTCCCTGCAACCTTCTCCGAGTCCCTTGCACCTGAGCCCATCCTGTCCCGTTGCCATGGCATCCTGGAGCCCAGAAGCCAGATGGTCTTATGTCCCCTAATGCCCCTTCCAGGCTCAGGCACTTCCGAGCTCAGCAAGAGTTCGCCCAGCAGCCCTGCGTCCCCAGCGCGCCTGGAGTCTGTGTGCCCAGCAGCTCATCTTTTCTCCTGATTCCTGAGACAGGCAGTGACAGCACTTTCCAAATCCAGCTCAAAAGCGTCAGGTGTTTTGGTTTTTTCTTTGTTTGTTTGTTTGTTTGTTGTCTTTATATAAGCTCTACATGCGACATAGGCCTTGAACTCTCCTGAGCCAGCCAGGTGCCCCAAGGCAAGGGTCGGATTTGAATTCAAGTCAATGGGACTTGGAGCCTGAGGTCTTAAGAATGACAGTGGGGCCACCAGGGTGAGGGTGGGGAGGCTGGGTGGCTCAGCTGGTTAAGTGTCTGCCCTTGGTCATGATCTCAGGATCCTGGGATGGAGCCTGGGGCCCAGTGTGGGGCTCCCTGCTCAGCGGGAAGTCTGCTTCTCCCTCTGTCTCTGCCACTCCCCCTGCTTGTGCTCGCTCGCTCTCTTTCTCACCTAAATAAATAAAATCTTGAAATTAAAAAAAAAAAAATGACAACAAGGCCAACTGGCTGGCTCATTCTGTACAGCCTATGACTCCTGATCTCAGGGTTGTAAGTTTGAGCACCACGTTGGGCGTAGAGATTACTTAAAAGAAAAAAAAAAAAAGGAATGGCAACAATCGTTAAGTAAGCCAGAGCTGGCTACTTAAAGTACTTCACTCAGAATCCTCACCGTTTGACTTACTGGCATTCTCCTCATTTCACATTGAGGAGACAGAGGCACCCTGCGGGTAGACAGCTTTCCTACCATTTCTAGTCTTTCTGGCTAAAAAGTACCGCAGCTTGGATTCAAACCCAAGCCTATGCTGGCGTTTCTTGACTTTTGCGGCTGGATTTCACACGTGGGCGCTGGCCTCCACCCACTAGGTGCCAGTAGGGCATCTTCCTGCCGTGGTGGGAATCAGAACTGTCCCCAGATGTGGCTGACTGTTGGATGGGGAGGGGTAGCCTCACCTCCTGCCATCCACCGCCCTGGGCAGAGTATCACTGCGTGTGCGCCCGTGTGTGTGTGTGTGTGTGTGTGTGTGTGTGTGTGTGTGTGTGTCTTTAGAGTATAGCTTCAGCTTGAGTCCTGGAGATGGAGGCGGTTGGCACGTCCTGGCATGTTGGCGGGGAGGGGGGTGGGGATCAGCAGGGCCACCGTTCTAGGCCACGTCCCCTCTACCTGGAGGGAGGGGTGCTGGTTCCCAGGCCGCTGGTGGCCTGACCTGCCCAGGCGGTGGCTTGAGCAGTGCCGCAGGTGGGTGGAGACAGGCAGCCCTTCCTTCCTGGTTCCCAGGAGTGGGTAGTGGCAGCAGCAGCCGCCCCGGAGCCAGAGGGAGTGGGGAGCCCGGACCCAATCCCTGGACTTACTGAGTGGGTGCTGGGGTGTGTGCTCTGAGACCCAAGGCCCTTGTGGGCGGGCAGGAGAAACCGGAGGCTAAAGTAGGTCTCCCCGCCCGCCCTGCCAGCCCGCCCAGCCCGGGCTCCCTGCCAGCGAATGCCGCTCTGGTGACTCATGGCCAAGTGGAGGAGAGAAGGACTGGGCAGAGTGGGGGGGATCCCCCTCATTCTTAGCTTCCCCAGCGTCCCTATCCTGACCAGGACCCTTGAGGCCACCTCTCAAACTGGTCACCCTGGCTCTCTCCCTCCTCCTCTTCCTCTCCCTGTGTGCCCCCCAACCCCTCAGCGGGATTTCTGTTCTTGGCACCATCCTGGGGCAGAAAGGCGGAAATGAGTGTGGGGCATGGAATGTCTCTGAGGTTGGAATATATTTAGACCTGGACAAGAGAGAGAGAGAGAGAGTGTGTGTGTGTGTGTGTTGTACAGAGCAGACCTCAGCGCCGGCTTGGGGTGGGAGGCGGTGGGGAGCCCTGAGCCAGGGCAGGAGGCTTCTGTCTTCTCTCTCTCTCTCCTAAAGACAGAGCTTCCTGGTTTCCCAGGGGCCAGAGAGAAAGAGCAGGGGGAACCAGACGAGGCTCTAGAGTTGGAGACAGGCCCCTGCCCAGCACCAGTCAAGATGTACACCGCTGAAAACCTGAGGCCCAGAGAGGTGAATTTCGTGAGGTTGCTCGGGAAGAAAGGAAAGGGACCAGGGTCGGCTCGCTGACCCGCTGGCTACAAAAACGGGTCTCCTGCTGCTCTCCGGATACCAGCATCCGTTCATTCACGGAGCTCCTCTGCGCGCGGCCAGGACTCGGGTCCCAGTCCAGAGGCCCAGCCTGCAGGACACCAGGCAAGCTGGACCAGGGTCTCCAGACCCCAGCCTGTGGGCCGCCTCCTCTTGTCCTTGGCACGACCCTCTGGTTCAGAGATGGCGTTTGAGTTATTAAACAGATGAAAACGAAAGGAAAAGAATATTCTGTGAGGGGCGCCTGGGTGGCTCAGTGGGTTAAAGCATCTGCCTTGGGCTCAGGGGCCTGGTATCAAGCCCCACATGGGGCTCTCCGCTCAACGTTGAGCGGGGAGCCTGCTTCCCCCTCTCTCTCTGCCTGCCTCTCTGCCTGCTTGTGATTTCTACCTGTCCAATAAATAAATAAATAAAATATTTAGAAAAAAAAGAATATTCTATGAAATAGAAAAATCAAATGAAATGACAGCTTCTGTGCATACCAACCTGCCCGTTCACCTCCGGGCTATTTTGTTTGTTTCGTTTTTAAGGAAGTTAAAATACACGTAACCAAAACATTTACCATCTTAGCCATTTTTAAGCATCCAGATCTGTGGTATTAAGTGCACTTTTGCATTGTTGCACAAGCTGTCCCCACCAGCCACCTCCGGATCTCTTGTAAATCTGACCCTTTGTCCCCACAAAGCCCCCCAACCCCACCCCGCACCCACCACCTGCCTTCTGTCTCTGAATTTGGCCCCTCTGGGGACCTCATACAAAGTGGAATCAGAGAGTGTTGGTCTTTCCGTGTCTGGCTTAGTTCACTCAGTCCAGGTTCACACGCCGGAGCAGGTGTCAAAATCTCCGATCTTTGTCCATGGAGGGACCGCGTTTGGCTTGTCCCTCAGTTCATGGATGGACACTTGCATTGTTTCCATCCACGTTTTAACTCTTGTGAATAATGGTGCTAGGAACGTGGGTGTGCAGCTCTCTCTTTAAGACCCTGCTTTCTGGAGCGCCTGCGTGGCTCAGTGCGTTAGGCCGCTGCCTTCTGCTCAGGTCATGATCTCAGGGTCCTGGGATTGAGCCCCGCATTGGGCTCTCTGCTCGGTGGGGAGCCTGCTTCCCTCTCACTATCTCTGCCTACTTGTGATACTTCTCTGTCAAATAAATAGGATCTTTAAAAAAATTTAAAAAAAAAGAGGCTTTCCGTTCTTTTGGGGGATATACCCAGAAACGGCATTGCTGGGGTCCCGTGGTAATTCTATTTTTAATTTTTGGAGGCGTCAGCATGCTGTTTTCCGTGGAGGCTGCACCATTCGGCATTCCCACCAACGGTGTGCAAGGGCTCCGGTTTCCCCATATCGCCGCCGACACCTGTCTGGGGCTTTGGGATGGTAGCCATCCTGATGGATGAGAGGTGGTGTCTGGCTGTGTCTTGCCTCCAGCAGCCCACTTGTAGCAATAGAGACCCACAAAGGCAAACATATTTCCCTTCTGGCCCTTTACGGATGTTTGCCAGTCCCTGGACTGGACAGGTGATTGGGGGGTGGTCCCTATCCTTGGAGACCTTGTTTTCTTTCTTTCTTTCTTTCTTTCTTTTTTTTTTTTTTAAGATTTTACTTATTTATTTGACACAGAGAGAGATCACAAGTAGGCAGAGAGGCAGGCAGAGAGAGAGGGAAGCAGGCTCCCTGCTGAGCAGAGAGCCCGATGCAGGGCTCGATCCCAGGACCCTGAGAGCATGACCCGAGCCGAAGGCAGAGGCTTAACCCACTGAGCCACCCAGGCGCCCCGAGACCTTGTTTTCTATGGGTCCAAAGGCACAGGCCATGTCACATAGTCTCGGGTGGCCAGCGAGCCAGCTACAGATCAGCATTATGAGGACACATGACGGGGTCCTGGGGAGAGAGTAGTGGTTCGCTGAGGAAGGCGGTCGGAGGCAGCCTGTTGTGGGGGGCACGTGGGAGTGCACGACCCCCCATCCCAGGCCAGGCAGTCGGGTCTGTGTGTGTTGCAGCAAAGACCCCTGATCTGGCCTCTTGCGGCCCGTTTCTCTCCGGCAGCCGGGGGCCCAGGGAGTAACTTGGGGCCTTCAGGGACTCCTGCGTCTCTCCGCTGGGAGAGGCCGGACCCGCAGTGGCTGCTGGCTCAGCAGGGTGGTGCTGGCGAGTGTGTCTTCTGACTGTGGTCGAGCCTAGGTGACGTGTCTGGGTTCAGGACGGCGTCTCGGGGCAGTTTGACCTGGGGGTTTGGAAGGTGGCAGAAGGGGGGAGGCAGGAGAGGAGGAGAAGAAGGAGGCTGGGGACCGTGCCTTCCTCTGCCTAGTCTCCAGGCGTTGGCAGGCACGACGCAGGGCCAGGCGGGGCTCCTGCACACGGTCTCTAACCCTTAACCACTAGAGCCTGTTCTGTCCTGTCCTGCTTCCTGTACCTCTTCCTCCTCGGTTCTCCGGTCCCCCACATTTTTGCAGTGGGCTGGAAGCAGGGGGCCAGGCCAGCAGTAAGCCACACAGGACGGCGGGTGTGTGGGGATGCCATCGTGGTCACCTGGCTGGCGGGCCTCACCTTTTGGGTTGTCTCGGAAGAACTTGCACCCCGTTCCTCTGTCCCCTTAATGCTGGGCTTAACATGTGGGACCTTTGCAGAAAACCACTAGAGTTTCTCAGCGTTCAGGGAGAAGGTGTCTGTGGCCCTCCCTCGGTTTTGCTGGGCTCCTCTGACTTTGCAGGCTCCCCAACCCCCCCAACTGCGGCGGCTCAGGCTCTCACCTTAGCCAGAGGGTGACAAGTGTCCCCAGAGGGTGTTCTCTGTCAACAAAAACTGCGGTGCTGCTGAGGAAAGCTGCTTCTGACCGAGCGATCCCATTCATTCACTTCCCACACATTCACTGGGCTCGTCGGGCAAACCGTCAAGGGCTGGGTGCAGGGCCACCCTTGTGGCCGTGTCCTTGCTGTACTGGTGAGGACAAGCCCGAGTTGCCAGACCCTGAAGGATTCAGAACCGTTGTTCAAACAAATCCCTGCACGCCTGTGTTTGTCACGGCATGATTCACAGTCGGCAAGAGGTGGAGACGACCCAAGGATCCACTGATGGATAGAGGGATGGGGGCGCCTGACTGGCTCGGGCCTTAGGGCATGCAACTCTTGATCTTAGGGTTGGGAGTTGGAGCCCCACGCTGGCTGTAGAGATGGCTTAAAATCTGGGGCGCCTGGGTGACTCTGTCGGTTCAGAGTTTGGCTCTTGATCTCAGCGGAGGTCATGATCTCAGGATCGTGGGACCGAGCCCCACGGGTTCCGCCCTCAGCATGGAGTCTGCTTGACATTTTCTCCCTCCCCTCCCTCTAACTCTCCCCTGTTCAAGCTCTCGCTCTCTTTCTCTCGGTGAATAAATAAATTAAATAATAAAATCTCTATTTGACAGAGAGAGAAAGAGCACAAGCAAGGGGAGCGAGAGAGGGAAAAGCAAGCCCCCCACCGAGCAGGGAGCCTGATGCTGGGCTCGATCCCAGGACCCCAAGGTCATGGCCTGAGCCAAAGGCAGACACTTAACGGACTGAGTCATCCAAGCTCCCCCTCCCTCCAAGTAATGGGTCAACAATGTGGTCCATCCATACTATGGAATATTTGGCCATATAAAGGAATGAAGCTCAAATGATTGTGTTGGTGAAAGAAACCAGTCACAAGAGGCCACGTATTATAACTTCATTTACATGAAATACTCAAAACAGGCCAATCAACAGAGAAAGTAGAGTCGTGGCTGCCAGGGGCTAGGGAAGGGGGAATGAGGAGTGACTGCTTAATAGGTACAAACTCTCCTTTGGGGATGATGGCAGTATTCTGGAGCTAGAAAGTGACTAGCGGTTGCACGACAGCGTGAGTGTGCTAAATGCTGCTGAATCATACACTTTAACATGGTTAAGGGTTAATTTTATGTTACGTGAATTTCATCTCAATTAAAAAAAAAAAAGACAAAGGCACGTCAGCATGCTGTGTTTCATGCTTCCGCCCTGGCTTCAAATAAAAAGATTTACAGTGGTGTGTGGTGGGAGGCAGGGCAGTGCCCTAGTGAAGGGAAGGAGCCCACCGGCATTCACCTCTGCTTCTGCGGGCACATGAGGCTTCCTTCCCCGCAGCCCTGCATGCGTGAGGGCAGCTGGCCGTTGGGCTGTGGGGAGGGTGCCTCCTGAGGGCCTGCCCCAGGAGCCACTCAGAAACCGAGGTCTCAGGATGGTGGGGAGAGCAGAGTCACAACACAGACCAGGTGCTAGCACTTGTCACCCAGGCGGGAGGGGAGACGGGGCCAGGGGACCACTTTGTTCATGAGCCCACGGAATGATGACAAGGGGATCCGTAGAAATGGTTGTCATCTATTCACTTGGTTATTAAAATAATCCTCCTGTCCCGAGGTCACCCTTTGGTGAGCGTCAGTCCCTTCGGGCTGATATGACAAAAATGCCATAGGCTGGGTGGCTTATGAACAGCGGACATGTATTTCTTACTGTTCTGGAGGCTGGAAGCCTAAGACCAAGGCATGGGCATATCTGGTTCGTAGACCGGATTTTTTTTTTTTTTAAAGATTTTATTTATTTATTTGACAGAGAAATCACAAGTAGGCAGAGCAGTAGGCAGAGAGAGAGGGGGAATCAGGCTCCCTGCTGAGCAGAGAGCCTGATGCGGGGCTGGAGCCCAGGACCCTGAGATCATGACCTGAGCCGAAGACAGAGGCTTAACCCGCTGAGCCACCCAGGTGCCCCTAGACCGGATTTTTTTTTTTTTTTTTTTTTTTTGCTGTGTCCTCACGTGGTAGAATGGACGAGGGAGCTGTCTGGGGTCTCCCTGTAAGGGCACTAATCCTGTTCACAGAGACCAGTGATCTCAGCACCTCCCCAAGTCCCCGCCTCCTAGTACCATTACTTCGGGGGTTAGGACTGCGCACACCTCCCTCCCAAGCTTCCCCAGCACCGATTTTCCCATCATTTTCCTTTCAAGTCACTGACCATCCAGCCAAACCTTGGCCACAGCCCACGAATCAGCATATGATTACACATCCGGCCTTTTCTCCTTCCAGCTAAAATGAACAGCCAGGTGCCCTGCTGGGAGTTCTGCCTGCAGGGAGGGTTTCCCTTCAGAACAGCCATTCTTCCAGAATGTTCCAGGAAGGGATGTGGTGCTGCAGCTGTCTGCTTTCAGGTGGTGTCTGCAACCCCAGGGAAGGACCATCTGTAATCCCTGCCTGAATTTTCTCCTCCTCAACTGATCATAGGGACCTCCCCGTGAAGCTACAGGTGCAGGATGGCAGAGAGAAGGAGGCATGGGGCCAGGGTGGGGGGTGGGGAGGGGAGGACTCTGTACCACGTGACCTTTTGTTTATAACAACATGGTTTGTATGACCATTATAATAACATAAGATGTTTTTAAAAATCTCGATCACGGGGGCACCTGGGTGGCTCAGTGGGTTAAAGCCTCTGCCTTTGGCTCAGGTCATGATCCCAGGGTCCTGGGATCGAGCCCCGCATCGGGCTCTGGGCTCTGCGGGGGGGCCTGCTTCTCCCTCTGCCCGCTGCTCCCCCTGCTTGTGCTCTCTTCTCTCTCTGACAAATAAATAAATAAAATCTTGAAAATATATAAAAATAAAAAGCTGGATCCTCCTTCCAGACTCCCTGATACTGTATTAGAAGGAGCCGATGTGGGGCGAGAGGTGGTGCTGGAACCGTCCACAGGCTTGTTTTGCTAAACGCAGCCTGCTGCCCGTTTCTGCACAGCCTGCAAGTTGAGAATGGCCTTTTCATTTTCAAATGGTTGGGGGGAAAAAAAACACGATGTGAAAATTAGATGCAATTCAAATTTCAGTGTCCAAGGGAGTTGGAGGGACAGGACAGATGTTGTTTAAGGGTACAAACTGGCAAGAAGTAGGAGATGAGTCCTGGAGAGCTGATGCACAGTGGAGTGAATCTAGACAACAATATTGTATTATAACCACCAGCCTTGCTAAGAGACTAGAAGTCTTAATTACGCCAGCTACTAAAAAGAGATGATAATTACGCGATGCGATACAGGTGCTAATTATCGCTCCAACGGCAATCGTATTACAATATTTAAATATATCAAATTAGCATGTTGTACACCTTGAATTCACACGGCGTTGCACATCAAGTACCTCGCAATAAAAGAATTCGGTGTCAGTCGATAAAGTTTTATTGATACCACAGCTGTGCTCATTCACCTATCATCTGTGGCTGCTTTTTTTTTTTTCTTTAAAGATTTTATTTATTTGACAGAGATCACAAGTAGGCAGAGAGGCAGGCAGAGAGAGAGAGGAGGAAGCAGGCTCCCTGCTGAGCAGAGACCTGAGGCGGGGCTCGATCCCAGGAGTCTGGGATCATGACCTGAGCTAAAGGCAGAGGCTTTAAACCACTGAGCCCCCGGGGAGCCCCTGTAGCTGCTTTTATCTCAAGCGGCAGGCTGGAAATCATTGTAACAGGGACTCCCTGGCCCACAAAGCAGAAAATATTTCCTGCCTGGCCTTTTTGGGAAGTTTGCAGACCCCTCTGCTCTACAGGGCCTGGGACCCCAATGGTAACATGCCTGGGACTTTGGGCTTCTTCTTACGACGTTTCCTCAGTGAAGAGGTGGGCGGGATTTGGAGTTTCTGTGGAGTGGGTGTAGGACTCAGAGGGGACCAATAATCGGACTGAGAAGGGGAGGATAAGGACAGTCCCCAGGGGCAAGGGACATCTGGATCTTGAAAGTGGAGTGGGATTGAGCACTGGAATGGACCAGCTGGCGGCGGGCACAGATGGGGTGCGTGGTAATGGCTCTGCCCCAGCTGGTAGACGCTTAACCAACTGAGCCACCCAGGTGTCCCTCTTTCTTCCTTCCTCCCTTTTTTTCTTTCTTTCCTTCCTTCCTCCCTCCTTTCCTCTTTCTTTTCTTTTTTTTTCAAATTTTATTTATTTATTTGACAGAGAGAGAAAAATCACAAGTAGGCAGAGAGGCAGGCAGAGAGAGAGGAGGAAGCAGGCTCCCTGCTGAGCAGGGAGCCCGATTCGGGACTCATCCAAGGACCCTGACATCATGACCTGAACCAAAGGCAGAGGCTTAAGCCACCCAGGCACCCCTCCTCTTTCTTTTCTTTTCTCCTTCTTCCTTCCTTCCTTCCTTCCTTCCTCCCTCCCTTCCTTCTGACAAAATACGTGTAACATTGGTTTAACCTTTATTTGTTTGTTTGGTTATTTAACTGAGCTCTACACCCAGTGTGGGACTTGAACTCATGACCCTGAGATCAAGACTCGAGACCCTCTACTGACTGAGCCACCCAGGCACCCCTAACTTAACCATTTTATTTTATTTATTTTTAAAGACTTTATTTATTTAATTGATAGAGAGAGAGAGACAGCTAGAGAGGGAACACAAGCAGGGGGAGAAGCAGAGGGAGAGGGAGAAACAGACTCCCCATTGAGCAGGGAGCCCGGTGTGGGACTCAATCCCAGAACCCTGGGATCATGACCTGAGCCAAAGGCAGACGCTTAACGACTGAGCCACCCAGGGGTCCCCTAACTTAACCATTTTAAAGTGTACAATTGCCCGGCATCTAGCACCTTCGTCCTGTTGCACAACTATCCCCTCCATCCGTCTCACAGCTTTCCCGTAGCCCCAAGTAAACCTGTAGCCATTAGCCCCTACTCTGGTCCCCACTCTCTCAGCCCTCAATCTTTCTCTGTCTCTGTGGATCATTTGCCCGTGCTGGACATTTCATATCTGTGGAATCATGGATTTGTGGTCTTTTGTGTCTGACTTCTTTCAGTTAGCATGTTTTCGTGATTCACCTATGTCCTAGCGTGAATCAAAACTTGGCTCCATGGGCGCCTGGGTGGCTCAGTGGGTTAAGCCGCTGCCTTCGGCTTAGGTCATGATCTCAGGGTCCTGGGATCGAGTCCCGCATCCGGCTCTCTGCTCAGCAGGGAGCCTGCTTCCCTCTCTCTCTCTCTCTGCCTGCCTCTCTATCTACTTGTGATCTCTCTCTGTCAAATAAATAAATAAAATCTTTAAAAAAAAAAACTTGGCTCCTTTTCTGGCTGAATACTTTATTGTATGGCTAGACCACAGTCTGTCTATCCATTCATCCATCGATGGACATGTGGGTTGTTTTGTTTTTCCCCTTAGCCAATAACTTTTTGTGTATGTGTGTGTGTTAAAAGATACATAATATAAAATTTACCACTGTAGGCAAGTCTGGGTGGTTCAGTCTGTTAAGTGTCTGCCTCCAGCTCAGGTCATGGTCCCAGGGTCCTGGGATGGAGTCTCACATCGGGCTCCTTGCTCAGCAGGGAGCCTGCTGCTCCCCTGCCTGGTGCTCCCCCTGCTTGGGTTTGCTCCCTCCCTCCCTCTCTGTGTCAAATAAATAAAATCTTTTAAAAAATTACCATTGTAGGGGTGCCTGGGTGGCTCAGTGGGTTAAATCCTCTGCCTTCAGCTCAGGTCATGATCTCAGGGTCCTGGGATCGAGCCCCGCATCGGGCACTCTGCTCAGCGGAGAGCCTGTTTCCCCCTCTCTCTCTACCTGCCTCTCTGCGTACTTGTGATCTCTGTCAAATAAAGAAATAAAATATTTTTAAAAAAAATTACCATTGTAACCATTTATTTTTACTTTTTAAAATTGTCATACAAGACACATAAGATTTACTGTTTTAACCATTCTTAAGTGAAGGTTCAGTGGCTTTGCCTACACAGACACTGTCATGCAGCCATCCCCGCCATCTGTCTCCAGAACTTTCTCATCTTCCCAAACTGAACCTCTGTTCCCCTTTTTCCTCTCGCAGCCCGTGGTAATCACCAATCCACTTTCTATCTGTAAGTCAGTGAGCTTTTACAAATGGAAGTCTGAGCATGCCAGCTCTCCTGAGCCTTCAGTGGCTCCCTATTGCCCTCAGAGACCAAATAGTCCCAAGGAGGATGCACTTTGCATCTTGGTCCTCAATTTGCTCCTCAGTCTCATGGACACCTTCCCTTCCCCTTCTGAGGAAGGTCGGCCTCCTTACAGTGCTTAGGACTGCTTACTTGCAGCTTACATCCTAGTTATAATTCATTATGTCCATGCTTTTTCCTTTGGTTTGTTGATGTAGGTCCCTGGATGTGCTCTCTGCCTTCTCCATCCAACTAGAGTGTGCTGTCCGCCTCCTCCTCTGACTGGAGGGTCTGGGCAATGCCTATTTTACTCACTACCGTGCATCCCTGGCTCCTGGGCCTGTGCCTGACACATAGCTCGTGCTCAACATATCATAGAAGGCACAGCAGAAAGTGCGGGTCAACTGCCGGGGAGTGGGGGGGGAGGGGTTGGTGAGCGGACAGAGGCAGGAGATGGATGCTAAGAGGCTCTGGGTGGGTGTGGGGCGCTTCCGGGCTGCAGGATGGGTGAGTGGGTGGATGAGCAGAAAGAGGGAACCAGCTGGGTGGAAGAAGCAGGGGGCATGGAGAGGCGGACCCTCCCACCCAGGGCAGAAGCGCAGGCCGGAAGTGGGGTGCGGGGTAGGTGGGACTGGGAAGGCAGGCGGACTATGCTGTTGTATCTGGGCCCATCCTGCATGCGAGGGGCCAGTCCAGGGCTGGAGTCCTATCAGGATGTCTCCGTGTCCTCCATGGGAGGTAAGTTCCCAGGGCGGGCTTGACCCGTCTTGGCTGGGGGAGGGGGGGCATTTGCACAATTTGCATTTTCTGGGGCCCAGCTTTGGCCAAGGGAGAGAGGCCTGTTTAAAGTCAGACTTGGCTTTCCCCCAGCTGGCTGGCCTCCTTATGCCTGATGCTAAATGCTGGCTTGTCACAGTGTCTGCACGCAGGCACACGCCTGCACCTCTTGGAGTGGGGGGTGGGGTGTTTGCCATGCTGGGGCAGTATGGGGGCGGTGTCTCTTAGCAAGCCAGTGGCCGCTCCCCTCCCCACCCTGGCGCTCTCCCCACGCTTCTTTTTATATCTCACGTTTATAGGGAGCCTAAAACATCTGAGCCCGCGAGGGAAGGGGCGGCAAGGCGGAGAGGCGGGGATGCCTGAACCCAGCGTGGAGGGAGGCTGGCTGGGTCAGGGGCGGCCGCTGGCTTCCTTCCATCAGTCCCGAAGCATCAGATGGTGCTGAGCCATATTTAAAGGCTGATTTCTCCACCTCCGCTGCGGGGTCCTCACCAGGATGAATGAGTCAGAAGGAGGCCTGGTGTGGCCTTAGGCTTGACCGGGTGTGCCCTGAGATGCTGGGAACCTCTTCCCAAGAAGCAATCTCAGAGCAGACTCGGCTGGCTCCCTGTTGACCTGAGGTCTCTCTGGCCCGGCTCCATACCAGAGCACAGTGGATGACCCCCAAGACTCAGGGGAGCCCCATGGGCGGCTAGAGAAGGCCCGAAGGGGCTCCCTGGCCTCCTGCAGGGGCCTTCCCAGCCAGAAACTCCTGCGAGATTCCCAAGGCCCCCCCTCAGGGCACACAGCCCCATTCATTCCCTTGCTTTCTGGCGTCATCACGTGCTACCGTGGTTGGCCGCACACTCTCACATCCTTCCTGTTTTACTCCTTTTTTGTTGATTACAAGGCTGAGGTCCCAGGGTGGGGTGGACCTTCGTCAGCTCCAGTGGCTACCACCAAGGACCACAGAGTGAGGGACTTCTAAAGGACAGACACTGATTTTGCACAGGTCTGCAGGCTGGAAGTCCAAGATCAAGGAGCCAGCAGGCGATGTAGCTGGGGAGAGCACTCTCCCTGTTTCATAGATGGCATCTTCTCATTCTGTCCTTGCCAGGCAGAAGGGTGGAGGGAGCTCCCTAGGGTCTCCTTTATACGGGCCCAGCTGCCATTCCCAGGAGCTCTCCCTCATGACCTCATCACCTCTCAAAGGCTCCATCTCACAGTACCGTCACCATGGGGGTTAGGGCATCAACACAGGAACTGGGGGTGGTGGTGGGGACAGTCATAGCAGGGTATGTGCCTGTGTGGGCTAGACGCAGCAGGACAGGGATTGGAGGGCAGTCTGCCCCCCAACTCTGCAGGCATCCCCAATTTCCCCCAGAGCCAAGCCCACAGAAGGGGGGGGGGTCCTGTGCCGGCCACTCATGGGCAGTGGAGAGGATGAGCATGCGGGCGCAACAGAGCTCAAGAATGACCCTGGGGGTGGGGGACGCCTGGGTGACTCAGTTGTTAAGTGTCTCCCTTCGGCTTGGGTCATGATCCCAGGGTCCTGGGATCAAGCCCAGCATTGGGGTCCCTGCTTGGCTAGAAGCCTGCTTCTCCCTCTCCCACTCCCCCTGCTTGTGTTCCCTCTCTTGCTGTCTCTCTCTGTCAAATAAATAAATAAAATCTTAAAAAAAAAAAAAAGTATGATCCTGGGGGTGTGAAACCACACCTGTGCCGTCCAGGACAGTCGCCATGAGCCACATGGGGCTGTCGAGCACTGTTGAAGCGTGGCTGGTCCAAATCGAGAGGTGCTCTGAGGAAAACACACAGGTTGGGTTTTAAAAACTTCCTAGGGGGAAAAAAAATAAAAAGATTGTAATACTATTTATAGTGGTTACATGTTGTAATGGTTGTATTTTGGATTTGTGGCCTTAAATGAATGTATGATTTTAAAAAAATAACCTCACCATCCTCAAAAAGCTTAACAAAGGGCTATCCTGGGACCCAGAAATTCCACTCCTAGGTAAAAACCCAAAATAATTGAAAATAGGCGTTCGGATAAATATTTGTACACGGCAGCTTGGTTCACAGCAGCCAAAAGGTAGAAGCATCGCAGATGTCCGTCAGCAGATGAACGGACACGCAGAGTGTGGCGGAACCCTACCATGGAGCGTTCTTCAGCCATAAAAAGGAATGAAGTCCTGATACGTGCCACACGTGGGTGTGCCTTGAAGTCATTATGCTCAGTGAAAAAAGCTAGACTAAAAAGTCACATATTGTATGATCCCATCCATGGGAAATGCCCAGAATAAGCAATTCCATAGAGACAGAAAGTAGACTGGTGGTTGCCAGAGGCTGAGAGAGGGGGTATGGGGAATGACTGCCCGCAGGGACAGGGTTGATTTCAAAACTAGACAGAGGTGATAGGTTGCATAATGCTGTGAATGTACTAAGTGTCGTGGAATTGAACTTTAAAAAAAAAAAAGATTTATTTATTGGACAGAGAGAGAGAGAGAGAGAGTGGCAGACAGAGGAAGAGGGAGAAGCAGACTCCCCACTGAGCAGGGAGCCTGATGTGGGGCTTGATCCCAGAACCTTGGGATCATGACCCAAGCCTAAAGCAGCTGCTTAACCGACTAAGCTACCCAGGCACCCCTGCCAGGGGACTTTTGATTGTCTTCTGTTTTTGAGGCAGCAGGACCTCACTGTCCGTGGCCAGTGGGGAGGGGTGGTGGATAGAGATCGGTGCAAAGATTGGTCCACCTTGGACTTTTGGTCACCTGAGGTTCAAAGACCTGGAGGCTGTTGTTTCTGGCTGGTGGCTTAGTGGTGTGCACGCCCAGTGTTTCTGGTGGCAGGGAGGGAGCATTTGGGAGTGGTTTAGGATGAAGGACCAAAGCATCAGAAAAAGAGGTCATGGCACAATGGACAGGGCAAGAGGTCACTATGTCCCAGCCAAGAGGGGTGGGGTGTCACCCCGTGGGAGACAACACGGCCGAATGGAGGGAAACCAGCTGGGTGAGTTTTAAGGTTCATCCTTTTCTCCCCCCTATGTGACTTCCGGCAAGATCTTGGACAAGTGATTGGACCTTTCTGGCCGTTAGGTTTCTCATCTGCAGGTGTCTTCCTCGACTTCTCTTAGCCAGCCCCTCCTCGCACTGTGCTCCCTCTCCCGCCCTCCCGCCTCCCCTGGGCTCTTCCTGAGAAAGTGGAGGCAGAAACAGGGAGACCAGCCCCTCTGGCTCCTGAACCCTCGGTCTTCCTGGGTCATCTGTCCTGTTCTGAGTAGTTGTTAGAAAGTTCTTCCCATAGAGCCGCAGGGCTTTTATATCCGTGATGTCCCCGCTGGTCCAGCTTCTGTCTCTGGAGCCGGGATTGGGGGTACTTTGACGCCCCTCACTCCACCGCCTCTACTCCTCGCTCCACCCGCCAGGTTCCCAGATCACGCCTTAGCCATTCGCTTTCTGGCCTCTAGGTGGCGCTGCGTGTTCGGTGCACCTTGACCTGTCACGCGGGTGCAACCTTAGCTCGACAATATGCTCCCTTGCGCCTCCTTGGGGGGCCAGGAACGGGGACTGGGCTGGGGACACCACCTTGAACAAGGTGCAGGCCTCAGTTTTGGGGGGCTCTGAGTGCCTTTTGGTTGTCCAATCGGCTGATTATTACAATGTGGTCTTTAATCCTACAGGGAAATGTGGAGCTCCGATGCATTTTTTGGAGAAAAAGGCATCTGGGTGCCTTCATTCATTCATTCATTCATTCATTCATTTACTAGATTTTATTTATTCATTTGACAGGAAGAGAGAGAGAGCACTAGCAAGGGGAGCTCTAGGCCGAGGGAGAGGGAGAAGCAGGCTCGCCTCCGAGCAGGGGAGCCCCATGTGGGGCTCGATTCCAGGACCCTGGGATCATGACCTGAGCCAAAGGCAGATGCTTAACCGATTGAACCACCCAGGTGCCCCCCTCCAGCTCATTTTCACAGAGGAAACATAGTCTTGGAGGATATGTTGTGCATGGTGAGGCTGTTCTCATGTTTAAGGGCTGGGGCAGGGTGGGTGGGGAGAAGTGGGGGTGGGCCTGGGCAGAACTGTGTGGGCGGCTGGGAGGGGGGCCTGGAGTTCTGGGAAGCTCACAGGGCCCGAATTAGTGGGCACGCTGGGAAGACTGCAGGGGGGCTTGGGCTGCTATTCCAGGCAGGCACAGGAGGCCAGATGGAACGTGGGTGTCACGTTTAGCAGATGGGGCTGTCATGGCAGATCCAGGGCAGGGGTGGAATGAGAGCGGTTCCGTGTCCACCCCCTCTGAAGATGCTTCTCCGGCCAGCAGTCCTCGTCCCGTCATCCTCCGCAGCGATATCCCCTGTGCCCTCAGCAGGTGTTCAGCCGTCTGAGTCCACTCAGGCTGCCGTAACAGAATCCCGGAGCCCGGGGGGCTTATAAATAACAGAGTTATTGCTCACAGTTCTGGAGGCTGGAGTCCAAGATTAAGGCGCTGGCAGATTTGGTGTCTGGCGGGGTCCGCTTGCCTCCTGATTCGTATACACCGCCTTCTCGCTCTGTCCTCACGCTCCGGAAAGGGTGAGAGCACTCCTGGGTCTCTTTTATAACGGCATTGATCCCATTCATGGGGGCTCCACCCTCATCACCTAATTACCTCCCAAACGCCCCACCTCCAAACACCACCACACTGGGAGCCAGATCGTAACCTTTGAATTTTGGGGGGGACACAAATATTCAGTCCCTATCAATGGCCAACATTGGCAAGTGTGTGGGCGACTCCTCATCACGGTAATTTTGTGGCTGAGACACAGGCTCAGGGTGAAGTCAGCTCCTGTAGGACACACAGAGGGCGACAGAGGTTGGGGTGGGCCTGAAAGCTCCCCCCTCTAATGACTAGGTCTGTCTAGCGATCAGCCCCATCCCAAAGCTTCCTAGGGTCAAGGTGCACCGGATAGGCAGCGCCACCTAGCGGCCAGAGGGCTAATGGTTAGGCGTGATGGGGTAACTGATCAGGTAACCCCCAGGATGGAGAGAGGGTAGAGGCGGTGGGTTGGGAGTGAGGCTCATGAGAGTACCCCTAATCCTGGCTCATTAGCATAAACTCAGGTGTGATCTAAAGGGGCTCCTTCTGGGAACGCCTGGCTGGCTCAATCAGTGGAGCACGTGACTCTGGATCTTGGGGTTGTGAGTTTGAGCATCTCGTTGGGTGTAGAGATGACTTAAAAAAAAAAACCTTTTAAAAAAGTTGGGGGGGGAGCGCCTGGGTGGCTCAGTGGGTTAAAGCCTCTGCCTTCGGCTCAGGTCATGATCCCAGGGTCCTGGGATCGAGCCCCGCATCAGGGAGCCTGCTTCCTCCTCTCTCTCTGCCTGCCTCTCTGCCTACTTGTGATCTCTGTCTGTCAAATAAATAAATAAAATCTTAAAAAAAAAAAAGTTGGTGGGGGGAACCCTTATGAATGATAGAAGACATTCCTATGACTTAGGAAATTCCAAGGGCTTTAGAAGCTCTGTACGAGGAACTGGGGACAAAGACTAAATATATTTCTTTTCATCTTTTTTTTTTTTTAAAGATTTTATTTGTCAGAGAGAGAGAGAGAGCACAAGCAGGGGGAGCGGCAGGCAGAGGGAGAAGCAGGCTTCCCGATGAAGAAGGAACCCCATGTGGGACTTGACCCCAGGACCCTGGGATCGTGACCTGAGCCGAAGGCAAATGCTTAACTGACTGAGCCACCCAGGCATCCCCAAATGTATTTCTTATTAAATCACAGGGACCTTATTTGGAAATAGGATCTTTGCAGATGTAAGTAAGGTAAGGACAGAGATGAGATCATACCGGATTGGGGGGGGGGCTGCTAAATCCGGCAGAAGTGTCCTCATAAAAGACAGAAGAGGATACTCAGAGACACGGGGACAAGGCCAGGTGAAGACAGCGGCAGAGACTGTGGTGACAGAGCCACGGCCAAGGAATGGCAAAGGATTGCCAGCAGCCACCAGAAGCTAGACGAAAGCTGTAGACCGATTCTCCTTCAGAGGCTTCAGCTGGGAGCCGACTCTGCCAATACTTTGATTTTAGGACTTCTTGGCCTTGTGAGTTGTAAGACAATAAATTTTTTTTTTAAGATTTTGTTTACTTATTTGACAGACAGAGATCACAAGTAGGCAGAGAGGCAGGCAGAGGGAGGGGAAGGGAAGCAGGCTCCCCGCCCAGCAGAGAGCCCGATGCGGGGCTCAATCCCAGGACCTGAGCTGAAGGCAGAGGCTGTAACCCACTGAGCCACCCAGTTGCTCCTGTTTTTTTTTTTTTTTTTTTTTTTTTTAAGATTTTATTTATCTATTTGACAGACAGAGAGACAGCTAGAGAGGGAACACAAGCAGGGGGAGTGGAAGAGGGAGAAGCAGGCTTCCCGCCGAGCACGGAACCCAATACAGGCCCAATCCCAGGCCTCTGGGATCATGACCCGAGCCGTGCTGAGGGCAGACTCTCAAACGACTGGGCCATGCAGGTGCCCACATTTGTGTTGTTATAAGCCATTCAGACCGTGGTAACTTGTTATATTGGTCCTAGGAGAGCAGTATTGCTACCATTTCTCTAATTTTTTAAAGCCGTTTGTTTTCCTTTTACTTTTTCTTACTTACATGTTTTATTACTCTAAGTGCGCGTCTCTGTGAGATACCTGGTGCACTGTGTTGGTGAAGCTTTTCAAATGTGCAGCCTCCTGGCTGCACATCTTGTTCCCGTCCTCCTCCTTCTGGTTGCTTCCCTAAAATCAGGCCTTCACCTCAATGCTATGCAGAGTTCCTGAGGAACTAGTAGTTCCCATATTGGGGTGCTCTGGTTGGCGCCCACACACGGATCTGGCTTTCCCACAAGTCTTCGAGCCAAGCGCTGTCACCCATCCACACTCTGCCGGTCCTTTGATGGCAGCTGATGGGGGTCAGATGAGCCACCCCCAAATATGCCACTTTAGCAGAAGGATTATTTTGAGCTGAAGGCAAGTGAGATGCAGAAGAGGCCTCTGTTCTCCCCTTTTCTACCTAAAAGCAGGGCATACATTTCCTTTTAAGAAAGTGACATAAATTTCCCTTTTTGAAGATGTCCCCTTTTCTCCTATATCAGGAAGAGAAGAGTGACTCATCACTGAAGATAGAGAGGCACCAAAATGAGCCTGTATCATCAACAAACCTTATGAAAATAACCTTTATCTTCCATTCGTTTCTACCAGACATTTCCTAGTCATTTCCCCACCATTTATCATCCCTGGAAGCCCAAATCCCCTTTTCTTTGTTAAAATGGTATCTAAACCCTGGGTCTAATCAATTCTTTGAAGTTCACTGATTTTCTATGCATGTAAATATTCATAAAAATGATATGCCTTTTCCCCTATTAACCTGTCATTCATTAGTTTAATTCACAGGCCACAGTCACTGAATCTAAGAGGGTAGAGGCAATGTGTTTCCTCCCTGACACAGTGGTAAGTTCCCATTTCACAGACAGAACATTGAGGCTCAGAGAGATAGCAACTGGAGGCTGCGGATTACAGGGAAGCATTTCCTTGAAGCACGGAGGACACATCTGTAATAAGCCTGGGTCTCTCAGACTGTTTTCCCCAGCAGGGGTGCTGCCCAGGACATTTGCATGGCAGGCCAGGCTTTCAGAGTCTCCATTTCCTTGCCCCTTTGTCAGCCTTCCAGATGTTGTGGCTAAGGCCCTGGGGACTGAGGGATTTGTGAAACCAGGGCTTAAGCCAAGCCACGCCCTCCCTCTTCCTCTCCTGATGCCCCACTCTGAGTCTCCTGGGACTTTTACACTTGCTCTAGCCTGAAGGTGTGGGTGGCAGAGGCCTAGGGTCCAGCTTCCTGACACTCAGCCACAGGTTTGGCCTTTGGGTCCAGGGGTCGTTGGGGGGCTCTGGCAGTGGGCCTTGTCCCCTCATGGACAGATGGCTGTGGCTTCCCTGGCTGCAGATGGGCCCACGTGCTCCTGAATAGCCTCGGCACCATGGGAGGTGGGCCTCTGCCAGAGGCCAGCCCTGCCTTGGGCAGGCAGCTGCTCTAGATGTCTGCCCGGGGTTGTGATTGGCTAAAATGCCTGGGTAGGAAGTCAAAACCCTCTATTTAGCTTTTTGCTGGACTGGTCACTTCCTAGATGTCATGATTACAGAAGGATGTCTGCCTGTCTTGCCGTTTGGAGTCTCTCAGCCTTCTTGGCCCCAGGTAAGCTCAAGGGTGGTTGGGGTCTAGAGCAAGATCTGTCAGACTTTCTGCTTTGGCGCCGTGGTGATAATGTCAGTGGTAAGCAGTTGCTCACTCTGGGACGGGGAGGTTCGGAGAACATATTATAGATTATAACACTATTAATAATGCTATTAAGATGTCCTGTGCCTTTAATACTTTCATTCTCTCACACGTGTGTGGTCGAGTTTCCAGAAGATGTGGGATATTGGAACAGGCTGAACGCAGAAGCAGATGTGAGAAGCTAGCTGTCTTCTGTGAGCTGACATGAATGAGATGCAAAAAATGTAAAACAAAGCCTCTCTTTTCATGGTTTTTTTTTCCCCTTGAACATGTGGTTATTTTTCATTAAAAATATTGTTACTCTAAGGTTTATTTTATTTTATTACTATTGGTAGGTTTATTATTGATTGTGATTTAGAAACTAGTACGTAGGGACGCCTGGGTGGCTCATTTGGTTGAGCGTCTGGCTTCAGCGCAGGTCACGATCCCAGGACCCTGGGATTGAGTCCTGCCTCCGGCTCCCTGCTCGGTGGGGAGCCTGCGTCTCCCTCTGCCTGCTTCTCCCTCTGTCTGCTGCTCCCCCTGCTTACGTTGCTCTCTCCCTCAAATAAATGAATAAAATCTTTAAAAAAAAAAAACAAACACCAAGCCTAATATGTAGTTTAAAAAATTCTCAGTTTTAATTCCTAAATGGTAAATATAAGTGACTGCAGCCCACATTAATAGATATACTTTGGAGTCCTCAACAATTTTTTAAAAAAGATTTTTATTTATTTATTTGAGAGAGAGAGCGAGAGCATGAGAGGAGAGAGGTCAGCGGGAGAAGCAGACTCCCTGCCGAGCAGGAAGCTGGATGCGGGACTTGATCCTGGGACTCCAGGATCATGACCGGAGCCAAAGGCAGTTGCCTAACCAACTGAGCCACCCAGATGCCCCCTCAATTTTTTTAAGAATGTGAAGGAGTGGGAGCGCCTGGGTGGCTCATTTTGTTATGCTTCTGACTCTTGATTTCAGCTCAGGTCATGATCTCAGGGTCATGGGCCCCAGCCCCGTGTCAGGCTGCAAGCTCAGCATGGAGTCAGTCAGCTTGTCCCTCTCCCTCTGCTCCTCCCCCTGCGCGCTCTCTCTCTCTCTCTCTCTCTCTCTCTCAAATAAATCAATAAATAAAATCTTAAAAAAAAAAAAAGAATGTAAAGAGGCGCTGATACCAAAAAGTTTGGGAATGTCGGATGTAGGACAAGGGCCCAATTTGGCCCACTGCTTTTGTTTATAAATAAAGTTTTATTGGAACACAGCCACATTCACTTATTAACATATTATCTCTGGCTGCTTTCCTGGTACAACAGCAGAGTTGAAGAGTTGCAACAGAGACGGTCTGGGTCACAGAGCTGAAAATATTACTCTTTGATCCTTTAAGGCAAAGTTTGCTGGCAGCTGATATGGACTAATGCATTTAATTTTCATAGTCTTATTATTATTATTATTTTTGTTTTACAGATGGAACAACAGAGGCACAGAGAAGTTAAGTCACTTTCCTAAGATCACACAGTCAGTGAGGCTGGAGCTGAGCTGGGAGTGGTTCTAGGGAGGGTGGCAGGGCCAAGCTCCTCGGGTCCAGTGAATGCCCCAAACGGGGTGTGGTAGATGTCTGTGGTTAGTCTCCCGCTGCCTGGGCTCTGATTTTCCTTCTTCTGTTACCCAGATGTTCCCTGAGGACCACCCCCCTCTCTGTGTCTGTAGATTTTGTGGGGTTCTCTGGAACACTTTCTAGGCAGCTGCTCCAAAGAAAGGCCTCTTAGCGCAACTTGAACAAGGGGTTATAATGGGCCTTTTGTTCACCTGAATCAGCATAGCCCTCTGATCTCCTAACCTCACTGACTGCAGTTTTGTAGCTCTTGGCCATATTCACAGAGGCATTCACAGAAAGGGCAGGGAGGTGAGGCCCTGAGGATGGGGGTCAGGGAGGGAGTCTTCTGCCATCTCCATCTGTGGGGTCAGCTTCCAAAAGTCTGGAGTGGGAGGGTATAGGCAGGTGCCCCGGGTCGGATGGAAGGGGGATGGAGGGTAGGCTGTCAGTCCCTTCTGAAAGCACCCCACCTCCCCCTATACGTCTGCTACACGGCTGGCATTTTGAGCTGGCCATGACCATCCATTTCCACCCATGGGCGGGCTGCTTTGACTGAGCTCTAGGACTCCCCACTGCCAGGGTGTTTCCCATAGGAGTTCTGCTGATGTTTGGGCCCTCACGGGTGCTCCCTGGGGTCCCCCTGGCCCAGTCACGCAGGACGGTCATGCGGGATGGTTGCTCTTCCAGAATGGTCACTTTTAGGTCGAACCGGCTTGGCAGGCAGATGGCGGGAGACCTGGGTGCCTGAGGGTGGAGGCGTGGGGGGGCAGTGGGGGGGGGGGGCACCGCTCTGCCTTCCAGCCAGGACAGCTGGCAAAGTCCTGGCTTTTGGCCTTGGCTTTCCCGGGCTTGTTAAGGTAGCCAGGATTTCTAGAGCTCTGGCCGCTAAGTGCGGTGAGGCACAGAGCCTGTCTGCCTTGTTCTTTGTTGGCTCTGGAGCAACACCCAGACATCGCCAAGACTGGATGCTTAGAGAGTCACAGCTTCCTTTGCTACTTTCAAACACGTTCAAAGGGCCTCCTTCCACCATTCCCCCAAAGAGACCCGGGGAGCGCTTTGCAGAGGGATAAAGACCAGTACAATCAAAAGCCCTTTGATTCAACTTTTTTATTTTTTTTTTTCTTTTTGAATGTCATGCAGTAATTCACAGTCCCAAGCCCACAGTTTTCAAACAAGGTAGGAAAAAGGAAAAAAGAAGCAAAGGAAATCGGTGGTGGTGGTTTTTTTTTTTTTTTTCTTTTTCTTTTGTTATTTCAAGCAGGACCAAATGTCAGAAAAAATGCTTCTTTTCTCAATCATTAATTTTTTTGTCCTTTTTAAAATTGTTTATTTTTTTAAATTGATTTCTGCAGGCAGTAATAGTAGGGTTTGGTATAACCAGCAAGCACTCCTGTGTGTGTCTGAGAACGTGTGTGGGGTATGAGTGTCTGGTGGAGGTCTGTGTGGGACGCTGGGTTTCAGCTTCACTTCCGGCTTCTCCGCCACACGGGCCACCAGCTCGCGTTCACCAGGGAAAGGAAAGATTCGATTGAGATGATAAAACTCATCAATAGAAGCGATTTTTTTCTCCCCTTTTTTTCTTTTAAAAATGTTTTTTTTTTTTTTTTTTTAATTTCCATTTTCCCCAAGGTTCTCCAAAAATGGCTGAGTTAATTCGAATCCCTTGGCTGTGTGGTTTGTCTGCCCCCCCCCCACCAGTGCCCCCGTCGTGCGGGGGAGGGTCGGGGTTGGGTGGGGGGCGCATCACCGCCCAGGAGCGGCTTTTCTGGCCGAGGGTCTTTGCGGGACACCCTGGTGTGTCCGGGTCCTGGGGACTCCCTCCAGAGCCCGGGGTCGTCCGGCAGGTCCTCTCCTGGGCCCTCCCGGGCCTCCCCTGTGTGCTGGGCAGGTGGCAGCGAGGTGGCCCCGCGGCCTGTGCGCGGCTCCTCCCCGTGGGGCGTGTGCGTGGGGTGCGTGGGGGGGCCGGGCGGGCGCGGGTGCCACCTCGCCCGGGCTTAGCACCAGTCGTCGTCGTCGGTCTCGCTGTAGGCTTCGTGCAGGCCTTTCCTGGAGCCCGGCCCGCGGGGCCTGGCCAGTCCGTGGGCCAAGTAGTAGCCGTTGGGGAGTCGCCGGCCGTGCCGGGAAGGCGAGGCGCAGGCCGGGCCTGGGGCCCGGGGAGTCCTGGGCGAGCACGCGTGTCGCGCAGGCGGTGGCGCGTCGTAAGCCGCGGCCCGGGGCTCCTCCCCGCCAACGCCGCCCGGGCCATCGGCCTCGTCGTAGTCGGAGCCCCGGTAGTAACCGTGGTGCCGGGGACCGGGGGGCCCCTCGGACGCGTGCGCGCCGGACGCCGGCCACCGCGCCCCGCCGTGGCGACACGCCCTGGGGGACTCGCTCCGGGCCGGGCCCGGGACCCGCCGCTCCATCGCGGGCGAGCGGCTGCTGCCGTGGCCCCCCGCGGGCGGCCGCTCCCCGGCTAGAGGCTCGGCCGCGGGGCCCGGGTACCTCCGCGGGCCGCTGGGGGCCGCCCGGCCCGGCCGCGCCGCCGGCTGCTGCTGCTGTGGCTGCTGCTGCTGCTGCGGGGGCCCCGAGCCGCCGGCCTTACGGATCACGGGGGAATAGGACACGTGTGGCCGGGGGGTGGAGGGGGTCTGGGGGAGCTGGCGGCGTCCGCGCCGCGGAGTGCTGGTACCAGATGTTGAGGGGGCTGGGCTTCCACTTACGGAACTACTGCCCTACACGAAAATTGAAACAAAGGAAATCAAAAAAAAAGATACAACAAAATCAACCAGAAGGAGACGGAGGAGACACAGAGGACGGGCGGGAGAGAGGGAGGGGCAAAGGAATACCAAAGGGGACGGAGGAGGGACGGGGGAGGAGGAGAGGGGGACACAGGACGTTTGAATGGAAAAAAAGGAGAAAAGCAACAGCCACAGGGAGGAGGAGGAGGAGGAGGAGGAGGAGGAGAGGGAGGAGGAGGAGGGGGAGGAGGAGTCAGAGACAAGGAGGGAGGAGAAGTCGAAAACCAACACAACAAAGTGAAAAGAGAAATGAGAAATGGAGTTTTGTAAGTTTCGGGGTTAAATAGCAGAAGTTTCAAAAATTACTCACAGGCGTCCAGAGGACAGAAATCATAATTGAAACAAAAACGGAAGCCGGGTTAAAGGAAAGCAAAAGGCAGCAGGCAGCCAGCGGGGGCATGAGCCATAAGGACCGCGCTGGCCAGAAACTCAAACGTGATCCACAACCAAAGAGGAAGCAGCTGCGGGGCAGGGGAGGGGGCGGCGGGCGGGCAGGGGGGCTGGGGGGGCAGAGTGGGGAGCCAGTGCCTACCCCTGCCGGGCCTCTCCCCCTCCCCGGGAGCTTGGGGACCCCAATGGTGGGCAGGGTTGGAGGCCACAGTGGGGAGAGAGGACCCTGCCTGGAGGGCCTCTTATCGTGTGCCCCCCCCCGCCCCCACACTGGTCTCCCAGGGGTTCAGATCCGGGGCGCCCAGTGCCACACCCACCTGCCGGTGCGCTATGTGTTCGCGGCCCTCGCTGGGCGAGCGGGACCAGCGCTGGTCCCGGGCCCGGGCCCGGCCGTGGTCAGGTGGCTCCTGGGTGTAGCGCTCCTTCTCGGAGGGTGGGGGGTGCGGGTGGTGGTGGCGGTGGTGGCGGTGCTGCCGGTGCCTCCGGTCCTTGGGCCGGCCCCGCTCCTGGTCTCGCTCCTTAGACGGCAGGTCGCCGGACTGGGTGGTCATGCTCAGGTCTGTCCCCAAGCCTGGGCCAGAGTTGGGGTGGGGGTCAGACAAACAGACGGCCGTGAAGAAGGAGTGGGTGAGATGTGCACCCGGGCGGTCACCTAGGGGGTGTGTAGGCTCTAGAAAGGGGCCTCTTCTCTTGGACCAAGGAGGTCTGTTTGGTCCCCAGGCTCTGAGCAGCCCCTGGCCCAGCTAGGGGCCCCTTGGTCCTGTCCCTTGAGAGTCCTGTTCCACGCCCAGGCCTCTCCTTTTCGCTCTCCATGTTTGCCCTGCTCTGCCCTATTCACCCCCCCCCCCCCCGCCCTCCTCTGTCTCCTGGGGCCCGCAGGGCAGCCCACCTGTGTCCACGTCTGTGTAGCGGCCCAGGGAGCGCTCAGAGGCTCGGTGGCCGCGGTCCCGGCGCCGCTGATGGTGCCGCTGGTTCTCCTCGGGCGGCACCCTCTCCAGGGAGTAGTCGTCCAGGCGCCGGGCCTTGGGGCCCAGCACAGAGGCCGAGCGCTTCATGGGGCTGGTGTCTGAGATGGTCTGGGGGGATGGACAGGCCAGCGGGCCAGGGTCAGCAGCCCGCACCAAGTGGTTCCGGTCCGTTCTGCCCCATCAGCCCTCAGTGACCAGGTGTGACCACCCCGGGCAGAGTCCGAGCGGGCCATGGGGGTCGGCTTCCGATCCACCAGGATCTCAGGATGCCTCTGCCTCCTCCCAGGCCCATCCTGGGCTCCTGCCGGGAGGTCCCGTCCAATCCCCTCCTGTGGCTTCTCAAGACCACCCCCAGAGGTTACCACCCAGCCCTGGCCATTCAGCCAGAGACACACAGGCGAGCTGAAGCGGACAGCTTCTCCCATCCGGGGCTGCGGGGCAGCAGGGCCCTGCGCTCAATCCTGCCTATCTCCTCCCACGGCAGGGCAGGGGGGGCAGCAGTGGTCAGGCCTCCTATGCGCCCAGGGCTGGGCCGGGCACCCAGAATCCCAGCTCACTGTCCTTCCTCGGGTGAGCTGGGACCGGTCTTTCCTGGTCACCCAAGTCTGGCTCCTGTAGCCTGCCCTGGAGGGGCTGCCCTGGCATCTGAGGCCCTGGGGGCACCCGCTCTTCTTGGCCTGCAGCCTGGGAGCCCGTGGGAGCTGCACCTCTCGGGTCAGGCCCCGGAGAGGGGCCTGTGGTTCTCTGATGCTGCGAGAGGAGAGGAGGAGGATGGCACCCGGAGCAGGCCCAGCTGAGTGGTCAGTGGCACTTCGGTTTTAAGGGACACGGGGCTTCAGCACCAGAGGGTCAGGGGTGCGTCAGGGGAACGAGAGCCTCTGAAAAGCTGTGGGCCCAGTGGGGCTGTGGATCAGGTTTCTTGGAAAGATGCCACCACCTGGCTCGGGGTGCTTGGGGGTGAAGATGGGGGAGGGGTGGGGGGGCAGACCCCGCCCCCCCAGCCGGGCACACAGAGGACACAACACACAAGGATCGGGCTTCATGGGTAACGGGGGTGCAGTCTGCAACGAAAGGGCGGGGTCCAAGGGGTGGAGAGATGACAGGACTCCCACGAGGGGGGGTGGGCGGGAAGAGGGGGCCGGAGCCCAGCTGGGAGGTGGGCGGTGAGGTACATACACTGAGGTTATTCCCACGTGGCCGGCCCCTTCTCCTCTGTCACAGCCCCACGGGATGGTGCACACAGAAAAACAGAAAGAAGAAAATAAATATAAAAGCCAAGAGGGAGAGGGAGAGGTGGTACACGGAGATGCCAGGGTTGGGGAGAGAAACCTGGGCAGTGTGGGGGAGGGGAGCAAGGGAAGCAGGGAAAGAGGTTAAAGTCCCTGGTGCGTGGGTGACCCCAGGCCCGGCTGGCCAGCCTCCCACGGGCACAGAGGAGACAGACAGGAGACACCACAGACAGACAGATGGCAGAGGCACGAGACCGACAGATGGGACGGCGTGGCCACAGGCCCCTGGCCCTGGGCTCTGCTTCATGCGATGCGCCCCAGCCCTGGCTCCAGCTGACACTCAAAGCTTAGGGAGGGGGCGGCCGTCAGCCGGCTTGTCCCGACCCTCTCCTGGGGCCCAGCGACTTCATCCTGGGGGTGGACGGGGCAGGGGGGCTGGCAGCCACATGCAGCTAGGTGCCCCCTGACCCAGGTTCTCTGCAGCCAGAGGCCAGCCAGGTCCCTGAGCCACCTTGGCCCTGCCAGGCACAGCACAGCCTCCCCCCACCGCTGATCCCCCCCCGTGCAGACACCACGGCACAGCACACGGGAAGCCTACCCCAGCCCCACATGCTACCGTGCCTCTTAGGCTGGGCGGGCAGCCAGCCATGCTTCTGGCTTCTGGCCCCTCTGTCCCTGCGAGCCTGGGGCAGCGGGATCACGCATCTCCCCACCCCACCCTCCCCCAGCCACCCGCCCCACTAACCAAGTGGCCTCTGCAGCTGGGCAAAGCAGCCACAAACAGACACACACCAGGCATATGCCCCTGTTCCCCCCACTGGCCCCCACAAAGACCAGACAGGAAATACAAACCCCAGCTGCCTCCAGGCCCCCCCAGACTCTGCTACCAGGTCCTAGGACCTGCCAAATTCCCGATAGCAGACCTATGTGCATGCGTGTGTGTTTGTGTGAGCACATGTACACATGGTATGTGTGTGTGTGTGTGTGTGTGTGTGTGTGTGCGCGCACGCGCACATGTATTCTAGTATATGTGCTGCCGAAGCGAGCACTCGCACATGTATTCTTGACTGCAGCTCACCCAGCCCCGACACACCACCTCCCCCCAACGCCCCCACATGTCCTCCACATCCCCTTGCCTTGGCCCCTCCAACCTGGATAGCTGGAAAGCACTTGGCAGTGGCGACTGTATCCTGCTCCAGGGGAGCCCCTTCCCTTCTCTGCTCTCCATCAGAGAGGAGCTGAGAGGGCCAGGCCTTCTGGGCACTCAGGGTGGGCCTGCCCCCTGCTGCGGAGAGTGCAGGAGGCCCCCCATCCCCAAGCCCGGCTCCCAGAGGAAAGAGAAGCCCTGGGCTGTGCATTGGACCTCAGGGGCCCAAGTCCAGCCCCAGGGGGGTGGGTGAAAGCCCTCACCTGGTTCTCCGCGGGGAGGCGGGGCATGGAGGCGGCCCGGGCCTGGCCTTCCATGGGGAGGTAGTGCTCGCTGTCCGAGTAGCCATCTCTGCCCATCTCTCGCAACTCCACAGACTGTGGGGCATCAGGGCGAGGCCAGGTGAGTTCCTGGCCCAACCGCCGGGCCCCAGGGGTGGCCTGGTGGGTATGCGGCTGCGGCTGTGGGGCCCACACCCTTCCCTCCTGGGCTGCCTAGGCCTGGGAGTTGGGAGGCGGTGGGGGGGGACAGAGGCACCTGGGAGTTGGGCTGGCTGTTGGGCATGTCGGTGGGAGGCCCCCGCTCTGGGCTCCATGTTCCTGTCTTCTGGAACATCTCCTGGGCTCGCTGGGTCACCCAGGATGGGCTCTCCTTGATGCTGCTTTCATGGGCCATCCTGTGTGTGGGGGGGGGGGGGGACAGAGGACAGGGTGGCGGTGGGCACTCCAGGGCCGTCTGCACCAGGGAAGGGTGCCCCCCTGCTCTTCCATCCCCACCTCCTGGCCAGAGCCACACTCACAGGCCTCCACCTGGGTCCAGCTGGGAGGAGGGGAGGGCGTTCTGGCTGGGGCCCCCCTCCTGAGTTGGAGACGGGGGCTCCATGCGCTGGAACATGAGTGGCGTCCGGTTCTGGAGAGGCAGAGAACAGTGTGTGGGTACAGGGTGCACAGGCAGCGGCAGTGAGTAGGCTGGGGAGGGTATTCGAGGCTCAGGGTCTGGCCAATTGTGCAGAGGACATTCAATGCTTCCCCCTGTAGCCCCAGCCCCTCAGCGCAGTCATTCTTGACACCCCCAACACAAACACACACACACACACACACACACACACACTCTCTCTCTCTCTCTCTCTTACACTCAGGTTCGCTCCAACAGCCAGTCCACTAGACTCCTCGCTGCAAGTCCGTGCAGAACAGGATCACTGCTCACCCAGCTCTGGCCCTATGGCCTCGTCCGGACCTTGCCACTCACCTCCTCCCCTGGCTCCCCGCTCCAGCCCTAACCCACCCCGGACACCAGAGGGCGCCAGCGACCACCTGAGTGTGGTCACTTCTCTCCTCTGAGGGCGGGGCCTCCCATCAGCCCCGGACCAAACGTCAAGGGCCCCCAAGGCTCTCCACAGTCTGCCCTCTCACCTCCCCACCCTTGTCTCCATTCTTTGTTTTGAACTCACCGCCGGGAGCTCAAGACCTGAGCTGAGATCATGAGTCAGATACTTTACCGACTGAGCCACCGGGCGCCCCCTTGCTCGCTGTGTTCAGCCATATTGGCCGCATGGCTGTTCTCCAAGCTCAAAAGTCTTGCCACAGGGTCTCCGCCCTGCTGTTCCCTCTGCCTGGAGCGCTCTTCCCTCAGACATCTACGTGGCTTTCTCCCTCTCCTTTTCCTTTGGGTCTCTGCCCGACATCACCTCCTCAAGGCAGCCTCCCTGATCACCGGTTTCAGACTCCCCCAGGACGCCTTCTTAGGGCATTTACTGTTCCTGCCATGTTAGTCACTTATTATTGTTGGAATGTCCGCTCGCCGCGCTCTGCAGTGATTCTGGTCTGTTTTGCTCACAGCTGCACACCCCCAGGCCTGAGAACAGTGTCTGGCACACAGTAGGTGCCCAATAAGTGTTGGCGGAACAGATGAATTCATCCGGGCCGCCTCCTCGGTCCGGCCCTACTTTCTGGTGACCTATCCTGCGTCCTGGCCATGCCCCGCTGCTCTGGCTTGTCACTGCGGGGCCCTCAGGGCAAAGAGCACCAGCGGGGAGGGTGCCAGGGCCCAGGGCCGTACCTGCTCCTCGCGCAGGGCCTGCAGCTTCTTGGCCTTGCTCTGCCGGTAGTACTCCATGATCATCATGGCCGCGTAGATCTTGCCCACGGTCAGGTCTGTGGCTGGGGGCACAGGGTGAGGTCGTTGTAGGTGGGGGCCCTGTGCGCGCCAGCCTAGCCCCTGCTCCAGCCTCCTCTCTCCCTGCCCCCTCCCACCCTGGCAGGGCAGAGTCCCGGGGCCAGGCCAGGCGCAGCTCTTACACTTGTGGGGGGTGACCAGCAGGTCCAGCGTCTTCTGGGACAGGTTGGGCCAGATGGCCATCATCTCTTTCCTCAGCTCAGCGTCCATCTGCTGTTTGTCAGCTCCGCCTGCAACGTGGGCACAGAGAGGCCCTGACTGCCTGCCTGGGGGTCAGCCAGACTCCGGGGCAGCTGGAAAGCCAGCAGCTCCTGCCAACTCAGGCCCTGGAATCCTGCTTGCCATGGGTCACCAGTTCCCTGCAGGCCTGACCCAGAGGACAAATGACCACGTGGGCTCTGGTCCGTGGCGGGGCTATGCTGGGGGTGGGGGGACAGGCAGCATCAGGAGGAGCTGGAAGGCGCAGGTCCCAGCCTGGCTCCCACTTACCCACTGCGTGGCTCAGGTGTTAAGCTACCATTGTGTGCCTCAGTTTTCCCATCTGCAAAATGGGATGACAGCAGTAGGACCTACCTCACCGAATGGTCTGAAGATCAAAGCAGCTAGTACGTGTGCAGCCTTAGGACAGTGTCCTGCCAAGGAATGACTACGACAGGGGCCCACGGGTCCGAGGCAGAGCCCGGGGCTAAGCCTCGGAGAGGCTGGGCTGTCCCAGAACAGCCCAGATAGGGGAGGTTTCTCCCTCAACCAATTCTCCCCTCCCATGGATGTGACCTTCAGCCTCTGCTGATCCTCAGTCCCTCACCCTGCCCACGGAGGTCATTAAGGCTCCCTGCCAGCGATTCCTGGTCCGTCCAGCCTGACTGTCCAGGAGCCTGGCTCTTCCTACCCCTGGGCTTGGCCAGGGAGCCATGTGATGACTTCTTGCCAATGAAGTGTGAGCGCGCTGAGTGGCCACTTCAGGGTCAGGGGATTTAGTGGCCCATGGGGGCACTCCTGCGTTCTTTTTCCAAAACTCTGTCACGGTGGCTGGTGAACAGAGCCCCCTGCCCACCCAGGAAGGACAGAGAACAGGAGCGGGAAGCAAATCTCGGTGGTGGGAGACCTCGGGGCTGTTTGTTGCACAGGTCCGTTCTCCTCCATCTTAACCGCTACACCAACCCGACCCTCCTTCTACTACTGTTTCCGACTCCCCAACTCTGGGCACAGGGCGCTGTTCCAAACTTTTACCAGCAGGTATGGAGGGACAGCTAGAGCAAGGCCCACAAGGCCCCCTGTTGGGCCAAATATTAACCCTGTCGTTGCTGGACTGTGGGGTGGGGTGGGGGAGGTCCTGGAGATGGGGGAAGGGCAGGGGCTGGTACCAGCCAGCAGGGAAGTGTTTCGGAGTTCTAGCAGCCATCTCCCTGCCGGCTGAGTAGCGGCTCCTAGCCTCGGCACCCTCAACATCCCACTTTGCCTCCACTCCCTGTGGACCTCTCCTTGCCCAGCGTCTGTCCTCCCTGCCCTTCCATTTCCCCGGGCCACCCCTGCCCCACTGCTGGAGCCCGGGTCCAGCTTCTCAGCAGATGTGGATCAAAGCACAGACGTCTGCCAGGCACTCTCTGGATCCTTCGCTCACTTTCACACATGTGCCCCCGGGCACACACGTCTTTACTCTGGGAAAGATCCTGCAGAAGGGCCTTTTTACCAGGGCACAGGTAAAGCTCAGAACTCGTTCTGAAGTGAGACTATTGAGGCCCCGCGGGACTGACCTGCCTGCCCAAGGGCAGGAGCCTCTGCTCAGGACTCCGTGTCCGCCCCCACTTCCACCACCAGAGGGCGCCGGCTCCGTTGGAGTCAATCCCCCAACGCCTCTGCTCTGAGCCCTCCCGTTGTTCTGTTCTCTCATTCCTGTGATTGCCCAAGTCCTCACCCTGACCCCACAAGGCCCTGCGCCATCTGCCCTTATTTCCTCTACTTCCTCCCTTGCTCACTCTGTTCCAGACTGAGTTTGCTGTGCCTCACACATGCCCGGCATGGCCCTGCCTCAGGGCCTTTGCTCAGGTTATTTCCTTTGCCAAGATCGTTCTTTCTACGAATATCCATGTGGCTCCCTTCCTCACCTCCTTCAGGTCCCTTCCCAAACCCAAACAGGTCTTCTAGCTGGCATCCCTCCCTGAAACAGCCTTCCCCCATCCTCTTGGTTGCCATTCTGCCTGCTCTCCTTCCTTCAAATCACTTCATGATGTTGTTCCCCATCTCACCCACTAGAGGGCGAACTCCACGGTCTGTTCTGTCTACACCACTGGTGACGCAGGGGGCTGTGGTCACTCAGGTCAAGCTGCATGGGGTCGGGGCTGATTCGTGGGTCAGAACTCAAGTTGGGAGTTCAGGACTATCATGGGAGACCCTTGGGAAAATCCCCCGTGTTGTTAAGCTCTCAAGACCCTTGACGCTAACTTACAGTTTTTCTTTCCTTATGAGAAGCAGCTGGAATTACCAGCTCTATCTGCTGTACGCTGTAGCTAAGTGAGATGCCCCGGGGGCTGTGTGGCTCCTTCTCAGAGACCCAGGGAGGGGAAAAAGAGAACGTGGCATTTCCTAGTAAAAGTCACTTTCTCCTTCCAGCTTATAGGTTTCCTGTTTCTGTGAAGAAAGGGAACACACCTGCCATCGAGAACAGAATTGTGTCCCCCTCCCCCAATTCATGTTTGAGCCCTAATTCCCAGTGTTACTGCATTTGCAGGTAGGGCCTCTAAGGAGGTAATCAGAGTTACATGAGGTCATAAAGGTGGTCCCTGATCCCAGGAGACTGCTGTTCCTATAAGCGAGAGACTCCAGGCTTTGCGAGGACACCGCAAGAAGGTGGCCATCTACAAGCCGAGGAGAAGGCCTCACCAGGAACCAGCCCCATTGGCACCTTGATCTTGGACTTCCAGCCTCCGGAACCGTGAGAAAATAAATAGTTTAAGCCGCCCTGTCTCTGGTATTTTGTTACGACAGCCCGAGCGGACTGTTGTGCTCACTCTAGGCATGTGGTTAGGTAAGGCATCTGGGCAGGGTTTCTCAACCTAGTTAGCACCGTGGACACCTGGGGCCGGATCATTCTGGGTGTGGGGGTCACCCCGTGCACTGCAGGGTGGTGATTAGCCTCTCTGGCCTCCATGTTCTTGGTACCAGTGGCATCTCCTTCCCCAAGTCCTGACAACCAAACTGTCCCCAGACATTGCCAAGCGTTCCCCTAGGGGATAGAACTGTCCCTTGGCTGAGAACCACCACCTCCGACTGTTTCTGCTTCAATTCACTGGGAAGTCTCCCATTCGGGATTGTCATTTCACATTTAAACAAAGGGAGAATCCTTTGGGGACTTCAAGGTGGCCTTCTGCTGGGGTGCTGGGGTTCCCTTCCAGGCTGAACTTCGGACTTACTCCTCCTCCAGGGACAGAATCACTAACATCCGGGGTGGGGTGAGGGCAGGGTCAGGAGGTCCTGCTGGACGCAGGCAACAGTCCCTCACAAACCAGTTGTGTCCCAGGGTTTACCGTCCCGGGTCCTCCCCTGTCGCATCCTGTTTTGCGTGACGTTGGGCTCCGAGCCTGTCCCTGGAGGCCATCTGGCAGCATCCCCGGCCTCTACACCCCAGATGCCCCTGGCACCAGCTCCCTCCCAGATGTGACAACCAGAAATGTCTCCAGAGTGCCAACGACCCTTGGGGGCAGGATCGCCTCTGGCTGACCTAGGGTTTGCCCCTCCCCCCACCCGAATCCCCAACCCCCCCCCCCCCGCCCACCAGCTCTATCTTTTCCCCTGCATGCCTCACCTTCCAGCACATTACATACTCCACAAATTTATCATGCTTATTGTTTGTCGCCTTTTTGCCTGCAGCCCCGTGAGGGCTGGAGATTCCTTCCTCTTTCAGGGCTGTGTCCCACATACCAGTGACAGGGCTGGGTACACAGCAGGCACTCAATGAATGCTCTCGTTCAGTGAGCCATGGCCAGCACGGCCAGCAGTTCTGGGCGGATAACAACATGCCAGGAGGTCACTCTCTCTGGTGCACTCGGGTCAAAGCCGCTTAGCTCCCATGAGGCCCATCCTGTCTGGCAGATCCCACATGCAGAGAGAGTCTGGCCTTTGGGGGGAGGGATTAAAGGGCAGGATGGTGGTCTTTTAGCTGGTCAGCCCTGTGGAATCCTGAATGAGGGTCCAGGCTGGCCCTGGGTGGGGTTAGCCTGGGTTGTGGCCCTTTCTAAGACAATGGCAGGTGGCATTCCTGTTTTGGGAAGTTGAGGTCGCCCTACAACCGGTGGCATGTCAGGACTGAGGACCATAAGGGCATGGGGGATGCCAGACAGGTGCAGAGATGTCTGGTAATAGTTGGCTCTGGTTTATCTTTTCTCCGTGCACGGCCCCCCCACACCTGTCTGGGCTGGTAGTGCATAGTGGCTCCATGTTTCTACAGCTCTCGTGTGCTCTCCGCAGAAGCCGGAGTGTTACTGCGTGGCTGGGGTTTGGATCTGCTAACTGGGTTTCTGTTTGGGTTGGTGGTTGGCTCTGCCCTCGATGCACAGCCAGGGGGAGGGGGAGGGGGGCAATGAAAGGACACAGACTGAGTCCCTTGGAGGGAGAATTCAGGGGTTCAGACACGACATCCAGGAAAAAGAGAAACACGAGGAAAGGACTTTCCTCAAAGATGAGATTCTCCTGGGTGCAGAGAAGAGAGGGGTGCGGAGGAGGGAGGGACAGACGGAGGAGGGAGAGGGATGGACAGAGAGGGGACACAGAGGTGAGCAGAGGGACCTGCTCTCTCTCTTCCAAGTATCCAGCTAAGAATGACCTCCCAATTTTTGGAGGATCTGTATGACTGAGTTTAATCCATTCTCCCATGCTGCCCCCTGCCTGCTGGAAAGGAGTTCAGTGTGTTTAGAAGTAAATGGAGCTGTTGAAAAAAGTAAGTGTTATACTTTCAGCCCTCCTAAGACACAAGTCAACTAAAAAGCCTGTGATTGTCATCACTGTTCTAACTGTTGTCCCCAAGCACTCAGCGAACCTTCCTTAACCCCGGAAACTGGCTCAGTTATTCTCCGTGGAGCTCTGGCAGGGCACCAAAGTCAGGATGGGGAGAGGTCCCTGGCTTAGAGATGCTGGGGCTGTGACCCTCTGGGAACTGAGTAGCGTCTAGAGTATGAGTGACAACAGCAACAGTCAAAGTCAGGCACATCCCTGGGAGCCTTTGAAATCCTCATGTAGGGAATCTGGTGGGTGTCATAGAGATTGGCCTGACTGGGGCCCCACAGACTCTGTCCTCATGATAAAGGACAATTCAGCATTCTGAAAGAAAGGACTGCTCCCTGACCAGCTCCTGGGAGGTCACCTCTATGTCCTTAGAGTGTTCTGCATGATGAAATTGTCCTTTGGGCACAGATAGTTTGCCCCAACAATGGGATTTGTGGTGGGGGCCTTGGGCCATGTGACCCACCATTAGTGTGACCTCTGGGGGGGCTGGAGTCTGAGTAACTAAGGTCAGCCAGGCCTACAGGGCCAACCCCCAGTGCACACTCTGGTCACCAGAGCTTGGATGGGTTTTCACAGTTGGCCACACTTCATCTGGGTTGTCACATCCTGCTGCCTGGACATCAGTGCGGGCCACGTGACTCACCTGGAAGTCTGCACCTGGTCTCCTCTGGACCCTGACCCCTGTGCCTCTGCTTTGCAGATTTTAAGCAGTATCCTTCTGTTGTAATAAACCATAACTGTGAGTCCAATTGTTCCTCTTGGTTCTGAGAATTTCTAGGTAATCACTGAATCTGAGTCTGGAGTTCTCTTGGGACGACTGAACAGGTCCCCAGAGAGAAACAGCAGCTGGGTCACAAAGGCATTGCAGACCAAGAGTGGGGGCACAGTTAGACCCATTTTATAGGTGAGTGAAACATGGCAGGCAGAATTCTGAAGCTGTCCCTGCCTCCTGCCCCAAGACGCTAGTTATTCGATCAAATGCTAGTCTAGGGACTGCCAGGAAAGGCCTCTGCAAATGTAATTAAAGCCCCAGGTCAGCCAGCTGTAAGATACATAGTTATCTGGGTGGGCCTGACCTAATCAGGTGAGCCCTTGCAAAGCTGAGTGTTTTCTCCAGTTGGTGGCAGGAGAGGTCAGACAGATTTGGAGTACACACAAAAGATGAGATGCCTCCCTCGGAGCTAAGTGCAACCTCTCGCCAAACACCAGCAATGAAGCAGGCCCTCAGGCCGATGGTCACAAGCCACTGAATACACCTGAATGAGTCTGAAAATACATTTTCCCCCAGGGCTTCCAGAGAAGAGTCCAGCCTGGCCAACAGCTTGATTTTGGCCTTGTGGGATCCTGGAGAGCCCAGCTGAGCCTGTCTAGACTTCTGACCAACAGGACTAAGAACTGTTAAGTGGGTGTTTTAAGCTGTTATGTTTGTGGTTATTTTTTTATGTGGCCTAATTAGCTAATACGTGGACTGAGGCTTGGAGAGGGTGTGATCACCTGCCCAGGTTTACAGCGAGGACAGGGCAGGGCAGGTGGGAAGATGAGCCCACAGAACATAACTCTCCCACCTGATTGGAAGAAGTCTGCTGCCTGCCCTTCAGCTTCCTCGCCTCCCCGGGCTGGGACCTGGACCAGCTTCAACCACAATGATGAAGAAACAGTCTTTGGGGCACCTGGGTGGCTCAGTGGGTTAAGTCTCTGCCTTTGGCTCAGGTCATGGTCTCAGGGTCCTGGGATCGAGCTCCACATCGGGCTCTTTGCTCAGCGGGGAGCCTGCTTCCCCCCAACCCCCTGCCTACTCTCAAATAAATAAATAAAATCTTAAAACAAACAAACAAAAGAAACAGTCTTGGGAGCGCAGAGCCACAAACATTCAGGACCTGGGCCCGACTTCTGCCGTGCCCTGAGCTGCCTGGCAGGCCTGAGCCACTCACCTCTGACTTACTGCAGGAGAAAGAATTTGCGAGCTGTGCCGGACAAGGGCCTGACCCACCCCCCACTTCTGCCCTCTCCTGAGCCTTATCTCTGCTCTTTCTGATTCTCTCTTGCTATACTGGGGGGGCTCTTTCTGCTCTCGGAACTCTCACCTGCACGTTTCCTGGCTAACTATGTCTGTCTTCAACCTACTCCCCTCTGCCGGGCAGTGTCCTAGTGGAAGCTGCTGACTTCCCTTCTGGAAACCTTCCACTTCCCCAGCAACTTCTGGCCTTGGCTCCTCCTCGCCCTCTTCCCCTCGGGACCCTGGAAGGAACCTGGGACCCTGAAGTTCCATCTTCCTTCCTCTTCACCTCCTGGTGGCTTCAGCTGGTGGACCCCTAACCTCTCTCTTTAGTGCCCTGATTTCCAGCCCAGGGCTGGACGAGGAACTCAGCCTTCTGTCAGCCCCTGTGTCCCCTGATGACCTGTGTGCACCTCTCTCTCTCTTCCCTTCTGTCCCACCAGCTGCCAAGTCACGTAGTCAGGCCTCCAAACCCCACTCCAGGTGGGGGGGGGGGAGGAGGGGCCCTCACCATTCCCCCAGAACTGCCTGTCACAAAATCCATGGGTCACTCTTGGTCTTTGTCTTCCTTGGTTACTGGACAGGGCCTGATATGCTGGAGACACCCTCCAAAAACCCACATCGCCCTGGCCCTCACTCGCCTCCCTGGTCACCCCTTCTCTGTTGCCTCTAACCCTGCAGTGGTCCCAGGCTGTCTTCGGGGGCATCCCTCAGCTCACACTCCTCTCCCAGGAGAGCTTGTCCAGTCTTCTATCAGCATCTGATGTCTCCTGACTTTTCACCTTCAGTCCAGCCAGGAAAACTCATTCTCTTGCCTCCTTCAGAATGTTCCTGGGGAGTGTCCCGCATAGGACATCTAAGCTGGAGACTCCCCTGCCTTCTGTGTGTCTCTAGGCTGACACTGATTTCCTGCCCTTCCTTAGCCAGGAACCTACCCCTCCCACATTTCCCTTGTCTCAGGCAACAATGGCCCTGTCCTTTTTATGGTTAGGGCTCAGCCCCTGGTGGTGGCCTTGACTCCTCTCTTTCCTTCATCCCCTCCATTGGTCATTGGCTGGGTCAGCTCCCAAGAAATGTCCAGAACCTGAACACTCCACATCCCCTGAGTCTGGGCAGTCCTCCTGTGTTCACGGGGTAGTGGCCTCCACTGTGACCTCCTTCCAGACAATTCTGCCCTGTGGCCAGAGGGAACCTGTTCAAACGTGAGTCTGGGCAGGCACCCCCTTGCTCAGAGGGCAAGTTGGTTCAACACATTGGTGGATGGATGGCTTCCTACCCCAGGGCCTTTGTACCTGCTGGTCCCTGTGCCTGAGCACTTTCTCCCCAGGGGTTCACGTGACTCCTTCAGACCCTCCTGGGGGAAGCCCCTCCCACAGGAAGCGGAAGCCACTGAGCGCAGTGCCGGCTGCTCAGGCAGCGCCCGATGGATGTTTGCCGAGTGGGTGGGTGGGTCATATGACATTCATGATGGGGCAGTGGCGCCTCTGGTTTCATGTGGCGAGTGGGGTCCCTGGCTGCCCACAGCTCTCCCCTCCCAGGCCCCAATTCCATCCTGTCCTACCTCTCTGCTCCCGCTCCTGCCCTTACCCTTGGCGATCTTGATGTCCAGGGCTGTGCGGATCAGAGCCATGAGGGTAGAGTTGAAGTGGACGGTGTTGTCGTCCGCCACAGGCAGATCCATGCGAAGGAGCCTCTACAGAAAACCAAAGGCGGGGGCAGTCATTGCCAGACACCCCTCCCGGTCCCCCCGTGAGCCAGACCCACACTACCCCGGGAGCCCCAGGAAGAACTCTGAAGGCGGTGGCTAAGATGCCCCCCACCCTCAGGTTATCCATCCTCTGCGCTGTTTTCCGGTTTCCCTTCGTGGCCCGCGGGGAGAGCTCTGGGGCTCTCCTAGGCCACCAGCCCCCGCCCTTCCCTCTCCTGCATGCTGGATCCCAGAGCTGGCATTTCCCAGGTTGGCCAGATCCTTCTTTGCCCTGCCCCAGAGTTCTTCTGGACGGCTCCGTGCCATTCTGACCCCAGAGAAGAAGAGCGCAAGGCGGATCGCGGCAGATCATGCAGCAGCCAGGCACAGTGGTCCACGGCCACAGCCGCCGGGGCGCCACCGGCTCCCGCCTCCACCCCCGGCTCGGCCCAGACCAGACCAGATGGGCACAGACCACATCATTCCTGAGAAGCAGCAGGCAGGCGGCCCCCCACTGACGGGGCAGCCGCTCACGGACATGCAGCGAGGCCATGACACACAGAACTGCAGACAGGGGTGCGCATGCAGACGGAATCTCGAGACTCATTCATAGCTCCGTGGGAAGTGTTTCTCAGGGGCATGTCCAGATCTTGGCTCTGTGCGATGGCAGGGGGAAGGGTGAGGGGGCATTCCCGTGGCCCAGGGAAGAAAAGACTCCCCGTGTCCCAAGCAGGGGCTCTGTCCCCCGTGCTTGGTAATGTAGGAAGGTATGCTGGACTGGTGGGCACCAGCCCAGGCTGAGGTGGCATGGAGATGGGGGTTGAGGGTGAGTTAGGCGCTCACTAGGGGATTCAGACATATGTCGGCAGGAAAACACAGAGCTGGAGATGGGGAGAGGGATGGCAAACCCAGAACAGAACACAAGAGAGGGATTGGGGCAGGGTGGGGAGGGAGGTGGTAGACAGAGAAACACACACACACTGGGCTGCTGTGCACAGCTGTGCAGGTTATGCACTGCACAAAGGGCTAACCGTCTTAGAAATCATGGATTTGTATATTAAAATGATAACTTTTCAGCAGATAGCAAAGAAGTATCTTATTTCTGCCGGATGGGTGGATTACAACAATTTTCCAACAGACAAAATGTTCTGTGGAAAGGGTGTCCTTTTCAAATTTGCACAAAGGTGCCTATGGACCCCTGGTGGCCCTGCACAGAGACCAGGAAGGGAAGGGGGTTCACGCTCTCTCACACACACGCACACACGTGCACGCGCACACACACGCACATACGCACACACACACACACACACACAGGCAGCCGAGCTGAGACCAAGAGAAGGTACAAAAGTAAAGCTAGAGGAAGGACAGGCGCTGAGAGAGGCTTGTCAGAGAGGCTGGTGGAACAGCCCCTTCCCAGTCTTGACCGGTAAGGAGGAGGAGGAGGAATGAGGTTGCAGGGAGATGGATGCTTGAGGCAGGAAGGAACGGCATTAACAGAAGGGGAGGGAGGACTCTCACAGACACAGAGGGCGGGCGGAGGGGGGGCAAGGTGGATGGGAGAACAGGATGATGGGGCAATTTTCTGGGAGAGCAGGCGGCAATTTTTAAAGGTCATCCCTGAACTTCTCGTGGATGAGCTGGAGGGAACAGAGCATCTGTCCTTGGGTGCCAAGGGAGATTCCGGGACAGGGGTCTGGAGGGGTGGCCCAGCCTGGCCGCCTGGCGGCAGGACCCCTGCTCCTTCAGCCAGCATGCACCGTCCCCCGGTCGGCCATGGTGCTTGCCCGCCCCAGGCCCCCGCCAAGGCAGCGTGCATGGCCTGCATCAGGGTGCCACGGTCCAGCGGTCCAGCTGCGGCCTGCCTGACCACTCTGGAACAATGGAGAGGCATGTTGGGGTGTCTGGGGGAGAATGGGTGGCACAGGGGTTGGGGCTTGGGAAGCAATTTTGGGGGGGAGGGAGAGGTGGAGGGAGGAGAGGCTCCGGGTACCCCTTGGGAGGTCTCGAATCCCCCAAGGCCCTAGGTCAGAGATCAGCTTCAGGTGTATGTAGGGGTGCTGCTGGACCTGGGGGCTCAAGATACAAAAGATGGGGGGCAGGGCCTCGCCTTTTTGGGGCCAAAGCCCCCCCACCCCAAGTCGCGAGGTACCTGCCCGGCCTGGGCCTGGGTGTGGAGGCTGCTCTGGGTGAGCAGAGAGGAGGCGAGGTGGCATTCCCTCTGAAACATGTTTGTGTCCAATTTGGTTCCCAGGGGACCAGGTGCGAGGGGACTGGGGGCTCCCCTCCCCCTCCCCCCCGGCGTGTCGGCCATAATGGAGTCTCAAAACACCAAGACACACTCATCAGAAAAGACGGACACAGTGTGCTGCTTAGAGTCAAGGGACGGTCATGATCCATTTACTCGAGGAGGAAAGGGGGAAAAAAAAAAGAAAAAGAGGAAAAAAAAAAAAAAAAGAAGAAGAAGAAGAGTAACTCCGGAAAAAGAGACTCGGCTGGTTGTTCCTGATCAGCGCTGAAAAATCCCCAGTGCCCGACGCCGGTGGTCGGCAAGGGTAGACTACCTTGTAAGCCACTCTGGCCGGACACTTCTTCCCCAGACCCAAGGGCGGAGACATGTGTCTCAGCATCTGATACATGTCCGGGTAAGGCATGCGGCCCCTGGCAGCACCGAAAACAAAACGGGGTGGGAACGGAGAACCAAAGAAAGGGGTGGGTGGAGGGAGAGGGAGAAACAGAAAGAAAAAGAAAATAAATAAAAATAAAACAAAAAAAAAGATAAAAAACAAAACACCAAAAAAAGAAAATAAAAAAAGAAACCAAAACAAAAATCCAACCAAACCAAAAAAACCACACAAGCCGAAAAAATAGAGAGGAAGATGCAGAGAACAATAAAATAGGTGTTTCAAATAAATGGAAAACAGGAGGAAAAAAATGGAAGAAAAGGTCATTAAAAAAAGATCATTTCACTGCTCATGAGCAGGGAGAGGGAGAGAGAAAAGAGAAAAGTCAGATTCAGTTTTGACTCTGAGCTAGGGTTCTGGTGGGGCTTGGAGGAGAGGCGGGGGCTCATTTTGGAGGGACTGGCACAAGGCTCTGGCTCAGTGTTATTTTAAAAATTGGGTCAAGTTCTCTGGTTTGGCTGAGGCTGGTCTCTGAGGGGGCCTAGAAGGGGAAGGGGGTGCCAGGGTGGCGGGAGGAGGGCTGGGGGCTTTGGGAGGCAAAAGGTGAAGGGGGAGAGAGTGGAGGTAATGGGGGGGGTCAGTGCACAGTTCCGACCCCCCCCGATGTGTCTGATTTGGGGTGCCGTTGAGACCCTGGGATGGGCAGCTTCAGCTAAGAGCAAGCAGAAATGGCTGAAGGGAACAGAGAGATTATGTCCCATGCTTCATCGAGTCTACGTGACTGCATTCTGTTGGCTAAGAATTCTCTAGTTTAATGCAAGAAAGAGAGATGGCTCTGTTTTTTAGATATATATATATATATGAAATATATATATTGAGGAACCCCAAGCCACACTCATTCCATGGATGCTAGCAGGTTTTAGTGGAATTCAAACCTTGCAAGCAACCCTATGAGGACATTTCTTGCCTAAGCCGAGAGGGGGAGATATCACGCGCAATAAACTGTACATATCCTTATAATGAATCCGACCACTGAAAGGAGAAGACAGGGGTTAGTGGAGGCAGGGTTCTGGGCTCACGCTAGCTCCCTGTGCACGCAGCAAGGTCGTGACGCCAGAGGCTGGGGACCCCCCGGCTTTGAAGGGGTTGGGGAGACTCAGGGATGAGGGAAGGTCCCTGAGCTGTTCCCAGACAGTCCGGGGGTACAGGGTCTCGGTTGGGGTGTGCGAAAGCTCTCTGGGCCAGGGTGGGCGGGAGTGGGGGGTAGGAGGGGCCCTCCCCCAGAGCTCTCTCTGTATCTCCCTTCTCCCCAATCTACACAGGCTACACTGCAGGGAGGGGGAGCTTGAGGAATAGGGGGACAGCATCCAACTGCTGTGACCTAAAATCAAAAGAGGAAGAGTTAGGAACCAGCCAGAAGTCAAGGCCCCAGACCTGTGGCTCTCCCCAGCCTCTTGGTCTCACGGAGGACCTGTCTGGGGCTGTGGGAACGGCAAGGATGGAGTCCTCCCCACCTTCCTCCTGAGGTCTCCCCTCCAGCACTCGGGGGGCCAAGGGCCCCCATTAATGCTTTCTCAGGCCCCCAGCCCGGCTCGAACTAGAATCTTCAGTTAGTGGTTGGTGGGCGCTGAGGTTCGGGGTGGCTTCTCTGAGCAGCTCCATGCTGGTCCCCACGTGTACAGGGTGGAGAAGGACTCTTTGGAACCACCACCAGGAGCACTCTGGTGCCCATGGGTAGGAGAGCTTGCTCCCTTTGCGGCCGCAAAAATGCGAGAACCCCTGAGGCTTTGTGTCTTTGGCCGTGGCCTCCTGTGATCGCTGTCCGGCACCAGTCTGATCTCACCACCAATGCCACCTGCCAAGGGAGCTAGGCCGGCCCTGTTCCCATCACTCCCAGGACAACAGCGGCTGAGAGGCCTCTGGCTTCCTCCCCCTCCTCTGTCTGGCTGGCCTGGCTAGCTTGTCCTCAACATCCTGAGGCCTCTCAGTTGGGGGGAGAGTCACAGGAGGCTGAAACCTCAATGCTTGATTCCCTCCCTCTTCTCCCAGAAAGCCTGGGCCTCGGGCAGGCGGTCCCCAACCATTTCACCTGCAGCATGTGAGGGCGCCGATCCTTGTCTCTTTCCTCCAGGTTGACCCCTCGGAGATCCCAGCTAGCTCCCCAGCGACCCAAAGACCCAAACTCTGGGACGTGACCTAGCCTTGTGGGCTCTAGCAGCCAGGGAGAGGTGGGCGATGTGGCTGGAAGGTACAGGCGACTCCTTACCACGCTGCGGGGTCGTACTCGGCCCAGACACGCACGTACTCATCCAGGTGGTGGGGACCCAGGATGGAGGAATCTCGAGTGAGGTACTCAAAGTTGTCCATGATGACAGCGACAAAGAGGTTCAGCATCTGTGGGGATCCCGGGGGCCGGGAGGGAGTGGGGGAGAGCGAGACACACCCAAACACACGTACACAGAGGCCCGGAGAGAGGGAGGGAGAGGAGTGAGATGACAAAAGGGAGACAGAGAAAGAAAAAGATGGGGGGATGGGGAGGAGAGACAAACACTCACACAAGGAATCCCAGAAATGAATGCAGAAATGGAGATGGGACAGAGAGACAAAGACGGAGACAGAGAAATACAAAGAGACCAATAGTGATGGACAGAGACAGAGCCGGAGAGAGAGGGGGAAGATGCTATGTGAAATGGGGGCCAACCCCAAGGGACCACCATGACCCCACACCTTCCCACACCAGCCCCCCCAACAAGGCCAAAGTCAGTGCTCCATGTGGATTGTATTCCCAGCCCCAGCACAAAGTAAGCATCCAGCAACTATTTCCTGGATGGATGGAAGGATGGATGGATGGACGGATGGACAGATGCATGAATTAATTTTCTTGCCCTCATCTGCACCTGGTAGCATGTTTTCACATGTCCTTCTGGCCCTCAGCACAGCGGGAGATTACATCATTTTGCCTCCAATCCTTTGCAAACGTTGCTTCTTTAGTGAACGTCAGGATTTGTCTCCCTGTGGGGAGCAGCGTCTGGGGAACCCTCCTCCTTCATCTGTAAGAGGCTGGAGCTGGGTGTGGCCGACCCCCACTTTCTGGCTCCCCAGGCACTGGTCATACAGCCCAGGGCTGTGATTGCTTAGGGAGGGACACATGACCCAAGGTGGTCAATACGAGCCTTCCCTGGGATTTGCGCCGACTCCCTGGCCGTCGTTTGGCCTCAACAAGGAGAGAGTCCGAGAGCGAAGCCAGTGTGGGGAAGAGGGAGGAGGATGGGGTCCGCTGCCAGGATCTAGCCTCACCTGGACTTTTCGGGTACACAAGTCCGTGAGCTGTATATGCTGCTTACATTAGGGAAGTTTCTGCTACTTCAAACGTGTTCTAGCTCTTGCTCGTGGTCCCTGCAGGCCACTCTTTGAAATCTTCCTTCCCTTGGTCTGAATCATCTCATCACAGCATGTTTCAGACCATGTTGCTATTACCTGCTGACTCGTCTGCCAGTCACCCCCGCAGCCCGAGACACCTGTGTTCTGTCCCTGTACCCCAGTGCCTAGCATCAGGTCTGGCATGTAGCAGGTATTCAACAAAGGTATAGATGTAAGCCTAGTAGGTGCTTAACAAATAACCCGTAATCCTAGGCGTCCCTAACTTCAGTGACTCAATTTTTAATTCATCTTCATGATATTGACGAGCTCCCTCTGTGTGCCAGGCACTGTCCTAGGTGCTGGGGATGCGGCAGTGAACAAGACAGAAATCCCTGACCTTGGGGGGCTGATGGTCAAGCAGAGACGTCTTCTAGGGTGACTGCCCTTCTCAGATGGGCTCTATTATAGGGTCTTGTCCTCACACGTATCTATAGCTGCTTGGACAAGGGTGGCTATTTGACAAAGGGGTGGGCTGGTCTATTCAGACTCTCTTGCCTGGGACTTTGGAACTGGGCAATGAATGGAGCTTGTGCGTCAGCGGCTGTGGGTGCTGGCCTGGGGGGCTGAGAGATAGAGGCTACAAGTCTCTCAGCATGAGGCCACAGGTCTGAAGGGGGTGAGGGTGCCGGACTTTCGCCAACAGATGCTGGCGTCTGCTCAGGGTCTGCACCCATCTCACGCTCTCTTGGCAGCTGGCTTCCTATATCCTATATATTTTAGCCTCCAGAACCATGGGAGGGTAAATTTCTGCGTTTTAAGCCACCACGTCTGTGGTCCTTTGTCACAGAAGCCACAGGAAACTGTCTACAAGTGTCCTGGGGCCATGGACAGCCAGGGTGCCAGGGGCGGGTGTGTGTGTGTGAGTCAGTCCACCCTCTTTTCCTTTTAATCCCCACAGCCAGGAAGCCCTAATGACTCCAGGGTTCTCTAGTTCTCTTTCAACCCCATGTAGCCCATCCTTGTATTAAGTCTCCTCTAAGATATCTGGAGAGTTTCTGTTCTCTTGACTTGGCTCTGTGGCTCCAGGGAGAGGAGGGACATAACTAGTATCCCATGTAACTAGATTGGCCGCGGGGACCAGCTCTCAGCTCCTAGTTTTTCCCTCAGTAAAACCCAGTGGCTCTCGGATGGGGGAGATTCTGTCCTTCCCCCAATCTCTGGGGGGTCACTGTCAATGTCAGAAGGCATATTTGCTTATCATACCTGAGGTTGGAGGCCAGGAAAGCTGCTAACCACACTGCAATGCACAGGACAGCCCCCCTACCCCCCGCAGAGACCAAGCCAGCCCCAAATATCAGCAGTGTTGCTGCTGAGAACCCCCGGTTAACTGAATCCCCAGCTGGTGCAGAGATGCTCTGGAGGGAGCAAATCTGTGACACAACCGTATTCTAGAGAAACCTATGCCCCGCAGTGGGAGCCAGGTCAGGGAGCCCTCCCCCGCGCCGGCCCCGTGCTACCTACCCCACCCCCCCACATGCACACAGACTCACCAGAAACGAGCATAGGAAGATGAAGGAAACGAAGTAAAAATAAGCAAATTCATTGCCACACTCGGGAGTCAGGATGCCCGAGTTCTTATCGCACGGCTTCCCACTGAGGCAGGAAAGCATGATGTTGTGCCAAGCCTCCCCGGTGGCACTCCTGGGGAACGGAGAGGGGGCACCATCAGGGACCTGGGCACCTGGACCTGGGCACCCAGGCCTGGACATGGATATTTGCACGGGGCTCCGGAGTTGGACTGGCATGGGTTCAAGCTCTAGATACACCACCTTTTTGCTCTGGGAGCTCAGAGAGATGATTCTCATCATTTAGGTGTGCTTTAAAGTCCATGGCGGGGTGGGGGGGGACTTTAAACAATGCTGATGCAAAAGCCCCACTCCCGCAGGCTTGCTTTCAACTGCTCCGGGGTGGGGCCTGGGGACATAGGTATGTTTTAAAGGCTCCTGTTCCTCCAGGCTATAATCACCTCTTACTACCTTCTCTCTAGGTCTCTCTGCTTCAGGCACACTGGGATCTCACTGTCCCCAAACATGCCAGCCATGCTCCTGCCTCAGGGCCTTTGCACTCATTATAACTTCTTCCTGACCTGCCCTTCCTCAGATAGCCACAAGGTTCCCACCCTCACCTATTTCTCTCATTCGTCACCTGCCTCCAGAGTGGCATGACCTACCAGCCCTCCATTCCTTTAGATGTTGTTGCTAAATTTAAAAAAAAATTTTTTTTCTCATTCCCAAGAATATGTAAGATTGATCATTTTAGGGGCGCCTGGGTGGCTCAGTCGGTTGAGCGTCTGCCTTTGGCTTGGGTCACGATTCCAGAATCCTGGGATCTAGCCCAGCATTGGGCTCTCTGCTCAGCGGAGAGCCTGAGTCTCCCTCCTCCTCTGCCTGCCCCTCCACCTGCTTGTGCTTGCTCTCTCTCTCTCTAATAAATAAATAAAAATCTTAAAAAAAGATTGATTTTAACTATTCTTTTTTTTTTTAAAGATTTTTATTTATTTATTTGACAGAGAGAAATCACAAGAGAGGCAGGCAGAGAGAGAGGAAGGGAAGCAGGCTCTCCGCTAAGCAGAGAGCCCGATGTGGGACTCGATCCCAGGACCCTGAGATCATGACCTGAGCCGAAGGCAGCGGCCTAACCCACTGAGCCACCCAAGCGCCCATGATTTTAACTATTCTTAAGGGTAGAGTTCAGTGGCATTCAGTACATTCACAATACTGTGCACCTACTTGTCACCACTGTTCACCTGTAGAATCTTTCATCCATCCCACTCATGCAGCCCATCGCAATCTCTAGTCCACCTCTTTATCTCTATGAAATTTGCCGTTTCTGGGCACTTCATGTAAGTGGAATTACACATTATTTGTTCTTTTTTTCTTGTGGGTTTTCTTTTTTAAGACTTCATTTGTTTGACAGACAGATCACAAGCAGGCAGAGAGGCAGATAGAGAGAGGGGGAAGCAGGCTCCCCGCCGAGCAGAGAGCCCGATGTAGGGCTCCATCCCAGGACCCTGAGATCATGACCTGATCCGAAGGCAGAGGCTTAACCCACTGAGCCACCCAGGCACCCCAACACATTATTTGTTGTGTCTTCATTTCCCTCTTAACCTTGAATTCTATCCCCTTCCTGCACTCTCCATCACTAGCTTACTGATGGCCTTTCTCCTGCGCAGGAATAGAAGCACCTGGAGGGCACGGAATATCTCTTTCTGCTTTGTTTGCAGTACCTTCAGCAATGCCTGGCACACAGTGGTGTTCAATAAACCTCCCACGGATAAATGAATGAGGGAACTCTAATGCACAGCCAGGATTAAGAAATCAAGCCTCAGGGTCCAATTAGCCTCAATTTCCTCACCTGTCAGATGGGGCTGCCAAGAATCCCCACCTCACAGAACGGTCAGGAGGATTCAGTGATGTAATGCCTGAAAATGCCTTCCATGCTTGTATCCCAGGACCTTTAGCTTCTGCTCAGCCAGGGTCCCTGGGCCGCCCCCCAAGCCCATCCCAAGCCTCACTGGAACAGAAAGAAGACAGCACGCCTCCTATAGGAAGAGGAGGGAAAGGACATGCCCCCTACAGGAAGAGGAGCGAAAGGACACGCCCCCTACAGGAAGAGGGGGGTAAAGGACACGCCTCCTACAGGAGGAGGAAGTTGAGGACATGCCCCTTACAGGAGGAGGAAGTAGAGGGCACACCCCCACCAGAAGAGAAGCAGGAAAGCACATGCGCCTGCTCACCTGAAAAGAAGCATGAGGGCCTGGAAGAAGGTCCGAAAGTTATTGTGCTCGGTGATTTGGAACTCATCCTCATCACTGTCCTCATCCTCCACGTCGATGCCGATGTTGCCAAACACCTGGGGAATAGGAAGGTAATGACCAGGGGCAGCCATGCCCCCAGTGGCTTCAGGGAAACGCCACTCAACCGTCATGGCTGTCTCTCCCAACTGGGGTCCCCTGACCCACCCCTGCCTAAGGATGGTGGCCCTCCCAGGGAAGGCTCTAGGAACGCTAGGGGGTCGGCACTCACCTGCATCCCGATGATGGCATAGATAAAGAAAAGCATGGCAATCAGCAGACATACATACGGCAGGGCCTGGTGGGGGAAAAAGGCAATGAAGGAGAGTGCCAGGGGGCCTTTTACCCAAACCATTTCCCTCCCCGTCCCAGGGCTCTGCCCCACTGGGCTGGGCGGCCCCAAGCTGTGCCAGAGTGGTACCAGGATTCGGTGGGCCTTTTTGAGGCCATAGTGGCAAGAAGGCATCAGGGGGATTCTCAAGCCACACCAGGGGCCCGCGGTTGAGAGAAGAGCTCTACAGATCACAGACTCTCAGCAAAGGGCACCGCAGAGGGATTTCCACCAGATTTCTACTTTCAGCCACAGCAGGGGTGGGGGTAAAATCTTCTCAGCCCTAGACTGGCGGCAGGGGCTCACCTTGAAGGACTGCACAAAGGTCCAGAGAAGAATCCGGATGGTGTAACCCTGACGGAGGAGTTTGATGAGCCGGGCAGCTCGGAAGAGGCGGAGGAAGCTCAAATTGATGAAGTTATTCTGGGGAGATGGAGAGAAAAGGGTGACCATCCACCCACCCCCGGGGGCTCAGAGCCGTCACCACTCACAGAGGCCCCTACATGAAGCCAACCAACAGGAAAAGCAAGCCAGACCCCAAATAAGGAGGGAAAGAAAGCACTATTAATGCAATGGTGCGGAGGAAAAACGTCGAAAAAGGAACAAAGTTGGGGGGCGGGGGGGAAGGGAGGAAAAGGCAACTCAAAAGCATAAACCCTCCCTGCCAGCCCCACCCGCGACGGGGAAAAGGAAAGAAAAAGGAAGGAAGAGAAAGGAACCAGGTGGGGTGGGGTGGGGAAAAATAACCAAAGAACAAGGGAAAGAAAATATATCCGAATCATCCAATCAGGAAAAAAATCGAGATGGTTTTTGTTTCTCCCAACAACCAAATGCACTGAGACGACAGGACACAAGCGGGTCAAGTTGCCGAATCCATCACACGTGTACGATGCACAAACACCAGGGCGGGGTGGGGGTAGCCAGCGCGCAGGCCTGGTGGACATGTGCGGGTTCCCAGGGCATGTTACGCTCCGGGCCAGAAATGCATCTGTCGTGGGACTCAACGGGCACCCTGCCCTGCCCTGCCCTGCCGAGCTGCCCACCCGCTCCTGCCCGCCCTGACCTCACCCCACGGCCAAGAGGAGCAGCGGCTTGAGCCAATCGGAGAAGCGGAAGAGCATCTTTTCTTACCCCCTTGGCGAGCGGGAATGGGGAGGACGGGAGGGAGCTGGGGCTGGTCGGCTGCAGGGCGAGTCCTCGCTGCCCGCTGAGTCGGAGAAGATGCATTTGGGGCCCTTTTCCCCCCTCTCAGGGATGGCTTCTCAGCTTCTGGGGCTGGGTGGAGTAGCACGGGACCAGGCCTGCGGGAAGCAGGAAGTACGCAGCGCCCGTGGGTGGGTGAGCTCGCCAACAGCCCAGGCCCACCAAGGGGCCGGTGCTGGAGGTGGGGCCGTCCCTGCCCCCAGGACCTCCCTGCGTGGACCCTGTCTCTGCTCAAAGACCCCCTGACTAGTCACTGCCTCTACCTCCTCCCACCCAAGCCGGGAGAAACCCCAGGGAAGGGGGGGCGGTCAGCTGGGAAGGGAGCCGGAGAGCAGTGGGAGGTGGGCCCCTGGCTGCCCCGAGGGGCGGGGAGGAGGGGTGGCTGGCCTACTGGGGCCTCAGGGTCGCTGATGGGGGACACGTGGCTCAAAGTCACAAATGGACCAAATGTGACTGGCGAAGCTCTCTCGTTGGGCTTGAGCGGTTTTGTTCTGATTAAGAAGAATTGCCAGTGTTTAAAAATCAGATGTCTCCCCCAAATCTAGTGATTCTGGCAACTCTGGACCTGCCTCCAGGTTGGCAAAAATTGGCCCGGGCTTAGCTATGGCGGCCCCCATGAAGTGGGCCATGTGCCCTCTAGTTTGCCAAGGTCCCCCATGTTCTAGAAATGGCACCCGCTTTCCTGGCCCATGGCACGGGCTTTGATGCCAGAGGCACTGGGGTGTGAGACCCCCACCTCGGGCAGACCAGGAAAGCTCCGCTGGTCACTCCGCCTGCAGGCTGGAGGGGGAGGACCTTTACCCGGGCTCTGCTCTAGGAGATCTAGAGAGTCCTAGACATGGGCCATGTAGCAAGATTTCCACTGGCCTCGCCCTCACCCTTCATATGCAGCAGGGGCGACCATACAGGCTGCCCTGACAGTCACAGCACTCCTTTTGCTCTCAAAAGCTCAGCTGATGAGTTCCATATGGGCATCCTACTTGGTGGCTCCTGGGGGCTTCCAAGCTACTGGATCTGGCCTGGGAGCTGAGAGGCAGGGATGGGAGTTGAAGGAATTTCTGGGGCTGACCGGGGGGGGGGGGGGCTCTGGATTGGTAGGCAAAGTCTAGGATGCTCGTTGGGACCCATCAGTTGGCCCTTGGGCTTCTAGGATGGGGGAGGGGACTGGGAGAGCCTATCCTGACCATCCTCGGCCCAACCACTGTGAGAAGCTCCCAGGGGCCCCGAACAAGCTCCCACTCCCAGGTCAGCTGAGAGTCGCCCCCTGTGCCCAGCTGACCTGACTCCCAGCCCTGCCTGGCTTCCCAGCTCTACCTGGGGAGGGGGCCGATGGCCCAGGTGTCCCCAGCCCCTCCCGACCATCCCCAGAGTACAAGCCATCCCTTCACAGGGTGGGTCATAACATGTGGACTCTGCCCAGCATGCAAAGGCAGGCGGGCCTGGAGCAGCTTCCGGGGACTCAGGATAGAGCAGCGGGAGCCTGCCACCATGCAGGAGAAGCAAGGGGTCTCGCAGGGGGACGCGTGCAGAGAGCATGCTGCCCTTCTTGGAGCAGAGGGAGGAGACACATGGGGGAAGTAGGGGTGGAGATGAGAGAGGTCCAGGGGGTGGGGCAGGGGAAGGTACTTGTGTGCCCTCATCCACCCCTCCATTGTCATCTTGGTTCTGCATCAAGTCCTTCAAGTGCTTGCAGAACTTCTGGAGACTTCCCTCTTCCTAGCTTCCATCTTTCCATCCACAGCCCAGGAAGGAGCAGCTGTGCTCTCCTCCAAGCATGCCCTGTGCTCCCTGGTTCAAGGGTGATGGGGTGGGACGCAGGCCAGGGAAGGCTTGTCACGCTCAGGAAGACAGGATAACCAGCCATTGAAGGGTCCAGAGAAATCCTAGCATTTGCGGACCACACCTCCGCAGACCTTGCCTCTGCGCCCCAGATCCCGTAACCACCTGTCTACTTGACTTCTTGCGGGGTGCCCTTAAAGGCACCTCAAACTCTGTGTTTACACCTGTGCTCTTCCCCCAACCTAGTCCTCTTCTGGCATTCCCTAACTTCTGTCTCCCAGTTCAAGCCAGACTCAGATCCCTCCAGGTACCTTTTCCCCCAGCCCAGACCCAACCCATCCCCAGGTCCTGGAGAAGCCCCTACTTAGGTGGCCAGTCCCCTCTCGCGGGGATCCTGGTGCTCCCTGCTGGCCCAGCCCCCTGCCTGGCTGCTCCCTCGGGGCCTCAACCATCTTGTCTAATCACACTTCCATAGCTGCACCTGCTCCAGATCCTCTCAGGCTTCCACAAGGTCCCAAGGGCTTATCCCCACCTGACATTTTCACTTTCCCTGGGTCAGTCTTCCTTCGCTCTCTTTGCTCCCACACCCCCTTACTTGGAGACCCAGATGCCTGCAGGACTCCTCTTGCTACCGGGCCTTTGCACATGCTGTTCTGGGCCTTGAATGCTCTTCTCCCCCTCTTTTGTTAACAATGCTTATCCCTTAGTTCATAACACAGTGGTAATTTCAGGTGGGTTTGAGAGTGGTTATTTGATCAATGCCTTGTTAAGTGATCAATGATCACTTTGGCTTTAGGCGAGAGGGTGGCAGTGATGGTGTCCCCTTCAGGCCACTTCCGCTTGCGGCACCACATTCTGAATCATGAAATGTATCGGGGATGAGCGCATGTGGTGTTGCTAGTGTGGGAGGGATCCTGGTACAGGGGGGTCCTTCAAAGGGGCACAGAGATGGTGCGGATGAGGCAGGGGAAGATGGAATTTACGAGAATGAGAAGTGTGCAAGGAGCAAGGAGTGTGCAAGTGTGCAAAGAGGAAGGGAGGGGGAGCGATGGAGATGGTGTGTGCTGGGGCAGGAGCGTGGGTGTGCAGGGAGGAACAGAGAGGGACAGGTATCCTGGATGTGTTTGGAGTGGAGAGGAGAGAGAGGAAGAGCGCACCCAAACGAGAGTAAGGGGGAGAGTGTGGGTGTCGGAAAGGGGGGAGGGCACATGGGTTCAGTGATGGTGTGTATGACCTCCTCCTTGGACTTGGAAATTGACTTCTTAGCCAGTCAAACCCATGGGCCTGGAGTGGGGTGATTTATCCCGGTGCCTAGGCTCCATGAAGCTGAACAGGAGACAGGAGCCATGAGTGTAGGGAAGCGGGTAAGGGATGGGGTGGGAGACCCAGCCAGCTGACTAGTCTTGCAGGAGGCCTTACGCAGGGCAAACCCAGTCTTCTCTTTGCAAAAGCTGTAAACCAACCCATGAAGAAAACCCCAATTCAGAACCCAATAGAAACAATGGGAAGGGAATGGTGGGGGGGGGGAGGGAATGAGGAGGGAGTGGGAGTGGGCTGGGGAGACAGACAGACAGATGGGGTAGGGGGGCTGGGGAGGAGCATCAGGCAACGCAAGTTCAAAGCCCAGGGCAGGACGTGCAGTGCTGACGCGAGAAGATGCGTTCACAGTCAATGGAAGGCATTTAGACTTCAGAAAGAAGTAAGACCAACCGGATTCTAGGTGCAGATGTTGAAGATGGAGGGGGAGCGGGCGGGCGGGGGCAGTTGGGAGGCGTGTTCAGCGTTTTTTAGGTTGATTTGTAACCAGTGCCAAAAAACCAATGGGTTTCGGTTCCCGGGCGGGGAGTGGGGGTGGTGGGTTGGGAGATAGTCATTGGTGTATGAACACACAGACCACGTCATGGATGAACAAATGAATTTCATAGTGCATTTTGATTGGATGAGTTTTTCAGACGGCGTTGTGCCAATATACAGTTTAAAGAGCAGGCATGAAAAGAGACAAGACAAGAAACACAGTCATTATCCATTGAACGCAGGGCAAACCCACGTCACCCGGCCACTTGGGGGCGGCAGCTGAGGCCCAGGGGGTCCCCCGAGCCCTCTCCCTTCCAAACCCTGGGGACTTGGCCTCGCGAGGGTCTGGGTCTTCCTGCCTCAGCCTGGCTGAGCTCTGGCTTGACCTAGCGGGCTTACCTGGGAGGCAGAAAGGGGTGGCTGTGGGCTCCTTGCCCCGCAGGTTGGGAAGATAACATCCTAAAAGGGTCCACACGCCCACCCTCTATCTTTCCCTCCAGATTATTCTAATTCAGGGCCCCAGGGAGATGGGGCCAGGGAGGTGGTTGGCCAAAACCCCAAATACTGCGGACCCAAATACCTTCACGGTAATAATAGCAATAATAGTAACCACCATTCGGGGAACAATCTATTTCCTGGCAGGTTCTGTGCCAAACCCTTCACGTGGATTGCTCACACCTGCTAAAAGTTGCTGACTCCCTCCCTAGAACATCAGTCCCCTGGGGGCGGGGCAGGCATTCCTGTCTGTTTTTGCTTTGTTCCCCATCTCTGGTTTCCGGGCACTTACAGCAATGCCTGGGATGCAGCAGGCGCTCAATGAATGCCTACTGAATGCATGGGTGAACGTGGACCTTGCAGGGACCCAATGAGGTTAATTGCAACCGTTGTCCCCATTCTACGTGAGAGGAGGTGCTGCAAGCCGGCCGAAGTGAACAGCTAGTAGGGAGGGGTGTTTGATCACTGTACTAGTCCTGATGTTCTTGAATTGGGAGCCCGGTGCCTCACCCTCCTGCCCTTCCCTATCCTGCCAGCTTGGAGGATGGGCCATTGGGGTCCAGCCTGATGGATCTCTTATTGGTGCCTGGAGGTTTCAACTGACTTCCTCCACTTGTGCGGCTGGGGTGCTGGGCCACCCTTCCGACCTCTTGACCCAGAGGGCCACTGGTCCAAAACTGTCGTGTGCTCAGCTGGATGGTGAGATATTGTGACTGCCAACGGGAGCTCTGGATCCCTTAGAAACTCAGGACAGAGATGAGACCCAGGGGCCAGGTGGCGAAGCCCAGTGGGGACAGCCCTACTGGCCTTTCTAGAGGAAGGTGTTAGGCATGGGATGAAGGGAAGGCAGAATTTCTGGCTCAGTGAGGCCAGGAGAGCACTTGGGAGGGAGGTGTTGGGGGACACATCGAGGCTGGCCTCTTCTGTGGAGCTCCTCAGCCCCACCAGCCCTTCAGGATGGAAGAAGGGATCAGCTGGTCCCTTTCTGCTGGGGGCTCTAATGGGGTCACCCCAGGGGCCACCAGTGAGCTCTCAGGAGTCACCAGGTCAGGGTCCATGACCTCAGGAAGGTCCCTCACTTGCTTGAGTACCGAGTATTCGCTTCCTTACCTGTGAAATGGGGCCAGACCACAACCATGTCTTTTCTCTACTTTTCTCTGCCTGTTTTGAGCATCCCCCCACTCCTGCCCCTGGGTTCCCTGGCCTTCTGGCTCCCTTCTGGCTAGGCTTGGCTAATGGGAGGCCCTGGCAGGAGAAGGAGGGTGGAGGAGAGAAGGGCTTGGGTATTTCTCCCAGTGTTTTGGGCCTACTTTGGCCTTCCTCTCAGGCAGCGGCTCTGTTCCTCCAGGTCCTTGGCTCCTGCAGGTGGCCCCTCCCCATTCCAGCTCGGATTTCCTCCCAGCTTCAGCACCTGGGCAGGTAACATCTCCCCATGGTGGCCGCGTGCTGGGCACTTTGTCATCCTGTTCTGCCTCCCTTGCCTCCTTTCTGTGAGTGGTCTCTGTTTTCTGATCCCTTCAGCTGAATCCTCCAAGGGAGTTCTTTTCTGTCCTGACCCCCTGACCTGTACCACGAGCTAATTCACGTGAACCGTTTGGCACAGCACCTGTCACGCATCTGAGTGTGCCGTTCTCGCCAGGCGTTATACTTATTGCTATTATGATGAGGTTGATGCCCCCCGCCCTGCCCTTGGCTCCAACAGTCTTTGCTCTTTTGCTCTCCCTGTGAGGATCTCCTGCCCTCCCAGCAGTCTCCTGAGGGCTCCCAAGCCTGTGCTCACTTGAAAATAGCCAAGGAAAGGGTCTGAGATAGGAGCCCTGGGGCCCTGAGTCTTTCAGATGAGGGGGAAGGACAATGTGGCTTGTGGGGCCACCACAGAGAGCCCAGAGACCCCCGCAAGTCACAAGTCTCCCAAGCCTGGGAATGGAAGAGGGTGGACATCCTGGGGACCTTCCTAAGGCCCTGGCAGTGGTGTGTCCCCTGTTGGCTCAATGGCCACGGCTCCCTCCTGAACCTCCCCCCCCATGAACCAGAAGGTGGTTAGTTCAACCAGAATGGATTTGAAGCTGGTTCTTTCTGGGTCCCCAAGACTGTGTGGTTTTTGGGGGCAGGGCTCAGCCTTGGGGTCTCTTAATTGTCTCAATGCACTCATTCATATTATATATTCATAAATCAACAGCCAAGAGGCAGGGAAGTTCACGCTGCAGAGCTGGCCCCAGAACTGTGGCTTTGGGTTCCCCCGTCTCCCTAAGTTGCCCTTCTGAGGGGCTGCCCTTGACCCTGGGGTCCCTACTTCTCCCTCTTTGGTCACGGTCAAGTGCTGGCCCCAGTCAGCTGTGGCTCTTGGGACCGCTGCTTCTGGAAGATTCCCCCGTTCTCCACCCAGCCAGGAGTTACCCAAAGAGAAGCTGGCGGGAAACTTACCCCAAACTCTGTCACGAGGATGTCGGTGATGCTGCCCAGAACAGTCACAAAGTCGAAGATGTTCCAGGCATCGCGGAAATAATTCTAGAATGGGGACCCACAAGACAGGGATGCCAACCCAGGGCTCCATGCCCAGCTGCCACGGCCAGCCCCGGGGTACATTAGGGGAACAGCTGCTGATCAACCCGAGTGCCCACAGCACTTATGGTCATTCAAATGGCAAAATGCTGTGTGGGCTGCTCAGTATCATCTCCTCTGAGTTCCCCCTCCCTGGGACCGCACAGCTCTCCCGGCCCCAGAGGGGGGCCTCTGCAGCCCGAGTCAGTTCTGCTAGAAAGAGGGCTACCCTGTGGGCTTGCCTGTCCCTCTGATACATCTGACGGCTCCCTGACACCCCAGATGCTTTATAAATGATGTCACTGGGAGCCTCACGTAGACCTTTGGAGCAAAGGATTATCAAGCATTTTTTACAAGGCGACTGAAGCTCAGTGAGGCCACTCGCCCATTTAAGGTGAACAGCATGGACGTGAAGAATCAGGATTTGAACCCAGGCCTGGGTGAGTCCAGAGTTTGTGTTCAAGACCCCACTCGTTATAGCACGCTTGCTAAGAGTGGGTTTTGGGTTCATATCCCCGCTTTGCTACCATCGTGCTGTGCAGCTCCGGGCCAGTGACTTAACCTCTCTGTTCTTCCACTACCTAATCTGAAAAAGGGAGATAGTAACAGGCACAAAGGCCTTCCCAGCACACAGAAGGCTTCACCTCCTGGTCCCCTTCATGGTTCTGTGGGGCCACGTGTCTCGTTATAGCCAGTGGGTTTTGAGCAGAGATGGTATGAACCACCTCCTGGCCAGTGTCGGACTCACCAAACTCTTTTAAACCTGGGCTTGGTGACTGTCCATGTTCTACGTGGTGGCTGCTCTGTGGGCCTGGGTCCCTGTGTAACTATGAGGCAAAGAGCCCCCTCCCTGCTGAATCTCAACAAAACATTTGTTGACCGAAGTGATTGAGATATGGGGATTGTTTGTTTCTGCATGTAAACTTGATCTATCCTGACTGGCACAGCCCCGGGCAGGGTGCTGGCTCGATTGGGTCACGCAGGGACAGCACACTGCTGTGAAAATGCTGAAATGTTCCCCACGGTTTGAGCTCATGCTGAGCAGCACCTTTGTCTGAATCCAAGGGTCTAGTTGAAAGAGACATCCCTGCCCTCAAGGCTCAAGGCGACCACACGACATGTAGGCCTTCCCAGCATCCTACAAAGCAGAGGCCAGCAATGGGCTTGGGTCCCCTTCTGAGGGATCAGTTCCTCCCCTGAGTGTCTGACCCTGTGGCAGCCCCTCTGCCTCAGAGAGAAGAACCCAGGCTTTGGAGTTGTGCTTTCCAAGATCAAATTCTTTCAGCCTGTGAGAGTTCAATGTCCTCGGAGTTGGACTAGTTGGGCCTTAGAGCCCCCTCCTGGAAGCCAGGGGAATAACAGCAATCAGATCAGGAATGTGAATGCAAGCGTGAAGTTTGGTTATACAGTAGGTGCTCAATGAATGGATGCTATTTTATACTCAGCTGAAAGGAATTTGGGTTCTACTGGCCCTTTTGGTGTTTTTGTAGATGCTGCTAGGGCCCTGACCACCTCCCCTCATATTGTGACTACATACCTTCAGTTACTCTGCCCCGGGGCATCCTCTGGTTGCAACTTTGCTGGGAAATTAACAGCACCCCAGGGAGCAGCCCTTGACTCTGGCTGGTGGGCACTGGGGGATAAATACCCCAGCTCTCTCCTCTCCTCAAGTGAAAGGACTGTGAAGTATGTGCTCTCTGCTGCCTCCTGTTGACCATCAATGGAACTGTTTCCCATAATACACCATGTACTGGCTGCCTTCTGGCTCCTGCCTCACTCCCCACTCCCCACGCTGAACTTCCTGGGCTTTTCAGATAAATTCCTTGCACTCAATCCTTATCTCAAGCTGTGTTCTGGGGAGTCCCAGTGAAGGCAACTTTCTAGGTGTCTGGCCACAGGCCTCAAGCCCCTGGACTAGAAAGCTCCCCCCATTGCCTAAATTGCACATGGTGAACTTGGGGCTTCATCTAAACTGGTGAGAGAAGCTCCACACCCATGGGATGGTTAGGGGTGGGGGAGATAGAGCCCCAGCCCTCGGGCAGAGCCACTTTCATTACCAGAAGATGGACTGGGGATTCAGAAATTGCACAGCACAGCTGCATTGGGCAGGTCCCGTGCCTGAGCTCACACCACGCTCCCCTCAGCCCTGGGAGGCTGGCATACAGCACTCCTATCTGGTAGAGTTGACTCGCTTGAGGCCTGGTAGCTAGAAAGAGGCTGGGGCAGGATTTGCACCCGAATGCGGGCACGCCAGAGCCTGATCCCCGTCCCCCACGCATGTCCTGCCATCCATTCTGGTGGCAACCCCAGGACCACAATGCTGAGTTGGTGCCACTGCTCAGGATGGAGGGTGCCTCCCCCGCCTGCCTGATGTTCAGCACAGGACCTGACAGCCCAGGGTGTCTCTTGGACTTGCCTGGGCTATTTGTTAAAGATATAGATTCCAGGGGCACCTGGGTGGCTCAGTGGGTTAAGCCTCTGCCTTCGGCTCAGGTCATGATCTCAGGGTCCTGGGATCGAGCCCCACAGCGGGCTCTCTGCTCGGTGGGGAGCCTGCTTCCCCCTCCCTCTCTGTCTGCCTCTCTGCCTACTTGTGATCTCTGTCTGTCAAATAAATAAATAAAATCTTTAAAAAATACAGATTCTGGGGCCCCCATCTGATCAAGGGAATCTGAACTTCTGGGGTTGGCTTGGGGGGCACCATTCAATTTTAAGAAATCTCCCCAAGTGGTCCTAACAGGTAAGAGGGTTGGGAGCTTCTGCCTTGGAGGAGAAGGGGTGGGGGTGACGAGCCTTCCTGTGACCCTTCCTGGCATTTAGGGGGCACTCCACACCAGGCTCCACTCTCGCTTTATCTAGACACACTTGATCTGTGCTCTGTGCTGGGGTTTGCACGGGCTCTTATGAGGAAGAGGAAGAGGACGGGCCCTCGCGATGGTAGGGGGTGCTGACACAGCCGGGATGTGATCTGAATTGAGGGCTCTCTGGTCCCAACAACGACACTCTTTGCCACCTCAGGAAGCCAAGTTGAGGAGCCAGCCTCCACCCCACTGAGAGCCTGGCTGCGGCCACCAACTGTAGACCATTCTCCTCAGGGAGGTGGACTCAGTGGCTGGTGGGGAGGAAGCCACCTTGTATCGAGTCTGAGCTTGGCCACTCACTGGGGGAGCTTCTTGAAGTCACCCCAACACACAACCCCACCAGTTCAGGCTTTCTTCACTTTTTTTGGCTCTGAACCTCCTTGGCTCCCTGGGAAGACCTTCTTAGAGGAAGCTTTGTAAATGCATAAAACAAAATACCCAGGATGACAAGGGCCCCTGTTTTCTTAAAATATGCTGATCATGGTATTTTTTTCAATGATCTAATTAATTAATGCACTTCTTCGTTAACACACTACATAACTGAGAGTCACCAGCATTTGAAGTGAGGATGAACACTAAAGGAATTTGGAGGTGCCTGCGATCTCTTACCACGCCCCATGAAAACGTCTGATTTTTATCGGGGACCCAGGCTGTACTGAGGGTTACATGGCCGGGGGGCTGTTTGCCTTCAAGATGGAAGGAAATGTGAAAGTCCGGTCAGCGGCTTGTGGAAAATAAAGATGTGGATTTGTTTTTTTTTCCCCTATCTGATTTCGCACACACTCCCCACCCCGACCCCAACCCCTTTAGGGATGAATGGGCCTCCGGCTAAGACCTCCTGTATTAGTGGGAGATGAAGGCAAGCGAATGGGGCCCAGACTGCATCTAAAAAAAAAAAGGCGGGGGGCGCCTGGGTGGCTCAGTGGTTTAAGCCTCTGCCTTCAGCTCGGGTCATGATCTCAGGGTCCTGGGATCGAGCCCCACTTCGAGCCCCACATCGGGTTCTCTGCTCAGCAGGGAGCCTGCTTCCCCCTCTCTCTCTGCCTGCTTGTGATCTCTTGCTCGCTCTCTCTGTCAAATAAATAAAATCTTAAAAAAAAATAAAAAAGAAAGGCAGGGGTGTGTGTGCCTGTGTGGCTTTGTAGGTTAAGCCTCTGCCTTCGGCTCAGGTCATGATCTTGGGATCCTGGGATCAAGCCCCGCATTGGGCTCTCTGCTTGGCAGGGAGCCTGCTTCTCCCTCCCCCTCTGCCTGCCTCTCTGCCTACTTGTGATCTCTGTCTTTCTGTCAAATAAATAAATAAAATCTTAAAAAAAAAAAAAAGAAAGTCAGGGCCATCCGTGGAACACACAGCTTAGGGCACAGGACACACAGCAAGGGCACAAATCATCTCTGTTGTGTTTGGATGTCTGCCTGCTGCCTCCCTTATAAAATGTACGTATTTCTGTGGACTGTGGTTTAGAACGGCTGGAACGCCATGGACTTGGCCTGTCTGGATCTTGCTTTCCTTAAAGCGAATGGTAATTATGCCCACCGCTTTGGATCTCTTCAAGGAATGACTGCAACAGGACGGGCAGAGGACGCAAGAACCCTCAAATGTTGGGTCTCGTTGGTGTCACTCGGCAAGTGTGCAAACGCCTCCGTGGGGTCTGTGGGCACTGGAGGGATGCTCGTGCCACTGCTGGGGTTGGGGGTCCTCGGGCAGGTAGGGAGACCAACGCCCAACACCCAGTGCCTCTCCGGGCATCCCCCCACAACCCACGGCTCTAACCCCAAGGCCGTGCTTACCAGAATTCCAAAAGCCATGACTTTCAGCACACATTCCAGAGAGAAGAGGGAGGTGAAGACGATGTTGAATACTCTCAGTGCGTTTTCATAAGCCACCGAGGCCCCATAGAACTGGAGAAGGGAGGAGGAAAGACAGTGGAGTCAGCGGGCAGGGTGGAGGCTGGGGAGGCAGGCGACTATCCTGTCCCAGGGCAGGTGGGACTTGGACACTGGGCTTCCCGACATCCTGTGGAGGCGACCCAGGCCCCAGGCAAGCCCTCTGTGGGCTAGGCTAAACTTTTCATAGCAAAACAAGCACTTTCTTGAGTCCTGCCTTAGCATCCCAGATCCTAGGACTGCCTGCCTGATGGCACTTCTGGTGGGATGCAGGAGGACGTCTGTAGCATCTTTCTGCAGGACTTTCTGGTTTTTTGTTTTGTTTTTTTCCCCCTTCAGATCTCTCTCTCTCTTTAAATCCTTACCTGTGAACTCCCATAAGATGACTCCCCAGCCCAAGACTTAGAACACCTCCAGGACCCCCAAAACTTTCCTTGTATGCCTTTCCAGTCAGCAGTCCACCCCAGAGGTAACTTCTATTCTGACTCCGTCTGAACTCTTCTTGCCCAAACTGTTTAATTAGGTTCCAGTTTATAACCTTTAGTTCTGAGTACCAGGTTACAGGAGACAGGGCAGGAAGAGGAAGAGGTTACAGTTCGCCACGAGAAAACCAAAGCACCCAGAGGGGGGACCATTTTCATTCAACTCCTCTGGTTTCTTCAAGAAGTCAACAGTATGGGGAACGAAAAGGATGGGGGAAGATAGAGATTTAAAAGACAAAAACCAGAGAAAACGTGTAGCCATTTGGATTTTGGCTCAAAAACAACTCATGGGGCACGTGGGTGGCGTGGTTGGTTAAGTGTTAGACTCTTGATTTCAGCTCAGGTCATGATCTCAGGGTTGTAAGATCAAGCCCCATGTCAGGCTCTGAGCTCAGTAGGGAGTCTGCTTAAGATTCTCTTTCTCCTTCTCCTTCTGCCCTTCCCCACTTCTAAAAAACAAACAAAAACCCAACTTGTGCTGTAAAAGACATTTTGGGGACAATTCAATACGTATCTTAGAGAATTATCACTCATCTTGTTGAGCATAAGAATATGTAGGAAGGGGCGCCTGGGTGGCTCAGTGGGTTAAGCCTCTGCCTTTGGCTCAGGTCATCATCTCAGGGTCCTGGGATCAAGCCCCACATAAGGCTCCCTTCTCAGCAGAGAGTCTTCTTCTTTCCCACTCCCCCTTCTCCTGCTCTCTCTAATAAATAAAATCTTAAAAAAAACCACATTTTATTTATTTGATGGGGGGGCACAAGTAGGCAGAGCAGCAGGCAGAGGGAAAGGGAGAAGCAGGCTCTATACTAAGCAGGGAGCCTGATGCAGGGCTTGATCCCAGGACCCTGGGATTATGACCTGAGCCAAAGGCAGCTGCTTAACTGACTGAGCCACCCAGATGCCCCTCTAATAAATAAAACCTTAAAAAAAAAGAATATGTAAGAAAACTTCTTAGAAATACATACTGAAGAATTTAAGGGGAAAATACTGTGGTGTCTATCATTTAAAATAATTTAAAAAATAGATGAAATGTCCAGAATGGGTAAATCCATAGAAACATAATGCAGAATGGTGGTTGCTGGAGGCTGGGGGAGGGGCCTGGGGTAGGGGTGGCTGGTCATGGGGATGGGGGCGGTCCCTTTTTGAGGCCATGAAAATGTTCTGGAAATAGGGAGAGATGAGGGTTGCTCAACCTGGTGAATGTACCATTGAACTGCACACTTTGAAATGGTTAATTTTACGTGACGTGAATTTCACCTCAAGAAAACAGAGAAAGTAGATGAAGCACACTTAGAACCGTGCTCACAATGGGCACCTCTGGGTCCTGGAGACTAGGTATTCACGAGGGTGGGGTCTGGGGACCCGTGGCCCCAGCATCCTGGGGGATCCTGACTTGGAATGTCAGGATCCCAGCCCGGATCTGCCGAACCGAATTCTGCGTGTTAACGGGACCCCCAGATGCTCCGTGAACACACGGCAGCCCGAGAAGCGCTGTGCTATACTATTCCTTTCTCTTTGGAACTGCTCATGATTCTGACAATGAAAACATAAAAGAACTTGCTTATGGGGAAGCGTTTCAAGCAAAAATAGCCACTGCTTGTTTGCCAATCCAAAAATGAAAAGCTTAAACATCGAGTGTTTTTGGAGTGTCGAGAGCTGTGCTCGTGTCTTTGCCTCAATGTCCTCATTCAATCCTTGTCCCCACCCGGGGACGGGAGGAAATGTGCTATTATGATCATCCCCATTTCATTGACGGGGAAACTGAGGCCCGAGTGTTGCTGGTCCCTTGTGCAAAGTTAAATGCTGAGATAAATGGCAGAGCTGGGCTTATATCCGGCCCTTTGGTCTCCAAACCACAGGGTGAGACGTTCTGACTATTCACCCTGAAGAGGTTCTGTGGCCCCAAGAGTTGCAAGGTCCTTGCCTGCCCCTCCTTCCAACCCGACGCTGATATGGCACATAGGATCGCTGATGCCTGCAAAGAAACGTGCCTTGTGCAGTCATGGGAGGTCAGGAATGGCTTCCTGGAGATGCAGGTGGAAGGAGCTGGCCAGGCCGAGGAGTGGGAACCGTGTGTCCAGCAGAGGGAACAGCCGGAACAGAGGCTCTGCGGCGGTGATGGAGTGTAGTCTGCCTGGGAAACTTGGGGCACATGGCCCCAGTGGGCCAGAGGAGGGCGGGTGTGAGGGGCGGGCGCCCATGGGGCTTAAGCAGGCTGGGGGCTCACCTTCATCATGAGCACGATGGTGTTGAGAGCGATCATGGCCATGATGGTGTACTCGAAGGGCGGGGACACCACGAACTGCCACATTCGGTACTGGAAACTCTGCTTGTTCTGGGGCATGTGTCGGGTCAGCGGCTTGGCACTGATGGCGAAGTCGATGCAGGCTCTCTGCAGGAGAGAGGCCGGTGGTATGAGGGCCAGGGGTAGGAGGGCACCCTCCATCTCACTGGCCACGGCTCTCGGGCACATCTGCTCGAGCCTGTCCCCAGCCGGGATTCCCCACTCCCGGAAGCCCTTCACCAGACCACTTTCTTCTGCCAGCAGCTGCAACTCCTTGAGAAGTCACCGTCTGCCTGATCTTGCACTAACATGCCCCTCGTGACCTCCCCGAATCCCTGCAGCAAACACGGGAAGTGGGTACTCTCGATAACCCTACTGTGCAGGGGAGGAAAACAGAAGATCAGAGAGGTTAAGCCCCTTGCCTGACGTGGTACAGCTGCCAAGTGGGCCAAACCTGAACCTGAACCAGAGTCTGATTTGAAGTCTGACCGTTCTTTCCTACTGAATATTTTGCTTCTTCTCCTCCTTCGCTTTGAGGGAGGGAGGAATAATGGCTGCTTAGTCTTAGGGGCCAACCGAGCAGAGGAAGGTTGGATTTCAGGTCCTCTGCCTAGCTTGGATGATTCTAGAAGGGCAAAGAGCCAGGTCTGTCCTCTCTGGAGGACTGGATTTTCATTCATAAATATCCACCACTCTGCCCTCGGGGAGATCATACTCCCTCCTACTGACATCAGACATTGATGTGTGACTTGCTCTGGCTAATGAGATGTGGACAGAAGGGACACGTGTCCCTTCTGGGCACACAGCACAAAAATTGGACCGGGGTTTGCCATTCTCTCTTCTTGATCTGCAGAGACTCAGAGGGTAACCAGAGTAAAGATGATGTGGACCAGAGCCCCCCGGGGACATGTTGTGTTTAGCAAGAACTCCATCAAACCCTTTGTGGGTATCTGGCGCTTAGATTCTGGAGTGGCAAAGCTATTCCAAACTGACTGAAACAGATACCTGCTGTCGGTGTGTTTTCCTCTGGGGACCCCAGGATGGGCTGCCCTGCAGACGGGATGCCGCTGTGCCCTCCCCAGATGCCCCCAAAAGCTGTTTCCTCGGTGTGTGTGTGTGTGTGTGTGTGTATGTGTGTGTGCATGCGCGTGTATGGGGGGTGTCCTCAATTTTTAAACAAGGGATGCAGGCGGGAAATAGCACCTCATTTTTCTCCAGGCTGTATTCCTCCATCATCTTGTCCCCCTGCTCCTGGAAGGTGATGATGATCAAGGCCACAAAGATATTGACAAAGAAGAAGGGGAAAACCACGAAGTAGACGACGTAGAAGATGGACATCTCCATGCGGTACCCGGGGCTGGGGCCCTGGTTCTCAAAGGTGGCGTCCACGGAGTGCTTGAGGACCCTATGAGGGGTGGGGTAGGGAGAGGGGGCAAGTGGGTGGGTCACAGGAACGGAGGGAGATGTTAAGAGAAAACAGCAAAGAGATGAGAGGAGTCATTGTTTTCAGATGCCAATTACTGTGGTGACTTTATAAAGCCATACGTCTTCCCACTTCCTTTGTCTGCGGGGAGGGTTGAAAACAGTGTCAGTTACCTTCACCAATGCATCTGGAGGGTTATTAAGCGCTGGGCATGATTTTATTTATTTTCTCGGCCACCCTCTCAGGGAGGTTACACTGGCTCCCTTTTGCACATGAGGAAATTGAGGTTTAGCAATTTAAAGTGACTTCCTGAAGTTCACCCACTAAGGTCTGGCCAAGCTGGGATGGGAAATCAGGTTGGTGGTGATGGATGGGAGGGTATATAGGGTCATGGAGGCAGATATGAGTGTGTGGGGGGGCATTTAAGCACAGCTGGTGGTGGGAGCCAAGAAGGGGTAGTGGGGATGAACGCGGGTGTGTATGTGCATAGCTGCTCTGAACAGTTGCACAGATTGTACACTGCTCAAGGGTTCTGTGCCTAAGGGGTGCCATTCATACTGTAGACATGATAGATTTGTGTATTTATGATGACAACTTTTGGGCAGGTGGCCATGAAATACCTCATTTGAACAAAACCATTAAGTATATTGCAATGATTTTCTGCCAGATGGAAGTGAAGTCTGCTGAGGAAGGGCTGTCTAAAAAATTTTCTCCAAGGTGCCGTAGGGGCTAGCACTGGCCCCATGTAAGTGGGTACTGAGTGTGTGAGTGGGTGGGTGGAAAGGCACATGAGGGCTGTGTGTTTCCTGAGAGCAGGAGGGAGGGGGGCGAGGATGATGAGGGCACACTGGAGTCAACTTGCATTTCTGCGACCTCTGAGAGGAGGACCAGGACTTGGGTGAGGAGAGTGAGGCACTTGCCTTGGACACAAATTAAGGAGGTGCCAAACCTCTCAGTCATCAGGAGAAATAGCATTTTACTGCAATATTTAAGCAAATCATAACAAATGCCAAAAAGACCTATGATGAAAAAAAAATTAACATTTTAAGTAAAGACCGGTCCGTCTAGCCCTGGACTTGCGCACGATTCAGCCTCACCCCGGCCCTTGCCCTGTTCTGGGTGAAGAATGATCCTGTGGTCAAAGGGACTTGGGAAATGTCATGTCCACACACTCTGGTCCTGGAGATCTGCGCTCACCGGCACAGGAAGGGTTAAGAGATGTGACTGCCTGTGTCTGGGGAGCCTTCCTGCAAATTAGAAGCAATGTCCGCTCCACAATCAGGGTCTAGCAGAGGAGCCCAGCGAGGGCTGGGTTCCTGCCCCACAGGCCCAGCTGCACGTGCAGGCCGGCGTTCCGGTGACAGCCCCTCACGCCCCTAGCGGGGTCTCCACCTTGGGAAGCCAGGAGCCAGCCTCTCCTCCGCCAGGCCTTCCTCAGCACTGGGCTCTCGGACCCTCCCCCGTCCTGCTCCCTGGCCGCCCCCGCCCCCAGCTCCTCCGTGGGGCTCTCTCGTGGGCCACTCACTGTGGCCAGCCTTCTCCCGTGGACACGGTGAAGAGAGTCAGCAGAGCCCACAGCACATTGTCATAATGGAACTCGTATTTCTTCCACTGTCTGTCCCGTGCCTTCACCTCGTTCTTCTCGTAGAGGAGGTACTTGCCGCTGCCACAGAAAATGGGGGCCATGAGTAAACAGAAGAAGGGGACGCTCATCTTCAGCAGTCAGAGATAGGAGGAAGAGGGGACCACCAGCCCCCATTGTGTCCCTCAGCCCAGGCAGCAGCCTCTGATGGGTCTCCCTGACATCTGTGTGCGTCCACTTGGAGACAAACCCCCACACGAGGCCAGACTCAGGACCAAGCACTCTCTTCCAACACAAGAACTTCCGGTCCTGCGGGTGGGAGCCTCAGGCTTGGGGGGTTGGGAGCAGGGCACGAGAGAGGCACACCTCTGGGTTCCTCAGGCTGGAGGGGGCGACTCCTGCTCCATTTCAGGGCAGGACACAAGGCTCAGCCCCAGACACGTGGCCAAGTGTATGGGGTCCTTCCAATGTCAAGACCCAGCCACCAAAATAAGAGGCTGCCATTCCCTGCCTAGTCAGGTTTTACACCAGCGATGGTAAACTTTACAGGGAGCTTAGTTAAAGGCTCAGCAATTTCTATCACGAGGCTGACCCAAAGATGGGGCGACTTCTGGTCTACAATTTCTCCGCCACGACTCCAAAATCTAGAAAATTATGAAAGCTGAACACTTTTCTCTTAAGTCAGGCGTGGCAAGTTATGACCCGCAGACCAAATTTGCACGTGTTTTCTGTATGGTCCACAAAGTGAGAACGGTTTTCTACCTCTTTCAGTGGTTGAAAACAAATCGAAAGAATGCATTCGTGACAAATTACATTTGTCCGGCATTCAAATTTTTCACTTCTAGAAATAGGAACACAGACATGCCCTTTTGTCCCCGTGTTGTGTGGCTGCTCTGCATTAGGACGAGAGGGGACACAGGCTGCCGGGGGCTGTAGACCCCACAGAGGCCAAGCACGTAGGATCTGGCCCCTGGCAGACAAAATTTGTCCACCTCTGACCTAATTTGTTTGGCAATGAAACCTGACCCGACTGGACGTGAAGCTCTTTACCCTTGTCATTTGTCCCATTTGGTGCAAACAGTTGCATGGTTCCAAAAACAAACAAACAAACAAACAAACACAAAAAGATACACAAAAACAAAAAATCGGTTTGATTACAGGGATGCCTTAGACCCAGCAGCTGAAGGTGTGACTGAAGTCCTATGTGTAACTCGGACTATTTGATCTTTCTAAAATCGCAAAACATTTTCACTTTGAAACGCCATCTGCCGGTAAAGGTTTTCCAAAAAGGGAACGTGGACGAGTATGAATAGCCCTCACGTGACAAAGGTGGGGACCTCACCTTTGTCACGTGACAAAGGTGGGGACGAGTATGAATAGCCCTCAGGGGACAAAGGTGGGGACAAAGGAGGAGTTTCCAAGCTCGGGGCGCTTCTGGCGCCTCCCCGCCCCTCCCCCCGCCCGCCCCCGCGAGGACACGGAGAGCAGAGACTCACCGGCAATCTTTCTCGAACTCCTTGGACTCGTCAGTGCAGTGGAAGAACTTGCCCTTGAACAGCTGCACGGCCACCACAGCGAAGATGAACATGAACAGCATGTAGACGATGAGGATGTTGAAGACGTTCTTGAGCGAGTTCACCACACAGTCGAACACGGCCTGGGGAGGGGGGCGGAGGGCGGAGAGGAGAGAGGGCATGAGGGGCTGCGGGCCTGCCCGGCCTCCACCTCCAGCAGTCCGTGGTACCAACGTGTGGCCAGTTCGCCCACGTTCCATCTCACAGACAAGGCCTTTCCCGTTGATTCCGCGTCCCTGCCTCCCCTCTCCCCGGCCCTTCCCTCCTTCTCTCTCCCTTCCTTCTGCCCACTGAGCAGTAGGGGGCGCTCCGGCTTTGGGAGCTGACCTCCCGGACCCAGGAGACTCCGTCCTGGGCGAGATGGAATCTTTCCAGCATCTCCCAAAGAAGGCAGGGGTTCCGCTCGCAGCGTCTCCCACCCCGTTCTGCTTCTAACCAGAGTGGGTCCTAACCACAAGTGGGTAAGGGTCCAGCCCGCTGTCATTACTGGCCAGCTTTCCCCGGGGTGTGGCGGGGGCGGGGGGAGCGTGCATAGCTTTCACGGGGGCTTGGGGAGGGGGCTGCCACCCAGAAAAGTTGAAGAACCACAGCACCGAATAGGGCTGGACTGCATCGCACGTGTTTCAGCGCAAGCTTTCCTGCCCAAAGGGCTGCCACATATCTGGGAGCACAAGTACCAAAGTCATGGGGGAGGGGCACATCTGGGCGACGGAGGACGTTCCTTTAGGTCCTGCAGGAGCCCAACGCTAAATCGTGCTCCACTGCACAGTAACAAAGTTACTCCCTTTCCACTTTTCCCTTCATTCCTTTTGGGTGAAGGAGAAAGTCTTGCTCTGTTGCTACTGTTAGCACCTAACCCTGATACTTTTCTTTTTTTAACCTGGGAAGAGCAAGCACCCGTGTCCGAAGCCTTTTTCAGGCAATCTTTTGGGCTGGATTTTAATAACCGTGTCTTTTGGGGGGAATGTATTTAGTTTTACCTTCTGTTAACATTGGGTTCCGGTTTTCCAATTTGAGAACCTTGGCATAGAATTTCCTTTTAAAATACATTCATTTAAATTAAAAAAAAAAAAAAAAGCAAGGACTTTAACATGAAGCAGGAGACAATACAGGTGGTCCTCAGGTGGAACATCAGTGGAAAAGGTGTGTTTGAATGACTAGGTTGCATTTCCTTTTCTTTTCTCCCGTTTCTCCTGAATGACAAGCTTGAGAAATACTGGTTCATACTATTTTGGAACGGGAGATAATAGAGCCTAGAACAGACTGGTGAAAAGTAAAAAGTTGTGTGGGAGCAGAAACCCAGTTTCTGGCTTCCCACATTATGGTTGTGCCCTATTTTATCCATATGATGTCCTCCTGTGAATTAGGAAAAGGGATCTCCACCTCAAGACATTTTATCTAATGGAAAACTGTCACAATACAGATTTTGTTAGACCAACTCACTTTACTGCCATCTGCTGGAAAGTTCTAATAATAAGTATATCCTTATATGACCGATGTGATGTTATCAGCACCCCTTTCAATGTCGTGTTCTTGAGCAGCATGCAACCTGCTCAACTGTACATGGCAACCCAGACAGGTCTCCCACATGCCCCAATCTCACCTTGAGCTTTGGCAACCGCTTGATGGTTTTAAGAGGTCGTAGCACCCGGAGGACTCGGAGGGATTTAATTGTGTTGATGTCCTTTCCTTTGCTATTGCCACTGTGGAGGGATGTTAGGGTACGGAGAGGGGAAGAGAGGGAGCAGAAGTCAGTCTGGGTAGTGGGTGGCCCACAACTCCATGTGACCCCCCCACCCTCTCAGGCCTAAGGGTCTGGGGGGAGCCTGGCACAGTCCTGCCCTTTCTTGGGAAGAGTGGTAAGCATCCCTGCTATGTTTGAACTCAAGAGGTAATCAACAGATGGCCTTCCGTGGTTCTTGTCTCAAGATTTGTTAAGGTCCTCCACCACTTGACTGGGCGTGAGTAGCTGTAGGGGTGGCAGGGGGATGCTCAGACCTAGCAGAGGAGAGCTGGCTGCCCTTGTATGCTGACTGGGGGTGGTCTTGGTGGGCTCTTCCAACAGGATTCAGGAAATACTTAATGTGGTCCTCCCCCAGTATTCCCTGAGCCCACAAGAAAGGAAAGAACCAGACTTCAGATGCCCATGTTGAACCTCTGCCAGGGTCCCTTAGCCCGTCTTTCCAGAGAGCTGCATAGAGCTTTAGTCCAGGGTCTACTGGACTTGAGCCTTTGCCCTACGGCCCTTGCAGATGCCTTCCTACCCTTACCCAGCCATGATGTGGGTCCCCCAAGAGGAGGGCATTGGGTGCAGCCATCAAGGTCTTGTGGTTAATAGAACTCACCATCTACCCAGTCTCCCAAGTCAGAAACCCAAGTGTCACATTCAGCTTCCTGTCCTCCATCCCCAATGGGTTACCCCCATAACATCTCCATCATCGTCCCTGGCCACCATCTTATGCTGGACTCTCGTTACCCATTTCCCACTCCCCCACACCCTCACTCCCTGTCTCTCTCTCCTTTGATCTTTTCTTTTTTTTTTTTTTTTTTTTTTTTTTTTTTTTTTTTAAAGATTTTATTCATTTATTTGACAGAGAGAGAGATCACAAGTAGGCAGAGAGGCAGGCAGAGAGAGAGGAGGAAGCAGTCTCCCTGCAGAGCAGAGAGCCCGATGCGGGGCTCGATCCCAGGACCCTGAGATCATGACCTGAGCTGAAGGCAGCGGCTTAATCCACTGAGCCACCCAGGCGCCCCTCCTTTGATCTTTTCTGCACACAGTGATCAAAGCCAATGACCATTTCGCTCCCCTCTCAGAATCCTTCTGGAGCATCTGAATTACAAGAAGTGGGAACTTCGGGCGCGGCACTCAAGGCTCTTGGAAATCTAGCCCAACTTACATTTACCTTTGCATTCCCATCGACTGTGACACACCCCAAACCCCAGCCACACTCTTTGGTCTCCCTCTGCTTTTGCACATACTGTTCCTGCTGCTAGAAATGCCCTTCCTCCACCTCTCCATTCACAGGACCACGCAGTCCCCAAAGCCAAGTTAGGTGGTCCTTTATCTGACAGCCTCCCCTGATTAATCGCTGGGTTTTACCAGCCCCTCCTGCTGCTCCAGTCACCTTTGCTTCTGTCTTTGGCTTCAGGCTTTAGACTGATAACCCCTCAAAGGCTCGAATTGTGATTTATTCATCTACGTGTCCATTTTCCCTTTTATCTTGGTTCTTGTTCCAGCCCCCATCATGTGCCTGGCGTGTGGTCTCAGGACGCCCGTGAATGATCTAGATCAGAGTTCTTTGAGGGTCCTGCAGTGAACATCTCTCTCCCTCGTTACCTCGTGGGTCACATGGAGAGCTATCCCAGGGACTCCCACCATGATGTGTCTGGGTATCTGGGCACAAAAACAACCTATCTTTTAGATCTCCTTTCTCTCATTTTTCGGGGAATAAAGAGGAGAACTGGATGTTATCCTGCAGGGCACAGCTGTGCTCCGGGATTCAGCTGCAACCTGTTTTTCCCTTTTTAAAGCCAAGGTCATCATTGTTATCTCAAGGCTGTGCCCCGGAAATGACACATGTCAAGAGAGTCACTGAGGTAATGTGAGGCAGAACAGGGACACAATTAAATAATTAGACCACACAGGGAAACCAGCGACTTCTTCTTCAAGAATGTCTTAGGCCTTTTGCTTTGGTAAGAGTGGAAGGTCTCCGAGATGTGTTAGGAGATCTGTAATGTTTCCCTAACACTCACTAATTTCTCTGGAATTCCTAGAAGCCAGCTTGAATGTGACAAGTCACATTGTCACCATTTCATGCCTGTGGGATTCACATTTCCAGCCGTGGTTCTGTCTGAGGTTAAACAATAGTGGTTGTAACGGGATGATCTAGTTTCCCGGCAAAAACTGAAGCAAAGTTTAGACTACGTGTTGGTGAAAAAAATATCAAGCAGGTGGACATCTAGGTTGTATGTGGAACCGGCTACAATCGAAACGCTGAATGGCTGACATTTGGAAGCATGACTCCCATGGGCATATCCACTCTCTGAAAAGGACTCCCTGGCCTCCCCCTGTGGGGCCCTCTCCCCCACGAGGTACTTTGGCCTCAGGTGAGGCTGAGAAACAGTCTTGTTTATTGAGGCAGTGAGGAGCATTCCCGGCAGTTTGGGTTCTGAGCATGCAGGAATGGCTGGATCAAGGCGCGCTCACAGAAACAACCCGACTTCGAACCGGCTTTGCTGAAAGTGTAGATGCTCCTTGGGAGGCCAATTTCTCCTTTTAGAGCCCAAGTCCTGCTTGTGTGGCTTGTCCCATCTCGGGGTCTGGACACGCTTACCACTCTAGGAACCGCCCCACCACGTTCATCTGCCTTGTTGAAATCAGACCTTGCAGAGGCCCCGCTTCCCCATGTCCTTTCTATTCTCTGCCAAGAACTGGACTCATGGTGGGTCATGGTGGGAGGCAATGACCAAGACCCCTTAGGGATCCTCCTCCCCACGGAGAGACTGAGGGCGGGCTCTGGTCACTGCAAGCAACGGACGGCAGCAAAAACAGAAGGCCGTGGAAACAGGCCCAGAACCAACACAGCTGCACCAGGGCATGGAGAACAAGAGACAAAATGAGAGAGAGAGAGAGAGAGAGAAGGAGAGAGAGAGAGAGAGAAAACTTTACCGTGTACTGCTCCTGGTGAGGTGGCGTCGGAAGGAGAGACAGATCGTAAGCGGCCTCAGAAGAAAGAACACAGAACACACACATACACACGCACACACACCTGAGCGCCCCCTGCCCTGCCTGGGCACCAGGAGGATTGTGGCTCAGGCTTGTGGCTCTGGCCGACATCCAGCCTTCCATCTGGAAGCCCCCCGTCCAGTCCCCTGCCCTCGGCAGGCTCCCGGCACTGCCCAACAGCACCAAGAAAGCCAAATTTCCAAGTAGCAGGACAGCCAGAAAGTTGTCAATGACCAAAGGCAAATTCACCACTGAAGGTCACTGCCAAGAGCTGGAGAAACCCCTTTTCTCCAGAGGTTCTGGGGCTGAAAGGTCTTAGAATGGCTTGGAAATTGTGAGCTTTGGAGTCCGGGGGCACTGGGGTTTGAATCCCAGCTCTGCCCCTAATTGTCATCCTCATCTGTAAAACAGACCTTGGGGATTCTGATGCTTGATACATGGTAGCTATGGCCTTGACTTTACTCCCTAAGGTAGGAAGGAGAGGGAGGTCAGCAAAGAGTTCCAATTTGGGGTGTAGTTAGACACAGGTCTTGGGGGTCCTGAGACGAAGCTCTTGGTATCTGGCTCAGCCCTCCCACTTATCTTTGGAATCAGGCTTGGTCTCATGACAACTCTCCAACCATGGCTGGAGGTCAAGGCCAGAGGAACTTCACTGTCATCAGAAACCCTTCTACCAGGCGGGTACTCTCTGGAACTTCCTGTCTGCTGCCTCTTTCAAAGCTAGTGACCTACCCTCCTTCCTTCCTTCTTTCCACTTAACATTTTATTCAAAGTTAGTGATATTTCTAAATGCAGAATGGTTTAAATGTCTACAGATATTTCCGCTGGATTTTTCCTGCCCCCCTCCAACCTTTTGATTTCATCTTCCAGGTTCTCAAAGCTCCATGTATCTAGGACTTATCATATACATGGAATCGTGTAGATTCTCCTCTGCGAATTACGACAGATCTTTCAATGATAGTCATTTCCGCCTGACCTCCTGACTTTAGGTGTAAAACGTGAGCCTTCTGAATGTCACTATGTTTGCCTGTGGGAAGGTGGCACCATCATGCCTGTTTTCCAGATGAGGAAGCTGAGGCCCAGAGAGGGAGAGTGACTTGTCTAAGGTCACACAGCTTGGAAGCGGCAGACTGAGATTCAAACCCCGGTTCGTGTATCTTGCACTCAAGTCTTCTTTTCCACTTTTGTCACACACAAGAAAAATAATGCCTTCAGTGCAGGGGCTGGGTTGAGGATGGGATTAAAAATGCGGCAGCCCGAGGGCTCCTTCTTTGGCTTCCTGGCAGTTCGGCTCCTGAGCATGCAAGAGAAGCTTGATCAAGGCGTTCTGCCAGTTGTGCTGGCCTGCCTTGAGGGAGGAGTGGCAGCACCAGATGGACTCTTGGCAGTGAGGGCAGGATCACGATCTACCAGCTGCTGAGACATGTCAGTTGGCCACCCCGATGCATGGGCACAGAGCATGAGATCACGTGTGACGGCTCATGAGATGGTGTGTTAATGGTGGTTGCGTGGACACGGCACACAGTCGGTGGAAGGAGCAGGACACACACACACATACACACACACAGATTCGGGTGAGGTGCAGGAGGGGTGGGGACTGTCAGCAGAGCTTCAACACATCCCTTGGAGAACCACAGGGATAGTTTTCCTACATCTGAGACGGGGCCACGATCACAGCAGAATCCTTGCCTCCTCCCCAAAAGGCCAGAACAGCAAGATTCTTTTCAAGGAAGAAAGGAGCAGCCTTGTGCCCTCTTCCCCGGGCTTTCGAGGAACCCAGGGTGGCTAAGCGGTCAAGTGTCCTTCTGCTGATTTGTGAAAGCTTCCACGTTCACAGCTGCGAGATGGGCAGCAACCTTGAATCTGTCGGTTGAGCTCCACCTTAGCGATCCTGCCAGATTCACCTCTGGGCCTCAGTTTCCTCCTCTACAGAATGGGAACAATGAGACAACTTCCCACAGGAGGTTGCTTGTGGGGATTAATTATATGGAGGCTGTGATGGACTATTTAGTCAAAATTTTCAGCTTTATGGGGAAACTGAGGCATAGAACGGCGAAGGGACGCGCATATAAGAGACAAACTAGGTAGACTTGCAGGAGGCTCTTTCTAAAGCAGTAAGACTAATTAACACCTCTTGGGGGTCTCAGCCTTGTCTATGAGGAGATGGACACTGGACTGATAAATTGAGTTAAAAGACCAGAAAGGAAAGAAGCAAAGGACTCTGGGACCTCTGAGACCCTCAGAGAACCTCTCACTCCTACCAATGTGATATCCATGTAGTAACAAGAAAAGATAGTAAGAAAGTCCTCATAGGGCGAGAAACGCCCTCAGGCAAAAGAGGCCAGAAAACTGCAGCCAGGGGCAGGATTCTGAGACCCTGCTGAGGAGAAAAGTAACAGCCTGAGGGCTCCTTCTTTGGATTTTGGGCAGATATAGCCCTGGGCATGCAGGAGTGGCTTGATCAAGGTGCCTGGCCAACTGTGCCAGGCCTGCAACCCTGCCTTGAAAGAGAGGTGGCAGCACCAGATGGATTCTTTGCAGCAAGGTAGGGAGGGTCTTGGCAGGGGGGTCTCAGGGTCTACCTCTCCTATCCCCATGACCATCATACAAAGGGGCTCACATGGATGTCAGCTCTCCCAAAACCCCTTGAGAGCTGGCAGCACCTGTCAGGATCCCACTGCAAAATTTCACACCCCCCAGTTCCGGCATGATCTACAAGCCCATTGAGGCTTAGAAGATGTCCTTAAATCCCAGTCTGGACCTTTTCCTTGCATACGAATTTAAAAAAAATACAAAACGGGGATTTTCAAGGTCATGGGTTGGCTGGCTTTATGCCTGTAGCAACTTCATAGAAGCAGTATAAAAGACTGACTACAAATATGCTGCCAGATTTCTGTGAGTGGTAGGCTCATTTTGAATGCCCTTGTATAATTTCATATATAAAATGAAAATTCAAAAAAAAATCAGCTCCCTCTAGCAGATTCTTTTGCAACACAAAGAATCATACTGCTGATTGATTTTTGGTGGAAAAATAATTTTGATTTTGCAAATTGTTTGCTTAAAGTAGAGCCTAATTATAGCTCCAGGGATCCTAGAAACAGCATATTGTCAACTGTAGCTCATTATGGTGAAAGTTCTCTGGTTGAAAGTCCCAAGTCTTTGGAACACCACCCCTTCCCCAAATTGTGAGGTCAAATTGGGGGATGGAGGTGAGGCAGGGCAACTGTGGGGTCCCCCTCCTTCTTACTGAAGCATGTTGGCTCCGACAGAGGTCTGGGAGGAAAGTGCCAAGGCCAAGGGTGAGCTGGTGGGCCCCTGTCATCACTTCTTTTGTTCTATACCCAGTGGTGGCCATGGAGAGCAAAATCCCCCACCCCAGGCAGAGCTGGCAAAGGAGTGGTTGTGTGTGGACAGATGGATGTGGCTGACAGGGTCCCCCTTGACCTATCATCTCCTGAGCTCTAGGAGACTTGATGGCTGCTGGGAGGACATCACCCTGGAAGACTAGAGGAAGTCTGAGCGAGGTGCCTACTAGCTTGCCCTCCCTTGCCGCAGAGGCTGTCCCAGGTCAGAATATGGTGGGGGCTGCGTCTCCTGATGCCAGAGCGCATGATGAGTGTCCCCTTTCTCTAGGCCACACAGGTTAGGTAGATGGTCAGGCCCAGGGGGCCAGGGTCAGAGTAGGGAGAGAGAGAAAGAGAGAGAGAGAGAGAGAGAGAGAGAGAGAGAGGAGAGGAGAGGAGAGAGGATATGAACCAGACAGAGGGACAGAGACAGAGAGAGACACGCATGTGCTGGGGAGGGCTGGGTAGGCAAAGAGAAACAGAGAGACAGAAGGTGATAACAGAAAAGAGAAAATGTGGGGTTGGGGAAAAAGGGAAGAAAAGGATGAAAAAGGAGAGAGGCACACAGAAAGAGGGAAGGAGGGATGGAGAGGAACATAGTAGGAGAAAGAGCAGGAGAGGCAGTTAGAGGGAAGAAGAGAAAAAGGGGTAAGAGAAAGAGGGAGAAAGAAATAGGAATGAGGGAGGGAATGGGATTTGGGACAGAAATGGAGACAGACAGCACGTGAATAATTTCCACAGGGGATAGAGTCACTCAGGCTAAGGGCAGCAAAATATTTTGGTTCCTCAGAATTGAAATTTTCTCAGGACCTAGCATGGTGCCTACCAGATACCTTGTAGGAGTCGCTCAAATACCTGATGGAGGGAGGAAGGAGCATATGTCATGATATTCTTAAATACACTTTAAAAATCTTTTTGGAAGCAACTGGTGATATCTTGGTAGGAAACAAATTGTATCTTACTTGTATTTTCCATTTCTCCAAATTCCAAGGAGGCAGATTTTTTTTCCATTTTTTTAGTTGTCAGCATTCTGCAAAATTTTTGTTTACATCCCTCATCCATTTATCTACTGAGGTTCATATTTCTTATTGATTTGTAATTGCTTTTTTATATATGAATGCCAATAGTTCTTTGTCTTATTTGTGGCAATCTTTCTCCTCTAATTCACTGCGCACTTATTTAATTTTTGAAACTTCAGAACATGTTAATAACATAGTCAAATTTTGTGTTTTTTTAAACAGTGTTTTCCATTGCTCTCATACTTAAGTACTCATTTAAAAAAGGGAAAGAGAGAAGGAGGGAGAGGAGGAAGGAATGAGGAAGGAGGAAAAATGAAGGAGACAAGGTGGAAGGAGAGCAGACATAGAAAGAGGAAAAGAAAGTAGAAGGGAAAGGGAAGAAGGGGTGGAAAGTCTGGCCAGAGTCAGAAATATATCAGCCTCCTGACCCTTATGGTACCCCTCCACTAGCTTGGAGACATCCATAACCTTGGAGCTTTCTGGCTGTTCTGACATAAGCTGACCTCATTGTTTTCCCAGAGAAGAATCTGAGAGTGGCCCACCTTAGTCCCTAAATTGGAAATGAGCCACCACTCTGGCCTCCTGACAAACCAAGTCTTTGTTATTTGGTTAGGGGGACATTCGAGAACCCCGAAAAATCTCCTGAGAAGGAAGATAGGGGGCAAAGGCACAAAGGAAGCCTCTGATTTCTCACTATGGGGGTGAGATGGGTCACAGTCCCTCCGAGACTTTCCTTTCTGGGAATGATCCACGGGCCCAGACAGGTCCCCAAGACAATTTGTTTCTGGATTAGAAGCTGGTTGGGTCTTCTCAACCTGCTCCAAACATCTATAACTTGAGGAAAGCACTGCTAAGTTTGCTCTCAAGGCCCTAAGATCTAGTGGCTGCCCAGCCCTTGGGTGCCATCTTGAAATGGGTTCCCACAATTTGGGTGCCATCTTGGATGGAATGGCTGCTTGGCCCTTGGGTGCCATTCTGGAATGGCTACCCACAACCCAGGTGCCATCTTGGAGTTGCACAATGATGCATGACCTTTCAGGAGGCAGAGAGTCCTAGGACTGCCAGGAGAAGTAAAAGACACATGAAGGGAGTCAAGAGTCTACAACTACAGGGCCTTCAGGCACAGGGTGGGGGGCTGAATTCTCATGCACATTCATTTCCTGGTTTTCTTTCTAGGGGGCTCTCAGAGAGACAGCGGTTGGGTGGAGCTTGTAGAGCAGAAGGAAGATGAGATGTCCCGGCGGGGCTATTCTACCGAAAGCAGCAGAGCAAGGGGTCGGTGACGCGGCTGTGTGAGGAGGTAGAAGGTAGGGTCCCTTCTCCTTCTTCCTCCACAGTGGACGTCATGCAAAAGCCAGTTGAAGCTCTTCCTGGAGGCATGCGGATGTCTCCCACCTCCCAGAGCCTACTCTCCCCATCTCTACACCCTGAGAACATATTCCCTGATCCAGTGGGTTGCCCCAAATTAAGGGCAGGGGGCAAAGAGGCAAGTAGAAGCCTCAAGAGGAGACTTACGTGAAGGCAAAGGCCACCAGGGCCCCACTGACCACTATGAAGTCAAGAATGTTCCAGAGGTCACGAAAGTAGGCACCCTGGTGCAGGACGAGCCCCAGGTCGATCATCTACAGGTGAGAAGAGATGGTGCTCAGATCCCTTATCCCACCTTGGGGATCAATACCACCTTTCCAGCCTCTGGGGGAGGGGCACCAGAAGGCGACACGGTGAGGGATGGGACAGCAGCCGGAGGTCCTGGGGGAGCCCAAAGTACCTCCCCATCTCATGAGAGGCAGTTCTGACTTGCTGGTTCTTAGGCCCAAAACCTTGGGGTCCCCCTTGACTCTTCTTTATCTTATTCCCCAAGTGGAATCCATCAGCAAACCTTCTAAGAACCTGCCCACCTTCTCCACCATCACCCTGATCTGCCTCCCATCACCCTCTGCCTGGACTAGCATGATTGCCGCCTGCTCCTAGTTCTCCTGGCTCCCACCTGTCCTGCCCCTGCCTCAAGTCTGTCCTCCCCAGCAAAACCAGAGGGTGCCATGGGAATGGGTATGAGTTGAGTCCCTTCTCTGCTCAGAATCTTCGATGGCTCCCAACCTCACTTGGGGCAAAAGTAAAAGTCCTCCCCGTGGCCCACAAGGCCCTGCAGGCTCTGTCCTGTCACCTCCCTGTTCTCATCTCCCTGCCCTGGTTTCCCATTTTCCTCACTCATTCCTTCCAGTCCTTGCTGCTGCTCCAACACACCAAGCATTTCTAATCCCCCGTGCAAGTCACCTGCCTCAGGGTGGCATTCTTGAGGTTGAAGATTCCCTTAGACCCCTGGCTCTCTCAGCACTCACCTTGATCACCATCTCAAAGGTAAAGACGCCTGTAAAAACGTAGTCAAAATATCTCAGCACCTGTAGGGGATAAAAGCAAGGGGACAACAGATCACTAGCTTGCTCCAGCAGAGTCCCCAGGAACCAAGTGATGGCCCACTGGGGTGTGTCATCTCCAGAAAAGTCCCCAAGGAACACACTTTCTCTAGCAGAGAAGGAAACATGGCTGCCACATACAGTTGGGCAGGGTGTGCACTGCACAAGGGCCCATTCCATCCTGTCTATTAAAGAGTACAGATTTCTATGTTGTGTATGAAACTTTCCAGCAGATGGCAGCAACGTCCTAACAAAATCACTCAGGATGGTTGGCCTACCAGTGGGAGGGGTTTCTTTACTTGCCTACAGCTGAAATATAAACTAAAGGTGGTCTTGGGGGAGTTCAGGGAGGACTGCATCCCTGTTGGGGATGAGTCTGACCTCTCAATGCCTTTGACCTGTTGGGCACCCTAGGTGAGAAACTGTAGGGTCTCCTAAAAATGACCACCTAAGTCAGACCCCGGGGGTCAAATTCACCACTGTGGTCTCCCTCCCAGCTCTGTGGCCCCATCCTCACCATGGTGGGGTGGTTTTCCCTGCACCCCCTGCCATACACAGACAGGGCCAGGCAGGGAGGTTTCTGCCTAGATGCGCAGCAGTCTGCAGCCTGGCCCCTCCAAGGCCCTGTCACCACACACCTCTGGTGTAACCTTAGTGTGAGGATGTGACTGGGCTAGCACAAGGGTCTGGCAGGTGGCAAATGCAGGGACCTGACTCCCATCACATTCATGTTAGGAAGGAGCTGATATTTCCTGAGGCCCACCACCAGAGGACGCCTGTGAACACCGGAGTCAGTTTCAGGTCCTCTGCTCTAGAATCCTCTGTGGCTCTGATCTCACTTGAGGTAAAAGCCATAATCCTCCTGCCCCCCCACCCCACCCCCCAGCAAAGCCGTGAGTACTCTGGGGGGTTCACCTCTATGACCTTGCCTCCTCTCATCCCCTTTGCCCTCTCTGCTCCTGTCACCATGTCTTCACCCCAGGGTCTTTGCACAGGAGGCTACCCCTGCCTAGAATGCTCCTCCCCACATCCCACTGGATGCCCTCTCTCTGCTCTCTAGGCTTGGCTTACACGTCACTTTCTCAGTGCCGCCTTCCCCCACTGCCTGTTTCAAGTCCCACTTGCACTTTCCCTTACCAAGTCTACCACCCACCCTGGCAAACTATTTAGTTATAATTTATTATAGTCATCAGTGATCTTATCGTCCATGTGCCCAACCCGATGTCAGCCCCATGAAGGCATGAACGTTTGGCTGTCCCTGTAGCCCCTCTGGGTCGATATCCAGGTCCAAGCATACAGTTGGCACTCGAGAAATATTTGCTGAACGAAGGCATGAGTACTGGAACTGTACTGGGTTCTGTAGGCACTGGGCTCTGTGATCTGTGTGGTTGCAACTCACATTCCCATTTTGTGTGGTGCTCAAAGGGCCAGTAGGGACCAGAGTGGCCAGGATGGCCAGCTTCCTGAGGTGGGGCGACAGGTGCAAAGGGCTGGAGGTCTCTGGGTGCAGAGAAAGCATTCTGGGTGCACTGGGTGGAGGGCTCAGCAAGGTCCAAGACCTGGTGTTCTGTGATCTCTGGGAAGGCAGGGACCGTTTCATACCCTGTCAATCCTTGATGCTTAGTTCTGTGCCTGGCACATACTGGCTGCTCATTTAGTAATAACTAAGCAAAGCAACGAATGAAAAGCAGAGAGAGAAAATGGAAGACAGGGAGCGGGGAAGGGCAGGCTAGGAGGTCAGGGGAATCTACTTCTGGAAAACGGAATGAATTAGATGGGGCAAGAGAAAATCAAGAGACCAACAAATTAGGTTTGACTATATTGAATATGGAGATCCTTTGACCTTTACGAATGGCAATTTCCTGTGGCTCAGTTTAATCCGACGATGTTCTCAGACCCACTTATCCCAGAGAAATGCAAATCAAAGTCGCAGACAGATTCCCCTTCATAGCCACGGAGTCTGCCAAGCACGGGAGTCTCCGGCACCAAGTTCTGACGAGCCCGTGGAGCAGTGGGAGCCCCCCATGCCGCCCGCACGAGTGTGGCCGTATCGTCCAGCAAACACCTGGCAGCAGCCAGCAAGCCCGACTGCATGAAGCTTCTCTGATCCCGAAACTCCGCTTATGGTTCTCTACCCTGAAGAAAGTCAAGCCCATGCAACCCCAGAGACGCCCCCGGGGTGGGGTGTGTGTGTGTGTGTGTGTGTGTGTGGCCAGTGTTTTCAGCTGGAAATGGTGCAAACAGACATCAGCAGAGGAATACGAAACAGCCGTGAAAAAGAATGACCATCACTCCTTGCCACAATGTGTTCCTCTCACCGGGGACACGATGTCGGGTGACAGAAGAGAGGCATGGAAGGATTCTCTCTGTTGAGGGTCAGAGAGGAGCAAAACCAAATTCTGGTGCTGAAGAAAGCACAGCCCGTGGGAAAATGAGAGCAGCTAAGCTCATTCCAGAAGTGTGTGTGTGGGGGAGTTGGTCATGGTTATCTCCAGGCTTCGTTTCCCAAGGTCGGCGTGACGGACACTCAGGGCAGGGTCGCTCTCTGTGGTGGGGCCGCCCCGGTGCACCGTCAGGGGCCGAGCAACACCCCGGCCTCCGCCCTCCAGACGCCAGTGGCTCCCTGCCACCCGCCCCAAGTCACGACAACGAAATGTGCCTGCAGACGTTGTCCCCGCTTGTAAACCCCGACTCCAGAGAAAAGAGGTGCACCGAGGAGGCCGTGGTCACGGGTGGTTTTGTTCTATTTCTTGTCCCTGGGAGGGGTTGTGGGTGCTTTAAATCCTTGAAGAGATGGATCATGCGTGTTTCCTGCACTCTTCTGAGGTCTGTTCTAGTTCAGCCAACAAAAGAATGGGGGGAGGGGGTCCCTGGGCATCAGCTGGCAGTGCGGGGCCACAGTGTCCTTGAAGGGGGTGGGGTTTGAGGAGAGAAGTTTCAGCTGCGGAGATGCAGCTGGCAGGGGCCAGGATCTGAAGCTTTGCAAATGCTCCACGGGGGCTGGTCTGAGCCCGGCTGGGTTCCCTCAGCCCGGACACCAAAGCAGCACCCCTGCCGGCCAGAACTGAGCCATCTCCTATGTCCTATAGTCAGCAGGGGGTTTGCTGACCCCTCTAGGGATGCCCTGTCCTGGCCCTGGCTCCCTGCCGTCCCTGGGGGAGAGCAGGCAGCAGGAGATAACAGGGTACAGCCCCAGCCCTGCCCTGGTACTAGTTTCTTCCTGGAGCCTTGTTCTAATTATTTCCTTCTAACTCCCCCATCGGGTCCCCAGGGGCCCTGCCGGGCCTGCAGAGGAAGGGAAAGTGCAAGGTAAGCTGCTGTCATGCAGCCTTGACTTCTGGGGCTTTCTAGCCTCGCCAGGCTCCTAACCTACTTAGCGAGGGCAGCAGGGCCCGGCTCCCAGTGGGAAATGTACCTTTGGCTCTGAGTGGGGGCGGGACAGCGATGGGGGGCAGGAAGGAGCTGGGGCAGGGGCTGCTGCTGCCAGTCCAGGATCTGCTACGTGCCCGTCTGTCAATCTCTTGCTTCCCCCTCTCAACCACAAGCTCAAACTCATTCTTGCTTGGCAGGGCACAAGGGGAGCTGTGCACACAGTAGGTGCTCAATAAAGAGACAGCTGAAGGAAGCAGCGGGAGCCCTAGGGGAGGCAGAGTTGGATTTGTGCTGTGTGATCTTGGTTGGGTCCCTTAGCCTCCCTGAGACTCAGTTTCCCCATCTGTCCCATGTGGGGATATCTGGGAGAGCTTACATGCCAAGTGCCAGGGGTTGTGCCTGGAACACAGCAAGCACTCAATTAACAGGAACTGCTAGCAGACCCTAGACCCCTAAAGGGAGAGCTTTTTAGCTTTCCAAAAAGTTAAAAGTGTCAGCTGTGTTTCTGAGTCAAAATAGTCCTTTCTTTCAAAGCTCATGTCCAAACCCAGAAGTCTGTTTGGTGACACCTGGCTGCCCAGGCGATTGGCTGTGGACCCCCTGCCCGAGTCCCCCCTACCTGCCACACACCGCATGCGTCCCTCCATATCACCCAGCCTCACTCCCTCTACCAGGGATGCCAGCAATTTCTAGCCCCACCCACCGTCAGCCAATTTCCCCTCTGCCACGTGCACACAGCCACTGTTTCCTCAAGGAACAGCCTGCCCCCCAGCACCTCCTCAAGGAATCAGAACTTCCCCTCCCAACCAGCAGCCATGGTGTGCCCAGGGCTGCGCCCAGGGGTACCCCTGACATTCCTTCCACCATGGCAATCAGCTTTCAGGGATGCAGGACAAAGGAGCCCGGAACAGAGGAGCCCGGCCAGGAAGGGGTCCGCTGGGTGGGACTCACGTTGTTTCGAGGTGCGTTGGGCTGCACGGGGTCCTCAGCCGCCAGGGCGATGCTGCTCATGGCAATGACCATGAGGATGCACATCTCAAAGTAGCGCAGGTTCAGGATGTAATGGCACAGGCGGCGCAGGCTGTTGGGGACACGTGGGTGTGCAGAGGTCTACTCAGATCGTGGGCTTACAAACCCTTTCCTTCTGTAATCTCCTTATTTCACCTACCACTCTCCAAGGTCCCATGCTCAACAAAGTATCAAGATCCTCCTCCTAGGGGCTTTCATGGAGGTCATGGAACCTCAAGAAGGTAGGGGGAGCCCTCAGCCAGGGGAGATATTCACAGGCCCTGTTGATAAGTTCCTATCCCTTCCAAACCATCCTCTTGGAAAATCTTGACTCCCAGACTGAGTTGAAGAAATAGTTTCCCCGATTCTGCAGGAGATGAAAAGGTATTTCATGCATAAAATGTCCCATGGTCAAATAAAATAGGGAAATTCTGGGTTAAAGAGATTTCTTTTTTTTTTAATTAATTGAGTGACCTTAGGCAAGTTACTTATCCCCTCTGTGCCTTAACGCTCTCATCTGTGAAATGGCCATAATCATGGTGCCTACCTTACAAGAACGTGAAGATCAAAAATGTTAATATATGCCTGGCACATAGTAGGGGCCTCCAGAAAGTTACTGAAATTATAGGTTGAAGGCCTTATCAGAGCCTTTGATATGGTAACGGGATAATACATAAGTACCTAACCTCTTAAGTGGAGCTAATAATATTTATAAATATGTCATGAAGTTGTGTGGATGGCAGCAAGGCTGTGTAGTTAAGAACAGGGATGCTGGCATTGGTCTGTTTGGGCTGTCCCACTTGCTTGCTGTATGTCCTTGGGCAGGTAACTTCACCTTCCTGGGCCTCAGTTTCTTCATCTGTTAAACGGGCATAAGCACAGTACCAATCTCATAGGGTTATTATGATAATTTTTTTTTTTTTTTGTAAAGCACTCACAACAGTGCCTGGCACTAAATACCAACTAAATGTTTTCCTAGTAAAACAGATACTTTCAACCACATAAAAAAGGAAGCACATAGGATGAGACTCAAAGGTCTCAAGAGGCAGGTAATAGAAAGTGTTACCGAGCAGCTTCTTTGACGTGATTTTTGTCAGGAAGCATTTTGACGGACGAGGGTTTCAAGAAATGTCCTTTGGAAAAATGCAATCCTCAAAGAAGCCACAGTGAGATGCATGTGATAAATTTCTCTCCTAAATAATCTATCTTCCTCAAGGATGCCCAAGACAAACGTCTATGGAACTCAGAGACCATCTGCCTAGAATCTAAATCCTTGGGAAGCAGAGGTTAGGAGCAAGAGCTCAGGGACCAGGGCCGCCATGTATGATGATATAGGTTGTGCACTGCATAAGGCAACCATTTCTTAGGGGTGCCTCTCACATTACAGGTGGTGTAGATTTGAACATGTATGACAATAACTTCTAGATGATGGTCAGAAAGGGTCTTCCCCCCTAAATCAATACTTTATGAGAAATTTCTGTCTTACAGGACTCAAGAAAAGGGCACCATTTTTTAATTTGCTCAAAAATCCCCTATGGCTTAATGGTGATCTTGGAGGCCATTCTCCCCAGTACCCACTGGGTGGGCCTGCTCTCTGGCTTGACTTCCACCAACCCAGTGGAAGCCCCAGGCACCCTGCCCTGGCCACAGGCCATACTCACGGGTTGGTTGTAGAGAGGATAAACATGGAGCTGTAGGGAGGCATGGGTTTGGGGCCGTCTTCCCCGGGGTCGTCGTCTTCCTCCTCCTTCTTCTCTTCCTCCTTTTTTGGCAGTGGGTCTGGGTTGGCGTTTTTGTTCACTGTGGGGACAAGAACCAACACAGGGCTCCTTCCGTGATTTCCCATAAGCCTCTGGGCTCCCGTCCACTCCCCAGAGCAGACAATAAGCAGCTGAGATTTGTAAAGTGCCTACAGTGTGCCAGGGACCACATTAGTCCATTTAATACTCACATGACCCTGTGAGGTTGATACTTTATACTCTCCATTTTACAGAGGATGAAACTAGCACAGAGAGGTGAAGTGACTTGCCTGAGGTCACACAGCTGGGATGTGGCAAAGCTGGGATTTGAATCTGGTCCCAGAGTGCCTGCTCTCAACCACTTGATAGCCCTGAGGCTGGTGGGACATTCATGGGATGGTAACACAAACCTGCCCCCATCCCGTTGGATCATCATACCATCACTTGGAGGCAGGTAGCATGAGCTCCAATAGACCCATTTTACAGATGGTAACACTGAGCTCTTCCTTCATCACACTGCAGGGTCTCCCCACCACCATGAACACCTCTCTCTCGATGGCAAGGGCCACTACCCTCCCAAGCATTGATCCTGCAGCCTTGTTTTCCGTCTCTGGGCAGGCTGAGTTTCTCTGAGCCTCAGTATCTTTATCTATAAAACGGGCACAATTACAAGACCCTCCTTGTAGGGCTGTGGTGAGCATTTATCAAGCAGATTCATGAAATTCTCCTGCATAGAGTTGGCAATACCAAGAGGGCTATTGTTACCATCTTTGGAAATAACTAGCTCAGTGGGTCATCTCTAAATTCTCACTGCTTCTCTGACCCCAATCGTACATGGTGGGGGGCTTGGAGGGAGGTCACAAACTGCCAATCCCTCAAGGGCCTAGACCTGCACCGTCTAACACTTGAACAGTAGCTAGTCCAAACCTCGATACTCTGCACGTGTAAAACACACTGAATTTCTAAGACCAAGTACAAGACAAAGAATGTAAAGTAGCTTGTTAATGTTAAAAATGTTGATTCCGTGTTGAAATGGTAGCATTTTAGATACAAATAAATAACATTTTGGGTTAAATGCCATTAAAGGGAGGGAGAGGGAGAGACTCCCAAACGGGCTCCAATCCCAGAGCAAAGCCTGATGCTGGGTTGGATCTCACCACCCTGAGATCATGACCTGAGCCGAAACCAAGAGTCAAATGCTTAGCTGACTGAGCCATCCCGGTGCCCCTCTTTTCTTAAATCACTCCTTCCTCCCTCCTTCTCGCCTTTCTTTTTTTCAATATGGCCACTAGAAAATTTAAAACTACACACATGGCCCATGTCGCATTTCTTTTGGACAGCGCTGGTCTGGGGAATCATCTCATGCCTCCTTGATTTCCATGAAAAGGACCCACTGCTTGTCAAATACAGTGGCTTTCTGGCTTCCCTGTTAGAATCTGGGAGGCAGACACTATCGCTGAACTTCTTGGAGGCCATGTGCCAGGTACCGTGGTGTATTATCTCATTTTGCCCTCCTGGAAGTCCCATGCAGGCAGGAACCACATCTATATCCATTTGGAGAGGAAAAAACTGAGGCCACAGAAGTAGGTTCACTGTCGAGGGTCACTTGGCCAAGCCTGCCGGGACTGGGCCCAGCCAGCCCTGCTCACCCCGTTGGCCCCAGGGACATCAGGTGCCCCTCCTGGTGATGGGGGTGGTGGGGGTCTCACCTTGAACAACGGTGTGGTTGAGGGGGGGCGGGCAGGCTGGGGGGATGTCCACCGTGGTGTGGTCGGGTTTCCTGGCAGTCTTTGCTGAGTTGGTCTGGGTGCTGCTGGGGTTGGTGACGATAAGGCTGTTCTCGGGGGTCTTGGGGGGGCCGGGGTCGGACGGGTCCCCAAGGTTGTTGGGCGTCCGGCGGCTGGCGGCATTTTGGGGGTTGGTGGCTGTGGGCGGGGCTGGCGTGGGTCCGGGTTCGGTGCTGTTCCCGGTCCGGGCGGGGCTCTGGGGCAGGCCGGGGCGGCCGAGGCTGTCGTGGGCGCCGGCCGACCCTGCGGTGGCCAGCTTGTTGTTCCTCATGTTGTCGATGTCCTCGGCCAGCGGTGGCTCTTGGCGGCCCAGGTCCTGCTGGATTGGCCGGGTGGTCGACAGGTTGGGGCCTGACACGGGGACTCCAGGGCCCTGGTTCTCTCTGCAAAAGGCAGGCCAACGAGAAAGGACCCGTAACTGAGTGAGAATAATAGGATGAATGCTCTAGACCCTGCCTCAGCTTCCACCCTTCTGGGTGTACGCCTGGACCCGGAGAGGCCACGTCCTGGAGCTCCCCGGGCCCTGGCACGAGAGGGGCCTGGCTGACTCCTGCTTGGAGTTCACAACCCCATGGAAGAGTAACGTCCTGCCCCCTGGAATTCAGTGTGGTGCTTCTCTGGCCTTTTCCTGGGGGATGAGGCTACTCCTGTGGGGAGACACCCGAGGGTAAAAGAACTTTCTGCCAGAGCCTGCCTTCCTCCATACAAAGCCCCCTGCCTCTGCCTATAGGTCCCCCTGGAGCTCCTGGGCGGGACTGGGGACCATAGTGTTTTCAGGGGTGGCTAAAACCGATAGGGGGACACCATCTTTTTAGGGATAAAACTGTCTCATGGCTTTTACATGCCTGATGTATTTATGTCCCCTCCCAATATCCCAGTTAGGGAGAGCACACAATACACCCAAATAAGCATAATAAACATGAATAAACCTAATAACAGCAAACACTTCGGTAACAAAGCTCTCAGTGGCTGCTCTAAGCACTCGGCTTATAATCACCCCTTCATCCTCAGCTAGATAACTAGCCCCCTTTTCCAGATGAGGACACTGAAGCTCAGAGAGGTTTAGTCTCTTGCCTAAGGCCACACAGCTGGTCAATGAACGTGATAATTTTTCATGGGGATACAAGTGTGATGGGCAAAGCATTCCAGGCAGAGGAAACAGCCAGCGCAAAGGTCCTGAAACGGGGACAAGCTCGTTGAGTTTCAGGACGCTGGTATGGCTGCAGGTGGAGAGTGGGGGAGACAAGGTGGGTAGGAATGTGGTGCCTCAACTACTCAAATAATTAACACCGTGCAGATGGACAGGAGGAGTCTTGAGTATTTGGTGCAACTGGGGAGAAGAGAAAAATGTTAAGGGTCTTGGCTGGGCTTTTTCTACCCCATTGCCGTTTGGGATATCAGCTCTGCGAGGCAAGTGGTTTATTTTTGTCTTTCCGTTCACAGCTGTGATTCCAGTGCCCAGAATGGGGCCTGGCACATGGCAAATGCTTGGTCATTTTTTTGTCAAGTAATAAGTAGATGCCCCCATTTTTCAGATGAGGACACTGAAGCCCTGAACTCCCACGGTCCCAGCCCTCCCATCAGGCCCTGCCTCCTCCCATCTGGACAGTCACCCCTAGCTTGCCGGGCACCCCCAGGAGCTGTGGCCCTGGTGAGGGTGGCGGGGGTCTGGGTCCTGACTGGTTCCTCCTGGCTGCATGTCCGTCCTCAGCTGGCTTCGGCTTTGCCTGCCTGCGCCAAGCGGACCCGGCTCCCAGTCAGCTCCCTGAGGATTTGGACCCCAATTTGCTCTGTTTGCTTTCAGACCACCCTTTAGACCCTGGGTCCTCAGATGAGGGGCCTTGTCCTTCCCTAGTTTCTGGGTGCTGGCTCCAGCAAAGCCTGTGCCCTAGGAACCCCAGGACATTTATTGTTTATAATCTCAATGATGTCTCTCCCTGGAGTGCTTTGCAATCTGAAACTTATCTCTCTGGCTCTTCTTAAAGGCAACCCCAATTCTGCTTCCTGTATCCCCCGCTTCTGCTCATAATAGCTCATACGCACTGAGCGCCTGCTGTGGGCCAGACATACACGCCTCTCAGACATCCACAGATCTTCTAATTCTTAGAATCACTGGGGAAAGTGAGCAGTGCTATTAGTCCCATTATGCAGGTGAGGAAACTGAGTCCTGGAGAGGCCAAGGCATAGTAGAAAACGATGTCCTCAGGCTGCACACGTTCATTGACCAGCTGGGAGATCAGGTAGGATGGTAGGCATGAAAACCCACGCCCAGTCTGGAACTCTAAATCCACCTAACACTTCCTCGTCTTAATTTTGCATTTTAACTTGCCAAAGTCCACGGTGTTTTTGGGAAGCGGAAGAGAGATGAGGGAATTTATTTTCAGACTTGCGTCTCTGAGGCTGCATGGGGAGAAGGGCAGGACCAGCCGGTTTTCTCACTTCTCAGTCATGTGAGTGAGGCAGATTGGCCTGGCTTTGAGTTTCAGCAAAGCCCCTCACCAGCTGTGGGACCCTCTGTAGTTTGATTAACCTCTCTGAGCCCCAAGTCCCTTGTCTTTATATTGGGGATAGAGTAGCAGCCTTCCCTATGACCGGGAGGCTAAAGTGAGCATCCTGGAGCTGAGTGGCTGCAAAACCACAGGCAAGTTACTCAGCCTTGTTCTTCATCCAACACACAGGCGTGGTAACCTCCTTGGGTCTCTACAAGGCAACTCCTCGGCCCGGAACCTTTTGGGATCTGCCCTGCCTCGCTTAGAATCTGCTTGTGACTAGTGATCCTTTATCCTTCTCAGCATCTCCCTTTTGGAATAGGGCTGTCTACCTTGTGCCCGTCCTACCCCTGTATTCTACAGGCAGAGAATTTGTCTTCTAGTTCATGTTCACAGATGGGAGGGGATTTGGCCTCTAAATGGCTCATACCCAGAGTCTCATCCATACCCAACTTAGAGGATGAGATGTAGGATTTCTGAGCTGATGCTGTAAGAGGCCAAGACTTCTGGGGATGTTGGGATGGGGAGAGTATGCGCTGCACGTGAAATGGACATGCATCTTGGCGGGGGAGGAGTCAGAGGGCAGACTGTAATGGGCGGAATGTTGGCCTCTCAAAAAAGATATGCCCACCTGGAAACCGTGAATGTGGAGTTATTTGGAGAACAGGACTTTGTAGACATAACTGAGTTAAAGATCGTGGGATGAGGGGCACCTGGGTAGCTCAGGTCATGATCCCAGGGTCCTGGGATGGAGCTCCAGTTGGGCTTCCTGCTCAGTGGGAAATCTGTTTCTCCCTCTCCCTTTGCCCCTCCCCCACTTGTGCTCCCTCTCCTTCTCTCTCTCAAATAAATAAAAATCTATAAAAAAAGGGATCATGAGATGAGGTCATCCTGGATCAGGCTGGCCCCCGAATGCAATGGCCAGTCCTTGGAAGGTCTGGAGAGAGGGAGAGGTCTTGGAAGGTCTTGGAAGAGAAGGAGAGAGGACACGGGGGCCAGGGGTTGGGTCATGCGGTATGAAGCTGGAGGTCAAGTGTGCAGGGATGCGTCTGTTGTTCAAGGAGGACCCAGCCTCCAGGATGCCAGCAGCCCTGGGAACCTCGTATGGTGCCCGGAGAGTGAGTGCGTCAGCTGTAATGGCGTGGAGTAAATCAGGTCTCCACCCGTATTTCCCCAATGTCTCATGCAGCCCACAAATAGGTTCCTATTTCGAACCCACGTCTGGTCCTTTTTGAGAAGTTGTCCATGAGAGGAAAATCTGGTTGGGAGTGTTTTCTCATTGTTTTTATAAAAAAAAAAAATTTTTTTTTTTGGAAGAGATAGCCATCCCTAGCACAAAGCAGGTTCGGGTAAATTACCACTTCAGAGAGAACCTAGATCCTTTGGCCAGCACTAAAGAACACACAGCTGAGCCCTGGTGATGGCAGCCTCGTGCCCAGGTCCAGGAGCCCTTGGCTCCCTCTGCCGGCTCGGTCTGCTGAGAAACCGGAGCCAGCTCAACTGCAGTGGCCGCACCTCAGTCTCCAGGAGGCTTCACTGCCAAGCGTCTCCAAGGAGAACTCAAAAGGGGCAGAAAACTTTGAAGTCGGGCCCCTTCCCCCTTCCCTCTTGGGGATGTGCATCAGCTGCCCAGAATAGGCAGCCGGTTGCATAACCCTGTCCCGCCCCGCATCCCGGTGCCAGCTAATCACTTCAGCGTCCTTCTGCCAAGGGCCACGGACACCTTTTCCGGGGCGTGCGCAGGCCCTGATGCAGAGGAGGATGGTGCCTCCTCCTCTGCTTCCTGGTGCCACTATGTCCTAAGGACCTATGTGTATTAGCTCATTGAATCCCCGCAGCCACCACCACGGGACGTGGGATTAGGATCAGACCCATTTTACAGATGAGGAAACTGAGGCCAGTAGAGGCAAAGGCTGGTTTCACCCAGCTTGGAAAGGGCTGCGCTGGACTGGACTCTGGTCCTACGGATTCTAAGGCAGGATAGACTCTGTGAGGCTCAGGGGTCCAGGATCTCCTTTTGCTCTTTCTGGGGAGTGTGGGTTTCATGGTGACAGCAGCAGGTGGAACGAGGGCACAGATAGCCCAGATGCTAATTTCAGGGTGGTGCAGGTCTTGGCAAGAGATGCCTCTGCTCAGCCCCGTCCAGCAGGAGGTACTGCCTGGCTACTGGGGAGTAGCAGCCGCTCTGCCATCCGCAGTGTTTTCCTGGGAGTTGGGGAAATCTCTACCTTTGCTCTGATGGCCCTGGGGTGCCACTGCGCTCAGCCGCCTGGGGTGGGGGAATCTGGGGTCAGTGGCTACAGAACGATGTAGAATGAATGACAGAATGTGCTTACGTCCACGTTTCACTGGGGTGAGCTTATGAGAGCTATGGGAGGCCATTTAACGCTGGGGAGAGGAAGGTGTAATCCAGGAAGAGGCAGAGGGAATGGAAAGAGAACCATTATATGTGTATTATCAATGTTCTGGTGAATGAAAAACACAGTGCGGATCTGGGAAGAGGCCGAAGAAATGATAAAAAGGAAAAATGCAGGTGGCAGACCCCTTAGGCAGGGCCACTGGCTTGTCACCATGGAGAACTGAATGTCTTTTTAGTATATTACATTCGTGATTAAAGTTTTCTCTTGGCCAGTTTTTTTAAAAGCAGATGAATGCCTTGTCTTGGTTTTTTTTTTTTTTCTCTAAAAGTGTTTGAATCTTCATGAAGCTCTATTTCCAAAGAGCATTAGACCCTTTTCATGAGCCAGGAGAGTAATGTCTTCCATTAACATGGTAATAGGAGCGGCCCCCTTGGTGCAGGTCTCGGGGTGGTAGTGGGGAGGTAGTTTCTTCCTCCGGAGGGGAGGGGGGGCAGGGGCCATCTGTGGGATTTGGGAAGGCTGCATTCTTATCACACTACTGCTATCTGCCAGCTGCCCTTGGGAAAATCTCTTCCTATTTCTGGCCCTCAATTTCCCCATCTGTGAAAGGAAGGGGCTAGAGTGGTCACTCTACAGACTATGGATATAAAGTTGTTTTTTATGTCTGTTGATGAGAAAAAAAGATTTTTTTTTTTTTTTTTTTTTTTTTTTTTTTGGAGAGGAAGGGAGAGAGGTGGGGCAGGGGCAGAGGGACAGGGAAACAGAGGATCCAGAGTAGTCTCCATGCTGAGCACGGAGCCCAGTGTGGGGCTGGATCTCACGACCCCGAGATCATGACCTGCCCCCAAACCAAGAGCCCAGCGCTTAACTGACTGAGCCACCCAGGTGCCTCTATGAGAAAATCTTAACAGTATAAGTGATAATAGTAATAGCTAATACTTCCTAAATGCTTCCTGTTACCACTTCTACACATAGTTAACATATATTGAGTAGATAGTAATAATCTTCACCGTGAAAATAGCTAACGTTCACTGAGCACTTATTATACGCCAGGCATGATTCAGAGCCTTTTACATATATTAACTCCATTGAACCTTCCGCTTATGCTAGGCAGTAGGACCGCTCTCATACCCACTTTACAGATGAGCCAACAGAGGTGTAGAGAGGGGAAGAGACATGCTACAAGTCACACAGCTGGGAGGTGACAGGCAGGAGTGTGACCTCTGGCTCCAGAGTTCTTGCCCTTCACCACCAGGCTTGTGCTGACATTCCAACCGTGTCACTCAGCCTCCTTCAATCACAGGAGTAATATAGCAACAAGAAATAGTCATACCAGCAGGAGGGAGAAGAACAGCATCGGTGAATCACGGGTCCTTAATCACGGAGTCATGTTCTGAACACTGTGTTCCACCTAAAAATCCTTTCTGTGGCCTCTCCTTGCCCTGGGAGGATTCAAGGTCCTGCTGACCCATCACTGTTCTTTCCATTTTTTTGTCTGTCACTCTCTCCTCACCCTCCAGACTGCAAACCAGCTTCCTTCTGGTCCACCTCAGGGCCTTTGCACATGCTGTTCTTAGCCCAGAACAGTCTGCTCCCTTCTCAGATAGCTCCTGTTGGGAGCCTGGCCTGGGCACAGGGGGAGGGGGAGAGAGAATCTCGAGCAGATGCCTCACTGAGCACAGAGCCTGACATGGAGCTTGATCTCACAACCCCAGGATCATGACCTGAGCCCAAAGCAAGAGCTGGACACTCAACTGGCTGAACCACCCAGACACTTCTTGTATGTTTTAAATACACACCCTATTTTCCCGGAATGCAACTACTGGACACATTGAAGGAAGACTAGACTATTTCACGGGGAACTTTGCCAAGAGGTATTCTACAGTTTGGAAGATCTCAATATTGGTGGCAATTCCCTCATGTCACCTGAATTGCCCACACCACCCAGAGCCAGCCAGAGTCGGCACCTGTCGCGTTCATTCGTGACACCTCTGCACACAGGGCCCTGTGTCACTTTACTCTGTCCTCTAGACCCTCCTTACTCAAAGTGGGGTCCCTGGACCAGCATCAGTATCACCTGAGAGCTCCTTAGAAATGCAGAATCTCAGCTGCACCTGAGACCCACTGATTTAGAAACTATTTTAATAAGATCCATGGGGATTCATGCACACATTCAATTTTGGTAAGTGCTGGCCCAGTGCCCATGTCATATAACAGAGCCACTTAAACACATCATTAAAACGCCAATATGATCCCCTCAAACAGGACGTCAGCGAACATAAGAACAACATCTGTTTCAACATGGTTGGGCTCCTGTATGTAGAATTACTACAGGACAGTTACAAAATATTAAAAAAACAAAGACGCTATTTGCTACTGGCTAGGGTGCTGGCCTGCAAGGGGCCTCAGAAAGCCTCTGCCCTGCTCTCCTTTCAATTCTGAGGGCCCGGAGGGGCTTTTCAAATCCCTCAGGAATAGCATCAGGTAAAAAGATGGTTGACTCATTAACAGCTAAAAATGGTCTACTTTTACCAAGCACTTACGTGTCAGCTGTTCTTCTTCGGGCCTTCTGCATGAATTATCTCTTTGAATCCCAGCCATGACCCAATTTGATCCCACCATCTCCATTTTACAGATTGAGAAAACTGAGGCCCAGAAACCTTAAGTCACTTGCCGGCAATCACACAGCAAGTACATGGAAGAGCTGAAGAATTTGGGGGTAGGGGGGGTGGGGGGATTTCTCATAGATTATCCCTGAGATGCACAAGAGGGAAATGGTGAGCCTGCAGAGGCTGGTGGCCAGAAGGCCTAATTTCAGGCCCCTTAGTGGTGTCGGGACCCTGGGCCAGCCGCCCAATGGGCCTCTTGGTGCTGCATCTGTGACAATGGGGTGGACCGCGGAGACTCAGACGCCCACCAGGGGCCACTTCGGCTCTGGGCATCATTACCACTACTGTCACCAGCCAGCCTCGAGGTCACCCCCACTTACTTCCTCCTCCTGTGCCTGCGCTCCCTGTCCTCCCTCCGCGCATCCGCCTCGTAAGCAGTTGGAGGGCCGTGCCGGTGCCGCCGCCTCCGCTCGCCGCCGTCGGGCCCCTCGCCGTCGCCCTCGCCACCCCGGACCGGCCGGCTGCCCTCACGGTGCCGGGACCTCCGCTCGGCCTTGTCCTCCGCGCCCTCCTCGCCTGGCCTGCGGTGCGCACGGTGGCGTCGCGGCTCCCCGTCGGCGCCCGTGCGGGGCGAGCTGCTCCGGCTCTCCCGGCTGCCGCCCTGGCGGTGCACGTGCCTGCGGTGGGGGTCCCCCACCTTGGCCCTCTCGGCCTCCCCCTCCCAGAAGCCCGGTTGCTCCAGGCTGCCCTCCCGGGCGTGGTGGTCCGACTCGCGGCCGTAAGGCCCCTCCCGGCTCAGCTCGGCCTCCTGGCTTCCAGCCCAGGCCCTGCGGGGGTCCAGGCCCACCGAGCCGCTGGGGTCCCGGGCCCGGTCGTGGTAGCGGGCCTGTTTCCTGAGGAAGTCCTCGGCCCGCTGCTGGCCAAGGCGCTGGTCCACCGTGGGCTCGGCGGCCCGGCTCTTGTTGGTGTTGTTGTTGCGGTTCTCCTGGGGATCGACCACCAGCGGCCGGTCCAGGTGGGTCTTCATGTCCGGCCGCAGGTGCCGGGCGTAGGAGGCCTTCCAGCGCTCATCAGGGTCCATCTCGTTGTACAGGGCCTCCCGGCTGGCCAGCAGGTTCTGCTTCCGCATCTCACTGGTCCGCTGCTCCCACACCGACTTGGTGGGCTTCTGGTTCTTCTGTTGCTCCTTCCTGCAAGGGGAGGGCGCGAGGCTTAGAGCACCGCTGGGCACTGTGGCCTGCTCTGGCTGCTCCCACTACCGGGAGTCTCAGCCCAGGGGGCATCTCAGCCCACGTGGTCTTGGCCCTGGGCACTTCGAAGCTCAGAAGGGTATCTTGGCCTGGCTTGGGTATCTCCGCCCAACCAGCCTGTGCAGAAAACTCAACTTGGCTGGACATCCTGGCCTAGCAAGTGCCTTAGCCCAGGTGGGTGTCTCCATCCAGCAAGGGGTCTCGGTCTGACTGCATATTTTGTCTAATGGTGGCCCTCAGCCCAGATGGGCGTCCCTGTTGTCCCCTCTACTCTTTTCAAATTGTAGCACATGACCTCTGGGGAATGGAGCCTTGACATTAAAAATATTTTAACTTCTGAGACAGCCAATCAAAAGGACATTGGCCTGGAGCAGATTCTGGAATTGCCCACGGGGCCTGCAGGAGGCTTCTGTTCTGGGTTCTGGGAGGTCTGGGTGGTCCCAGGGAGAGCTGGGTTGGGCACTTGGAAGTCTGGGGGGGGGCAGTACCTCTTTACCTGCAGCTGCCAATTTACCCACAGGGCCCGTGCTGGACTGGGGCCAGGCCAGAGCGCAGCCTGGAGTGTACACTCTTCCAGGGTTTCTGTGTTCACTGATGGGTTGTTTTTGTTTTAAGATTTTATTTATTTATTTGACAGAGAGATCACAAGTAGACAGAGAGGCAGGCAGAGAGAGAGGGAAGCAGGCTCCCCGCTGAGCAGAGAGCCCGCTGCGGGGCTCGATCCCAGGACCCTGAGATCATGACCTGAGCTGAAGACGGAGGCTTTAACCCACTGGGCCACCCAGGCGCCCCCACTGATGGTTTTATACAGACCATCCACAGACCGTCCTCCGAAACTCACTGGTCTGATTATGTGCTTTCCTAGGCTCCCCTTTCGGAGCCACTTCCTTCCACTTTGGCCAAGACAGCCCCCTCCCCACCATCACGTGATGCGCCACTCCACAGTGTGTAAAGTCCCTGGACATCCGACGTAGGCACCATTCGGAGTATCTGGGTCAACAAATCTCCCTTTAATCGAGACACCTCGACTCCCACTGCCTCACCACCTCTGCTTCACCAGCAGATTCTGTCCTCTCTGCCTTCATGATCTGTCTGGAATTCGGCTACATCCATCACCCTACTCCGGTCCCACTATCTGTTTTGCGTGGACCAATGTAGTCTTCTCCAACCTGGTCCCCTGACTTCCACCTTGCTCCCCAAAGCCTGTTTCCCTGACAGCCAGAGGGCGCCTGTGAGCTCCCAAGTTAGGTCCTGTCCTTCCAGCGCTCAAGAACCTTCCATAGTTTCCCCCGACTCAGTGCAAACGTTTGAGTCCTGCCCATTACCCACAAGGCCCTGCACGATCTGTTTGCCACCTGTCTTCACTTCCTCCCACTCTCTTCCCTCCCTCCCTCTATTTCAGTCACCATGGCCCCCTTCATTTTCCCTAAACACAACAGGCACTTTCCTGCCTCAGGGCCTTTGTATATGCTGTTCCTGCTGCCTGGTATGCTCTTCCCTCACCTCCTTCCGCCTTCTCAGGGAGGCCTGCCCTGACAACTTTACTTAAAAGCCGATCTCTCTCCAGCTGTAGCGGGCCTTCCACCCCCTAACCTCTTGTTAATGCTATATCCCCAACAGCTAGAACAGGGCTTGGCACAAAGGAGGTGCTTATTAACTATTCATCAAGTAAAAGGGTGTGGGAGAGCAGAAGTCCCTCATTCTAAAGCTCAACCCTGTGGGGGGCTGCTTCCTGCCCCCACATCATTGATGGGGAGAGGGTACGGGCTGAGGAGCCTGGAGAGCATTCTGGACTTGGGGGCACTTACACAGCTATGGACATGTTGGCCGCCGACAGGGGACTCACTTCTGCCACCTCCTTGGCTTTCTGTAGAGCAAGTTTCTGGTTGGCTGCTTCTTCTTCTTCTTGCTCATCCTAAAAGACACACGGAGTCCCCGTTCACAAAATAGGAACTAGGCCTTGGGGCCTCCCCTCGGACCCTATGGCTAATGAGGAGCAACACGTGGAATATTTAGAAGCAGGTGTGGCCTGGGTGTTGACCCACCAGAGCTGAGGCCCACAGGTAGGAACAGAGCCCAGTGTTGGTCAAGGGAACTACCACTCCCTTGATGTGCAGCCTTGACATCCAGCTCGTTATTAACCCTATTTGGGCACACAGCCAGAAGAAAACAAAAGGAAAAAAGACCTCCTTTCTTTTCCCACAACGGGGATTTCTCTGCGCCCTGTCTCAATGAGCCAGAAATTAAGGCAGAGATTTTCCTCTTGCATTACCTTCTGGGTTGTGCCCTCTGAACCAAGACTTTTCAAAAACACTGACTGGCCCCAACGTGCAGAAAATCCCCCCGCCTCCCCCCCCCCCCCCCCACTGCCGGAGTCCCACGGCCCATCCCATGCATTGCCGACAGCCTCCAGAAGGGGAATCAGGAGAGGAGCTTATGTTCTCAGCCAGTTAGGTTCAGAGAGGAGGAGGCTGGGGGAAGAGGTTTTAAAAATACATACAGAAAAAGATGTTTTGGGGCTTTAAATCCTTCTTCAGCCTTCATGCAGGGCCTCATTCGTAAAACAGAAAAGCCAACAAAGAAAAAGCAAAGAAAAAGCAACGAGAAAGAAATGGCCAGAGATGAACCCACCCGTAAGAAGAGTCATGCTGACGGCAGGGCACCTCTCCCCCTGTGCGGGGATCTCTGGGGGCAAGCAGCAACCTTACCACCTGGGAAGTGGTCAGATCAGGACACTCTGCCAGTGACAACACGGAGGTGGGACCTGGCCGGCCACCCCTTCTCATAAGGCCTCCCTTCTTCCTTGGCACCTCACTCATTTCTCAGAGCCCAGTCCCTGGACCACCCGCCTTAGTGGTACTGCAAATGCAGACCCCCAGGCCCCCGGGAGAACCTGGACTGGGCCCTGGAATCTGCATCTTCAACAAGCGCCCGGGTGAGTATCAAGCATGGGTCAAGTTTAAGCAGCCGTGAATGTGGCAAAGAACCCGGGTTCTAGACCCATCTGGCTTCGGACCCCGGCTCCTCTGCTTACTGTGGATGTCAGGTGAGTCGCCTCTCCTCTCAGGGCCTCACCAGCCTCACCTAAAATTTCCACTCTCCCCGACTTTCCCTCCCTCACTCATCTCCCCAGCATTTCTCCCCATCTGACACATTTATTTCTTGTCTGTCTCTCCCGCTGGAATATCAGCCCTGGTGAGGGTGGGGATTTCTGCCTCTTCTGTTCATTGCCACGTCTTTGGCTCCTAGAACAGGCCATGCTCACAGTAGGTGCTCCATAAATGCTTTTGGATGAATGACACAGTCTGTAAACTTGCTTCTTGGGGTTTCTGTGAAGATTCAATGAGATGAAACACCCCAGGGGCTTAGCAGGGTACCTGCCTCGTATGAAAGGCCCAAGAAATGCTTGTGGAATAAATGAAGGAAACAATGTGGGTCTGGAAGAAAATGTCTGTTCTCCACAGACGATCTTGCCTCTCTTGCTCCCCTGCTCCCCTGCTCCCAGCTTCCCGACGCACCCCCTCCCCGGAGACAGCCTCTGAGGATAGGCTCCTGGAACCTGGATGAGCACAAGGTCCGATCAGCCCCTGCAGCCAGCCAGCACCATGGTGACCAGGGCCGCGGCCGTGTGCTTGGGGTAGCAGAGACTTCCGTTTCCCCCACCAGCCAGAGCAGGGCCCGGGAAACTCTCTCTCCCTCCTGCCAGGGTCAACAGATGGAGGGTTTGGCAGCGTCCACTCAATTCGGTTCAACACCTCGAGGCTCGGGAGATGGGGCCGTGAAGCGGAGGGATGCCCTAGGCCTGGCCCTCCTGGGCAGACAGGAAGGCTCTGCACATGTTCTCTTAATGGAATGGGGCTGTTTCCCAACACCCTCCTTTCAAACTGCAAAAAAAGCTGCCTGGCTTCCTTTGCACAATGCACAACCTGTATAACCATTCCCCACGGCCCTGCTCATGGGCTATCCCAGGGAGGTGAGCTGTGTGACTGAAAGTTATGTTGCCTCCTCTGCGCCTAGCTGAGCTGGACCCCAGTCCCAGGGAAGTGTGAAGCTGCTCGAAGGGGCATCAGCCAGAAAGTTTTGCCCAGGGCAATTCAACATTACTGATAGGAGTGATAACTGGGCTTCTGGAATGGATAGTTCTCAGCCCCGTCTCCCAAAATCGTCTCCTGACTTCATTTTCCTCTGCCTTTCTCTCATTTCTGCTCCTTGAGGGCATCGCGTCTCTCCTTTTTCAGCTCCTAGTTATGCAGCAAGGTCACTGAACCCCTCTGGACCTCAGCTTTCCCATCTGTGAAATGGGAAGCACAGTAAATCCCCATCTCTCACTATGGTTGTTACTTTGTATCTTTTCCTGCTCAGCTGGGGCTCCAGCGAAAGCCAGCAGAGCCTGTAGATAAAAAACTCCGGTTCTGGAGCTTGCCAGGCCTGGATTCCCAGCTTCCTTTTACCAGCTCTGTCCAGTGAAAGCTCTAGGGCCAGATTATGCCTAGTGACTAACACAGGCTTCCTTTATTGAGCACTTACTGTATAGCAAGAACCGGGTTGAGGGCCTGACATGCGTTGTGTGATACTGTAAATAGTACCTGTTATTATCCTACCATCTGGGACCAGTGACTTTGCCTTTCTGAGCCTCAGTTTCCCCTTCTGCAAAAGGGAGATGGCAGCAATGCCTGGCACTGTGGGCATCCATTAATTCTTTACTCCAGTCACCTGGAGGCGAAGTCCAGCCAGCTCCCAAGCTCCCGGGTCCAGGCATTGAGCCTCAGGACCCTGTGCGGGTTATAGTCCATCTGTTCCATCCTTTCAGCCCTAGGGTGGTGACCGTGCCTGCTAGCCAGGGGGCTACACCATTCCTTGGAGGTCCCTTGATGCCGCCCACTCCCTATAAGGGGCACTCCAGCGGAGTCTGCCACCTGTTTCCTGCGGCAGACCTGCTGCCTTACCGCCTTCCACCTCCTCTGTTGTGGAATCTGCTTGGTGAGGGACAGTCTGTTTCGGGGAGAGGGTGGGCCTCCTCCCTGGCCCAGTGCATCCAGGGCGAAAGCTCTAACCCTGTACACACCCCCCATGCCCAGCCCAGTCCTGATCTGCCACGAGCGGGTGGTAACTTTGCCACAGGGAGAAACGTTCTCCCACCAACTCCACCTTGGTGAGCTCCTGGGCGTTGGCCAAATTGTCCACCGCGATGGCTAAGAACACATTCAGGAGGGTGTCTGCAGGCGCTGGAGTCAGGGAAAGCACCGCCACTGGGACCCTGGCTACTCGGACCCTCCTGGGTAACTCCCCCCACCCCCCACCCCAGCACCCTCTCCATCCCACCCACCTGCTCCACCAGCCGCCCAGGCCTGCCCCACCTCCCCCGCGGAGGATACAGTTCCCGAAGAGTGTCAGCACGATGAAGTAGATGGAGAACACCATGCCGCCCTGCACGCCCCCCTGAGACTTAATACCGTCATACATGACCTCATTCCAGTCTTCGCCCGTCAGGATCTGAAAGGGGACGGAGAAACACACAGCCAGCCCCTCTCAGCCATGGGTCCTGCGGAGACGCAGCTGGGGGGCTGGAACCTGCCTGCGGTGGCTCTTCCTGGGCCCTTGTCTTGGGTGGGGGGGGGGGTCTCATCTTGTTTGTGAATGGAAAGGGCCATCCCTGTCCTGAGGGTCCCTCTGCCCGGCTTCTAGGAAAAGGTGACCTTGGGGGAGCCACAAATCTTTCTGCAACTGTCTTCCCTGGTGCGATAAGGGGATTTGTTACCCATGGGAGTTGTGCCCCCTAAATGCATTGCTTGAAGCTCTCAACCCTGATGGGACAGTATTTGGGGATGGGGTAGGTGAGGTCACACACTGGTGGGTCTCTCGGGATGGGATCGGCGCCGTTCTCTCTAAGAATAGACACCAGAGAACACACTCTGTCTCTCTCTCTGTACCAGATAAGGAGGTGACCATCCATAAACCAGGAACAGACCCTGTGAGCGCCCTGGTCGCGCATTTCCAGCCTCCCAAGCTCTGTCACTTAAACCACATAGTTACTGGTCCTTCTGGACTGCTGGGCCTGGGGGCAGGGCGGGAGCCAGTGACCAGAGGACACAGGAGGTGCAGGGATGCAGGAACTAAGGTAAGTTACCCAGAAGATGCTTATGGGATGCATTGAGGGGAGAGCCATGCTTACTGGAAGAAAAAAAAAATCCAGCTTCCCTCCTTTATAATATTTTCACAAGGATAGAGTAAATGTGAAAGAACTCCAAAAATGTCGATCCGTTAATGCAGGCTTCTCAGCCTCGGTGCTGCTGACATTTGGGGCTGGGTCACTCTCTGTGGTGGGGCTGTCCTGTGTTCGGTGGGGAGCTGAGCCACGGCCCTGGCCTCCACCCACCAGAGGCCTGCAACATGCCTCCCCCAGAGCTGTAACACCCAGTAATGCTTCCAGAACTTCCAAGTGTCCCTGGAGGAAGGAATCCCTCTTGGACAAGAAGCCCTGTGCTAAAGATACGTGGGTGGTGATTACAGCTGCTAACAGTCTGCATATGGGGGCTCAGAACTTCATGGACGGTTGCCCTTTCCAACCCTGGTCTAGGGGGTCTCATTTAGAAATTACCCTCCCAGGAGTGGGAGAGAGTGAAGTCATACTTTCCATATACTCTCTGTCCCCCTCACCCCAAAGAGGCAGAAACTACCAGAAAGGCTCTGGTGGTCCCAGCTAGGATAGTCCCAGATGTCAGGGCATGTGTCCGTGTCGGTGCAGAAGTTGGCTTGGGGAGACCACTCAAAGGTCTATTTGCCTTAGAATACGGGATCAGGATGTCTTCCAATCTGAGGAGGATGGGCCTATTGCCACACCCTGTCTTTTACTTCCTCTATTCTGCTGTTTTGGAGGGAGTTAGGGCTGGCTAATTCCTACAAATAGTAATCAACTTGCTTGTGAGCACACTTTCAAATGCAAACCAATCAATCCAGAGCCTGTATTCCCGACCACTTCTCCAGAGGCTCTTACACTCAGAGCCAAAAATCCCCTGCCCTAGGCACTCAGGGCAGGTACCAGCCAACCCAAGACAGCCCTGATGCTCAGAGCCCACTGAGATCATTCAAACTAGCCAATTCTGAATCTGCTTAGCCTGCCTCACCGATCCCTCCTGCAGAAACCACAGTCAAAGCCTTGGGTTCGTGTTCCCCCTCCCTTTGCTTTCTGACCCACCCTGGGGCTTCCCGATGTGGCCCTGTGTGGCAAGCATGTATGCCCTCTCTTTGGTTCTGCAAGTATAACAAACTGTCTGTCCAATGGCAGTGGTCCACTGATCTGCTGCCTCACCATACCTGAATTACTGATAAAACCTGTATTTTAAAATAGAGGGGCAAGGCAAAGCAGAGAAAGAGGGCTTTAAGGAAGCCCCTTGTATACTGAATGGGAGCGTTAATCTTTTGACACCAAGGGGCATCTCCCGGTGGGGCTGGGTGAAGACCGTACCTGAAACACTGTCATTATTGCTGCTGGAAAAGTGTCGAAGTTGGTAGGAGGAGTCCCCTCATCAAAATTAAACCTGCAGGGAGGACACAGGCATTTCACATTGGCCCCGCCCTGGGTGCTCTGAGGGCTTGGCTTATCTCCAGCATCTCTGTTCTCCAGAAGGACCCCCTGACTGGTACCCCCGGGGTGAGTGCATTGGACATCCAGGCCATGTGGAGGGTGGTCTGAGGGATGGAGGTGAGCCTGAGTCTCTGGATGCTTTGGACCTGGGTCTGGGGGCACTTGACCCGAGGCAAGCAGAAGTCGGGGAATCTGTTCAGCACTTACTGGCCGCCAAAGAGTTGCATTCCCAAAAGGGCGAAGACAACGATGAACAGGAAAAGGAGGAACAACAGGCTGATGATAGATTTCATGGAGTTGAGAAGAGAGACGACCAGGTTCCTGAGAGATGCCCAGTACCTGCCAACAGCGGCCAGGTGGGGGAGGGGCGGTGAGAACAAGAGAGCTGAGCCCATTTCCCACTGCACTGGAGGGGGCTCCAGCCCTGGTTCCCATCCCCACCCCTGCTGGGATTGCCAGGAAGCTTCAAGGACTTACTTTGTGACTTTGAAAATACGCAGTAACCTGAGGGCTCGTAACACACTGATTCCAAAGGATGTGCCGGGTTTTATGACGGCCCAGATGACCTCGAAGATGCTCCCGATGATAACCTAGAACAGAGAACCTGGTCTTGTGTCCAGGGACCTTGAAAACATGCCCTGGCTCTAAAGCTTGCAGGAATCCAACCAAGCTAGCCCCTGGATGGAAACAGGGGGAGGGTCTCAGACTCCTCTCACCCCTTTCTTGAAGTGGATTAATAGGTCACGCTGAGCAAAGAATTCCTGAAATGCACAATTGCAAAGTGAAGATCCATGTAACTGCCATCTCCATCAAGAAATAGGACACGTCAACACCCCAGAAGCCTCGAGAGACCCCTAGAGATCACCACCATCCTGAATTTTGTAATAACCATTTCCTAGCATCTTTAAAAAATTGAAGTGAAATTGACATAAGACTAAACTCACCATTTGAAGCACATTCACAGCGTTATATGACCTTCACTTCTCTCCAGTTACCAAAATATTTTCATTGCCTCCAAAAGGGAGTCCAACCCCATGAGCACTGCCCCCATCCCTCCACCGCCCCAGGAACCACTAATCTGCTTCCAGTCTCAATGGATTTGCCTGTTCTGGACATTTCATTTAAATGGAATTAGGCAGTATGTGACCTTTTGGGTCTGGCTTCTTTCACTTAGCATAATGTTTTCGAGGTCCTTGCCTTTTTAAAGTTTTCAAGCATTATCCCTAGCCAATACACTTTAATTTTATCCATTTGAACTCCCATGGGCAGAAACATGCCGTACGGACTGATTTTTTGTCAGGGTCTGCTTCCTTTTGTGCAATACGATGCAGGTGAAATTCACCCAGCTGTTGGGTGTGACTGCTGCTGGTTGTCTCTCATCCCCATGGAGAATTCCATTATATGGCTACGTCACAACTTATTTATTTATCCGTGCTACTGGCAAGGGATGTTGGGTCATTCGGTTTGGGACTGTTACAAACACAGCCACACAGATCATTCTTGTGAGTTGCTCTTGCGTGAACCCCTAGAATCACCAAGTCTCCCCTGCAAAGGAAGGTCTGCACGCCTCCCTCCCACTGGCAGCTGGCTAAACGTTTTGGGAGCTCCGCATCTCCACCAATATTTGGGATTGCCCTCTCGTTCCTTCCGCATTCGGCTGAGTCTCTGGCATCCAGGGATGACCCCTACCAGTCCCGAGGCCTCAGCCATGCTAGGTAAGAGCTGGAGAAATGAATTCCTTACCAAGCAGAGCACTTACCCCACAGTCAAAGCAGTTGAAGGAAGAGTGGAAGTAAGGCCGCGTCCCAAGCCCGTACATTTTTATAAACATTTCGGACATAAAGAGTCCTAAGAAAATGAATTCTGCATAGTCTAGAAAGGAGTGGGGGGAAACAGAGAGGAGGTTAGGTTTGTGGGGTGGGGGTGGTTTCACGTGGCTCTGACTTTCCTGTTAATAGCTATCCCGTCCTGCTCTGGCCTGGGAGGCAGGGACAGAGGACAGTTGCTGGTGGCCTCAGCCAAAGATTATGCAAGGCTTCCTTTCCGTGGGCCTCAGTTTCTCCTGTGTTAAAGGGGAGGAACAGCAATTGCCCACCCCTGACCCTCCAACCCACCGTTGCCTGACTAATCTTAAAAAGGAGTGAAGAAAAGTTCTGTGGCTTTCCACCTTGCAGTTTTTGCCCTGCTTCAGTGAGAAGGGCTGGACATAGGACGTGGCCAAGGACCTAGGTTTTGTGCTGGCTGGTGGGTTCCTGGGTGCTTACCATGTTTTTAAAACTAATGAACTAACAAACTAACTGACTAACAACAAAATAGCAATGGCCCCAGGATGCCAGTGTGTCATAATCTAAGAATGATGCTCAATCCACTTTTATATTCCTGAGCTTGAAAGGAAAAATAGAAATAGAGATCATAAAGGTGTCCTTTTAGTAATCCTTGTGTTGGGGATTTAGCTGGAGATTCAAGGGCAGCCCATCTAAGGTACAGCTTTTCTTCCAACTTGGAAAACCCACCTGAGGTCCCCTGGAAAAACCCTGTCTTACGAATGTCTAAAAGTCTTGAACAAGATAAAGCATTCTTATTCTTTGTTGAGAAGGCATAATGGTGTAAATGCCCTGGGGAGAGGTAACATAAAGGTAATTTGTTTGCTCCAGCAAAGACATGGCTAATTTCGGGACCCTTTCTAAGAGAGCTTTCTTGGTGGGGTGGGAAGATGAGTCATCAGGAAGGGTATGGATACTCACCCAGTGGATGGGAAGGGGGGATATGGCGGGGTCTGAGGGGAAGAAAACATATAGAAAGGAAGCTGGGGGGGGGGCGCCTGGGTGGCTCAGTCGGTTAAGCGTCTGCCTTCAGCTCAGTTCATGATCCCAGGGTCCTGGGTTCGAGCCCCACATCAGGCTCCCTGCTCAGCGGGGAGTCTGCTTCTCCCTCTCCCACTCCCCCTGCTTGAGTTCCCTCTCTTAAGAAAAAAAAAAAAAGAAAGGAAGGTGGAGGACCCAAACTTCCAAGAATGTCAACTTTGGTCACATAACTAATTCTGTTTGAAAGTCAAGGGTGTTTATTATATCATTCTTTTAAGAGGTGGTTTGAACTGTCAAGGCCCTTCACACTCATTCCTGATTGAAACTTCCCCTTAGTTTTTTGGACTCCAGGGAGCTCCTAGGATCTGAAGGAAATCAGGGTCCCTAGGATCATCAGGCCAAAATATCAGTGAGGGAAATCTGTCTACACCATCTGGTGTATTTTAAGAACCACCAGAAACAACTCTGGGAGTACTTAAGAGTTTCTGAGGTGCTTGCTTCCCAGTTACCATGGAAACCTGATATCTGGCAATGCACAAGACCTGAGAGAATTGTCTATAGCACTGGTAGGTCTGGAAGAACTTTCGGGGCCGTCAACTCCAATTTCCAGATGAGAAATTCAAGACCCCAAGAAACGACCACACTTTACTGATTCCAAGACAAACACTTTTGTTCAGTTTGACATCTGTGAATTCGAGGTGTATCTTAAAATTGACATGTCCCAGGTTAAGATGGTAGCACGGCTTTATTTCTTAGTGGCAAATAAAAGAAAAGGGTGCTTTATAAGTGAAGATGCTTTCAACTGATGGATGATGGGAGTGACTTATCCAGGGTCACATGATGAGTTAGGAGTAATGCAGACATTGAGAATCCAGGTCACCTGGTGACCAGGGAAGGGATCTGTCATCAGACACAACTTGGATTCTAGGTTCAAATCCTGGCTTTGTCACTTACTAGCTGTGTGACCCTGGGCAAGTTACTTAACCTCTCTGTGTCTCAGTTTTCTCAACTGGGGATAATTAGAGGACCATTACAGACACAGAGTCCCAGGGCAGGAAGTCCCAACCCCCTGTTCCTGAACCAGGACAGACAGAGCAAAGTGATTAGTGTGGAGAATATAGGAGATTAAAAATAGACTGCAGAGGAGGTTAAGACAAGAAGTAAAGAGTCCTCATTTGTAAGACTCCAGGGGGACCAAAGCAATTACTAAGGTTGGAATTAGGTCAGGGCTCTCAGAAGGAGAGCTGGTCCCTGGGGGGTGTCCTGAGGGGTCAACAAATGTGACTGAGAACAAGAAAGGTTACAAGGAAACAATGACCTGGACCAGGCTTCCGGACCTCTCTAGCCTGAAGACTAGACTACATCCAGTGGCTATCTGGGTGAATTCCAAATCAGGTCAGAAGGGGAAAGAAGCCACAGACCTAAGTTCACAAACATGCAGGAGGAGAGTAGCCAGCAGGCAAAAAGGTTTAGGGAAATCTTCTCTTGGGGTTCAGAAGTCAGAGCCAGGGCATGGATTTGTCTTCCTCACTGCCCACTATTCTTGTTGATTCCTCAGAACTCTTTGTTTTTTAAATCCTAGTAAGAAGTCTCCCTACCTTTTACTGCTTCTCCTCACCCCAACCGGGCCATCAACTTTGATACTGTCTTATGCTAACTCCAGGAATCTGGGAATAGGCCCAGTGGGGCAAAGCCTTCTGTAGGGGTCCTTGTACCCACTGAGGGAGAAAGATGCCCTCACACTTGTTGGAGGAGATCTTGTAGAAATGAATTCCAGGTTTAAGGAAGTCAAAAAGGGCAAGAGAGGAAAAGCGGGAAAAGCAGAAGGTTTGAAAGAAGAGGCGAGAAGCCGGGAGTGTCAGAAATGAGCAGAGAGAATGGGGACAACATAAGGGCCACTCTTTGTCCCTAAAGCATCCCCATCTCTCAGCTACAAATTACTTATTTTAACATCCTCAGAAATATGCCTATTAATTAGATGTGTGTTTCTGTCTATATCTGGCTGTCCTGTGGTCTCAACTCTTTTCTGTCTCTCTTCCAATGCCCCTTTCACCCCTATGGCTCTCCCCTAAAAAAGCACTACTGTAGTATTTGGTTGCCCGAATTCCAGCTTCCAGCCCCCAGGCCTAAAGAAGGTGGGCTCTGATATTGTGGTAGCAGTTACAGACACATCCAATTGAAAGGACAGATTCAACATGAGCCAAGGAAGGAACACACGCCACCAGAGGAGGACAAGGGCAAAAGGTATAAGGAAGGGATTAGGGAGCGGGCAGGGGCGGGGCCGGGTGGTACTCACAGAGGAAGTCGGAGAGCCACTCGGGCTGGTTGTAGTGAACGATAGCAACACAGAGCGTGTTGAGGGCTACCAGACTGAGCACAGTCCAGTAGAAGGCCTGAGTTTTGACCATGCGGCGGATGTAGAAACGCATCCTCCTCTCCTTTTTGTGGAAAAAAGTCGAGTTCTCCAGCTTGGCACTTTTAATGCTGGCTCGGGCGAAGGGAGACCCTGCCAAGGAAAGGATGGAGAATGTCAGGGTGTTCCTGTGGAGGAAATTAACTGATGTGCGGCCCAGGCACGGAATCTGGCCAGGGGATCCATAAGCCTCCCCGGTGAGCACTCTGGCCCGAGAGAATGATCACGCCCCAGGGCTTAGCTTTCCAGAGATGGAGCTAACAAGAAGGTGGAAATGACCAATGAGCGCTCTGGATGTCAGGGTTAGGCAGACAGCTCTTCACTGATGGAGTCAACTTTCTGTGTCTCCTTCTCCTGGTCACATCTGATGATTCTGGGGGTCATACCACAGGGGGGATGAGGAACGAGCTCAGGACCCTCAGTGCAGAGGCAAGAAGCAGAGCTGCATGCTTGGGAGGCCTCCAGGAAGAGGTGTGAATCGGACCCTAGTTTTCATGGACACCTCACTTTAGGCATGATCACCAAGAAATGAGCCTCCAAGGGATCTGCCTGCATATACTTTTACTTGTGGAACATCTACTATGTGCCAGACTCTCTTCTAGGTGTTCCAGATACACTAGTTAACAGACAGAGCCCTGGCTTTCTGGGCCCAATCTCCATTTGGGGAGAGAGACGGCAAATACAATAAAAAGTAAATTGGTAGTGTGAGGGAAGTTACAAAATACTTTGGGGGAAAAAGAAACAGTGGTGTAATGGGATGGGGAACCCCAGGAAGGGCCAGTGGGCAAGCTGCCATATTAAGTGGTCAAGGCGAAGGTGTTGACCTAAATTAAGTCAAGGCGAAGGACTAAATCATCTCAGTATTGTAGGAAGAGTTAACAAATCTTGAGGCAGAAATATGCCTGCCTGGCATATTCGGGGAGTGGCATCTGGAAACCAGTATGGCTGGAGTGGAGTGGCTGAGGGGGAGAGGAGGAGTTGGCGAGGACAGGGAGGGGACAGTGTGGAACAAGCAGTGCATTATGGGCTGTGCAGAGAACTTGGCCTTTTGCTCTGAATGAGATGAGGACCCCAGAGGTTTGAGCAGAGGAGGGACGGGACCTGACTCAGGTGCTCACAAGCACCCCTGGGCAGCCACGGGGGGAACAGACTGTGGAAGGCCAGGGCAGGAACAGAGAGGAGACGACAGCCCTGGTCCAGGCCAGCAACGACGCCACTTGGCTCCAAGGTGGCAGAGAAAGCAGCAGAGGGGGCAGATTAGGGATGTATTACTTAACCGAGATGTCAACACCCACTGCGGGATCAAGTGTGGGCGTGAGAGAAAGGGAGGAGCCCAGGTTTTGGGTCTGAGCCCCCGGAGGGACAGAACTGCCATCCGGTGAGTGTGGATGGGTTTGTGGGGGAGGTTCGGAGCTCAGTTTTGGATGAACTCATTTAATCTTCTAAATGATTTCTTCTAGAAAACCTTCAGTTGCACTCATTTGTTTGTTTATGGTGCTTTGGCTCATTCACTCCTTCCTCTGTTCACAAGCTTGTTGGCTGACCCTTGTATCCATTAGCTGATGTGTCCAGTTACGCGTTCGTCCACCCAGCTTGTGCACCAACCCCATCCCACCAGCCAGGCACGGGACACAGCAGACATCTCACAGGATGCCGCTTCCTTCCTGGGCACCAAATTCTACTCAGCAGCAGCGGGCCAGGCATGGTGGCTGGACCCCTCTCTCATGTCTATCACCTGCCTGACCTCACAGGCATTGAGAACCCCAGGGTGGCTCTTCAAGGGCCTTCCCACTTGGGGCATTTCTGGCCCAGGTCTCTGCAGCTCCCGAAGATGTGCCCAGACCCGCAGGCATCCACAGGGTGTGGCAGAGAGGAATGAGACTCTTGAAGGTCTCAGGTCAGGTTCGAATGCTCCATGGGGAGGAGGGAGAGAGAGAGATTTGGGGTAGAGCTCAGTCACTGGGCAAGAGGGTCCCCATCCCTACTCCTGCTGGAGCCACCCTGAAAAGCTGGTTCTTTCACCAACCACCACCAAATGACCTTGGGCAAGTCACCTTGCATCTTGGGGCTCCTGTGTCTCAATCTGTAAACTGGGGACAACCACACTCCCTACCTTGCAGAGCTGTGGGGAGGAATGCACCTTAGCATGATGCTGGCACATTATGCTTATTGGCCATGATAATCTTCTTCTATAACCCCAAGAGCTACAGTGAGGATCTGGTTCACACGCCAACTTATGGAGCAAGTTTTTCCTGATCACTGGCCCGGAGACACATCCCTCAATCCCAGCACTCATGAGGAAGGGAGAGAGAAACAAATGTTAATTGAACACCTACTACATTCTAGGCGTGTACTAGCTGTGTATTGTCTTCTGTGTTGTATTTCATGCTCCACCTTGACCCATCCTTATCTCTGATTTTTCTCTGTGGTCTGGAATTATAATTGTGGGCAATCTTTAGATCTTAAAAATACATTTAAAAAAGATTATATATATATGTATACATAAATTCTTTAAAAAATATATATATATTTTAAAGATTTTATTTATTTATTTGACAGAGAGAGAGAGAGCACAAGCAGGCAGAGAGGCAGGCAGAGAGAGGGGAGGGGAAGCAGGCTCTCTGCTGAGCAGAGAGCCCGATGTGGGGCTCGATGCCAGGACCCTGAGACCATGACCTGAGCCGAAGGCAGAGGCCCAACCCACTGAGCCACCCAGGTGTCCCAAAAGATTTTATATATTTGACAGAGAAAGACACAGTGAGAGAGGGAACACAAGGAGGGGGAATGGGAGAGGGAGAAGCAGGCTTCCCACCAAGCAGGGAGCCTGCTGTGGGGCTTGAACCCAGAACCCTGGGATCATGACCTGAGCCGAAGGCAGATGTTTAATGACAGAACCACCCAGGCGCCCCTTAAAAATTTAAGGCACCCCTTAAAGATATAAGAGATTTTATGAAACCCAACGGGTCCAAGATATTACAATTTCCGCATAGCACCAGTATAAATATATGTTAAGGAGATAGTTTACACCCTTTTTTTTTTGTACTAGGACTTCCAGATCTGATGTATTAGAATGAAGCACATCTTGGTTCTCACCAGCTGTACTTAAGGGATCAAGAGCTATAGGTGGCCAGTAGCAGTCTAGAATGTTCTCTGGTGAGGACAGCAGTCTGTCACCACCAAGGCTTGATCTGGGGATTTGGGTAATTTATTGGTCCTTAAAATTCTCTGTAAATGGAAACAGGTCCTGCCCAAGTTGTGGGTTGGACTGTGTGTCTTAAAGAGATGTGCTGAACTCCTAACCAGGTACTCGAGAACACGACCTTACTTGGAAGGGGTCTTTGCAGTTGTAATCAAGTTAAGACGAGGTCACACTTGATTTGGGTGGGTCCCAAATCCCACGACCAGTGTCCTTATAAAAAGAAAAGAACCGGGCGCCTGGGTGGCTCAGTGGGTTGGGCCGCTGCCTTCGGCTCAGGTCATGATCTCAGGGTCCTGGGATCGAGTCCCGCATCGAGCTCTCTGCTCGGCGGGGAGCCTGCTTCCCTCTCTCTCTCTGCCTGCCTCTCTGCCTACTTGTGATCTCTCTCTCTCTCTCTCGCTGTCAAATGGATGAATAAAATCTTTAAAAAAAATGTAATTTACTCAACACACTACCTGTCTTTAAAAAAAAAAAAAAAAAAAAAAAGAAAAGAACCACATAGGGGTTCAGGAGGGCCACGTGCAACAGAGGCAGAGACTCAAGTAATGCACATAGAAGCCAAGAATCCCCAACACCCCCAGAAGCCACGCGGGGCAGGGAACAGATTCTCCCCTGAAGCCTTTAGGGGCAGCATGGCCCTGCCAATATCTTGATTTTAGTTTGGACTTCTCACCTCCAGAACTATGAGAAATCAGATTTCTATTGTTAAGCCCCCAGTCTGTGCTATTGAAATATGGCAGCTCTCATAAATGGATACATGCACCCTATTCTGCATAAAACCCAGTTTAAAAACTCCTCCTTCATGAAGCTTTCTTTGCTTTTCCGCCAAATACCTCCCAGCCCACACAGCCAGCCATTAGGTTCCTCATAATTAGTCTCACTTTTAAGTAACTTAAACTTATCTAATTACTTTTTTCATTTCAAAAGTAATGCCCTTCACTAATTTGTACATTTTAGAAAAATGTCACATAGAAAGTGAAAATCCCTTGCAATCCTCCAATTCCAACATTAAAATTTTTTTTCGATTTCCACATTTTTAAGTAGCTCTTAAACTTATTAGTGTTCTTTTTTTTTAAAAAAAGATTTTATTTATTTATTTATTTGACAGAGATCTCAAGCAGGCAGAGAGCGAGGAGAAAGCAGGCTTCCCACGGAGTGGAGAGCCCGATGTGGGGCTCGATCCCAGGACCCTGGGATCAATGACCTGAGCTGAAGGCAGAGGCTTCAACCCACTGAGCCACCCAGGCGCCCCCTTATTAGTGTTCTTAAAACAGGATCATAAATTTTATATAATGCTGTGCAACTTGCTTTTTTCACTGAGAAATTGATTTCAAACATTTTTCCATGCCAGTAGAAACCTCGTTCTTTTTCCTGGCTGCGTAATAGTCCATCATGTATAAATAATGTAATTTCTTTAGTCATCTCCCCATTTCTGGGCATGTGGGTTGTTTCTGGTTTTCCCTTTTTAAAAAAATTTTTGTTTTATTTCTTTATTTGAGGGGGAGAGAGAGAAAGAGCTAGAGAGAGACATGAGAAAGGAGGTGCTACAGAAGGAGAGGGAGAAGAAGATTCCCCACTGGGAAGGGAGCCCAATGTGGGGCTCGATCCCAGGACCCTAAGATCACAACTTGAATGAAGCCAGATACTTAGCCGACTGAGCCACTCAGGTGCCCCCTGGTTTTCACTTTTAAAAAAAATACTATATTTTAAAGTAAACTCTACATCTAATGTGGGGCTCAAACTCATGACCTTGAGATCAAGAGCCGCATGCTCCACTGACTGAGCCAGCTGGGCACCCCTGGTTTTCACTTTTTTGAACACCAGAAAGAACACTGTTGAGAAGAGGCATAGACCTTTTGCACACATGGAAGAAATGCTTTTGAAGTGGAAATGCCAGGTCGAAGAACATAAACATCTATAATTAAATAATACCAAACCATATATCAGAAACACTGCAGATTACACTCCTGCCAACAGCATATGACAATGCTCATTTCCCCACATCCTTGCCAACACTGAGTAGTATCACTTTTTCATTTTTTCTAGAATGACTGATGAAAATAATTTCTTCATCAATTAAGAGCAGGTGCTTAATCTTATCCATAGGGAGATCCTGACTCGAGTATACCAATTTTTCTTCAGCACCTGGCATTTCAAACAAGAGGTCTGAACAAAATGTGTCTGCCTATCAAAATACAACAGAACGTTAAAAAAAAAAAATAGAAGCAACCTAATTGGCAAAAGGTGTGGGCCAGACAGAACCCATCAAATACACAGAGCACTGACAGAATGCTCCTGTGCTTGAACTTGCTGGAAGGAGGGAAACAGATAGAGTCCACAAGTTGAAACAGGACGGTTCATCATTACAAGGAAAAGAGTGTTTTGGCTAGAAATTAAAAATGCAAATTAAAACAAGCTTTAAGGTATCATTACAGACTTACTTCAGTGGGAAAGGAAATTAAATGGAAAATACACAGTGGCCGGGGTGTGGGGGGGATTCGTGATCGTATGAGTACTTGGCAGGTTTATAAATGGGTTCAGTGCTTTGGAAACTCAGAACGGCTCTGTGAATAATGAGTTGAAAAGCTGTTAATATCTTTGATCCTGTAATTATCCCCAAGGAAACACGCCCAAAGGGTGGGGGACGTAATTGTGTATCAATGTTCGCCGCGGTGCTTCTCGTTGGGGCAAAAATTGGAAACGACTCCCAACACCATATGACGGAACCCGCCGCGGTGCTGCTCGTTGGGGCAAAAATTGGAAACGACTCCCAACCCCATACGCCGGAACCCCAGCCAAACAAACTATAGTGTAGCACTCTTTTGGAGTATGGGACTGCAGTGGGAATGATGTCGAAACCCAGCATTCAGGTCACAAACTAGGGTGGAGTGAAAACAGCGGAGCATAGAACAGTTGGTGCCTGTGGACTAGATCTATGTGTATATGTTAAATTCCCTTCTCCCCTTTCTTCCTTCTGTTTTTTTTTTTGGGGGGGGTGGAAGGGCAGAGGGAGAGAGAGAGAGAATTTTAAGTAGGCTCCACACTCAGCATAGAGCCGGCTATGGGGCTCGACCTCAGGACCCTGAGATCATGATCTGGGTTGAAAGCAGGAGTTGGACACTTAGCCAGGTGCCCCAGAATATTTTATTTTTAAGTCATCTCTGCACCCAACGTGGGGCTCGAACTCACAACCTTGACATCAAGAGATACATACTCTACTGACTGAGTCACCCCGGCTCCCCTCACCTTCCTGTTTCTCTGCCTCTAGTTTTTCCTTGTCTCTCTTTTCTTCCCTCCTCTTCTCTCCCTCCTCCACCTCTCCCTCTCTCTTCCGTTCTTCCTTCCTCCAGCCATACAGTTTAAATGACTTCTCCCCTCAGAGTCATGCGTTATTTCCCCTGTCTGGATGCTCTCCCACTTTCATTACCGGGTTTTTAAACCCATTTCAAGATATAATATATTCTCCTTGTACAAGGTCAAAGGCAACACAGTCTCAATCAGGAGGGGTGAGCAGGGGAAGGGTAAACGTCTCCACCCCCTCAAACGCTGCCCTTTGTGTTTGCCCCAACAGCAACAGACGGAGTACAGCCTTTCCCACGGTCCTCTGCTTTCTCTGCCATGGCGAACTCCTACTCATCCTTCAGTTCTCAGCTTCAGTGTCACCTCCTCAGAGAAGACTTCCCTGATCACACCCCACTCTTCCAGAGCAGGCCGGACCCAGGGCGTCTCCTCTGCGGCGCCATTACCATGACAGGTTTATTTCAGTAATTATCTGTTCAACTTCCGTGTGCTACACTGACTACATGCTCCACGTGGGTAGGGATTTGGTTCCTGTCTTGTTCACAACGGGCACCTAATAACAGCAGCCCCTCAATGAATACTAATGACACCTAGTACCATGACTGGGAGCTTATTCTCTGACAGACACTCTTCTAAATGCTTAATGTGGATTATTTTAAGTTTTCACAATGGGATTAGGAGATAGACATTGCTGTTACTCCCGTCATCGTGTCATCTGCCCCAGGACACCCAGGTGGAAAGGGGTCAGATGAGGCACCCAAATTGAGGGAACGTGGCTCCCAGGCTTCCAGCTCCCATCTTTCCCGCAGTCGGTGAGAGTTGAGCGCCAGGCCGGGGCAGGAGGGACTCACCCACAGAGGCGATGTCGGCCAGCTGATCTTCGGCCTCCTCGGGGTTGAGCAGGTCTGTCTTGCTTTTCTTTATGGTGGCTCTCCGCAGAGCTCCAACAATGGAAACATGGCAAGAGAAAAAGACGTTACCCTTTTTGAGAAAAGAACCATACCTCGGAGTCCTTGGGTTCTTGGGGCCAGGGACTTGCCATGTGTTGTTGGGTTAGCTAATCCTCGTGGCCATCCGGGCTGGTGGGAAGTAAGAGTATGCCCATTTTACAAAAGTGGAGACTGAGGCTCAGGGATGTTACATGACTTTGCCCCAGGGGTAAAGATGAGAATCGAGTCCTGTTTGGTCTAAGTCTGCGCTCGCAGCCACCCTTCCCCTTTGGAGATACCTGAGACTGGACATACAGAGACTCCCATGAAAGCATAACACCTTCAGCACACTTGCTAGGCAGGATGGGACTGTGGACATCTTTCCTCAGTATTTAAGTTCTATTCCTTCCCCACGAGCTCTCCAGGGGCCAGTGAGTTCAGTCACATACACCCTCCATGAGTCCATCTCTTCCCCTCCTCCCAAATTGTAAAATTTATTTTGTAATCTATGGAGATCAAGCTCCAGCACCTTTACTTCCTTTTCAATCTTGGTATTGTTTAATCCAAAGTCATTGGTCTGTCTAGCCAAATTTCTAACATGGGAGACGACTGTCCTGAATAGTAAGCTGGATTCTTGGCTATTGATCTATTTAGCGAACACAGATGGGGCTGTGGGCCAGGCGCTGTTGCAGGATTCTATTTGCAAGCATTAATGCAATCTCCATAAACAATCTGGTGAGGTAGGTATTATTACTCTTGTGCCCATTTGATGGATGAGGAAGACTGAGGCACCTGGCTCAAGCAGAAAGGGCAGGTCAGAAAATGTAAAGCTTACACCAAGGTCCTGAAATGCCCCAAAGAAGCAGATTTGCACCAGGCCTGTGTCTTCCTGGTCCTGACCTGATCTTGTGTTTGTTCTTGGAATCCCCTGGGGCCTGAGCATCTATTCCCTGGAGGCCCCTCAGAACCAAACAGTCTGTTCCCCCAGCACTTGTTGCTATAGTCTCCCCTGGGATCCCCCCCCCACCCCCGAAGCCAGGTTTAGAGCAGTTACCATCAAAGGGATGCCTCTGCTCCCCGTCGGTTTCATCCTCTGCGAGGATCACCTCTTCTGAAGAGGAAGAGCACATAGTTAAGCTCCAGCGCCTGCAGGCCTCTCCTCGGCTGGGTTCCCTTGGATCAGGAAGGAGAAGGGTCTGCCCGGCCACCTTCCTTCTCCTCTTGCTGATTGAGGTAACTCAATCAGCTACAAACGTGCTCCTCTATTCTTCCAGACTCCCAGCCTCACTGCAGCCACACCACCTCCCTCAAAATGAAACACAGCTTCTTTACCGTGACCTTTAAGGCCCTGCCTGATTTGGCCCCTGTCACCTCCCGGTCCTTGCTTCCTCCCATTTGCCTCTGCAGGTATTCTGCTCCAGCCACACCGGTTTCCTGGCTATCACTCAATGCTGGTCCCACCTCAGGGCCTTTGCACTTGCTGTTCCCTCTGCCTGGAACTCCCTTCATTAGACACCCACATGCTTCCTTTGGGTCCTGCTCCAACCTCACCTCCTCAGCTATTTCCACCCCACCTCGTTCGGACCACCCCACCTCCTCCAGCTTTTTTCCACTTCCTACACTGTTTTATTTTTCTTCTCAGCATTGGGGAACACTCAACACTATATGCCCTTGTTTATTTTCTGTCTCCCTCAGTAGAACATTTAGGAGCCCCAAGGGTGAGGATTTGGTCTTTTGGTCACTGCCATATCCTCAGTGCCTAGAACGGTGCCTGATACACGGGGGGTGCTCCGTAAACGTCTGCTGAATGGCCGAACCAATAAACACGCACCCACTGTGTGTTGGGCCCTGCCCTTGCTCGGTGGCTTAGCTTGGATGCTCTTACTGCGCACTCCCCAGCCCTGCAAGGGAGACACTATCGTAGCTCCATTTAACAACTAAGGAAACTGGAGCGCAGGGAAGTGAGCTTCGTGGCTAGGAGGTGGCAGAGCTGGGATGTAAACCAAAAGTCCCTCAGCCATTACGTGACACCTTATCCTGGTGTCACCCTGAAGGTTTCTCTACCCAGCTCCAGATTGCCTGCTGCTGAGAAGCGGGGCCACCTGGCCAGGTCCTCCTTCTCCTGCCATCAGGGCCCTCCCTTCCCCCACCTGTGAGCTGCATGCAGGACTCCGTGTGCTCTGAAACTCTCGGAATGAAAGGGCCTCACCTGCTTTTGAGATCCACTCCATGTACCCATTGAGCTCTCGTTCAATCTGCTGCTGCCTCCTGAGCTTCAGAAAAGCCCGCCGGTTCTCCACGCGCTCCCTTTCTTTGGCAAACTCTCTGCAGAAGCAGGAAAGAGCCAGGTGTGGCTGTTGTTGACATTTTAGGGAGTGTGTGTGTGTGTGGGGGGGGGGGGTTCAGAAATCCCTGGAGGGCAGGCAGTGGACTTTAACACAAGAAATCATGTCTCCTGAGATATCAGAACACCACAGGGGTTGGGAGTATTTCTGCCAGCTTCCCAGGTTATCCAACAACTGCACTCAGGTAGAGGAAAAAAGTAAAGCCACAGAACCATGCCATGCCAACCACTGCTGGCCGCATACCCCATTCTGATTCTCTACACTCTCGGGTGGAGAATATTTTCAGCCCTCTTTTAAGTGAGGCCAATGAGATAAGCTGAAGATTTCTGTGGTAGCCTGATATATATCCTTCCCCTTTCTTTTCCCTCTTTCTTATTCATGTTTGGAGTGTGCAGTGGCCCCTCTTGTGAGTGTGAGGCAGCCGTCTTAAGACCATGAGGCATCCATGAGACTGAAACCCTCTGTCCGGTAAGGACAGAAGGTAGAAAGCTAGAATGAACCGGGGTCCCTCACGTCACCACGGAGTCATTCCAGCACTCGGACTTCTTGTGATGAGAAAAAAAAAAAAAAACCTATTTATGATCAAGCCCCCCAATCTCCAAACCCACATTCAATCTTGGGGATAAGAGATACTATGTGTCATGAAAATGCGTGTTTGATTGTATACTGAAATATACAGTATATTTGGAAAATGGGAAGGGGGAACCCAATCTATTGGCTTTTTAAAAAATTTAAGTTATAAAAAGTAAAGCTCTATAGAAGTTTCTTGTGTGGTGGGTTGTGGTTGGGAAAGACTTCTGAATGAGAGGTCTGCATTGGAAAGAACCTCCCCTTTCTCTGGGTAGAGGTTGCTCAATGCCAGGGGTACAATGTTGTGAGCTAATGTTGGACTGGATTCCAGCCCTCAAGAGTCCTTTCCCTGGGTGCTTTTAGCAACGCACAACCTGTGCACCTGTACCTGACTTGCTAATAACTTTCTGGCTAACCCAAGACAAGGGAAGTTCTATTTTCTGCCTGGAGAATGAAAACAAAGGTTTGATGGTCTCTTTATGGTCAGAAGATGGTGAGGGGGTGTGGGATGGGGAGACTAGCAGAGACTTACCCTGACAGCACACCCAGCACGAGGTTCAGCATAAAAAAGGAGCCAATGATGATGAGGGGGATGAAGTACAACCAGTTCCAAGTGTTCCCTGAGGCATCGTTGCTCTGTGGGAAATGAGGACGGAAAGCAGGTGAGAGTTCATGGGACTCAAGTATGACCTGACAGGTGGGAGAAGGGGGAGCTCTGCCCTCAAATGTCCTTGGCCTGTGGAGTCCTGGAGCTCTGGAAGTGCAGAGAAATGGAACTGGATCAATTAGTGGAGGAAACCCCAGAGGTACCATTAGATGGACAAAGCCCCCTCTTAATCATGTAGGCCTCACAGGACTCAGGAACCAGCATGAAACTGAAGAGAACAACCCAGACCAAACTCAAGGAAAAAAAAAACTCAATCAAAATGCAGAAATGATCCTCTGGTTCCCTCCTTCTCCCTGATATAGTCACACTCTTCCCTTAGAGGAGGTGCATGAAGGCAGGGTCTGAAGGCTAGGTTAAATCACCAAGACAGATGGCAGGGCTGTGAGCCTTTTTCTCAAGGGTCTCCCTCCTCTATGCTCTGCAGCCTCAATGTGAACCACAAAAAAATTCCCAGATGTGCCCAGTTCAGTTTTTGAAGAGGCAGGGAAGATGTCTACAAGTCAAACATTCTTCTCTGGATGGCAGAACACTGTGCCAAGAAGGAAGTAAGAGGAGGGGATGAAAATCAAGACTAGAAAGAGAAAGAAAGGGAGAAATATAAAAACCAGTGCTCATGGAGTACTTGTGCTAGACACCCTAAGTATATTAGCTATATTAGCTTAGTTACTCATTTAATCCTCATGATGACCCTATTCTACCATCATGCCCATTTTATAACTGGGAAAACTGAGGCCCAGAAGACAAAAGTGCCAGTCCAAGGTCCCAGAGCCAGTTGGCGGTAGACATGGGACTGGAACCAGAGGTGGGGACCAGAGCTCATGGAGGTAACCTCTGTGCTTGGGAAGCCCTGGCATCAGCAGCTGGAGCAAAGGGAGCCTTATGGTGGCTCCTCAGTTCTGGGGCACCCGTTGGAACATGGCTTTAAAAGCTCACCTTTCAACACACCCATATGATGCTACTTCTCCTGCCCCTGCTCCTACCAATCACAAATACTAGGATGAGAAAAACTGATTTTGTCAGGTGTTGGGGAGTCTGAAGAAGCTGGAATCCCCCATATGTTGCCCATGGGAGGGTAATATGGTGTATGAGTGCTCTGTGCCTGGGGTAACAAAGAACTACAACCAGGGGCCTTAAAAAACCAGAAATTTATTGTCTCATAGTTCTTGGAGGCCAGATGTTTGAGACCAGGGTGTCAACTGGGTTGGTTCCTTTTGGAGGCTCTGAGGCTGAATTGACTGTATGCCTCTCCCCTAGCATCTGGGGGTTTGCTGATAATCTTTGGTGGTTCCTTGGCTTATAGACACATCACCCTGATCTTCACCTTCATCTTTGCATGACATTCTCCTTGTGTGCATGTCTGTCTCTCTGTCCAAATTCTTTCCCTTGTTTTAAAGATATCAGCCATATTGGACTAGGGCCCACCCTAATGACCTCATCTTCGACAATGATCCCATGCCCAATGAAGGTCACATTTTTCTGGCACTGGGTGTTAGGACTTCAGTATATGAGTTGGGGAAGGGAGGACACAATTCAATCCATAACACATGGTACAACCACTTTGGAAAAGGGGTTGGGAATTTCTACCAAAATTAAATCACATACTTGTACTACCACCCAGAAATTCCACTCCTGAGTCCTGGGTCGTTACCCAACAGAAATATGAATGGCATGGACAAGATTGTTCATAGTGGATCTTCATAATAGCCCCAAACTGGAAATGGTCTGAACCCTCATTAACGAGTGGAAAAATAAATGGAATGTCATGCAATGAATAACTGCCACTTGTCACGTGAAACCTTACTGAGTTAGTTAGTGTGAGGCAAAGAAAGCCAGACAGAAAAGAACACGTATGGAAGATTCCATTTCTACAAAATACAAAAGCAGGCAAACTAGTCACCATGCCTGAGGTCCTGATGGGGCACCCTTTGTGGTGGGGGCTCCAAGGGGTTTTCAGGGCTGAGAAGGTTCTGTTTCCTGATCTGGGTGTTGGTCACACAGGTGTGCCCAGTTTGTGAAAATTCATCAAGCTCCTTACTTAAGATCTGTAGGTTTTCTGTATGCTTATTTTACTTTACTTTTTAACCATATTTTTGGAGTCAACTTTATCTTAAAAAGGAAGAAAATCTTGACCCATGGTACAACGTGGAAGAATCTTGAGGACACTATGCTGAGTGAAATAAGCCAGTCATAAAAAGGCAGAGGCTGGGGGTGCCTGGGTGGCTCAGTCAGTTAAGTGTCTGCCTTCAGCTCAAGTCATAATCCCAGGGTCCTGGGATTGAGCCCTGCATCAGGCTCCCTGCTCAGTAAGGAGTCTGCTCCTCCATCTCCCTCTGCCCTCCGCCTCCCTTGTGCTCTCTCATGTACTCTCTCTTTCAAATAAATAAATAAATTCTTTAAAAAAAAAGAAATGCTGTATGATTCCACTTCTATGCAATCCCCACAGAAGTCACAGTCACAGAGACAGGAAGTAGACAGCGGCACCAGGGGCTGTAGGAGGGAGCAGGGAGTCAGTGTTCAGTGGGGACACAGTCTATTTGCAAGATATAATGAGTTCTGGAGATGGGTGGTGGGGATAGCTGCACAACAATGAGAATGTACTTACTGCCACAGAACTGGACACTTAAAAATCATTAAGACGGTAAAGTTTATGTCACGTGTGCTTTACCACAATTAAAAAATGGAAAACAAAGCAAACCAACAAACAAAGCCAACTTTCATCATGGACACACACAAGTTCTGGGGACAATTAATATGTCAGGGTTCCTAGTTCATGTCCTTCTTCCAACAAACACCCAAAGTTCTGATGTTTTGCTTCTAGAAGGTTCTGGAAGAAAGGATGGAGTCAGCAGAACAGGGCTGGACAGAAGGCAGGACTGGGTTTGTGCTTTTCCTTTCCAGTGCTGCGGCAGCTGAGGCTTCTCATGCCTATTTCTTAGGCTAAATATAGTCCAGGGAGAGAAAGCCCGCACCAGCCAACACAAGAAAAAGTCTGGGCCATCTCAGGAAACAGGTTTGGGATGGGGACAGAGTGGCGGGTGGGGGAAGAGAGGTGGGATGGAACAGGGAGAAACAGCAGAGGCCCCTCAGAACTGAGGCAGCCCCTCCATCTCAGACTCTGCTCCCAATCCAGCTCCCCAATAGGCTTAGGACCCCTCTGGCCCATGACATGCTGCCCAGTCTAATAACAGACATACCCAGTGCCAGGCACTCAGTCTACCTGAGCTCAGTTAATCCTCTCATAGACACCAAAAGGTGGTACACAATTATTCCCATCCTCCTTGGAAGGTAAGGAGAAGTAAAGTTCCATGCCCAAGGTCCATTCTGGGTTGCCTTTTGTCCCCCCACTCTCCCAGTACCTGGGAATGTGACTTTACTTGGAAATAGGTCTCTGCAGCTGCCATCAAGTAGGTCTCTGCAGCTGCCATCAAGTTAAGGTGAGGTCATGATGGGGGGGCCCTCATCCAATGTGACTGGTGTCCTTTTAAAGAAGAGGAAAACACCAGGTTGAGACAGGGACATGCAGGGGAGAGGATGGCCACATGGCTATGGAGGCAGAGTGTGGAGGGAAGCCAAGGAACGCCAAGGGTCAACAGCCACTGGAAGAAGCCACAACGAGGTGAGGAAGGATTCCTGAGTCTCAGACAGAGCACAGCCTTTCTGACATCTTAGTCTCTGGCTTCTGGCCTCCATGTGATGGCAGCCACAGAAAACAAATATAGCTACTAATTGGCAGAGGTATCTCACCCCCCAATGCCCTGTCACTCTGCCCCTGGATAACTCTTCTCTAGTCACATGGGCTCCTTTCAGCTCCTCAGATACACTAGGCATAGTCCCATCTCAGGACCTTTGCACCTGCTGCTCCCTACGTTGGAAGGCTCTTCCCCCAGATTCCTACATGGTTCCTCTCTCACTCTTCTTCAGGTCTTTGCTCAAATGCCATTTTCTCCAAGAGGTCTTCCTTTTTTTTTTTTTTTCCATTTTATTTATTTTTTCAGCGTAACAGTATTCATTCTTTTTGCACAACACCCAGTGCTCCATGCAAAACGTGCCCTCCCCATTACCCACCACCTGTTTCCAAGAGGTCTTCCTTGATGGCCCTTTATTTCTAATCCCATTCCCTGTGCCAGGTTTTCCCTTAGCTTCACCCTCTCTACACTTTTCCTATTTTTCCTGCTCACTGTCCATCTCCCTGGCTAGAATGTGAGTATCACAAGGTGCTTTTTTGGTTCTTGTTCACTGCTGTATTCCCTAGCACAATGCCAGGTATGCAAGCAGTGCTCAATACATGTTTGTGGAATGACTGAATGAGAGGTGGGTCCAAGTTCCCCACACATCCCACATCATCAGTTCCCAAGCTGTCCTCCCTCTCCCACCTCCCCTGTCTGCTTTTCTCCCTGGGACCGAGAACTTGTTCTCTTTCCAGTATGGCCCAAATTATTCAAGTCCATGCTCTACAGCCAATTACTCAAGAAGAAGGAGTTGGGGGAGGGGTGGATGCAATTTTTGATAAGGAGGTGGGCTTTCCCTGGGGTCTGCTTGGGAACAAAATGGGAACTACGTTTCCCAAGAAGAAAGGCTAGAGCTTCCCCTGCTATTCTGATAGCAGACAATGTGGGGGGCCCAAACTTCCCCTCCTGGGTCTGACCTCCTTTGGAAGGTCAGGAAAAGGGCGGGCGTGTGTACGAGTCTGGGTTTGGCGAAGTAAAGGAGGATGGAAACTTGCTCACCTGTCATAATCAGTAATCCTGAAAAGGATAGGTTCTTAAGAGTCCTGTCTTTTTCCTAAAGGCTCAAAGAATTCCAGTGCTTGGAACACTATTTCTTATTAGTGTTGTCACTAAGTATTTCTGGTGATATGGTGGGATGGCCCGTCCCAGTTCCCCTGTGGTTGGCTGAGGGCCTCATGCTGAGTGCTGGCCAATAAGGAGTGAGTGGAGACAGCTGTGCCACTTTGGAACACTGAACTGTCACCGTGGGACCCTTGGGGCTTTCTTTCTATTTGGGACAGTAAGCGGCAATGTCCTAGCTGTTTTATTGGCTGGCTTCCAAGTGGCAGTGGTGAGCACAGCCCCTTCTCCCCCACTGCCAACCTACACTGGACACGTAGTGTGAGCAAGAAAAGAGATCTGTTAATGTCATGGAGACTTTGAGGGATGTTTGTTACAGCAGCATCACACAGTTTTCCTGGCTGACACACCCTGATATCTCCTTGGTTTGCTCCTTCATCTCCTTCAAGGCTTTCTCAAATGCCACTTTCTCATGGATCCTTCTATGGATCTCATGAGGCAGGTGAGGAAAAACAATGTCTCCGGTAGGTCTGATGGAGAAATCGGTACATGAAAAGGTAAAGTTCAAGATTACAACGCACTAGTTGTATCTGTTCTTTGAGCCTTTGTCTGGAGCCCAGTGTCCCCTGGAGCCCAGAGTCCCCTCGATCTTGGTGTGGTTGATGCCTCCTCATCACTCAGCCTTCAGCTCCACTGTCCCCAGTTCAGATAAGCCTTCCCAGCCCTCCTGACCCACAGGACTAGCTCCTCTCTCCAGCACTGCCAGACATCCGTTCTCTTCCTGGCATGCTTTGTTCTCTGATTCACCCTGTCAATTTATACCTTTTCTTGTTTGTAGACAGTCTTTGTCCCTAAAACCTCGCCTCCCCAGCGCCCAGAACAGCATCTGGCATACAGCAGGTACTTACTAAGCGCTGGTGGCATGATGAATGCAGGTAACCTTGAGGTCCCTGGAATGGGTTGTTTAAATAATAGCAAGGGCAGGGACACCTGGGTGGCTCAGTCAGTTAAGTGTCCGGCTCTGGATTTCAGCTCAGGTCATGATCTCAAGGTCAGGCTCCATGCTCAGCAGGGAGTCTGCTTGAGATTCTCTCTCTCTGCCCCTCCCCCCCCAATAAATACGTAAATCTTTAAAAAAAATAGTACCATGAACAGGAGACTGTGTTTATCTCAGGTCCAAATGATCAGGCTGTTTCCCTGGGAACAAAGAGTCAGGCAAGACAACCACTGTCACTTTAGTGACAAATACCCCTTGATTCCCACAGTTTCCATACCCAGGGGATGGGGGAACCAGGCTGAGGAAGGCAACGTGACTCGCCAGCTCGCACAGGGTGTGGATGGCACAGCTGGGTCTGGAACCGTCCTTCTGGCTTGCAACAGATTTTTTTTCTACTTCACCTCTTCGCTGCACTTACATAGTATTTTATATTTATAATAGTTGGCCCTTGAGAGCCTTAAAGGAGAGACTGATTCATCCCCGCACTGCTGGTGCCTAGCGTGGCGCCTGGCGTTTAGCAAGCGTTCAATAAATACTCATCAAACAAATTAATGGCTGAGTCCCAGTAAAATTCTTAAGTGCTTTCTGTTTTATGGTTTATTTTCCTTTTTTTTTTTTTTGAGCCTGGTTCATTCAGAAAAAGTATAGAGGATGATAAGAAAAAAATACTCAATTCAGGAGAACACCCAATTCCCCAGTATACTGGATAAAAATGGTGCGGGTTTGACCGTGAAAGAGCCAAGGTCCCACAGTGGCCATGAGGGAGGTCGTATGTCCCAGTTTATACTCATTGTAGATCATGCAATGCCTGTTAATTATTTTTTGAGTCCTCCTTTCCCTATTTGCTCTCAAAATTGTCCCAGTTTGGATGATAAATTACACAGCCTCTCTGCCTATTTGGTCCTGTCACCTCCTCTGGCCTCACCAGCTCCCTCATTTGCTTTCACTCATTCCCCACCTTGCTGCTCCTCATAAATGCCAGGAACATTCCTGCCCCAGGGCCTTTGCACTGGCTATCCTGTCTGCCTGGGTTTCTTTTCCCTAGCATACTTGTATGGCAACCCCCTCACCTCCTTCAGGGCTTATTAGAAGAACTACAACCCCTCACTTTGACAATCCAAAGCTCCCCTCCTGTTTAAGTTTTCTCCTAAGCTCTCTTTCCCCTCCTACACAGGAGTCCTCAAAGTTCAACCCATGGCCTAGCCACTTGTGTTTGTAAATTATGGTTTTATTGGTATACAGTCATGACCATTCTCTTATGTATTTTCTCTGTGGCTGCTTCTGTGTTATGACAGCAGACTGAGTAGTTGTGAGAGAGATGGTGAGGCCTGCCAAGCCTAAAATATTTAAGATACTCTCTGCCCTTTACACATACATATATAATCTCTAAATTATGTTGATGATCCCAATTCCCTGCTTCCTCCACTAAAATGTCAACTCCCCCCAAACAGGGATTTTTGTCTCTTCCATTCACTGCATATCCTGAGGGCCTGGAAGAGTGCACGAACGTCGGAGGCATTCAATGAATGTTTGTTGAATGAATGCATGACCCAAAGTCCCCTCAGTTTTGGTGATCTGAAATTGGCCAAAAGGAGCATCTATGAATTAAAAAGGGTTTGGGTCAAAGATCAGTTTCAAGCACAAGTGGCCATTTGTCCCTTAAGGGACACACATTTATAATCATCAACCATGCACAGTCTCGCTGCCTTCCTGACTGACATTAACTGAAGGAGAGAAACAGAGTGAGAGACACACAGTAAAGCAGAGAGATGGAGAGGGAGAAAGAGAAGACAGGTGGAGGAGGAGACAGAGACAGGTACAACATAAAAGAAACAAAGAAAGAGGGGGAGAAGGAAGAGAAGAGGGGAGTCAAACAAAGGGGAGGGGGTAGGATGGTTAGTTCCCAGTGGGGTTCGAATCCAGATTTCACCACGCTTGGCCATAGGACCTTGGCATGTTGCTTTATCCCTGTGGACCTCGGTTTCCTCATCTGGATGATGGGTCTAAAAATGCCTCTTGCACGATGTTGTTTTATGGATGGATCAACAGTACAAGAAGATGTGTGGCATCTGGTAAATTCAGAGAATGGCAGCCCAAAATGAACTTAGGTCGTGTTGGTCCTGCCAGGACCCCCACGCTGTTCATGACAGGTCCTGGGTTAAGGACCTGTGCCTCTCCCCCTGCTCTCCCTTGTATCCACCAAGAGAGGGCAGTTCCCATCACCCACACGCGGCTTCCAGGCTGCTCTGGGCCAGCACAGTGCTGAGCTCCTGAGCTTCCCCAAGCTGCCACCACCACCTGGGGCAGAAAAACAAGTTTGGGCCACTCTGTCACCTGACAGAAGTTCACCAAACTCACTGGGTAATATGCGTCTGTCAGATCAGCATCTTGGACATCTCAGACTTGTATGTCAATAACAAACACCATAAAGAATCCCTGAATTCTCTAATGTAGGCTCTTTGGCCCCTAATATACGTTTTCTGCCCCAGACTTAAAGAGAGTTTTCAGAAATTACTCCTTTAAAAATTAAATGGCTCTCCATGCTCAGTGGGGAGCCTGCTTCTCCCTCCCCTCTGCCCCTCCTCCCACTCATGCTCTCTCTCTCAAATCAATAAATAAAATCTTAAAAAAAATTAAACTGCTCTCCCTCCCTCCCTCCATTTCTTTTTCGTGGGGTTCAGTTCAGGGCACCTGGTCCCGCCACTTTCCAGCCGCCAACCTCCCGCCACACTCTCTATCTCTGACTCTTATTTGTAAAATGGGGGATAGTCCTCTCTCCCCCTCAGGTTATTTATAAACCAAACTCCTGACTTTATTTGAACTTTGTCAGTTTCCCATTAATGTCTCCTTTCTGTTCCAGAACCTCACGTCACATCCAGTTGTCACATCTCCTTTGGCTCCTCTGGTCTGTGATAATTTCTCAGTCTTCCCTTACATATATCATGACCTTGAGAGTCTGCGACAGGACTGGCCAGGTATCCGGCAGAACACCCTCCAGTCTGGGTTTGTCTGATGTTTTGCTCATGATTACACAGGGATTGTGAGTCTTAGGGAAGAAAACCAGAGGTGTGGTCCCCTGCCCATCACATCCGTCAGGGCTCATACGATTGTGTGTGTGTGGTGGTGGGAGGTCCCGACCTTGGTCCCTTGCTTAAGGTGGTGTCTGCGAGGTTTCCCCACTGTAAAATGACTTCATCTCCCCCTTCCCTACTCTACTCTCTGGAAGTGAGTCACTAAGTCCAGCCTACCCTCCAGTGAGGGGGGAGACTCAACCCTGCTTCGAGAAGTGGAGAATCTGCATTTATATTAAATGGAATACTTCCATAAGGAAGATTTCCTTTTTAATTTTTTTGTTTTATTGTTTATTGTTTTATTGTTAAAGTTTTATTGTTAATAAAACAATAAGAATGAGCATTGATTATTGCTATATCAATTGAGCCTTTGGTGTTCACCCTCTCTGGATGGGTGACGTGGATAAGAGCAGCCAACACACTGTGGATACATCCAGAAAATATTCACCCCCCCCGACTTGTCATAGTGACTAAAAATATCTTTCTTTTCCTCTTAAATCTATAACAAGACAAACCTAATTTTTTTTCTGATTACAAAAGGAAGTTGTGCTCACAGTAGAAAAATTGATAATACAGAGAAGATTCGGGAAGATAAAGATTCCTGAACCCCACTCTCTAGAGGCCATCTTGGTACAGTGCCTTCCAGTCTTTCTTTCCCTAACGTATATTTTCAAATGTACACACTGAGAGCAGAAGATGGGACAGGCTGAAGTGGATCACAACCCCTACGATCATGTGTGGAAACCCTGAGCCCCAGTGTGATGGTATTAGGAGGCGAGGCCTCTGGGAGTTGGTCAGGGTTAGAGGGGGTCACACAGGTGGGGCCCCCATGATGAGGTTAGTGCCTTTATAAGAAGAGACACCAGAGAGATAGCTGTCTCTCTCCTGGCAAGAAGCCGGCTGTCCATAAGCCAGGTGGAGAGTCATCACCGTGTTGGCCCTATGGTTCCAGCATCCAGAACCGTGAGCAATGAGTTTCTGCTGTTAAAGCCGCCTGCTGCATACTCTTATAATGGCAGCCGGAGCTAAGACATAGGTTTACCCCACCTTGATTCTTTAAAAAAAAAAAATCAGTTCTCCCCACTCGTCATTATACAGTGTGCATTTCCACGCATCCGTAAATATTCTCCCAACAGATGCTTTTTAATGACGACGTAATATTCCATCATACGAAGGAACCATACGGTACTGAACCAGTTGCTTCCAGTTTTGTTCTATTTTTACAAATAATGCTGAGATGCACATCCTGATATAAATCTTTGACAACACTGCTGATTAGCTGGGGTTAGGCTTTTTCCAGAAGGCGCTTAATTTAACCAGGAAGCCAAGCAGAAAAGAAAAGGAACAAATCAAAACTGGGAAAACCTGGAAGCGGGCTGAACATGCCATGTAGGTGAGCTACTGCTGTTTCCTTTGCCAAGAATGCTCTCCCACAAACATCCGTCTGGTGCTCTCCTTCTTTCTGGAAATGTCACTTCCGCTGAGGAGCCCTCCCAGATTGCCGACCTAGACTAGCCCCGCCTTCCTCTTGTGTTCTTTTGTCCTCGCAGGGCATGTCACCACATCCCCTGTTATGCATTTGCTTATTGTCTATGTCCCACCGTAGGAGCAGTTTTGGTTTATCATGTTTATTGTTTCTGTCCATCTCCCTTATCAGAGTGAGGATTTTTGTCCATCTTCTTCACGGTGGGTCTCTTCCCCTGCCCCCGCTGCCACCTGCCCATTTCCCAGCACACAGTAGGTGCTCAACAGTTACTGAATAATCATATGGTTATCAATGATATTGAGAAAAGAAATGAGATGTTGAGATTGTAAAGTCCTGCCCACCCAGGCAGGTGTTATCCATCTGGCTCCTGAGCTCTTGGATTCTAAGACACCTGGAGCTGGTGCGCCCAGACTCTCTACTCCCGGGTCTCACCTGCCAGAGGCCAGTGCGGCCATGCCCGTGGGCCTCGGGTCTAGCACAAATACAGAGGACAAAGATTCCAGACCTTGTGGCTGCCTGGGGCCAGATGCATTGAGGAGGCAGGGCTGGCAGAGGGCAGAACAGAACAGCAGGGCCCAACTGCCTAGAAAAGCAACAGCTCTGTCCTCAGCAGCAGAAACTCAAAGGTAGTCACCTTAGCCCCCTGCCTTTGACAATGAGAGGCTTTGATGGTTGTATTAAGTTTGTGTCTTAATTTGAGAAGCCCTAGACAAGGGCTCAGGTCCAGTAGTTTATTTGGGAGGTGTTATGGATTGAATAATATCCCCCCCCCCCCCCCCCACAAAGGATACATTGAAGTGCTAACTCCCAGGACCTCAGAATGTGACCTTATTTGGAAATCAGGTCATTGGGGAGGTCATTAGTTAAGACGAGACGGTGCTCGAGTAGGGTGGGCCCTAATCCAACATGACCTGTGTCTTTATAAGAAGACAGCCAAGTGAAGATGGGAAATTCAAGTGGAGGGCAGAGAGTGTATACGCCAGGGAATGCCAAGGATTGTTGGCTCTAAGCTGGAGGAGGCCAAGAAGGCCAGTGCCTTGACAGGGCGCTTCTGGCACCCAGACTGGGAGACAACGAATGTCTGTTGCTTTAGCCACCACTTTGTGCTACTTTATTACTGCTCTGGACTCACATCAGGCCCAGATCATGGGTGGGGTTTCTACCCACAGGATGATGGTGGGATGTAAGTACATGTAAAGTTCTAGAAGGCTACTCGGAGTTAGTAACAGCTATCAGTGGGTTGAGGGTGAGGGTGGGCAATGAAGTGGAACCCCACAGCTCACTCTACTTCGTCGGGTGCTGCTGGGGTTTTTATGATAAGAAATTCATATGTTTCTGAGAGCCGTGCCTACCAGGGTGGAGAATTCGGCCCTACACAGAGCTTGCTGAGGACCAGGTACTGTTCTAAACACTTCACATGTACCCAGCTCACTCAGTCCTCCTGCTCGTACTACACAAGTGGAAACGAGGCGCAGAGAGGCCAAGTGACTTGCCCAAGATTGCACAGCAAGGAAGTGGTAAAGTCAGGATGGGGAACCAGGCAGTTTGGTGCCTGACTGTGCTCTCACCACTTCCCCTCATTTTGTTTCCCCAAAGACAGCTCAGCTCTAAGCTTCCAGGACAACTATCTCTTCCAACAATGGTGCTTATGACTAGAGAATCTTCTGCAAATACGTCATCCTGCTCATGCTTCCTCTCCCACTACTAAGTACATCCCCAGTGTCTTCCTCTGAACCTCTGGACACTTTCTCTGGACACAACCCTTTACCATGTTCACAATTTTCTTAGCTTCTGTTCCTCAGTCCCATTCTCTGTCCAAGTGCCTTACCTTTCTGGCCCCTGGCTCCGTTTCACTTCCAGGAGGGCTCATTTCCCTCTGCAGCCTCCTCTCACACCACCCTTGCAAAGCAAAAATCTAGAACCCATAAAAGTCCCCCGTCAAGCTTTCGCCAACTGGGTGTAACCTTTGATCCAAGCTCTTTGCAAGTGAGGCCCAAGAGAGAGACTGAACATTTCTTAGATCTGTGGTCTGTTTCTAGGATGCTATGCTTAGACAAGGTCTTCATACAAATTAGGACACCATATCTCCTTCTTACATTCTTTATAGTTGTCAAAAAACTGTAATAATGGTGGACATCTATGTAGTCTACAATACAAATTACACTCCTGAGATGTGGTTTGTGCAGTATGTGACATGCTCAACTGTCCATGGCACTTTTGCAATCCACTTCCAGGCTGTACTCTCAGCCCCACCCAAAACTGAGCCACTGATCAAAAGGATAGGTTCTTCCAAATCTCCGTCCACCCCCAAGGGGGAACCTTCTTAAGAAACCTCAACTGCCACCAGGAGGAGACTTCAGCAGCCCCAGATGTAGGAAGAAACATGGTGTTGCTTCCCCAGCAGGCCAAGCCCTGGCTCATATGGCAGAACCTTAACTGGCAATTTCAGCACTGACGTAGGCAGAGAGGACACCTCTGCCAACAGAGGTATATATGTGGACCAGCCCAATGAGGTCACTACACTTGCGGCATCTTGTATTCCTGACTCCACCCATCTCCAGCCGCTGACAGGTGACTGACTTGGGTGCGGGGGAGAAGGCCCTCTCAAGGCACAGGTGGGTGAGGAAGGTGTGCTGTGTTTAGGGCAGAGAGAGCTCTAAAACCTGTACATCTAAATATCTATCAAAATTATAAATACACTTCAGTTGTTGACCCAGTGATCCCACTTCTGGGAATGGACACCACCAACCCCCCGCTATTTCTGCACAAGGATGAAAAGACATAAATGCAGTAGGGCTCATGGCAGCTCTGAGTTCAATGTCAGAGGATGGGGAACCATCCAAGCATTTGTCTCTGGGGGAACTGATTAAATGAATCACAGCCCACCAAACAATGGAGCGCTATGCAGCTATACAAAAGAACAAGGTCATGTTTCATGTCCTGCCATGGAAAGATCTCCAGGATATGTTGTCATGAGACACCCCCCCCCCCTCCCCACCAAATCACAGAATAAAATAGCAGGCATGGAATGCTACACTTTGGGGTAAGAAAGAGGGAGGAGGATGTAGATTTGATTACACTTGTACTTGCATAAACACAGAAAGCATACACCAAGGAGCTGAAGGGGTGGCACCTGGTGGGGGGATAGGAAACAGGATGCAAGTGAGGCAGGTGGGCCTGTCTCTAATGTTTTCAAGATCTCAGACAAGAGTACCGATGGAGGCCCGCATACTCTGTGTAAATATTTAAAACTACTAAATAAAATATGCTGTGTGCTTCGCCTTTGTAAACATACCTTCATAAGCACTGGGAAGGTCAGGGTGGAATTTAGAACCTAGATGTCTGCCCTGGATCATGATGAGAACAAATCCAGCCCTGCCCCTGGACCATGCATGGCCTGCCTTCTCTCCCACTCATGGCTCCATCTGGCCTGGGGCAGGGGGCTTCATGCACACATGCACGGACATTCCTGCTCACATGGCCAAGCTCCAGCCACATTCGTGCCAACAGATGCTCCTAGGACACCTGGCCCAGGTGGAGAACAGACCCACAGAAGAATCCCATGCAAGTCCGCAGAATCTGGGCTTGGGCAGAAAATTCCAGAATCCCGGATAATCCAAGAAGGTTGTCTAGAAAGTGGGATAGCTGGTACCAGCTTCTGAAAGATATATCCCCTGTGCCCCATGGGCTCCTCACCCTACAGAGAGGGAGTGTGGCTGGCAGAGGGCCAGCGAGGGTCCCAGCACAGAGTCCCTTTGTATACATCCTGGGATATTACTCTTTATGGGTACCCATATGGGCTTGTGAATCACACATTTACATATTAAAAAATCTAAAATTATACTTAAACACTTTAACGGTGAAAATTTATGCAGCATCTAAGTGCCCTCTAGATTTCCATGTCCCAAGGGGCCTCCTCTACCTAAAGTTCTGATGTCTCCTGCCCCCTCGCCCTGCCCCACCTCACCGGCTCAGAGTCCCTCCAATTCAGCCTCGGGAATTGGCTGGTCCAGGAGGGCCACCTCTCCCCATACTTGCATCACTTACGTTGTAGAGGAGGTCAGTCCACCCTTCCATGGTGATGCACTGGAAAACTGTCAGCACTGCAAATAGGATGTTGTCGAACTGAGTGATCCCATTGTTGGGTCCTTCCCAGTAGGGCTGACATTTGGTCCCATTGGGGCAGGTGCGGGCGGGTTCCTCTGTCCCACATGGAGCCGGAGACTCACCCTGAATGTCATCTAGGAAAGGGAAGGGGAGAAAAGTCAGGGGAAAGGGCTAGGAAAACCAGCTCTGAGAAACAGGGGCTGTAGAGATTCAATATTGTTGGGAAAAAATGACTATTGGAATGAATTTATCAGTATTTTTTTTTAAGTTTGGCTTTGTTGATCTGTTCATTGTTTTCTGTTTTATTAATTTCTTCTCCAAGTTTTATTACTTTCCCTGTGCATTTCCTAAACTTTTGAGACAGATTCATTTCTTTTAAGGCTATAAATTGCCCTTCGCATGCAGGTTTAGTTGCTCTCACAAAACTTGTCATGCATTATTATCGTTATCACTCAAGTAAAATATTCAGCAATTTCCAATATTATTTCTTCTTTGACCCGTGGATAACCAAGATGCATTTCTTATTTTTTTTTTAACTTGCCAGATATTTACAAAAACAGAATAGCATAGGGGCACCTGGGTGGCTCAGTCGGTTGAGTGTCCGACTCTTGATTTCAACTCGGGTCATGATCTCAGGGCTGTGGAATCAAGCCTTGTGTCAGGCTCTGTGCTCAGCATGGAGTCTACTTGTCCCTTTCCCTCTGCTCCTCCCCCCGCGCTCTCTCTCTCTAAAATAAGTAAAATCTTAAAAAACAGAATAGCATTGGGGCGCCTGGGTGGCTCAGCAGGTTAAAGTCTCTGCCTTCAGCTCAGGTCATGATCCCAGGGTCCTGGGATCGAGCCCCGCATCGGGCTCTCTGCTTGGCTGGGAGCCTGCTTCCTCCTCTCTCTCTCTCTGCCTGCCTCTCTGCCTACTTGTAATCCCTATCTGTCAAATAAATAAATCTTTAAAAAAAAAACAGAATAGCATAACGAATTTCCATGTACCCATCACCCATTTCAACACTTATCAACTCAGGGCTAGTCTTGTTTCATCTGTATCCCCTCCCCACACTTCGCCTTGCACTAGAATGTTTCTAAAGCAACTCTCAGATACCCTATCATTTCATCCACAAATAAGAAGCATGCCTCTTAATTTCCAAACACTTACAGGGTTATCCTTTTGTTACCAAGTTCTAGCTTAATTACACTGTGGTCAGAGGATAATATTTTGTGTACTTTGGTCCTTTAAGATCTGTTGAGATGTGTTTTCTTTTCCCTGATATGGAGGGTCTGGGTGAATATGCCATGCACATTGTGAGATGTTTGGGTGCAGTGTTCTCCAGACTTCCATTAGGGCAAATATGTGAATTCCGTGGTGCTGTTCTTCAGTAGCCTGACTGATTTTTCTTTTTTTTTTCCCCCTCTTTTCTCCCCTCCTCTGCTCTCCCTGTTTCCCTCCCTCCCTTCTTTTTTTCTTTCTTTTCTTTTCTTTTTTCTTTTCTTTCTTTCTTTTGAGATGTGTTGGGCTCAGGGAGCTGTTCTGGGGGTGAGGGAGGCCAGTACACACAGTACTTACCCTTAGGCTCAGGAGCTAAGTTTTCTCCCCAAACAGCAAGAGGCAGATTGTAAAAATGCCACAAGGAAAGAAACACATGCCAACAGATGCACCTTTTGCTGGCAACCAAAGACAACTTCCTGGTGAAGTTGGGCTGGGTGCCAAAGGTGGGGTCTGAATTCCAAGGTGTTGATAGGGAGACCCTGGAAACACATGGTATCAGGGAAGCACAGAATGACCTAGGGGTGTCCCCACTGGACCAGAACAGTGGATACAAGAGGACCCTACTCAGGGAGTCACACTTTTGAAGGTTTTCAGAGAACAACACTGTCCGCCAAGAAAACAAACAGCCAAGTGTGCAAATTCAAGGTCTCCACAAAATAAAAATAGCTCTCAATGTATGTGCTATGGGCACAAATTCCCAACCCCCACTCAGCATGCAGCAGAGAGAAATAAACCAGCACGGAAGGCGTGAATCTTACTGGCCTTTGAAGCGTCAGTTAAATAGAAACTGTAGGTCACGCAAAGTGACACCCGCCACTCTCAGAGCTGACACCCACTGCTAAAGAAGAAATGAGCACATCGGCCACTAGTTTAAGTGGCTGGAAATGCCTTCCTCGTTCATGCTGGATTTGGTACAGGGGGGCTAATATTTAACAGATACAGATTGGAAGGCAACATCTTTTAAACATCAGGCTCAGAGCGGGGTGAAGAAAATGCATGGGCTCCTATAAGAAATGAGAACCAATGTTCGTTGGGAAGGTCATCTCTGTCCAGAACCTTCTACGTCTCCACCCTGTGACCAAGTCTGGCTCAGTTCCCACTCCCTGCGGCCCCCTGCGTCCGCCAGTGAACTCTGGTCCCTCCTTTTCCTCAGGGCTACAAGAGCTCCCCAATGTTCATCCATATTTGATGGGGAGATAAAGCTCACATCAGCCTTCATGGCTACAAACTGATTGGAGACGAGGAGTCTTATCTCCTTAAACAATTTTGGAGGCACTTGGAAAGCAGAATGCCTTCCACTTTACCTTTGCATTTCTCTGAGTGTTTGGCACGGTTCTGGGCACGTGGGAACCAGGTTCCCGAGGATAAAGAGAGGCAGCTGAAAATCTGTCTCTCCTTGGCAGTTTGGCCCAGTGGTTCTCCTGATTTCAATCCCCACTCAGCCCTCCGCCCTCCCATCACGAAACACTCTGAGCGCTGCTTCTAGAAAAGCAACCGTCCAGAGAGTCTGAGGAATTTGGTTATAAATATATTTTAAAATTAACCTGCTGCCTGGGTGTCTGTATATATCTGTCTCTTACTCACACGCCTTATATTTTTAATCGCGAGCTTTTCAGTCATCCTCCTAAAATGAGGTTTTCTAACCCCCCAGCTGCTCCCCCCCCACATCTGCCCCCTCACAACCCCACTCAGACCTAAGCCAGTTGTGTCTGCTTGACTAGAAAGACCAAAAAAGAAAAAAAAAATCACCTCAACAAAACCCCAAAACCTGGGCTCCAGGAGTCCTGGTTTCTCTGCTCTTGGTTGACTTTTCCGAGGGGCCCTGCCCTGTATCTCTCCCTCCTGTGTTTCCGCCCGGGTGACGAGGCCAGGCATAGAAATAGCTCTGCCTCAATTAACACCTTCTTCATCGGGGAAAGAAATAATTAGGACATCCCATATTGAGCAAACTTCACAAGCCCAGGAGAGAAGGAGTCAGGAGGAGCAAGAGAAAAGGAGGAAGAAAAAGGACATCTTGAATAAATGTTTCCAACTGAGTTTTCCTTTTCTCTGGGGTGGTCTTGGGCCATGGCTCCACCACGTGGGGGTGTGTGGGAAGACACTCCTGGACAGAATCTTCTTCCCAGAGAGACGGGCCTAAAACTCCTTTCATTTCTCACAGGGGTTCCCCTTTAGCTTCACCATCCACGCTGTCTATCCCCTGAATTCCTGGTTCCCTTGTCCCATGATCAGCATTGCCAGCCAGCCCATCTGGACCAAGATGGCCAGTGGTCCCAACACAGACATCCAGGCTTCTGTCCTTATCCGGTTCTATTTGGTTCTTGGGCTTCAGAGAGCAAAGGAGCTTGGAGAACAGGACATTTAATGGAAAATGTATCTGGAGGGTGCAGGGGCCGCTGAGTGTGTGGATAGTGGCGGACACCGCCCTGTGACATTGCTGATTTAGAGCTGAGTCCCACAGGTGAGCCTCCTGCCTTCCTGGCTTTTCTCTGCCTGTCCCCCAACCTTGCATTTCTTGACCCAACCACTGAGGAGTTGCCAATGACACGGAACCCTGCTTGTGCTCGGTTCTGATTGTTAGTGTCCTGCCTCCCAGCTGGGGTGTCTTCAAGGTACATTCTGGAGGGGAGCAAGAGGGCTACCTTCTCTATTCCTTTTCTCCAGGCAATGGGGATTGCCCCCCAACAAAGCAATCAGACCTCTTCCTTCCTGACCAGGCTGTCCCCTTTCCCTCTGCTTGAGAACACAGCACGGGATGTGGTCCGTGCAAGGTTACGAGGCAGAAGCTGCTGGCACCGTGTCCATATCCTGCTGTTGGCCTGGTCTCCCCACCCTCCCACCTGAAAACATCTTTCATGCCTGCTCCAGCCCGGCATGCAGGTCAGCCAGCCGTGCCGGGACATTAATGCCCAGCCAGGGACAGTCCTTGTCAGTGTCGGACAGAAGTTGGTCAATAAGACCCTGACTCCCTTGCCCCCTGGCTGGGATGGGTCTGAGGCGTGTGTCCTATGTTACCTCCCCAGGCTGCACAATGGGACCGGACCCCAGCTGCCCACAATGGGAGCCTGCTTGATAACACTACACCCCTTTACTACATGTCTTCCTTCCCTGTCTCATGTCCCCACGCCCCCTCTGGCACTTCCTGGGATCACTTACCCCTGGGACAGCTTCTGGGGAACCCCAATGCAAGGCCCTAGAACAACCAAGCCCCCAAGGGCTATCTCATCCCCACCTTTGCCTGTAGCACTTTGGAAGGAGGTTCTCCCAGCTGCCAGGAGAAAGAAGCAAAGCCCTGCATATCCTTTCCAGGAGCTTGTCCCCAAGGGAGGAAGGCTGGAAAAAACCCAAAAAGCAAAAACCAACCACATCATGCTGCTTGGACCTACCTGTCCCCTCTTCAAAGCAGGTGGTATGAAATTTTCCCATATAAAATTCTAACCCTATGATTGCAAAAATAAGGATTGCAAAAAATAGGAGGAGGCCGATCTGCAGCAGGGGGATCATTGCCTTCATGATCGACTTCAGGACGACTTGTAAACCTGAGAAGACACAGAGAGAGCCCCATGGCTCTGTGAGCAAGTGCCCCAAACTCTAGGAACCCAGAGCGCACGCGAGGCTGGGGGTGGGGCGATGACGAGGGACCACACGGGCTGGTTGTCATAAGATGGGAACAAGCCCTCCTAATATTTTAAAGCACTTCTTCTTTTAAAATATTTTTAAAGCATTTGACACATGCTGTCATTTGTTGACCTTTTAGCTAAGGAAGGGGTGGAAATTGATTGCTTTCTGAGCCATATTCCTGGGTGTTGGGAAGCTTTTACCCAGAACGGGGTGCCTTTTCCTAATTTTTCCCACCAAGAGGGGGCGTCTTTTCCTAATTCATGCAGAGGCACCAGCGAAGCCAGCCACACCTCTGCGCCCGGGGACAGCAGTCAATGTCCCAGTTCCAGTCCTGAGAAACCAGACAGCGCTTCATTGGCTTCTAGCACAATCCCATGAAGTGGGCACCCGTGTAAAATTACCCCATTTTGCAGAGGTGGGAAGCAAGTCCGAGAGAGGTGATTCATCCAAGGGCGTCAGAAATAACAGAGCCGGGACTAAAACCCAGGTCTGAGGGATGTCAAATCTGTGTGTTTGTAGCCACAAACTATTAACATATAAACTATAAACATCCAATGTGCTAGTAGGAAAGTCTATGGTTAAAATCAAGGTTCAGACAAAAAGCCCAAGGCCTTGCTTCCTGATTAGAAGAACTCTGCATGGCTCATGATTAGCATCTCCTGGCAGGTGGAAGCCCCAGGGACCCGCAATGGAAGGGTGATGCTAATGGAGGCGGTGGGCAGAGTGGTTAGGGCTCTGGACACTGCATGCGGTGAGTGCCAGGCCAGGGAGTCGCCCCCTCTGCTGAGCCCCCCTTCCAGCTGGCTGCTAATGGCTCCCTGTTGCCCCTCCTCTTTATACAAATGCCCTTGGTTTTCAAGAGCTGCCTTACCTGAGCAGCCCTTGTCTTCCTGCCGTCCCCTACTCCCCCACCGCCCATAAGTGACCAGAGAAGGATAAAAGGCCAGCCGTCCCTCTGCCTCAGGTTGGAGGATAACTCTGGTGCTCCTCACACTCCTGAGCTTCCCGCAGGATCAGGCCGAGACTGCATCCTTGCTCGTAAGCTTTCCGGCCCCATCCTCCTGCCTTCATTCCCTCTCTCCTGACACCCCTCCCCAGACAAAGCAGGGCCATCTGAGCACCTAGCTAAGTCTGCATTGAGGGGACCGACCTAGTCGTCTGCTTACTAGCAACGTGACCTTCAGTAAGTCAGGTCGCCATTCCGAATCTTGGTTTCTTCATCTGTAAATGGGGACTGGAATAGCACCTCCTTCTCAGGATTAAATGAGAGAGCACATATCTGGCAAAGTACCATCAGAGGTGCTGAAATTCTTGTTAGTATTAGTTTGGGGATGACCCCGTAATGCAATGCAGGCAGCTCCTGGAGTCCTACGGACAGCTAAGCACAGTGCCTTCTTTCTACGAAAAGACCCTGCTGGTGGTCGTCTGGGAGATCTTACTGTTTAAATCCAGATGGCAATGAACCTGACAAATGAGGCCAATGAGTAAAATGGAACTGATAATAGAACCTACCGCACAGGCTTGTCTGAGGACAAATGAATTTTTAAAATGGCAAATACTCAGAACAGTGCCTGGCACATAGTAAGGGCTTTCTTTTCTCTTCTTTCTCTTTCTTTTTTTTTTTTTTAGTAAGTGCTTTCAAATTAGTAGTAGTAGTACTAACTGAGGCAGCGGGACAGAAAAAGGTCAGCCCTGTTTTGTTTGGTTTTTGGCAGCCAAATCTACGTCTGACCCTGAAAATGGCAGCTGCGCCCAAAGGGTAGGGCAAGAGCACCCTTGGAGGAGGAGAAAGCAAGAAGATGGGATGAGTATGGGCTCTGGAGCTCATTATTGTCAAGTTGTCAGAGCTCAGGTGCAGAATTTAACCTGTCTGAGCCTCGGCCTTTTCATCTGTAAAATGGGTTCATTGGGCCACTGAGAAGACAAACAAGACAATGCATGTAACATTCTCTCTACAGTGTCCAGTATGCAGCAAGTGCTCAATAGATGGTCACAGTCACTGCCACCAGTGTTAGTGGCCAGGCTTAGGGTCATACTTGCTAACTCCTAATCCTGCCATTCTCAGCCACATGACTGTGCTCAAATTATTCAGCTGCCCTGAGCCTCAGTTTCCACATCTATAAAATGGAGATATCAGCACTCTCTCCCAACTTCAAGAGCCTTGAGTACTGACTGAGATGTATCAGCATGGTTCCTGATAGACAGCAGGTGCTCAATAAACAGGTGCTGTGGTTCTAGGTGAGGGTCCTGGCTTGCTTTCGAAAGCTCACGGAGACCTGCTGCCAGGTCCCTGGGGGTCCCTTGGAGCATCCCCCCAAGAGAAGGAGGCCCTGGTACAAGCTGGGAAGCACTCAGGGGCCGCTTCTGAGATGCTCTGCAGAGGGGAAACTGAGGACTCCTAGGACCCCTGAGCAGACCCCTTCCAGGGTTGGAAACTCACGCACTTGGGATTCCAGACACCAGCTTGAGCGGCCTCAACACTCGAACTGCCCTCAGCGTCCGTAGGTCAAACTCCGTCCCAACTGTCGCCAAGATGCTGGAAGAAAGAAGCCAGAGCGGAAAACAGAGGGTGGGTTTCAGGGTCAGACGGGAGTGGGATTTGATGTCATTTATTGGCTAGGTGACCACAGGCAGGTGACTTTACATTGCTGGCCTCAGTTTTATCTCCCGTGTTTACCGTACCTGCCTTATAGGATAAAACGACCCCAACAAGGTGTATGGTTAATGGTGGTAATAAACACCGGATTGAGAGGAATAGAAGCTTCCTGTTGGCACGTGGTTGGGGTGACATTCAATATATTTCACATGCACAGTTGGAATGAATCGTGGGGAGGCCCAGGGGTTCTGGGGAGCAGCCAGGGAGAATGGCAGACCCTTCGGGGCTCAGCGCTTTTTACCAACTGGCAGGAAAGTGGTTCAGTATTACAAGCCCAGCCTGCATGGGGTTCAAATCCCAGATCTGCCATTTCCCACCTGGGTGACCCTGGACAAGCCAGTACACCTCTCTGTGCCTCAGTTTCTCCTTTTATAGAACAGGGATAACAAGAGTACTGACGATGTCTCAAAGGGATGTGGGGATTAAATGGACTGATACAGGTGTTGTGGTCGGCATGGTGCCTGGCACACAGGAAGTGTGCTAAGCTACTCGGAAATAAATGAAAAGGGAAAAAAAACCCCACAGAAAACCAAACCAAACAATGAGTGTAGCTCTGCTGGTGTGCAGCTGAGGGAGCGTGAGGAGGCCGGGGTGGCCGGAGCCAAGCCAGCCAGGATGACAGTGGGAGGAGGTGAGGACAGGGTGGTGATGGGAAGATCATACAGGGCCCAGAGGGCCGTGGTGTGGACTCTGGTTCCTGCTCTGAGGGACGTGGGAGCTACGGAGGGTTCTGAGCACTGAAGGGATGGGATGTGACCTGTATTACAAGAAGGTCCCCTGCGGGGCAAGGCCAGAGGTTGGGAGGGGGGTGAGGAATGGGCCACCACACTTCCAAGTGAACCGTGGCGGGTCTGGACCAGGCTGCGCTGGACACAGTGGTAACACTGAGAAGAACTTGATCCCACCCTCATGGGACCACACAAGTGGGTGAAGTTCAAGCTTGAGTCCCTGTGGCCGCAGGCTGGAGAATAAGGAGGACCTAAATACAGACAGGAGAGCTGGGACAGCATCGCCATGGAGCCCAAGTACAAGGAGGTAGCACAGCACAAAATCTCAGACCCAGAGTTAAACCCTGGCCCTACGTTTTCACATTGTGTGACCTTTGTCCTAACCTGTTTAAGCCTCAGAAATGCAGATAATCTACCTCCCCCTGGCCCAGGGTAATCTTAACCTGGCACCTAACATGTACTAACTTATACTACATATATCCCCCACCCTGGAGGGATGAGAAGGAATTAAGAGGGAATGGGACAGGGTGGGGTGGGGAGGCTTCTGTGGCCAAGAATGCCCCATAAAGACAAGCTTTGTTCAGGATATTGGTGGGGAAAAATGGATGGGCTGGTGTTGGAGGCTGTGAACTGGGGGCTGAGGAGGTGGGTCTTGTCCTGTGGACAGTGGGAGTCATGTAAGGTTTCGGAGCAGGGGAGGGATGTGATTAGGGTTGGCGTGGTGAAGACAAGGCTGACAGCTGACAGGACAGATGGGCAGTGATGGAGGCAGAGCGAGGAGGGAGCGGTGAGAGCAGGCCAGCGTAATGAGGGCTGGAACTAGGACAAAGGCAGTGGGAGTACAAAGGAGGCCCCAATTTAAATATAGCTGCCATTGATTGCTGGGCATCGGGGAGCTTGCCTGGGCTCATCAAATCCTCCCTGCATCCCAGCAGTCTGCAGGATGAGTCCCATTTTCCAGAGGAAACTAGAGCCTGGAGAAGTTACTAATGCATGGAGGTCCCTACCACTGAGCAAGAACTCAAAGCCAGGACCCCAGGACTCCAGAACACCAGTTTTCTACCTCACATGGCTCACTGAATGGGGTGGAGGCCATGGTGGGAAAGGGAGAAAGGAAGACTGGCTTCCTGGTTCTGAATTGGCCACTAAGCAACAGCTATTCATTTATTCAATGAGGGTTTATTGAGCACCTACTATAGGGTGCCTGAGGACACTGCCATGCACAAAGAGACAATGGGAAACATGACATGTTAGATCGTGGCAAGTGCTATGGAGAACAATATGGCAGCCACCAGGGCTTCCCATGGAAAGACTGAGTAGGGTGGGAGCTAGAAGAAACAAAGAGGCCTGCAGGGTTTTGGCCTGAGCTACCTGAAGGATGAAGTCTCTGTAAATTGAAATAGGAAAGGGGTAGGTTTGGAGGAAGATCAAGACTGGGCTGTCGACATGATGAGTTTGATATGTCAGCGTGATCAGATTTCTGTAACTTCCTTGTTAAAACCTTCCATTGGCTTCCATTAGGCTTAGAATATAATCCAAACTCTACCATGACCACATGACCTTGCATGACTTGACTCCCACTGACTGCCTGTCCCACCACATCCTGGCCACTCTGATCCTCTGTTCCTCCAACAGGAAGAGCTCCTTCCTGCCATGGGAATGTTATACTGGCCATTTCTTCTACTGCAAATGCCTGTCCCCTCAACTTTCTCCCTCTTTGCCTTGCTGGCCCTCTTCAGATCCTTCAGAGCTCACATTTTGCCTTCTCAGAGAGGATCTCCCTGGCTCCTCTTGCTTAGGAGATCCTTCACTCTGAAGGATTATATAGCTTATTAAGTTGCATTTATTATTCACCCCTTCTTTTACAATGTGAGCACCATGAGGACAAAGTTGTTTGTTTATAGTGCCTGTAGCACTGTTTATGGCCTAGCAGGGACTCAGTAAAAATCTGGTAAGTGAGAAAAGAGTGGTGGAAAACAGGGTTATGGTAGACCAGATATCCTAGGGGTAGATAGGGCAAGCAAAAAAAAGCCAAGGCCCCCCAGTGGAATGTTGGGGAAGAGCAACATTTGAAGAGAAGGTGTTGAGGAAGGAGGTTGGTGAAAAAGAAGTCATGGAGGTGGCAGGAAACCTAGCAGAGAGGGTCATTCCTGGGGGTCAAGTTCAAAAGTGTTTTGAGAAAGGCAAAGCCGCTGGTCTCTAGGGCAGCCTGTGGATGAGTCAGGTGCAAAGGATGAGCAGCATCAGGTCACAAAGGAGTCGTGCCGTGGCTGATGGCTGGAAAGAACAAGAGAAGACGAACCAGAGGGGCACCTGGGTGGCTCAGTGGGTTAAGTATCTGCCTTTGGCTTGGGTCATGATCTCAAGGTCCTGGGATCGAGTCCCGCACTGGGCTCTCTGCTCAGCAGGGAGCCTGCTTCCCCCCTCTCTCTTTGCCTGCCTCTCTGCCTACTTATGATCTCTGTTGAATAAATAAATAAAATCTTTGAAAAAAAAAAAACAAAAAATAAGTAAGAGAAGATGAACCAGAGAGAAGAGCCTGGGTATGAGAAAGGAGGATTTTCAGGGTGGGAGACACTAAATACGTTGACATGTCCAGAGAGAGAAGTCGATAATGTATCCCTTGGCCTTTAGAGCTGCCTGATATGGTAACCACTAGCCACACACAGCTATTTAAATATAACCTTAATTTAATTTAAGTTAAATCAGACGTTTAGTTCCTCAGTCGCATTAGTTGCACTTACACGTAGCTGTTTAAATATATAATTAAATTAAATTAATTTAGACATTCAGTCCCGCGGTTGCATTAGATGTATTTCAAGTACTCCCTAACCACATGTGGACAGTTGATTTCCATCACCGTAGAAAGTTCCACTGGGTGGAGCTGCTCTTGCATGCCCCCCACCCTCCACCACCAGGGCAGGAATTTTCATCTGTTTTGTTCATAGCTGCATCCTTGGTACCTAAAACTGTGCCTGGCATACAGGTAGGTGCTCAATAAATGCTTGTTGAATAGATAAGAAGGAAGTTAAAAGTAAGAAAGCCTAGCAATAACTAATATACTCTAAAAGAGATGGAAGGCTGGGTAGAAAACAGGATTTCCCTTAAACTAGGAAAAGAATCATGGAAGATACTGATGGTTGTTTATTCAATAGTCAATCGTACCCCCTCCCTTGCCAGTGGAGTCTGCCTTCCATCAAAGAGTCAGAAAATGCCCAATAGTCTCTTTTCCTCAGGATCCCCTTCGATGGGAGCACTGGTCACATGACTGGGTCATATGCCTAACAGGATCTGAGCGCAAGCCTGCTGGAGGCTTCTGGGGACGAGTTCCCCTCCCCCTAGAGGAGTAACATGGCAGGAGACAACCCCTTCTTTTCTCTGGCCCAACACTTTTCTGTAGACATCTTGGAACAAGGTGGCCATCTTGGGACCATGAGTGGTAATAATTACCAGGAGAGTCCTTACAATGGAGATGACAAAAGTGGAAAGATGGGAAGGATTCCTTGGGGACATCACTAAGCTGTGGAGCCAATCCTGCAACCAACCACCGGGCCTCCAGACTTCTTTCAATATGGATAACAAACATCTTTTCTAGTGGACAAGAACCAGGCAGCTTAGGTTCAAATCCCCATCCTTCCAATCACTAACTGTGTGACCTTGGGCAAGTCACTCAACTTTTCTGTTCCTCAGTTTCCTGAAGAGTAAAATGGGGATGACAATTGTACTTACCCCAATAGGTGTGGGGGTTTATGCAAGATGCTTGGAACTGCGCTTGGAATTTAGGAAGTCCTCTATAAATGTTTGCTTTTTTCTTCACCATCATCATTTTTATTCTTGTGTTACTTGTGGCCAAGTTATACCAGACCCCACTGATAAAGGCAAGTCGTTGAGTTTTTTTCCTTTGTCAGGTTGTATGCTCGCTGCATTACATACTCAGATCCATGCCTCAGAATCTTTACCAGGTGAGTGTTCTACTCTCATTTCATTGACAGGGAAGCTGAGACCTGGGGTGAGCTACTTGTCTGCAGTCCCATAGCTAACATGTGGTGCCTAGCTCCCGAGTCTTGCTCTGCCACGTCTAGTTCCCCTGGTTAACTCCACCTTCTCCTCTCTCAGAACTTTAGCCAAGTTCATGCCTCCACTAACCCGAGTGCAGAAAAGAGCTAGGTTTTTCTCTGCTGCCTCGAAGTCAGGATGTCAATTAATATTTGTGGAGGAACAACTACTATGAGCCAGGTGGGTGAGGAGGGAAATAGGTGCAAAGGCCCTGGGGCTGGAGAGACCTCATGGTAAAGGGTGAGGTTACTGGCTGAGAGAGAGGGGCAGACGACAGGAGAGCGACAAGGAGGTATCAGTACAGTCAGAAAGCAGAAGAGAGAATGGGGGCTGCTCTGGACCCCTGACCTTAGGTTAGAAGAAGCATCTGCCAAGATTGACAGGGTCAGATCTTCTTGAGATGGGTACTTAGAAGCATAACTTTTTCTCATGCCTTCTATATTCTTGCCATTCATAGATTGTGCAAGTCCTCTTCAAGTTTATTTTTATATCACTTGGCTTTTACCTCCTCTTGGGAAAAGTATTTCTAAAATTCCTTTTTAAAAAATCTTCAAACTGGGAGAGACAAGTTAATCACTTTCCTCAGTTCATGGCATCTTTCCACCTTTGGTCTGTACAATGCCCCTCTCCGCTCATTCATTCCTTCATCCTTCCTTCCCTCTTATCCCCAAGCCCTACTTTCATTCGTCTCCCCTGAGAGACAACCAATATAATGTTTAATTTGGTCTTATTGGAGTGCATTCTTGCAAAACATGTGCTTTATTTTGAGTGCTTATATTTTTAACTTACATTGACGGCACGAAGTTAAAGCATATTCTGTTGTTTCCTGTTTTCACCCAGAACCATGTTTTTAAGCCCTATCCTGGGTGGTCTATTGGATGTGCCATCTGGAGCTTTCACTGGGCTCGGGGCTCTCCATAGGTGTATCTCCCAAATCCCTCTTCTCCAGGGATGGACACCAGCTGGCATCCGGCATCCCGTCCACAGATGCTGGTGTAGTGAACATTCTCGCACCACTCCTTACAGATCTGGCAAAAATCTCCCTGGGGTGGATGTCTTGGGGGATAACTGCTGGTGAGTCTGACTTAACCCAGCTTAGCATACTGATAACCTTCCACATGGACCACCCCCCCCCCCAGGCCATACCCCCAGCCGTGGGGCAGGACCTCCTCCATTCACACATTCTGCGGACCCTTGGCTCATCCACCAGGCTGATTTTTCCCACCAGGAGAGGCATACAGAAATACTCGCAGTTTTAATTTTCATCATTCTGATTACAAATGATTTTGAGTACCACGTCATATACTGATTAGCTTTTCAGACTTCTCTTCCCTAATCTCCCTGATCACAGTTTTTGCCTGTTTTTCTATTGGGGTTGTGTGTTATTTTTGTTGACTTGCAGACATTGCCTTGTATGGTCTTAATCAGTGCTGCCCAATATGGCAGCCATTGGCCACATGGGGCTCTGGACACTGGCAATGTGGCTGGTGGGAGTGAGAAGCTAAATTTTATTTTACTTTTTCTTTAAAGATTTTATTTATTTATTTGACAGAGAGAGACACACAGCGAGAGAGGGAACACAAGCAGGGGGAGTGGGGGAGGGAAAAGCAGGCTTCCTGATGAGCAGGAAGCCCGAGGCAGGGCTTGATCCCAGGACCCTGGGATCATGACCTGGGCAGAAGGGCAGCTGCTTAATGATTGAGGCACCCAGGCACTCCAGGAACTGAATTTTAGGTTGTGTTTACTTTTAATTCATTACACTGAAAACAGTTTCATGTGGCTAAGGGGTAATGTAACAGATAGCAGTGAGATATTAATCTCTGGTGCGTTAATTTTCCACCATCCTGGGCACTATTTACAAATTTTACTTAAGTTCTTTCCATGCACCAGAGGCTATTCTATAGGATTTATAAATGTTAACTTGCTTTAAACTCCTAACAACCCCATAGGTAGATACTATTCTTTCCATTTTGCTGATGAGGAAACAGAGGCACAGAGAGGTTGAGTGACTTGCCTGTGGAGTCACAGGAAATGGGAAAGCAAGATTGGGATGTGGGCAGTTTGGTTCCTGAACTGTCCCCATAATGTCTTTATTCGAACAGAATGTTAGTTTTCATCTAATCCATTATCATTAGTATTATTTTGTCTTAGAGTTTTCACTTTCAAAGCTCTGTTTAAGAAGTCCTTCCCCTACCCCAGGCCACACAAATATTCTCCCGTGTTTTCTCCCTTAAAGGGAAAGCTCTGACCACTGACACAAGGTCCTCTTGAGCATCTTAACCTCCACACGGAGCTTTTCTTCCAGTTATTTGTCTTTTAAAGTAGAGGATTACACAAAAGGACATGTTTCTATTTTGGGTGATTCCTGAAGCACTCTTAATGTGCAGTGTTTTCTTAAATAAAAACCAGGAACAGATGTAAAAACCCCAGAAGGAGAGAGTTGAGTGATTCCAGAAAAGATGGGCCCTCCAGAGAAGTAAGGTTGCTGGGGGAGGAGAAAGGGATGGCGGCTGAGCCAAGACAAGTGGGTTCGGAGAATCGGCAGGTCTTGCCGGCCCGCTGAAGGGCACTGTCGCGGTCGCTTGCTGATCACGAGGCTGGAGGAGGCGGTGGAAGGGAGACCTGTCCCTGAGACACTGTAGCAAGAGCAGGGAAGAGAACTGGTGACTCCAGGGGGCTGAGAGTCTTCTACATGGAGGGGATCTGTCCAAGTTTGCAAGCAAAGTGTACCAAGTCAGTGCGGAAGGAGAGCCTGAAGGTCCAAATGAGACGTTTGATGGAGTAAAGCTCTCGAGGAAATGGACGAGTACATTTTCAATTTAATTCCCAGACATTTAGCAAGTACCTCCTGAGGGAGAGACACTCCCAGGTCAAAGTAAAAACAAAAGCTCAATTCTCGCCCACAGCTGGTGGGAGCTGAGACCGGTCCCACCACAGCCCAGAACTGTTAGGGCCGTTTCCACCAGAGCTAAATGGACTCCTCCTGATGACCCAGAAACCCCAGTGCCAGGAACACCTCCCGCCAAAGACAAGCATGACAGCGTCAACAACTCTTCATAATAGCTGCAAAGCTCAGCGCACCGAAATGCCCATCACCCACGCAGCACATGTGGCCGTGACATTGAACGCCGCACAGTTCCGGCAACAGCATGGGCAGATCTCACACACACAACAGCAAGGGAAGGAAGACGATGAGAGTGTGCCCTGTGACCCCATGCGTTTATAATTCAAAAACACGTCTTGAGACTAATTTGTGCCCTCCTGGGTCAGGGTGGGGTGACTGGTGACTGGAAAGGAATGAGGGGGTTTCTGGATGTTGGGGATATTCTGTTGCTTGATTTGGGTGCTGGTTACCTGAGCATGTTCAGGTTTGGAGAATCACTCAAGCTGTACCTGCCATGTTTGCTTTTCTGCGTGTATGTTCTACTTCATTATAAAGCTGAAAAAGCAGAATGAGGAGGAAGGTAACATTTACGGAGGGCTTGCTGGGGGCCAGGCAGCGTGCATTGTTTTAATCAATCCCATGACGACCCTATGAAGTGGGGCCTGTCATTCCTTCTACTTTCCAGATCAGAAAGGTTGAGTCACGGCTCCAAGCCCACAAAGGTAGCACATGGCCAAGCTGGGTTTTGGTCCCACCTCCCATACATTTCTAATTACTCTGTAACACTCCCCAGGCTTGGAAAAGTAAAGGGCCATGGATTTCGCTAAGACAGAGGAGAAGAAAAGAAAAGATGATGATCCTGAGGAAATTTAAAGGAAGTGAGTTCATAAAAGTTGGCAAGATCTCAAGAATCGAGGGAAGACTGGAAGCAGATGTGGGGTGAATTTAATAAGGCAGTGACTTAAGATGAAGACATGTTGAGGGATATTGAAGATCTGAGTAAGAGCCACCACGTAGGAAAGAAAGGAACCTTCTTCACTGGTTCTCTCGAGGCCATTCTGGCCTCAGTGATCATTTCCCAACACGGCAACAGCTAACACCTTATACAGTCCTACTTCCCCATAGCCCTGTTCACGGGCATTGTCATCATGGCAGGTGGTCTGACACCCATTTTGATGATGGGCAAACCGGGGTTCTAAAAGGCCAAGTGTCTTCTCTGAGATCATACACCTCTAAGTGTCAGAGCCAACGTTGAACTGAAGCTTCTTTTTTCTGCCTCATGGGGTAAGCCTCTAGCTAGGCAAGCATCTCATTCAACCTCTCTGCTTCTCCCTCTGCTCCTTTATTCAGAGAACCTCCTCCCCATGGACCCACAGCTCTGCCTGCCTTCAGAACTGCCTCCTTCCCTGTCTAGTCTCATGCCTGATTGCTTTCTCTTCTATCCCATAATCTGCAGGGGCTCAGGGTACGTCGGAGACTTGCCATGATGGTGGAAAAGTTTTATTTTGAGCTGTCCAATACTGCAGCCAACAGCCACGTGTGGCTAGTGAGCACTTAAAATGTGGCTGAGCAACTGAATTTTTCATTTGAGCTAATTTTAATTAATTTACATTTATATTTTATGCCACAGCTACATATGGCTAGTGGCGACTGTGCAGTACTGTGCAGCTCTGGAGCTGCATTATAGAGTAGATTATATAAACAAGTGTACGCAGTCAGTCACACTGCTATATGCTTATGATTCCCTGTTTGCCCCCCAGGTCCATTCTCTAGCTTGTGCTGTGCCCTGTAAGGTTGACTCCCATGGACTTCATCTCCCAGAATGCTTTGCTCTGGTTCCTGGTTGGGTTTGGCCAATGGGAGGCACCAGAAGGTGAAGGAGAGAGGGTGTAATATTGTTTCCACCCTCTCTCCCTGGTTCTGAGCCTAGTTCTTCTTGTGTGGTCCTGCCCTTGGCTGAATTCTAAAAGTGTTAGGGTAGCAATGGCTTCCCTCATGGGATCTCAGCATCCCTTACTTGTTTCCTTTTTCTGCCCCCACTTCTTTAAGGAGTTTCTTCATGACCACTCTTCATTTGAAACCATCTCACGGGTGAATTCTATTTCCTGTGGAGAGCTTGACCAATAAAAGGTGAGAATGGGGGGCGCCTGGGTGGCTCAGTGGGTTAAAGCCTCTGCCTTCGGCTCGGGTCATGATCTCAGGGTCCTGGGATCGAGCCCCGCATCGGGCTCTCTGCTCCGCAGGGAGCCTGCTTCCTCCTCTCTCTCTGCCTGCTTCTCTGCCTAGTTGTGATTTCTCTCTGTCAGATAAATAAAATATTAAAAAAAAAAAGGTGAGAATGGATGATCCATGAAGAGTGTCCATCTGAGTGTTCTGAAATTCCCTAGTTTCTGAGACAAAGGTTTCTGGAGACGCAAGACTTGATTCCAGGTCTCCTAATCTCAAGGGGCAGGGATACCCTGTTGCCTATTCCAAGTTAAGTCTTCAAGTTGGGAGAAAGGTATTCCACGAGGTTCTTGCCTCACCCCACTGCAAAGCAAGAGTTATTCCTCTCCACAGGAAGCTCAAGAAACAGAGGAAGTAGAAGACAGGGGTGTCTGAGAGCTGTCCTAAGGTAGGACTCCTCAGGGGAAGATCCAGGAAGATGTGGAGCTCGGTTTCCTTTTTTTTTTTTTTTTTTTTTTTTGGTCTCTTTTTCCCAGGCACTCAGCTGGACAGCATAGCCCAGCCTTGTTGGTAGACATGGCTCTCTGACTAATATCTGGCCAGTGAAAAGAGAGCAGAAGCCATGTGGACTACTTCTAGGCCTGGTCCAGAAACATGTCCTGGGTGCCCTCCTTCATTCTTTTCCCTTCTGTGGCTTCATGCCAAGAGGCACAGAGACCTTGGAAGCCCCTGGTTAAAGATGAGGAGCAACAATATGGAAGGAGCCTGGGTTTCTGCCTCCCTGCTTGGAGGAGAGCTGCCCACTATTTATGAATACGTATTTTGGACTTTGTGTGTGTGCAAGAACCAAATTCTATTGTGTTTGAGCTCTTATACATCTTGGGAGTTCTTTGTGACAGCAGCAAGCACTTATCCAATACACATATTAGTATCTTAACTTATCTAATACACAATGACTAGAACATTTGTGCAGCTAAAATGTCAGCCACATGAGGCCACAGATCTGTTTCTTGTTCCCTCTTGGACCCTTAGTACATGGTAGGTCTCAATAAGTAAGTATTTGTTGACTGAGGTGTCAGCTTCAATTTTTTTCAGTTGAGTAGAAGGCATAAGAGTAGAGCAGATGTGAGCTCTGGCTCTCAGGTGGGAAGGGGCTGGGTTTGTATCCTGACCAATTATTTACTAACTGTCCACTTTTGGCAAATTCCCAAGCCTCAGTTTCCTCATAGGGAGGAGAATTATATAAAAGCCTTTTCTCTTTGTGGGCAGTGGGAGGATTCAATGTGACCATTCATGAAAACTGCTGAGCACACTGCCTGATGCATAGTAAGCCCTCAGGAAGTAGTGGTCACAATGATTTGGACATTTCTTGTTCTCTGGGCAAACCAAACTCTGAAACTGTCGCTGCATCAGGTCTGACAAATTTCAGGCCCTGAGGTATGGGTGGGGGAGGGGAGAGGCAGGGCTTGAGCCTGGGATTATAGCCAAAGACCAACTCAGGAAATGCTATTCTACTCCCATGATCCTTCTACTGTCCCAGGAGGGCTCGAGACTCCATTTCTCAACCTGACCTCAGACTAACTCTGCGGGAATTAGACTCGCTGTTTCAGGGCTTGGAGAAGCTCCCTCTGGATCAGGGGGCCCCAGAACTTGGAGAACCCAGAGGAGTCCTCAGGACTAATGGAGGAAACAAGCCATGGTTTAATTCAGGGCTACTACATTTGGGGGGTATTGTTCTTATTACAACCAGCCTGGAGGTATGGGTGGTTGGACACATGCCTTAGGCTGATCAGATTTTTCTCCCCCATTAATTAAAATGTGAATCACAGCTGAGTCACTGAAGAAAGAAAACGGTCAATGAACAATTCTAACTTCCTCCCTCCTTCCTTGCTCAGAGAGATGAGTCAGCAGAAGTCCGGATCCGAAAGTGAGAAGGGAAAAAAGCAGAAGAGATGCAGGGCTTGGGGGAAGCAGGAGCAGAGCAGCCCTGAGTCACTTAATTCTTTGTCTTAGCAGAAAACAAGTCCTCAAGTTCCTGTCCCAATGCATCGGCCAAACCCCCTAATAAGCATACCTCTATTTCTCGTTTCACACAGACTCATGGTATTCTGAGTTTTACACGTGCCCCAACAATCTCCTTCCTTACTTCAGGCAAAGGTAGGTTCCTCATCATGCCAGAACCCACCTCAAGTCTCCATCCTTCCGCTTCATTTTCCCCACAAAACCCCAAGCTCCCCTGTGAATTCACACACCGTGATCATGTTTCCCAAGCTAATGGAAGAGTGGGGAAGCCATGCTGCCTCTGGTCAGTAGTGAAGGACAATAGGGAGCAAATGGAAGATTCCAGAAGTGGGGGTCCCTCAGGATCAGGGTGGCCATGGAGCCTACTAGCTGAAAGCAAGACACCTGGAGCCAGGCTGGGTCTGAATCCTGGCTCTGCATAGCACTGGGAGAGTCTGTCTTTCTGAGCCTCAGTTTCCTCCTCTGTGAAATGGGGATAGTAAAAACACCTACTCATGCTGTAGCGAAGATGAAGTAAGTACCCACTACAAATTAGCAGTGATGATATTCATCAAAAAAACCCCCCAAAAAACAAAAAACACGTAACCCAGGCATTCCTGCCTCACCCCTAAGGTCAGCGGGAGGCACAGCACCTGAAACGCATACCCAAGCAAGGATGTGTTGTGTGTGCACACGTGCAATCTCCTCCACAAAATGGCCCAATAGCACATAACATCCCACACTTCACTTCACTTCTGCATCATGAATTTTCAGGAGAATTATTTTTAATCTCCGTATTCTCAAGGGGTTTCACCAATCACTCCGTCTTGATCCTTTGATAGTCAAACCATTCTCTTTTACAGAGCTTGTGGAGTCTTGGTCCTTGTTGATTTTTAACCAGATGAACACCATCCAGGTGTAATTTGCCACTACTGACTTTATGAAATTCTACTTTTTTTGTTGTTGTTTTTTACAAGGTTGGCAATTTCAAAGTCAGTCTGCCTTGAACTTGCATTACATTGCAGGATGATATTTAACGATGTAGAACAGTGGTTCTCAACCAGGGGTAATCTCATCTTCCAGGGGACATATGGAAATGTCTGGAGACATTTTTGAGTATCGTGATGGGGTGGGGGTGATCCTACATGCATATAGTGGGTGGTGGCCAGGGACTCACATCTTGTAGGATGCTAAGCATCCTACAATGCACGGAACACAAAGAATGATCTGGCCCCAAATGTCAAAAGTGTGGTGGCTGAGAGACTCTGATCTAGAACCTGATTAACAAGGGTGTGGACCCAGTGGGCCATCGGGTGAGATATTTTGAGTCACAACTCATTTTCACAAGTGGTCAATTTCTTAGTGACCAAAGAGTGGATTATGTCTTTTGGGTCCCTCAGCCTCCTTGTAACTGTAATAAATTTATGACAAGCTTGAGGCTCTGTAGCCAGACCACCTGGATTCCAATTCCAACTCTGCCACTTCCTAGCTATGTGATCTTGGGTAAGTTATGTAACTATTCTGGGCTTCAGTTTTATCACCTGTAAATGTGGCTAATAATAGTGCCCACTGAATAGGGCTGTTGCACGAAATGAGTTGGTATGTGCAAATTACTTAGAACAGTGCCTGGTACACAGAGAGTTGGAGGGTGGGTGGCAAGTGGCCTGAATTCCTGGTACAAACATGGTACAAGCATGGAGTGCTACGTGAAGATTCACATTCCCCTTCCGTGGGGTGGCTGGGAAATGGCTGTTAGGTCAGGAACTACACTTCCCAATCTCCCTTGAATCTAGGTGAGGCCATGTGACTAAATTCTGGCCAATTGAATGGGGTCAGAAGGGAGGTTCATCACTCCCTGGCCAAGCCCACAAATGCCTCTCATTCCACTCTCCCTTTCTGCCAACCTGCTGGCTGGGAGCAGTCTCTTAGCACAATACTGGAAATTACATGTTGAAAAAGGCAGGGCCTCAATCACCCCAAATCCCTGAGTGACCATGTGGAGCCATACTTTCTCACCTACCTCTTTACCCTATACCATCTCTCACCAGTTGTACTTTAGAAGAAGTTTATTTTTCTTTCATGTATTTTCTTAAGCTGGAGGCTTTTGATTTTATCTGTTATAGCAGCTGGTGTTAACTAACACAGTCTCTTCCCTCAGTGTGGCTCCTGTTCTCCCTGCAAGCAAATATCGTCATCTCCTCACCATCTGACCAGCTTCAAGATGACTCTGAACTCTTTGTTTCATACCTTCACCCACAATCTGGCAGACAGGCAGGGGACAAAGCCCCTTCTTCCAATGGGGATGGATTCCTCAGGCCAGGATCTTAATAAAGATCTGTGAGATACAGGAACAAGGAGGACCCCAAGAGACCTAGCTCCTTAGCCAAGTTTTGGATCTCAGGCAAATTAAAAGGGCAAGTGAGGGGGCATCGGGGTGGCTCAGTTGGTTGAGGGTCTGACTCTTGGTTTTGGCTCAGGTCATGCATGATCTTAGGGTCATGAGATTGAGCTTTGCACTGAGCTCTGTGATGAGCATGGAGTCTGCTTAAGATTCTCTCCCTCTCCCTCTGCATCTACCCCAACTCACACATGCACATGCTCTCTAAATAAATAAATAAATAAAGGCATAAGTGAGACTTGACCCACATTAAATTTAAACTCATATTAGTGCCTCCAAATTGTAGTAATATGTGTCAACACCTCAGTCTGCTCAAGTGCTCAGATGTCACCTTCCCGGTAATGCCTGCTCTGACCACACACCATTGAACACAGCATCCTGCAGCCCTACCCAACACTGGCAACCTCCTTCCCCGACTTTACCATTTTCCCATGACACCCTTCACCTTCTAGCATCCTGTTCTGTTTGTGAACCCCATCCTGCTAGATCATAGGTCACAGGTATCCCCATCACCTAGAACAGTTCCTGGCACATAGTAGCTGCTCAGTAAATCAATGGATAGGTAAACAGAGAAGGAGGGATTGGTTTGTATCAAGTGCTCTGTGCCCAGAAGGCCCTAAGAACTTTATGTGTATAAACCTACCTGAGCACTCACAGCATTTCAGGAAAGTGGAGATTCTAAGATTCTAATTATCTCCACTTTACAGATCAAACAGTAGGTTCAGAGAAGGCACTCAGGAAGGAAATGGGAGGGCCAGGATTTGAACCCAGGCTGTCTGTCCTTGGGTCTGGGTCTTTTGGAATTTGTTTTGTTCAAGCCCACATCATAGAGTTGACATATCCTGGACAAGCCCAAGGGGATCCTAAAGCAAAGCTGTTTGTTTAGTCTGTTTGAAAAATATACACCATGTTGTATATTGGTCTGTGAATATGGCAAGCCCCACAGAAATGTGTCTGGTGACTGTTATAAGGGTGGGGAGGTACATGTGATCAATCCTGGCCCCTTCACTCACCGGCTGTGTGGTCTTGGGTGAGGGGTAATGTAACCTCTGTGTGCCCCAGTCTTCTCATCTACCAAATGGGTTGCTGGGAGGATAAAATATGTTGATATTTGCAAAGTGCTCAGGAGAGCTTCACAGGCACACACATATATGTACACATACACACATGGTGAAGCTTATAGTAAGCACTGTATAAGTGTCTGTGAATGAAATAAAGATCACGGTTCCTGCCCCAAGCTCAGGAGAATGGGCAGGCCATCTGAGAACAGAGCAGAGTCCTGCACCGAATCCAGGCTCACCGCCACCTTCGGAAACATGTGTTGGGGCCTAAAGAGCTGACAGTGGCCTTCTGATGATTCTCGCTGATTTTGAGGACAAGCTTCGCAGTGCTGAAATGATGGCACCAGGCGTGGGCTTCTAGGCCTTCCATCAGGAAGATGCCCTCTCTCAAGAAAGATGCAAGCGGGAAGGGGCCCAGCTTGCCTCAAACAGGACAGGAAATGGCCCAGAGCGAAGCAGAGGTGGTCAGGGGGAGAAAGCACAAGAGCTCTACCCTGCCTGTCCTCCACCTGCCCGGCACAAGGATCTAATGTTGGCTTCGATATTGCGCAAGCCCTGTGATCTTCCCAATCTGCAAAGCACATGGAGCACCAAAGTGCTTTCCAGAAATGAGGTAACAGTACCCAGGGACAGGTTGCCGATGCTAAATGTGGCCACCCTGAGGGGACATGTGTGGAATTCCATTCCAGAACTGATGACACCACAGGGCAGCGGGAGAGAGGCCGTTGGTAGCAGTGATGATGATGGAGGTGATCTGAAGGCATTATTATTCCCATCATGAATAGGCTCTAATATTTATTAAACGCTTACAAGGAGCTCTGCCCTCTTCTAAGAGCTTCACAGGGATTATACCAGTTAATTCTCTTCAGAACTCTGGGAAGGAATTATTATCCCCACTGAACATTGGGGTATTATTATCCCCACTGAACAGATGAAACAAATGAGGCCCAGAAAGGTTCAGGAACCTGCCTCAAGTCACACAGCTTACAAGAGAGGGAGATGATTTAAGCCCCAGTGGTCCTCATCATTCTCACTGTTATAATGATGTTCTGAGTATTTGACAACACTTGCAATCCCTTGAGGCTATTACTGGGCCCATTTTATAGATAAGGAAACTGAGGCCCAGAAGGGCTGGCTGACTTGGCCAAGGTCACAGAGGCAGGAGGTGGCAGAGTCAGGATTCATTTGCATTGCCTTCCTCTCTCACTGCCCACACCAGTACCACTGGACGGACATCTTCTACAAGATAGCTTTACAAAGCAGGGAAATGGATCCCTTCATTAGTTCGGGATTGCTTCAGTTTGGGGTTTGAGGAGGACAAGTGGCTGATATATTCCATATCCACTGTCTGACCTCCAAGTGGGGCTGCTCAACTTGGCCATGTTCAGTCTGTCCCTTGATACTGTGCTGGGCAGAGAAGGTGAGTAGGCATCCCTGTACCTAGTCAGGGGGACTCCTTCATATACACCTGCATTCTGGCTGTCATGGTGCAACCAGGGTAATCCTTCTAAATAAAGATCTGATTGTATCCACCCTTTGTCTGAATCCTTCCATGGCTCCCTTGTACTTTAAGGCTAAAGTCCCAACCCCTCAAAACACGGCCTGGTCCCCGCTGACCTTCAGCAGATTCTTCTTTTACCGCTCTTCTCTTCCAGCGCGCACACACACACACACACACACACACACACACACACAGGCATGCACACAGCTCTGGTCACATTCTCTCTTTTTTTGCATCCAGACTGCCTGATTTTGAATCTCGGCTTTGCCACTTGGGCGTCACTTAACTTCTCTGGGCCTCATTTCTCCCAACAGGAAAATATTTTGCTCACTTCTGTGCTTCTAAATCCTAACACCCAATGTGATGGTATTTAGAGATGGGACCTCTGAGAGGTGATTAGGTCACAGGGGTGGAGAGATCCCAAGGGGACCCATTCTGTGAAGCAGGATGAGGGCTCTTACCAGACACCAAATCTGCTAGTGTTTTGATCCTGGACTTCCTAGTCTCTAGAACTTTGAAAAATATGTTTCTGTTGTTTATAAGTCACCCAGTCTATGGACTGAAAATGAGTCTGAATGGACTAAGATAATGACCATTCTCTGCTGGTTTTGCGGAAGATAACACGCACACATAGTATGCAATTCAGGAAAACATAGTCCATTTACTGTGGAAGGTAAATTTTCTCTGTACACTTACTGCCAATTCTCTCAGAATCGCCCTGCAGAAGCAAACACAATGATTAGTTTCTCCGGCAGCTTCCATGCGGTGCTGAGGGCGTGTTCCCCATCGCCCGCGTGATCCGATGGTACCTCTGTGCTGGGGCTATGAGGTCAGCTCCCTGTTGGAGAACCAGTCTAACCAAAGGGGTAACTTTCACAGATGGAGGCTGAGTTGGTCCAGTTTATGGACCGTTCTTGCCCTCCAAATGTGGCTCATGTCCTTTTCGTCAGCTCCTGGCTTCTGAGGACCTTGTTGGTCTCAAAAGCTCAGACAGGAGTTGGTCAAAGGAGCACCAACTTGGCCTGGGGAGGGAGACGCAGGGCGAAGCAGCAGTCCCCAGAGTGTCCTCGAGGGGCTGGGAGGAGGCCTGGTGAGCCTGGGTTGAGTGGTAGGTAGGATGAAGGGTAAAGAAGGGGTGGGAGGCAAAGAAGAGGAACGAGGTGGATCGTGAGCTTTTTAAAAATGTATTTTTGTAACTCTTGAGTTGAAAATAGGCACACCGACTTCATGCCGACTGTTCTGTCTCAGTGACGTAGCCCCGCTCGTGGGGGCCTTTCCATTCAGCACGTCTCTGTGGCAACGGACCACTTCTCATTCACGCCATCTCCAGGGTTACCTTGCTTGGCTCATTCATGACTGTTGCCACGGAGACCGGCCCATTGATACAATCTTGATTCTTTGGAACTTTGCTTTCCCGAATGATAGATAGTGTGCTGGCCTTGGGGTGGGGACGGGATCACGGTAGGGAGTGGGGTGAAGAGTGTTCTGGAAAGAGTGGGGGTTGAGAGACTTAAAATCCAGCAAGAGGAAGATGAGGCGGTGGGAGATGGGGGAGAGGAAGAAGCGAACATCACTCGTGGGTGACATTTGAGATGGCTGGTCTAACAGTCCCATGTGTGCATGTGTGGCATCTCTGTTGGGCCTGAAGTACGAATACAGCAGGGGCTCAGCCATGCCTTTGTTAGCATGATCCAGATTACCAGTGCCAGCCTGATTCAGAGTACCTCTCCACCCAACAAATAATTATTGAATGGACTAGACTTTGTATTTCAAGAACCTTCCTTGAAGGGCACCTGGTTGGCTCAGTCGGTTAAGCTTCCGACTCTTGGTTTTGGCTCAGGTCATGATCTCAGTCAGGGTCTTGAGATGGGCCCCCATGTTGGGCTCTATGCTGGGTGTGGAGTCTGCTTAAGATTCTCTCTCTCCCTCTCTCCTGTCCCTCCTCCTCTCCATCCCTCCCTCCCTCTAAAAGAAAAAAAAAAAGAACCTTCCTTGATAAACTGTGAGAAAATAGAAGCATTAGAAGAGAACTCCCATGGGCCCCCACGTGATGTCTCCTCCCCAGCCCAGCACTTATAACCATGCTGTGCCTTTCCTCGTGTGGGTGTAGATGACCTGTGTCATCTCCACACCAAATCCCATCCCTTCTGGTCCACTGGGAGATATCCCTCCTGCCAGCCCTCTCCTTTCTGGCATCTCTGTGCTTCTCCTTCCTACTGGGTTATTCCCATCAGCATAAAATCTGTCAAAATCTCTTCTCTTTGAGAAAGAAAACCCCTGAACTCCACTTCTCCCACCAGCTAACACCCCATCTCTCCCCCTCTCCCTGTAACAGCAAACTCTTTAGGAGAACCATGAGTAATGCCTCTAAGGGTCTCTGTTTCTCCCTCTGCTCAGAGCAGCTCTGGCACGGATCACTGAAGACCTCCATTCTGCTGAACTCCTTGGTCAATTCTCATTTCTCATTTGAATCCACCCATTGGCCTTGGTGGACACTATCGATCATTTCCTTCTACTCAAAATGCCTTCACACTTCCCTTGCACAGTGTCCAGAACTCACACTCCCCTGATTGGCTCCTTCTCTGTCTCCTGTGCTATTCTGTCCTCGTCTCTCCAGCCTCCTTAATGCTGGAAGAGCCAGCCCCGGCTCAGTGCTTGGTGCCCCTTACATCCACTTCCTTATTCACTTTCATAGCTAAAAATAACCTCCGCAGGCTGATACTCTCACATTTGTATCTCCAGCCCTGTCTCCTCTTCCTGAACTTCAGACTCCAAATACCCCAACACAATAGCTACCCTCATTACCAGGCAGGGAAAACTTCGCATGTCCAAATCTCAGCTCCTAATCTGCACCCCCACCCCCTTCCCATCACAGTCAATGGCAAATCCATCCTCCCAGTCACCTCCCAATTAGTGTCCCCACCTCCACAATCCCTTCAGTCTATTCTTGACACAAAATAGGCAGAATAATCCTTTGAATTCCTCAGTCAGGGCTTCCCTGCCCATCCTAATTAAAGTTGCAACCCTACCCAACATTCCCTCTGCTCCTTCTTGGCTATATTTTTTACTATAACACTCATCACGATTTATGTACTCTGTATTTCATTTATTAAGTTTATTGTCCATGGTTTGTCTTCCCTCTACTAGATTATTAGCTTCATGAATTCTAGAAACTGTAGGAAGTTCCTGGCACCTAGAAAATGGTCTTGCTCAGTAAACGTTTGCTGAATGACTGAAAGGAGGACAAGGAGAAAGAAGGCAAGGGCCAGTGTGGCCACAACAAAGAGTTTGTCTTTTTTCCTGAGGTCAGTGACTTCAAACTGGGTTTCTCAGAGGTGCCTCAGGGGCCACCTCATGGGCAAGGGGAAATGAGGTATAGACTGGGCAGGTGGAACTTTCTGGAAAGTCCTTTTCTGCTTCAAAACTCCTTTTTTATTGCTTTACCTATTGGGATTCAAGTAACACTTTAGAAGTTTAGCTAATGGTAATGCACCAAAGTTAATTTCTTAGTTTTGACAAAGGTACTGTGACGGTAAGTTATGACAGCAACATTTGGGAAACTGGGTGAGGGGTAGACAGAAACTTTTTACTATCCCTGCAACCTTTCTATAAACCTAAAATTCTCCTAAAATTCAAAATTTATTTATTTTATTTTTTAAAAATATTTTATTTATTTATCTTATTGAGAGAGAGCAAGCAAGTAAGTGCAAATGGGGGGAGGGAGAGGGACAAGCAGACTCCATGCTGAGTTGGGAGCCTGATGTAGGGCCCGACCTCATGGCCCTGAGATCATGACTTGAGCCAAAATCAAGAGTAGGATACCTAACTGAGCCATGCAGGTGCACTTATTTATTTTTATTAAATTTTTTTTTTTTTTAGATAGAGGGAGGGTGCATGTGTGTGGGAGCAAGGGGGGAGGGGCAGTGGGAGAGGAGAGAGAATCCCAAGTTGACTCCATGCTAAGCAGGGAGCCTGATGCAGGGCTCGATCTCAACCCTGAGATCATGACCTGAGCCAAAATCAGGAGTTGGACACCTAACTGACTGAGCCACCCAGGCACCCCTAAAATTAGAAGTTTATTTAAAGGTAAGATTAATTTGATAGAAAGGGTTCCATTGATTTGAAAGGGTTTGAAGACCACGATTTCGGTTTCTGAAGTGGGAAGTAATTTGACTAAACTTAAATATTAGATGACAATAGTTTGTTTGGAAGTTCAGGTGGTGGGTGAGGGCGTGGGGGAAAGGATGTTGGCGGTAGAAGCCCAGAGGGATGGTGGCCCCAGGTCCAGGTGGTCCAGGTGAAGGATGAAAACCCTGAACTCAGGAAGGGCAGGGGATGCAGGAAAATGGACACATGCCTCCCAGACACATTCAGGTGGGGGGCTTGACAGAGTTTGTGTGGACGAGGGGAGGGAGGGAGAGAAAGAAGGTAATGATGGTGTCCAAGTTCCTGGTTTGGGTGAGTGGGGTGGGTGTGGTGCCACTGAGTAGGAGGGGAAGGAGAACAGGCTGGGATTTTAAGTGATTTGAGTTGCCTGCTGATTAGCCATGGAGCTCCCCAGAGAAAACTGAGCACAGGCCTGGAGCGGGGGCTCACAACACAGACTAACTAGATGTTCTCCTGTTTCCACATTCTTGTCTGGGCATCTTGCTAGGTTATATTTCTCACCACTGCTTGCATCAAGACAAGGTCATGAGACAATCTGGCCAGTGGCATGTGGGAGGAAGTGATAGAAGTCATTCCCAGAGCCTGGCCCCTAAAACCTTCTGAAGACCCTCTTTTCTCTCTTCTCCTATCTACATCCAACTACAGAGGATCCAGAGGAGGACTCCATGGCCCTTGCAGATGGCGGAATCCAAGGTGCACAGAGCATGGGTCCCTGCATGACTACATAGAGCACAGCCCAACCTCCCCCTTCTGATCAAACTGTGACACGTGCAAGGAACAATCCTAAGCCACTGAGATCTGGGGGTTGTTTATTACAGCAATTAGCCTATCCTAGCAGATGTCATCAGTGTACAGGTGATAATTCAGTTTATTTTAATTAACTTATATCAAGCACCTACTACTTGGTAGTAATTTTTCTTTTCTTTTTTTGGTCACTTTTCTTAGTATCAGGGGCATAGATATAAATTGAAATGTGACATGGTTCCTCTCCTTCGAAAATACTGTATTAAATGTCATACTAATAATAGCTAACACTATTCCACATATTGTTTCATTTCATCTTCAAAAGAACTTGAAGAAGCTACTCTTATTTACCTCCATTCTACAGATGAGGAAACTGAGGCCCAAAGAGGCTTGTAACTTGCTGAAAGACACACAGGTGGTAAGTGGCAGAGCTGGGATTTGAACCCAGGTAGCCGGGTTTCAGAGTATGGGCTCTTAACTTCTGCTCTATGTATGCAGCCCTTGCTCTGGGACATGACAAAGGGAACGGAGCTCAGCTCTGGGGAGTGGAGATAACCCCTGAATGAAGAAGGGAGGAGGTGACGTAGGGAGCTAGCTCAGTATGAGCACATGCCTGGAGGTATGAAAAGGCTGTGTGGATGGGGGTTGGGAGAGAACATGAGAAGTCAGTGCGGTGCGGGGAGACAGAAGAGCAGGTGGAGACCAGGTAAGGCTGAATCTGGGAGCCATGCTAAGGAGTTTGTGGACCATACCTTGAAGGCAATGAAGGGTTTAAACACTTGGACTGTCAGACATGGCTTGGGAATCATGTGTGGAATGAGAAGGGTGTCTTCTATGTGGACAGAAGACCCTCATGACCCCATAACAGGAACTGGGAAAGAGTCATTAGAAAAGAAGAAATGCAAGCCAAGAAGCATCAGTGAGCTGAAAAAAGAGAGTGTCAGCATGCCTTTAAATGTTCAAGAACGAGAAGTTCTGAGATGCCTGAATAAGACAACTGGCCTACACACGGGGGACTTTTCTCCTTCCCAAAGTGTCTTGGGGAGTGTGGGAACACAGGCTGCTGGGATGACACGGACGTGGAATGTGGGCCACATTCTCAGGAAGCTGGAGAGCGACAGGGCAGTGACTTGAGAGGGGGGCAGGAGTAAGGACAGAATTGGGGCCATGGAAAATCCTGTCTTTCTCTGAGACAGAGAGAGGGTGAGGTGTGGGGTGGAGGGAGGTGGTACAGACATTAAAAGGTGTGTAAGGAATGGCATTGGACACAATCCCAGAAAGCCCCTGTGAGCTCCCTCTGAATTCTCCACATGCCAGCTTTATTACCCCAAGGTGAAGACAGAGGTGCCCACGTGTCAGAGCTGGGCTGATAAGGTTCTCCTCTCTGTGTCCAGAGCTGGTGAGTGATACATTTAGAACCAGACAGGGTCTCATCACTTGGAGCCCAGTCTCCTGATTTTACTGATGAGGAAAAAGTTACAGAGCGGCTGAGAAACCTGTCCAAGGTCGCCTACAAGTGCAGGACAGATCTGGAGCTAGAAGATGAGTCTCTCATCAGTTGGCCCATGTCCTTCTGTTTGCTCTAGGAATTCTTTCTGTTGTGGTGGTAATTTTATTTTTTGGTTATTTCTTAAAGATTTTTAATTTATTTTTTTGACAGACAGAGATCACGAGTAGGCAGAGAGGCAGGCAGAGAGAGGAGGAAGCAGGCTCCTTGCTGAGCAGAGAGCCCAATGCAGGGCTCAATCCCAGGACCCTGGGATCATGACCTGAGCCGAAAGAGGCTTTAACCCACTGAGTCACCCAGGTGCTCCATTATTTTATTTTTATTGGTGTAAAAACACAACACAAGATCTACCTTCTTAACCGATTTTTAAGTGCACAGGGCATTATTGTTGACTCTAGGTACAGTGTTGTATAGCAAATCTCTGGAGCTCATTCATCTTGCTTGGCTGAAACTTCAGGCACGTTGATTAGCCACTCCCCATCCCCCACCCCCAGTCCCTGGCAACCACCCTTCAGAGGCTTATTACTCTCAGCACCGTGTCCTCAAGATTCATCAGACTGACTGCATATTGCAGATTTTCCTTCTTTTTTTTTTTCAGGCGGAATATTCTGTTCTATGCGTGGCTCATGTTTCCTTGACCCACTCATCTGCCAACGGTCACCTCTGTTGTTTCAGACCTTGGCTACTGTGCATAGTGCGGCAACGAACACAGGGTGTTAATATCCCTTTAAGATCCTGATCTCAATTCTTTTGGATAAGTACCCAGAAGTGGGATCGTTGGATCATATGATAGTTCTATTTTTAAGTTTTTGAGGAACTTTCACACTGTTTTCCGTAGCGGGTGCACCATTCTGCATCCCCACCAGCCGTGGGCAAGGGCTCCAAATTCTCCACATCCACGCTGGCACCTGTTGTCTTTTGTTTTTGCCGTAATAGCCATCCTGGCAGGTGCGAGGAGTCTGGCTTGTGACTTTCTCCTGCTTGTGCTGGTTCCCACGGGACGTGGGAGCAGGGCTGAGAGAGCCTCCGGCAGGGATGGAAGTGTTCTCTATCTGCACTATGCAATCCGGTAGCCACCCACTAGGTGTGGCTACTGGGCACTAGAAATGTGGCTAGTGTGAGTGAGAAACTGAACCTTATTTTATTTAAAGATTATTTATTTGACAGAGAGCAGAGCAAGCGAGAGAGAACATGAGTTGGGGGGGAGGGGCAGAAGGAGAGGGAAGAAGCAGGCTCCCCACTGAGCAGGGAGCCTGATGCAGGGCTCGATCCCTGGACCCCAGGATCATGACCTGAGCAGAAAGCAGATGCCTAACTGACTAAGCCACCCAGGCACCCTGAGAAACCAAACTTTAAATTTAACTTAATTTTAGTTGACTAAAATTTTAGGATGGTGGTTCCTCAAACAACAACAATAACAACACCAAACTGCAACACAGAATCACCATATGATCTGAAAGTCCCACTTCTGGGTAGATATCCCAAAGAACTGAACACTGGGACTTGAACACCCATACACCCGTGTTCATAGCAGCATTGTTTGCAGAGCCAAAAGGCGAAAGCAAGCCAGTTGCCTATCAGTAGGGGAATGGATAGGCAAAATGTGGTGTAACCATAGAACGGAATATTATTCAGCCTTAAAAGGAAGGAAATTCTGACACCTGCCACAGCATCGATGAACCTTGAGGACATAATGTTAGGGGAAAGAAGCCCTTGGCAAAAGAACAAATACTGTATAATTCCACTTACATGAGGTCCCTAGAGTTCTCAGATTCATAGAAACAGAAAGTAGAAGGGAGGGTGTCAGGGCCTGGGGGAGGGGGAAATGGGGAGCTAATATTTAACGGGGACAGAATTTTAGTTTTGCAAAACAAAAAGAGTTCTGGAGATGGATGGTGGTGATGGTTTACAACAGAATGAATGTACTTGATGCCACTGAATTGTTAATCTAGACACGGTTGAAATGTTAAATTTTGTGTTATGTACATTTCACCACAATTAAGAAAAATTTGAATCGCCACATACGGTTAGTGGTGACTGAATTGGACAGGGCAACGCTAAGAATGTTTCCAAGGATGATTCCAACGACCACCTCAAAACTCACGGTCTTTCAAAAGAGACCAGCGTTCCCCTCCCCGAGTGGGCAGCCACTTGTCCAGGTCAGAAAGCAACTGCCAAGAACGCGCTGGACGTTGGCAGGCAGCCAGATGCCAATCTGTCAGCTTGCATCCGGAGGGCTGGAGAGAAGCCGTGCATTAGCTGAGCTGCTCTGTGCTGCCTGCACATGCTCGGTGTCCGGGTCCCGGGGGGTTTCCACTCCACTGGGCAGGGACAGGGAAGGAAAGCTGTCACGCTCGGGTTTCTGCATGCCCAGTAGCTGTGGCGACAGCAGGCGAGAGTGGCTGAGGGCTAAGAATGGAGGCACCTGGCTTCCCAACTGGAAGAGCCCACCCACAGTCCCTTCTGGAGGCAGTAAGGCAGGTTCCACACAACCAACAGCAGAATCTCTGTTCCTATTCAGCTCTGCCTGCAAATGCCTGGTCTTCTGGGACTGCACTGGCTTGGGCTTCTCTAGTCAATTTAGCACAAGGAGTTAAACAAGACCCAGGGCATCTTAGATCAAGGTGCAGACCCCCTACCCCACTCTGTTGTGGGCTTTCCTAGTCCCATGTTCTTTTCCTTCCTGGCACTTAGCACAGCAGAAGCTCAGAAAGTATTTGGGACAACACTTGTGAGGGGGTTAGAACACATATGTAGAGTTAGATCACACATGTTCAAATCCTGACTCTGTCCATTACTGTGTGTCCTTAGGTGAGTTACTTAACCCCTGTGTTTCAATTTCTCTGTGGAATGAAATTAGTTAATTCCTGTAAAGTCCAAAAAACAGTGACTGGCACGTTGCAAGTAGAATGAAGCCTCGGGAAAGTCACCTTTCCCAGGTAGTATAGTGAATGTTGGGAGCAGGATGTTCCTGGCATTAAATACAAGGCAGGACCCACAGAGGTCAGAAGTTGAATTCCAAAGTGCATTCTGGGGAAAGCAGGCTGAATGGTGACCCCTCAAAAGACAGGTCCAGGGGAGCCTGGGTGGCTCAGTGAGTTAAGCCTCTACCTTCAGCTCAGGTCATGACCTCAGGGTCCTGAGATTGAGCCCCCCCGCATCAGGCTCTCAGCTCGGCAGGGAGCCTCCTTCCCCCTTCTTTTGCCTCTCTGCCTACTTGTGATCTCTGTCAAATAGATAAATAAAATCTTAAAAAAAAATACAGGTCCATATCCTAATTCCCAGAAACTGTAAGCGTGGCCTCACTGGAGAAAAGAAAGGATTTTTGCAAGTGTGATTAAGGTAAAGGCTTCCAGAGGAGAAGCTTCTTCTTGAATTATTGGGGGGAGGCCCCGAAATGCAGCCACATGTATACTTATAAGAGACAGAGAGAGTTTTGGAAGAGAAGAGAAGGGGGTCATGTGACCACAGAGAAAGACTGGAGTGATATGACCACAAGCCAAGGACGGCCTGCAGTTATCAGAAGCTGGAGGAGACAAAACTTGGAGCCTTCGGAGGAAGCATGACCCTGCTAATACCTTGATTTCAGATTTCCAGCCTCCAGAAATTGGAGAAAATAAATTTCTGTTGTTTTAAGCCACCAATTTTGTGGTGCTTTTTGCAGCAGCTTAAGGAAACTAATATAGGCAGGGGAAAATGAGGTGATGTGCCTCTGCTCTCAATCCTGCCCATTCATTTATAGCAACTCCATATAAGATACATCCTGTTTGACAGGGTGATTAAATAAATATGGTATTAACTACTGAATACCCATCAAAACCCACCCCTCCCCCACTGCCTTCTATGGTCAACCAAGCCTGTGGCTGCCCAACAAAACTACATTTCCCAGCATCCCTCGCAGCTAGGTGTGATCACATGACTAAGTTTCCAGCAATGGTTTGTGAGCAGAAGTGACACGGACCACTTCCAGGTCAGACTTCAGAGATGGGGATACCCCTCTACCCTTTCTTCTGCCAGTCAGCTTTGTGCAAATGATGCCAAACACCCCTGGTGATTGTAGAGCAAAAAGAGGGTAGGAACCTTGATCCCTGAATGACTTTGTGGATTGGGGCATCCCCTGCAAACCTGTATGGCTCAACTCAGAGCTATTCTGGAAGGAAGAAGTAACATTCTTTATCGTTTCAAACCACTGTTCTTTTGAGAACTCTCATTACAACATAGTATTGCCATACAATATAACAAACCTTGATTGTGTACCTAGGATGTTGCAGGCACTGGGGATGTGACAATGGACTGATCAGGTAGGACCCTGCTCTCATGGAACCCACAGTCTCATGGGAAGAAAGGATATCACTAAAATCTCAATGATAATATAACAGGATAAGAAATCTGGTAGAAAGGTATTCTCAGAGGAAAAGGAGGCTTCTGAATATGGACTTGGAGGCTCAGGGAAGGATTTTTGGAGGAAAATTTTGCAATTCTGGGACCTGAAGGCAAGAGAGTTAGAGGAAGAAGAGGAAGTATATGAATACCCCCGAGGCTGCCCAGTGAGAGAAAGCACAGGATGCTAGAGGATCTTAAAGAAGTTTGGTAGTGTTAGAGAGGAGAGATGACACAGGCAAAATGGACAAAAGCCACAGAACACGGTCTCAGGTGTCCTACTAAGAGCAACGATCCCTTCTGGAGGACAGTATGAGGTGAACAACTTGGTGAGATTTACATTCCATAATCCAAACCATACATATTCCAAGAGACCAGCCCTTGACTGGCTCCTGGGGAAATAATCTTGGAATATCCTGCCTGCTGAGAGTGTCTTTGTATATTTGGGGACTTGGGCCACATGAGGTAGTCCATGCTGACAGTGTGATTTATGGTGAATGCCTGCTTGTGTTCATCTGGGGCCGTGGGGCATGCTGTGCCTGTTTGATCCCTGGGCATGCTAGGGCCATTAAAGACAGTCACATGGGTGTTCCATGCCTCTATGACTGAGCCCAGTAAAAACCTTGGACCCCAAGGCTGGAGTGAGGGTCCCCGGTTGGCAGTACACCACACATGTTGTCCCCTGTCGTTGCTGATGAGCACTCAGACTCCCCTGGCAACGGGGAAACAGAAAGCCCTGCCTGGTCTCTCCTAGATGCTGCCCTAACTCTTTTCCCTTTGAAGATTTTATTTTATTTTATTTTTAAGATTTTATTTATTTATTTGGCAGAGAGAGAGAGATCACAAGTAGGCAGAAAGGCAGGCAGAGAGAGAGGGGGAAGCAGGCTCCCCGCTGAGCAGAGCGCCCGATGTGGGGTTTGATCCCAGGACCCTGAGATCATGACCTGAGCCGAAGGCAGAGGCTTAAACCCACTGAGCCACCCAGGCGCCCCGCTTTGAAGATTTTAATCTGTATCATTTCCCCATAATAAACTGTGACTGTGAGAATCGTAGCTCTTCCGGGTCCCGGCAGCCCTTCTAGCAAATCATTAGATCTGAAGGTGGTCTTGGGGACCCCTGATATATAGTCTTACAACCTTAAATTTGCTTTAGGCCAATAAGATTCCTGTTCTAGGTGCATCTAAAGAGGAGGCAACTCCATTCAACACATTTTCAGAAGTCCTGCCTGCTTGTCAGGCACAAGGCTTTAGTGAATTCAGAAATAGACAAAGCTGGTCCCTGTCTCCGAAGAGCTCAGAGAATGGAGGACAAGATAGAAAGGAGATCAAGTCAGTATGCTTCATACTTTAATGGCAGAATGTGTATGGAAGGTTAAGTTCATTTCTTTACTGTCTGGCCAGGAATGGGGACAGGTTGTAGCACCTAAACTCATACACCAAGTTGATGGGGCTGTGTGTGTGTGTGTGTGTGTGTGTGTGTGCACAATGTACATCTTAAGGTAGGGATGGGGGAGGAGGGAAAATGGAGCGGTTCAGAGCCGCATGGACCAGAACTGAATCCCAAAGAGAATTTTCTTTTAGAAACTCTTGGAGCAATGTGGAGCTTTGGGTACTCAGAGCTACCCAAGAAATAAATGAGGCTTTGGACCAATATTGGCTAAAATCTAAAATACCACCCAAGAAAACCTATATCCCCCCCTCTGACTTCTCTACCCCACAGCCGTTTTGCCCTGCCCTGCAGGAAATGCCCCTAACCAAGACTCTACTGCTCTGCCTTCCCTTTCAACTACGCTCTCAGTAACAATCAAAACAGCCAACACATGCCAAGTACTGCGCTTGATGCTCTGCTCATTTATATAATCCACGGACCTCTGTTTCTGGTAAAAGCAGGCTGGGTAATCAGACTGGCCCTCTTGCTGAAAGCAATCACAAATCCTGCATAAAAGCTAAAGACCCTCATGTTGAAGCATGGAAAGCCCGACAATGTAAGTAGATAATTATCGGCTTCAAATTTAAGTGAAACCAGGAGCCTCCAGGAAGCAGGCAAAGCATCAAACCCACTTCTGCTCCGAGGACATTTGCCTAACCCAGAAAACAGCTGCCCCGAGGTTCATGGCCTCTTGGGGAGCAGGAGCGAAGGCAAAGCCCAAGGCCCATGAAGACTGAGAAATCTAAAAGGAGACCCCTCCCCCCACCTCGAATTGGGATAGGGCCCCAAGGAGCTACTGCTTTAGGGTAAGAAACCTGGAGCCAATTTACTCCATCCTCTCTTCCCCAGAGATTTTCAAGAAAGTTGCTCTGGCATTCAGCAGAGGAGAAAAATAAGTCTTTGCGAAATTATAACCACAAGCTGGCGTGGTTTTTTGGAAACACTGGTGCCCTAAATTCTCAACATGTGGGTGGTCCAAAAGTTGAAACAGGCCTTGGAATGGGGGCACCCCAGACACCTGGAAGGAAGTAAATGCATATTTTCCAGGGAGGATATACCTTTATCTCAGGCCCCAGAGAATTCCCCCTAAACCGTCTCAAGGAGAATGAGCTTCACAAACAAGAATAGGAAAACACTCAAAGCAACAAGAGATGGGAAGAAAAGCCGTAAGTAATTTAGATATTTAAGTTATCAGACACTCATTATGAAAGAATTCTTTGCATGTTACATTTAAGAAAATACAAAATATGCCTGAAAATATCTATAAAGCAATTCTCAGCTGGCGGGGACTCTGTCCCCCAGGGGCCATTTGGCAATCTGGAGACATTTTTGGTTGTCACCACCTGGGAGAGGCAGGCGGTGCTCCTGGCCATCTCCTGGGTGGGGACCAGGGACGCTGTTCAACGTCCCACAGCACACAGGACAGCCCCTCACAGCCAAGAATTATCTAGCCCAAAATGTCAACAGCGCTGAGGTGGAGAAATCCTGCTGTAGGAACACAATCCCCTATAAAAGATGAAGCCGGTTTGAAAGGATCAGGTAGAACTCGTGGAGATGAAAAATCTAATGCCCGAGATGAAAAAACCTAATGGGTGTGGTTAATGGCAGCTCAGACAGAGCTAGCGAGACAGTCAGGAAGCCTGTGAGAAGTGGGTCCAGTGATCCTGCTCCTTTGACGCATGGGTACACCGAGGCACCCAGTCTGCTGAGAAGTCAGTCCCCAACTAGCCTCCGCCAAACTTGAGATCGGTGCTCCAAACCACTCTGCTGTTCTGTTTAAACCCGACAGAAGGATTTCCTTTCCCTGCCTGTGTCTCTTTCTTTCCCGCTTGATACTTACTTTGGCAAAATATTTTGAGGAAACTAGAATTTGCCTAAAATGTCTGACAGAAGACACACGGTGCTGTATTAGCGTGCAGGCAACAATGCTGAGGGAGGGAAAAAAAAAAAAAAAAAAAGCCCAGCAATTTCCATCTCTAAAGCACTGACCTTCCATTAACTAATTATATCCCACAGTTTACAGCAAAGGGGCTTAGGGTGTTAATCTTCACACAGAAGCAGAGAAAACAGAATAAAGGCACCAATGAAAGCCTTCCCTCGATGAGCCACTGGAGGCTGGGATGTGGGGTCCAAGGCCACCCCGAATTTGCAACCCTGAGTCCTCACTGCAGGATCCCAAACAAGGGATCGGGCTCTCTGCTCGGCAGGGAGCCTGCTTCCCTCTCACTCTCTCTGCTTGCCTCTCTGCCTACTTGTGATCTCTGTCAAATAAATAAATAAAATATTTTAAAAAAAAAATCAGCCTTACTGGATTGCTGCAAAGGCCCAATGAAGTGTGTGTGACGGACACAGAAACATAGCCATTGGTCAATGTGACCAATGATTATTGCTATCAGAGGGGCAGGAAAGCACAGTGGTAGAGAACACAGACTCTGGGACCATACCCCTGCATGTGAATCTCAGCTCCACCACCTGCTCATTCGCTGTGTGGCCTTAGGCAAGTTACTTAACCTCTCTGTGCCTCAGTTCCCTCCTGTATAAAATGTGGATAATAACAGCTCTTAGATTACAGGTTCTTCGTGAAGATTAAATGAGCTACTATTTTAAAAGGGCCCAGAATAGTGCCTGGCTCATAGTAAGTGCTAGTGGCTGGTATTCTTACCGCAATTTCAGAGAATGATTAAGTTGAGGAGTGCAGTGTGGCTATCCTGAGACTCTACAAGGGCAGGAACCAGGCTTGTCCTGTTGACCACTATATCCTGAGGGCCTGGTATACAGGAGGAACTCAGTAAGCAATTTTTGAATTGATAAGAAATTTCCCCTTTGGGGTGCATAGGTGGCTCAGTCGGTTAAGTGTTCAACTCTTGAGTTTGGCTCAGGTCATGATCTCAGGTTTGTGAGACTGAGCCCTGCGTCAGGCTCTGCGCTAGACGTGAAGCCTTGTTGTGATTCTCTCTCTCTCTCTCTCCCACTGCCCCCACCCCCTAAAATAATTCCCCTTTACCCGACAATATTGTCCCCAAAACACAAGGAAAACCATAACTACCATACACTGAGAATTTATCCTGGAGCAGGCCCCCTACTGCCCATCTTCACACAATGCTGAAAAATAGGTGCCATCATCCTGTTTCCTCAGATAAGGAAACTGAGGTTCAGAGTGGCCCCACAGCCAGTGAGTGGAAGAGCCAGAATTTTCATCCACTTCTATCCAGATTCCCAAATCCAGTGCTCGGCCACTTTCTGCCACCTGCATTCTTCTCTTCAACCTGGCCATCCTCAAGGATTTCAGAGCAAACTCCTCTGCCTTGAGAGCCTTCTTGCTTATATATCTTTGTTTTTCCCTTGGTTCTGTATTTTCACTTCTCTGGTTGGCTCATTACTTGCTTCTGATGGGGGAAGGTATTTAGTTCCATGCCTCAGTTTGCCTGCCCATAAAAGAGACAGGAACAATACCCCTCCCCTAGAATGGCTGTCAGGATGACGTGGGTGAACAGTGCCTCATGGAGATCAAGCCTCCATAACCACAACTGTCTCTATAATCCAAGTGTCGGCTAACACTACTCCTCCTTGCCTTGATCCTGACGCTTGTGCCTTTAAACAGGCTGACCACCTCCTGGGCTGGGTCTGGGTCTCCTCCCCGGTATTTTACTTTGTCCAAACTGACTTATCTAGCAACTCCTCCCCCATGAGGCCTCTGTCACCATGTGTGCGGGTGCACACATGCGCGCACACACACACACACACACACACACTCTCTCTCTCTCTCTCTCTCTCTCTCTTCTTCTCTCTCTCTCTCGCTCTCTTCTTGCAGCCTCTCCAGCCACTAAAATTAGTTCCATCTCCAGTCCATGTCCCCAGCGTGCCTGTCCTGGTTTCTCTGGGCTCCCAGCCACTTGCGGTACTGTGTCTCAGATGCCACATGCTGTCTCTCTGATGCCACAGCCGCTTCCCCAAACAAGGGGCATCCTGAGATACCAGAGCAGGTGGGGTGGGAAGGAAGAGATTTCACACATCTTACTCCCCAGGTTGAAAAACAGCTGACGCATGAGCTGTCTGCTCCCCACCCCTATGTCTAGCTCCAAAAGGTCGGAGAAAAGCTTTAGCCAGTGAAACCTCCAGGGCCCCAGTGAGTTAACTCTTGATTTTTAAACAATGGAAGAACAACGATCCAGCAAGTCTACTTCCGGTCTGTACCCCCAGAGAGCCGGAAGCAAAGACTCAAAGAGTTACTTGCACACTCCTGCAAATATCAGAGCAGCATTACTCATGGCCGCCAGCAGGCAGAAGCAGCCCAACTATCCACAGACGGATGAACAGACAAACAGAATGTGGTATGCCCATACAACAGAATATGATCCAGCCTTAAAAAGGAACGGAAACGCTGACATTTGCTCCAACGTCAGTGAATCCGGAGGACATCATCCTGAGTGAAAGAAGCCAGTCACAAAAGGACAGATACTGTGTGGGAGGAGGGAGTTGGTGTTTTGTGGTGATAGAGGTTCAGTTTGGGAAGATGAGAACGTCTCGGAGATGGAGAGTGGGGCTGGCCGCAGGACAGTATGAACGGACTTAATGTCACTGAGCTGGAAACTTAAAAATGCTTAAAAGGGTCTGTCTTATGTTAGCTATATTTCGCCACAATTAAACTTTTACTGAGCACCTGCCAAGTCCAGTTCTACCTCTGGGATACAGGGGTGAGCACAACAAACAGAAGCCCCTGCCCTCATAGGGCTGAGATTCTGGTGGTGGAGTTGGACAATCACCAACCAATGATAAGTAAATGTGGTCTGGTAGCAGCTCATCAGGAATGTGGAGGGAAATAATGGGGAGCAGGAATGTGAGGAGAGAGATGAGCAAGTTATAGTTCTGAAGAATATTTGAGCAAAGCAAATGGGGGCAGAGTTAGGCAAAGACGTGGGTGAAGAGCATTCCAGGCAGAAGGAACAGCCTGTGCAAAGGCTGAGGCTGGACTGTCCCTGATGTGTTTAAGGGACAACAAGGAAGGGCACCTGGGTGGTTCATTTGGTTAAGTGTCTGCCTTCAGCTTGGGTCTTGATCTCGGGGTCCTGGAATTGAGTGTCGGGCTCCCTGCTCAGCGGGGAGTCTGCTACTCCTTCTCCCTCCACCCTTCCCCCACTTGTATTTTCTCTTTCTCTCTCAAATAAAGAAATTTTTAAAATATTTTTTTAAAAGGGACAGCAAGGAAGCTCATGTGGCTGGAGCACAGTGAGTGAGGAGGACAGCGGGTAGGGGGAGATGGGGGCAGGCAGGGGATAGGCCAGAGCTTGTGGGGCCTTGTGTGCTACAGGGAGGACTTGGGTTTTTTCTCCAAGTGAAGTGGGAGCCATGGAGTGTTTATGAGCAGAGGCCAGACACAGCTGTCCTCAGGTACTCACAGGTGCCCTCTGGCTACTGTCAGGGGGACAGACTGTGGGGAGAGGGTGAGGGGGGAAGTTAAGAGACCAGGATATAGGGAGAACAATGATGGGAACCGGACCAGAGGGGGCCATGAAGGTGGTGAGAAGTGGGTGGATTTCTGGGTAGATTCTGAATATGGAGCCAACAAGATTTGCTAACAGACTAGGTGTCGGAGTTTGAGAAAAAGAGGAACGGAGAGACCCTGAGGCTCGAGACCCTAGCATCTGAACAGATCTTTCCCTTTCTTTCCTTTCCTTTTCTTTTTTCTTTCTTTTCTCTTTTCTTTTTTTAAAATATTTTATTTATTTATTTGACAGAGAGAGAGATCACAAGTAAGCAGAGAGGCAGGCAGAGAGAGAGGAGAAGCAGGCTCCCCACTGAGCAGAGAGCCCAATGCGGGGCTCGATCCCAGGACCCTGAGACCATAACCCGAGCTGAAGGCAGAGGCTTAACCCTCTGAGCCACCCAGGTGCCCCTCTTCTCTTTTCTTTTCTTCCTCCCTCCCTTCTTTCCTTCCTTCCAAGATTTTATTTATTTATGTGACACAGAGAGAGAGAGAGAGAGCGCACAAGCAGGGGGTATGGCAGGCAGAGAGAGAGGGGGGAAGCAGGCTCCCTGCTGAGCAAGGAGCCTGACATGGGGCTCAATTCTAGGACTCTGGGATCATGATCTGAGCCAAAGGCAGACTGTTAACTGACTGAGCCACCCAGATGCCCCTGGACAGATTTTTCTGAGACAAACAGGGTGGCAGGTCTGGGTGAAAACGACGAAAGCTTTCTGCAGGAGTGATATTGGATTCAGCACCTCACGTGTCAGCTGGAGGTGGACCCCTAGAGACATGGAAACTGGTTTGTACCAACAGCCTCGGATCAAGGGCCTGAGCTGGGCTAAGGCAGGGCTTGGTCTGGCTGAGGGTGCAGATCAGAGTGTCCACCTGGCTCTTGCTGTCTCCTCCTGAAACAGGGGAGCAAACAGGCCTGATGCAGAGGACTCAGGCAGCCCCTGGCACAGAGCATGTGCATAGTAAATAAGAAGAACTATCACTATTAGCAAGAAAAACGTTGCCATGTATCTAGCTAAACTCTCCCTGGCAGACCCACCAGCCGTGACCTCTTGGAGCTAAGTCGGGCAGGGTGGAAGCAGTCTTCACCTCCCTGATTCCAGCGTCAGATAATCCTGGCATCAGCATCGTCTGCTCCATTTAGTTCCTGTGCCTTTAAGAGTCAGGCTTCATCCTTGAAATCCCAATTCTTCCACTTCCTAGTCATGTGGCCTGAGGCAAATCCTCTAGCTTTTCTGGGCCTCTGTTTTCTCATCTGTAAAATGGGGATGACAGCTTGCACCCATGGGAGGCAGGGACTGAAGGGGATGGTCTTTGTAAAGGTCCTAGCTGCAGAGAGCCTGGCCACAGCCAGTGGTTCACCTGTGGTCACCATTATTACTGACACCTTTACTTGCCCTGCAAACGAGGTACGACAAGCCCCATTTCACAGATGAGGAAGCTGAGGCTCAGAGAGACGAGAAGGTTCACCAGAGGCCAACAGAGCAGTGGAGGAGAGCGCAAAGGACCCAGCTGTCCAGATTCACCCAGCCTCCTGACCAGCCATGCACCCTCCTCGGGACTGTTCTTGTTTTCCCAGCTGTATAATAGGGACAAGGGCAGCCCCTAAGGGGTATACTTATACTCCCCTAAGGGAGACGGATATACTTGGAGGATTAAATGAGATAATCTACTCGATCTTGAGGACAGCACTGGGACATGGTAAGCTCTCAGTGACTATCAGTGCTGATCCATAATGTCTCCAGGTCCCTAGACCGGACACCGAGGAAGCTCACGTTGGTATGACTCCAGGGTCCGGCTCTTGATCGCGGCTCTGCTGTTGAACCTACAGTTCAAAAACATGCAAGCCTTACCTATTCCTTTACAAAGGACTAGGAAATGTAAAATTAGAGGCTGTTCCCCCAATCCCTTGCATTCTCGAAGACCCCACTGCTCTTGGCTTCCCAGGATGCCCCTCTGCCGGCACAGCCCCCTGAATGAGGCCAGACTGAGAGCAGAACCTTTGCTGCTCCTGTGTCTGGTGCATTCTCTCAGGCTTCAGAGCAACACGACTGAAATTAAGGATATCCCGTGCTTCCTACTGTCCAGCCCTCAGCAATGCCTGGGCAACCCTGCCAAAGGGCACGGCTCTTTCCACCGCCAACTACGAGTTCATTCATTCATTCACTCATTCATTCAGTAGATATTTACTGAGCGCCACTCTCAGGTTCTGCACTAGGCTCTGAGTTCAGTCTTTGTCCTCCAGAGGAAGAAGACAGGTGACTAACCCAGTATAGAGATGACACCAGATCCCATAAAGAAAGGACCTACACTGACCTGATATAGGCATGGTGTAGGGAGGTCAGGAAGGCTTTCTGGAGGAAGAGATAGTTAATATCAGTAAATATGTACTTCCTTGAGTCCCATTAATGCACCCCCTGGCACCTTGGTCCCTCTCCAAGTCCCCTGGACCTTCCTGTGTACAGCAAACCAGAGGTCTACACTTGGCACAAAAGGGGAGATTCCTTTCTAAGTAGTCAGTGCTTGTGTCACTTCAGTTGTTACATACTTTAAATATCGCATCTGAGTCAGAATTAGCTAGACACAGGGAGCATATTCCAGATACAGGCAACAGCATCTGCAAAGGTCCTGGGGTGAGTGAGCAGATGCTGCTGATGGAGGAGGCTGGCATCCCTCTCCCTATTTTCTCCCTCTAAAATGCAACTGGCTCTGCATAGGGGTGGATCTGCATCCAAGTCCTGGTCTAGAACTTCCCATCTGTGTGACTTTGGACAAGTGACTAGTTTTCCTCAACTGTGAACTATTCATGGAGCTATGGGGAAGCTGGAAGGTGATGAGGGTGTGTAAGGGGTGTGGCCCACAGCAGGTGCTCAACTAATGCCAATTTCTTTTCTCTGAGGTTGACCTCCCCTGTTGGCATGCGTTCTCATAAAGCTGGAGTTTTGGAAAGGAAGGTGGGGTGGGGGGAATGCATAAAAATAAGGCAGAAGCAAAACAGAGTTAGGGCGTGAAGAAGGGCTGAAGAAAAAGGTCTCTGTACAGATGCCTGCCAGTCTGGTCTCTATCCTCCTGAGCTGATAGAATTGGAGGTTTTCATTCAGCTCTGATCAGGAGAAGGTGACATTTCAAAAACAAAAACAAAAAGGAAATAAAGAAAGAAATCAAAAGCCCAGTTGACATAAGAAGCCAGGTTGTATGGCTATGAACTGTGCTGGGTTTACATAGCAGGTAAGAAATCTGTTCTCATGCTTCAACTGCCCATGAAGACTCAGAACTCAGGTATCAAGTTGAGATTTGATAAAAGCTATGTGATCTTCTCCACCTTTAGTTCCCAGGGGGCCATATGATGGGCCCTGGGCTCTCAACAGAGCCCTTACTGACACTTTCTCCCCTTTCCACTGTGTGACTGACATGGTAATAATAACAAGTCATTCTTGTTTCTTGCTACAAGTCAGGAACTAAAAGGAAGGGGAAGGTGTGGCACCAATGACTAACAGAAGTCAGGGCAGAAGTCCTCCAGGGACAGAAATCAGGGTCTCAGTGTCCTCACTGAATAACTTCTTATATACACACCCTTTGCAATATGATGTAACACTCCTCCCACCAAGAGATGGGATCTATTGCCTCATCCCTCGAATCTGGACTGGCCTCACCGCATACTTTGGCCATCAGTGGCCAAAGTGAGGACACTACATTCCTGGGACTAGCTCTCCAGGGGCCTGTGTACTTCCTCTTTCTCCTAGGAACACTGCTTCTGCCATATGGACAGGCCCACATTAGCCTGCTGGAGGATGAGACCATGTGGAGCAGAGCACAGTGGTCCCAGCCAAGGCCATCCTAGACCAGCCTATAGACAGCCAACACACAAACAGGAGAACCACCCAGCTGCCCCACAGCTGACCATAGCTGCATGAATGTGCTGATCTGAGATCGGATGAAGCACCCTGCTGAACTGCTAACCCTCAGAGCTATAAGCTAAGTAAGTGCTGTCACTTTAAGCCACTGGCTTTTGGCACTGTTTGTTACACAGCACTATCACGACAATATATAACTGATATGCAGAAGCACACAGAAGAGATGATTACAAGGTGAATGAAGACAGTTTTGAAATAAAATAGTCTGACTTTAAATATACCCTTTAGCCATATACAAAATCAAAAGTTAGAACAGTCTCTAGAATGGTTAGAAAAGTGAAATGCTTTCCCAGGCTCTCTCGGAGCTAGACATGGCCATGAGCATACTGCTGGCCATGAGATGTAAGTAGAAGCCTGGTGGATGGTTTCTGGGAAAGATTTTGCTCTGCATGATGCAAAAGTTGGCAGAGCTGGGTGGGGTCTTCTTGTCCTTACTTCTTCCTGCCTGGAAAGTGGACATGATGCTAAAAGCTCCAGCAACCATTTTGCAACCATGAGGCAAAGGCAAAGAGAAAGCCAAGAGATTAGCCAATAGATGCAAGCCCACACCAGCCCACACCCACTGCCAACTTTTTGTAACATGACAAAAAATAAGCCCCCATCTGTTTAAGCCACCACAGGTTGGATCTTCTGTTACTCGCCATTTCTGAGCCATACAAGACTCCACAATAGGAATATAGGAACCACACTTCTTCTTTATTCAGGTGTGAACACATGCATTGCCGTTCCATGCTCAGTGGAGAGATTACCCTGCTAATGCAATTCTCACCTCATAGTGAGAGAAGCCCAGTTTGTTCATTTGTGCCTTTCTGGAACAAATTCTACTCATTGCTGCCAGCTAAAGACAATTCAAAATGTTGCTAACTCATCCCGTCCTGGACCCTGGATCCCACCTGGATCCTCTTTGGCTCCTCTGCTTCAATATTCTATTCCTGTTATTCACTCTGACCTCTATTCTTCTCTGCACAGAGGTCCCATGCCCATCAGGCCAGGAAGGAGAGAGTCCTCTGTCTCTAGAGTATCATTGAAGCCCAAACTCCCCAAAGGTTGAGGGTCTGGCTTTCAGCTGCCCTTCCTTTATCCCTTCCCTACAGAGCAGCTGTTCTCACTCCCCATGTGGGGCCAAGAGGGTGAGATTTGTTTTCCTCTCATTGATGCAAACTAAAGATGAACTGACCCCCAAAATGCTTCATGAGGAAAGCCAAGGAGTTGAGCGACAACTCACGGCAGAACCAGCTAAGTGTAGCCGTCAAGACAGACACTGGGGAGCTATGTCCATGTCCCACATCGCTCACTCTGAACATTTAGGATGTTCTGGCCACAGAAGCATGCTCAGTCTGAGTGCAGGGCAAAACAGGAGAGCAAGGGAGCTCATACCCCAGGAGGATCTCCCAGCCCAGTGCCCTCACTCCATAGGTGAGCTAACTCTGAGGGGCATGTGCTACCTGCCTCCCAAAGTTCTCCAGAGAGATGAAGCAAGCGCCAATTGCAAATGGCACTAACTCATTGCCTACTGTAAACTTTATTGACTGTCTTCTCTTCACCATCTCACCCCTCTACTCTCCATTTGTGTTTCCTGGGATCTACAAACAAGCTACTGGCCTTCAAATCTTTGTCCCAGCATCAATTTGAGTTCTGTATTGCAAACACCAAAAATTTTTAGGAAGCTCAGATAATCAGCTGGAATCCAGAGGAGGGGACTTGGAAAGTGGGCCAGAGCAATGCAGCCAGACCAACAATCCCCACGGTAGCAGGCTGCTAGGAAGGAACCCGGACCATCCCTTCGTGTTTCAAACATTCTGCTTTCCAGTTCCTTGGTCAGGGAGTGTGTGATTGGTTGAGTTTGAATCACACGCCCTGATTACCAAGGTCTGGAGAGAGGATGACTCCCCCTTCCTGAAACCTTTGGTTTGTGAGCAAGTGTGATCCAGGAGTACTACGCACAAAGGGGTGTTCTCCCCAGATTGGAAGAGGGGGTTAGATGTTGCATGCCAAATTATCAGGAGCCAATGTTCTCTACAGCAGACTAACCGGTCTGTGGAACTGGGCCTGGAGAAGCACTCATAATTATTATCATCATTATAATTACAGTTATTAGTGTTAGAATAGCTAACAGCACTGAGCACTTATTCTGTGCCAGTTTTTAAGTTTTTACATGTATTATCTCGTGGAATCCTACCTTTTGCGGTAGGTACAACTCTTCTTCCCATTTCACAGATGAGGAAGCTGAGGCCCACAGAAGCACCAAACCCCTTCTTCCTTTCTCTTCAAACCATCCCTCCGTAAATACCATCCATAAACCCACCCTACCATGTGTCAGACACAAGCTCATTAAACCTTTCAAATAACTCTACATGATAGGGCATAATACCCTGTTTTCCAGGTGAGTGAGCTAAGACCTCAGGGCAGCAGAGCCACCTGCCCAAAGTCACATGACTTGGGAACGGAGCTGTGTGTTGAATCTGTTCAAACTCCTGAGCCCACAGTCCTAACCATGTGTGTGTATGTACTGGATGCCCTCTCTTCCAGAGTCACCCACACAAGGAGGAGCTGACTGGCAAAGCAAGGTTGTAACTCGAGCCCTCTACTACCCAAGTCCTTTTTGATGTAGGACTCACCTCTGAAACCAAAATTCACCAGATATATCACTACCGAGAAGTCACACCAGGTTGAACCTCAATTTCTCCTGCCCTGGCGCATCATATCCTAGTTCTACAGGACAGAGCCTCTCAAGCGAATTTCCTATATGTCACCAAGTAAAACCACCCCAAATGTACCCTCCTCATTTCATGAAGATCTGTCCAGATGTTTCAGTATGATGTAACTAGAATTTTATTTGGTAAGAGATATGTAACAATATGTGATACCCATTTTCTTCATCTTTCTAAAGATGCCCAGCATTTCACTCTCCTAATAAAACAACAACAACAGAACAAAACCAAAAAACTTTTGTAAAGGAGAGGAAAAAGACCCGGGAAATCAAGCTAGTTCCCAAATGAGTTCACTCAATCCTCAAACCCTGGTGCAAATGGTAGAAACTACCAAAGCTTTTCCTCCTTCCTTCGCTTTTCAATCAGACCTTTGCCACCAAGATGTCATGTGTCCCCATTCCCCCTAGGACAACCCTTTAGAGTCACTCTTTTCCTCCTAATGTAAGCTTTCTCCTCTCTTTAGCTGTAACTGATGTGGCTGACTGTGGCTTGCCTCTTCCTAACTATCTGTCCCCTGAACCTTCTCTTTCCTTCCCTGATCCTCTTCCTCTCTGGTCCATTAGTGCCAGCACTCCCCTGACCCCCTGTTCCTGTCCCTTATACCACCACACCTGTAGAACTCAGGCACTTTCCGGGCTTAACCAACCTCTTTGTGGGTGACTCTCAAGACCAGGCGGGCCAGGCAGGCTTTAACTGTTACCTACATCTGTCTAAATGACTTTTCTACTTTGATGTCTTACAGGAACCTCAGCATGACTGAAATAAGTTCTCCCTAGAAGCACCTTGTGCTCCTGCAATGACACTACCATTATACCAGTCAACAGTCAGTTGATTATCATGCTCTGGAATGTTCTTTTTTTCTGGGAAAGTGTCCTTAAATCCATCCTCCCCTTCCTATTTTCATTATCATCCAAAATCATCCCAGATATGGAATCACCTCTATTCTAGGACTAGCTCCACCACAGGAATCCTCCTTCCCCTCTCCCTCCTCTTGACTACATTTTATTGCTAAAAATTATCCATCTGATCTTCACCTCAACCCAATGAGGTAAGTATTAATATGAGTTTCATCTAACAGATGAGTAAAATAAAGATGAAGAGTAAATCATTTGCCAGAAGTCACATATTTTCTGAGCATGAGAGCCAGGAATTGAATCCACATCCACAAAGTGATGTTCTGTCTTACGTGGGAGAGTTAAGTTCTGATTCTGAAGTAAGCGCACAAAGAAAAAACTGCAGACTCAAAAAACACCTTTGACAAACCTTTAAGTCATCCATGAAGTACAATATATATGGTTTTGCATATTTAAGCCTGGGCAGTAATAAGCATGTATAATGTGGACAGTAATATGTGACATAAAAGAATGTGAATAGTATGCTTTATGTGACAGATACCGCTAACTGTCCCAACAGCCATTTTCCTCTCCCCCATCTTTCTTACAAGCAGAACTAGACTTCCAGAAAATGGCAAATATGCTAGACATGCATGTTTCTGGTCTGCCCTGAAGCTGGAAATGGTCATGTACCCCAGGTATAGCCAATCAGATGTGGAGGGGAACCTTCTGCGAAACTTCTGGGCAAGATTTGTTTCTCCTAGATAAAAATGAAAAGCCTCCAGTGAGAGTTTTCTCTCCTTGTCATTACTTTCCTGCTTTTGAATGAGCCATGAGAGGAGGAGATGTGGCAGTCATTTTGCCACCATAGGGCAACAAAATGAAGTCAAAATTCAACTCACTGAGGCGGGTAGGAAGACGTCACTGAGCCATTCAATTAATCCCGGTCTACAGATTTGTGGATTTCTGAATCAGGTAACAAAAACATCTCCTCATGCTAAAGCCCCTTCTAGATGTCTCTTCTTTTACTTGAAGAGAAAACATTCCTAGCTGAGGTACATCATACTCATTTCTTGGGGAAAAAACTCACTAAATGCAATGGCAGGTAGAAATGACCTCACAATTTAATTATTATATTCATCTTTTTTTCTTTTTCTATGTGTGCCAATTACATAACAATGATTTTGTATAAGTCAGATTTGCATAGAATGCAGTTCTGCTACACACTTTGCAGTTCCTGATTTGAAAACATCCAGGGCTATTTCCTATGAATCAAAACTCATCAGTCTAATTTACAAAGACCTCTCAGTCTGATCCCTCCTGTCCACTCAATCTTATAATGATTCAACTTCACATCCCTGGCATACTAATGTACAGCAAAGGAAAGAAGCACTAGCCACATTTTAGTGCCCAGAGCAGGACTTAAGAGTTTTCGGTTTCCTTCCTGCCTGTTTCTACTGCCAGAGTTTCATGTCCTGAAATTCTGTGGGTGACCTCCAAATATGCCTGTGAACACTGAAAACAAAACAACCCATAACCTTCGACACCAACCATGTCTCTTTAGCACCACAAAAAAAAGTGACTCCTAAAATCAAAGCTTCTTAGGGTGGAAGGGACTCCCGGGCATGAAGTATTTGATACTTTTTTGCCTGTGATGTCTCCAAAAGAAGTTTACATGTAGACGAGTTAAACACTCAGCTGTCTGGTTCAGTGTGCAACCTGCACAACTTTATACAGTAGGCCTGAGAAAGCTCAGATCCTGCTCAGACCACACCCCCTTCCACACAATCCTGTTCATTCTTGTGCCACTTTGTTATTGCAAGGTAGCTAACAAAGCTGATTCTAGAGGAGTTTTAGTACATTGAGAGCTCAACGCATAAGACACGCCATAATTCCTAGGGCAGGATCACAGCAAATGAGCAGACTTATCATAGCCACAGTACATATGACAGTTAAGTTGACTCTTCCAACTGCCCTCCAAAACTGCACCATCTGATCTAGACCAGGTAAAATGCAGGCGCACTTGGGAAGGGACTTCTGTGCCTCAGTTTATTGGACACCGAGAATTCCCTACCTGTTGGCAGGTTATAGGTACCATCAATTCAGTTGTTCTGTCAAAAACATCTATTGAGCACCTACTGTGTGACAGACACTATTCTAGGCATGGGGGAATAGCACCATGAGCAGAAGAAACCAAATCCCTGTCTATATGGAATTTACCTAATGGAGGACACTGGCCGAAAATGAAGTAAAATATCTAGTTTGTCAGAAAGTGGCAAGAACACAGAAAAAAACTAAATAGAAGAAAGAGGACAAGAAGTGTCAAAAGTGTTGGAATTGTAGATAAGGAGCCAGAGTACATTGGTGTAAAGTCTTAAAGATGAGGAAATGGATTGAGAATAGCATACCAGGTAGGGCACTGTAAGTGCAAGGGCCCTGAGGTGAAAACATGTCTGAAGTGTTCAAGGAGCAGCGAGGAGCCCAGAGCAGCTGGTGCCAAGTGACCGAGGGTGGCTACTGATGAGGGTGGGAGGTGATGGGGTAGATCATGCAGGTCCTTGTGGGCTGTGGTGAGGACTTTGGCTTTTACACTGAGTGAGACAGGAACCATGAGAAAGATGTGAGCAGAAGAGTGATTTGATCTAATTTATGTGTTAAAAGGATCCTTCTGGCTGCTTGTGTTGATAACAGGCTGTGGGGGAGGAGGGCAGAAGCAAAGAGACCTAGGTACAGCCTGCTCCATCAAGGTAGCTGAGAGATGATGATGGCTCAGCTCAGGTAGTGGCAGGGGAGGTAGAAGAAGACAGAACCTACAGAATTTGCAAAAGGATTGACCAGGAGGGAGGAGGTGTCAAGATTTTTAGCCAGAGCCCTGGAAGAATGGAGCTGCCATCCAATGATGTAAAAAGACAGGAAGAGAGATATGAGAAGGATGCCCAGGAGTTCAGTTTTGGACATCCTGACTGTGAGATGTCTGTGGACTCCTCCCCATGTGGGGACTGCAAGAGAGCTCTGGGCAGAAGACTTAAGTTTGGAGAACATAGGTACTGAAGGTATTTAAACCTTTTAGATTGGCAGACAACACCAAAGGGCTCATCATAGCAAGAGAAATCAAGAAAAATGGGGCTTTGATTTTCCTATACCCCGACCCCAAGCCTCAGCTTTACCATTCTATTACATGACCCCATTGAAGGCAAGAACTTGTCATCTCTGGGTCAGGTCCAGGTCCTGCCCAGAGAGGAGACTGTCCACTTTCTACAACCTCTGTAACAACAGAGCATCTCCAATGCCTGTAGCTCCTCCTGCATAAAGCAAAGCACAGTGTCTCTCACTTGGCAGCCTCTTTCTCAGCCCCAGGCACCCACTTGCTTCCCGTTCCGCTGAGATTTCCTCTGCCCGCCAGGCAGCTGCCTCCCTGCCCTGGTGCGAAGAGAGGAGTCATTTAGCCCTGCAAACTGTAGAGGCAGTGGCCAGATGTCTCTCTGGAGGCAGGCTGGTGTTTGTCATAGCAATTCAAGAGGACAAGACCTCGATCAGCCCCTAAACCTGCTGAGAGATGGATGGCAAGGTCTTCTCTAGCCACACAAGGAAACTGGCCAAGAAGCACAGTATGGAGCAATGTCACCTGGCCATCTGGTCCTCACTCAGTCCCTCCCCACTCCAATCAGGAGCGGAGGGAAAAAGGAGGACGTCTTTATCTGGTGAAGTGTGCTGTGCGCTGTCCGGGGTGCTGAAATCTCTAACCTGCTAGGCTTCAAGCTATTATGGCTCCAAGACAAGGACTTTTGGGAGATGATCCATGGAATTAAAAGGGATAAACTAGAAAGCATGAAGTCAGTAAAGGGAGCGCTGATGAATGGGTATCATTGTGAGCAACTAGTATTCAATCCTGTGGAAGGCCCTTTGAGAGACAGAACACACCTCCAAGTCTCAATGAGGAACAGGGAAGCCAGGCCTATTTACACATGGACTCCCTTTCTCCCTGGTTAAGGGCTGCTCCTGGGGGTGTTAAATGTCTGTCATGTGGCTGAACAAACTCCTGCAAGTCTGGAGAAGACCCTCCAGCACAGATGCAGAAAAATGAGAGGTACAAGGAGGTACTGGAGGTTACAAGGTACAAGGAGGTACTCCTTTGGTACTGGAGGTACAAGGAGGTTAGCTTGCATGGGAACTGCCCAGCACAGGTAAACTCAGAGGTGAGCGGGATGAATATGGAGTGGGACATTTGCAGGATCTACCACACACCTCCAAAGGAGTATGTTCTAATTTCTTTCCCTTCAATTCACCAACTCCCATTTATGAAGAACCCGGAACGGTTCAGGGGCTCAGTTCACAGTGTTGGCTACAATGTTGCCTTTTCTTATCCCTACCACAGCCTGAAGAGGCAGACACTGTCCCTTTTTCCAGGTGAGAAAACTGAGGTTTGGAGGATCCATGCACCTTCTCGAGTTCATCACTGGCAGAGATCCTTCCAACTCTGAAGCCCAAGTCTTAACCATTAGTCTGGGCCAGTCTTCCATGTGTGGACATCTCTTCTGCCCATTTTTTTCCCCTGCTATCATAGAGTCCAAGATGGGGAAGAAAAATAAAGATCCTCCTGACTTTCCTGAAAAACTTCACTTTAAAGAAATGGTGTAGGACTTAAGAACATGGATTCTAGCTCCAGATCTACTGAGTTCAAATCCTAGATCTACCACTTATGAGGTAGATGACGTTGGGCAAGGTGTTTAGTCTCTTTGAACCTTGGTTTCTTCAACTGTAAAGTGGGGGTAATAGTGGTACTTAATTCAGAGGGCTGTAAAGATCACCTGAACATATAAAGTGCCTTCTAAGTTCTAATTTGTCAATGTTGCCACTGCTACTAGTAACAGGTATTATGTTCATAAGGATACTGGGGGTGAATATAGCTCTTTGAATTTAACTTGGGCCTTGGGTTATCCTAGTTTTAGGGCACGGTACCAGTAGAGTGGTTGAGATCCTGATCCACCCTTTACTAGCTGGAGGATCCCTGAGGCTCTCTGAGCCTCAGATTCATCTCTACAAAAGGCTTGTGGAACTGAAATGTGATAATACACATAAAATTGTTAATATAGTGCTGGCACATAGTAAATGCTTAATAAATGATGGGAATAACAAGCATGGCAGCCAACATCATGACTATCACCATCACCATTACAAGATGGAGATGCTCCCTCCTGCTGTTAGGAAGTGAGACTGCTCCTGGTGGAACACAGTTCAGCAAATATCATGACAACCAAATGCTTTGAACAATAAAAAGATCAATGCTCTCTCAATGATAAAACTCTTTGAATGATAAGAAGCACTTGTGCCCTGGTAGGGAATTCTTCTGATACCCAGGATGACTGATCCATGGCGGGGGTGGGGGGAGAAATTAATGCAGACAGAAATTAAAATAAAAAGCAGCTGGTATTTACAGGAGCTGTTAGTTGGTCTCCTGAGTTAGAGTGCCAGTTGGGTTTTGCTGTTGTTGTTGTTGGGTTTAGAATGATATTTTTATTTTCAGGCAACTCAGAACAGCAACATGGAGGTGAGGGAAGGAGGAGAGAGTGAAGAGTAGTGATATGTGTTTGTTAAATTGATCAAAGGGAGGACAGCATGAGGTGTGTGACTCTGGTCAAGTCATTCTGACCTGTTGGATCCCAGTTTCTTCAGCTGTGTAAGGGGGAACTGGGATTACTATCTGAGGCTCCCTTTCTATCTCTCTGGAAAGGGGCTATGGCTAGATACTTGGACAGAAGGAAGGAAAATGCAAGGCTCTGATGGCAGAAACTCAGGGGAACATCATATTATACCACTCTCACTGCCCCCAAACTGGGGTTCTAGGTTCCTTGACATGAACACAGATTCTGATTCGGAAGTTTCCTGATTTGCCACCATCTCAGTGTAACTTGACTTTGGGCAAATAACTTAGCCTCTCTGTGTCTTAACTGCCTTGTGAGTGAAATAAAGGGTTTTGACCTGCCAGAGTACATTGAGTCCTAAAATTCAGTGATGCTATGAAAGCAAAGTCGTCCTTTCCTGATGGTCCCTGAGTAGTTGGGTATTTTCTTCAGTTCTGATCCTCAACAAAACTGTCCGAAGCCTGGAGTAGTCAGTAGGACCTTCCAAAATGGAATCATCATTTTTACAGAGTCATGAAATGTCAGAGTTGGCAAGGACCGAAAGCTCATCTGTCCCATGCCTTGCCTGATGTCAGAGTATCTGTCATAGACTCCCAGGCTATTTAGCTATATTGATGCAATGATCCCCATCTCCATAAACAGCTTAGTGCATTTTCCTGAACACTCTGATCTCAGAAGTATTATTGATTTGCAGCCATTTATTTTACTGAGCAACTATGCCAGGTACAGGGCTAAGCCTGTGAGCACAAAAACAACTATCTTCATCTCTACCCTGGTTGTGTCCACAATCTCCTTTGTTAACATGCACAATTGCATTATTTGACCTCCCAGATTTCACATATATATTTGAGCATTACAGTCAAAGCTCTGTCATCTCAGAAATACAGCCAAGCTTCTGAAATCCTCCTCTTACACAATTTCAATTTAACAATCAGACCTTCAAATACAATAGAAGCCCACTTCAAAGGGGTTTGATAAAATTGCAAAGTTAGAATTTCTCTGAGGCCTTGAACTACACAGAGCAAACCAGACTCCATCAGTATGATATTTTCTGCCAAATTTTACAAAAGAAGAAGGCAAGAACCCTATTAATCCATGAAAAAAATGAATGGTGTTTTAATGCTGCGGTTTGCTTAGAAATGTGAGAAGACAATGAGTTAATCAAAAAGCGCTCATTAAGGCCATGTTGTCTCAGGTCAGATTAATACACTCACATCCCCTCCCCCTGGAATGCAAACTAAGAGTGTACCACCTTTGCTTGGCAGTGCCATTGCACAGAAAGCTGAGTTTGCAGGGCTTGCAGTTCCTACTCTCTGTTCCTTGCTTGCAGCCCAATGGGAAACCAAACAGCCCATTGGAATTTGAAGTAATGAAATTTGAGTTGTGTGCTTGATTTGAAGGATACAGAACCACTATACAATAAAGAAGGGTGGCCAATTATGGGAGAAGCAACAGGGAGGCAAGCAGGAGAAAGGAAGGCAGAAAAAATGAAGAGGGAACGGAAAAGGGGTAAGAAAGGAACAGAATGGCGGCTCCTTGTAGTTTTGCAGCAGGACCCCCTGAGAATCTAATGAAAACTACAGACCAGAAAATATACATAGACACATAATTTTTGCATGCAATTTCAGAGGATCCCTGAATCCCATTAATTCTAATGCTCTCATCCTCAGGACCTGTCTCCAATGAAGAATTTCTCCTCTAGGGCCTCATCAGGTGTCAAAAACTAAGGAAAAAGATCACCTTGTTGTAACCAAAGAGCAAATGCAAACACCCAAGTGACTAACTAACTTATCACACAGCTGCCTTTCAACTTAATGAGACTTACAACATGCTGAATGGCATACGAGCTTCTCTGGATATTCCAAGAACCATGTTATTAAAAAAAAACAACAACAACACAAAGATTTTAAGGCTTCTTCCTGCCAGCAAGGTCAAGCCAGCCCCTGCCAGCAAAAGTCAGCCCCCAGGGAGTATAAATTGGCACAACCACTTTGCAGAGCTATTTGGCAATGCCTCATGAAGCCAAGGATGCACAGAGTACACAACTCAGCAGTTCCAATCCCAGGTAGATTGCCCTAGAGAAATCCACTGACAAGAGTGAGGGGACAGCTTGGTTCAAAATAGCCCAAAGCTGGAAACAACCCAAACAGATAAATACATGGTAGAATACTCATACTGCAGAATACGATGCAGCAGGGAAAATGGATGAATGAGACCGAGTCTTGTCAATCACATTAATCTCGTGGTGAGTGCAGAAGGAAGGCTGTAGAAGGAAATGTTTACAGAGAAACCTAAAACTGTGTAAGAATGCACTATTTATATTTCTCATATATTTATGTTGTCAAAATGTAAAACACATACTTCATATTTTCTATACCCTTATTTACACATATATAAAAGGGCAAATACATAACTGGAAATGATAAACACAAAACTCAGGAAGTGTTTCTGCACCAGGAACAGAAAGGAACAAGGACAGGGAAGAGAACACAAGGGACTTACACTGTATGAGAAAGATTTCATTTGGGGGCACCTGGGTGGCTCAGTTGAATGAACGTCCAACTCTTGGTTTTGGCTCAGGTCATGATCCCAGGATTGTCGGATAGAGCCCTGTGTCAGCCTCCACACTCAGCGCGGAGTCTGCTTGAGTTTCTCTCTCCCTCTCCCTCTGTCCCTCCACCCCACCCCACAAGCTCTCTCTTTCTCTCCATCTCCCCAAGTAAATAAACAAATCTTTAAAGAAAAGAAAAAGAAAAAGAAAGTTTTCAATCTGATGGCAGGGCGTTGTTCCATCACCTTCCTGTCCTCACCTCTTCCACTCTCTCCCTCACTCTCTTCCAGCCACTCTGGCTTCCTCACAGATCTTCAAACATATCAGACACAGTCCAGCCTCAGGACCTTTGAATGTGCTATTCCCTCTGCCTGGCACTTTCCTCCTTTAGCTATCTTGAAGGCTCATTCACTCACCTCCTTCAGGTTTTCATTCAAATACTGCCTTCCCAATAAAGTCTTCCCTGTTTTCCAGCCCTCCTGCTCATAACATGTCCCTTCTCTGTTGATTGTTTCTCTGTAGCCCTCACTGCCACTTAACACACTAGATATTTATTCATTCATTTAGTTTTCTTCACTACTTGACTATCTGTTGCACAAAAGGAGGGACTTTTATCTGTTTTGTTTACTGCTGTGTCCCAGAGCCTGGCACATAATAAGTGTGCAAAAAATATTCACTGAATGGGTATTTGTATACATGAATATTTGTTATATTATTCTCATTTTTTGAATGTCTGAATACTTTGTTATCCACTTTTTAAAAGAAGATTTACTTATTTTAATTTTTTATTATATTATGTTAGTTACCATACAGTACATCATTAGTTTTTGATGCAGTGTTCCATGATTCATTGTTTGCACACTCAGTGCTTCACGCAAGGGAGGGGAACATGAGTGTGGTGGGGTGGGGCAAAGGGAGAGGGAGAAAGAGTGCATCTCAAGCCAACTCCACACTGAGTGCAGAGCCTGATCCCATAACCCTGAGATCAGGACCCAAGCCAAAATCCAGAGTCAGATGCTTAATGGCCAGAGGCACCCAGGCACCCCTTTGTTACTTTTAACAACAACAATAACAAAGTCAGCTATTAGGATGTTTCACAGACAAGTTTCCTACTAAGGTAAGAAAAAGATGCCCAATACCACAAAATGTCCTTGGAACCTGCCAAGGTCCCAAGCCACAGGACTATGGGAACAACAAAGAGAGGACCCTCAGGGAGCACTCAAGCCCACTAGAGCTAGCCCAGGGTACCCACAACAGACTACTCAAATCTGAATGCCTCTACCAAAACAGCCCAATATGACAAAGCTCTCTTTGGGAAAAGCAACATTCCTCTGAAACAAAAAATGTGCTCAATGGGGCGCCTGGGTGGCTCCGTGGATTAAGCCGCTGCCTTCGGCTCAGGTCATGATCTCAGGGTCCTGGGATCGAGCCCCGCGTCAGGCTCTCTGCTCCGCAGGGAGACTTCTTCCTCCTCTCTCTCTGCCTGCCTCTCTGCCTACTTGTGATCTCTCTCTCTGTCAAGTAAATAAAATAAAATCTAAAAAAAAAATGTGCTCAAAACCTGAATTGCAGGAGCCCAGCCACCACAGCATGGGTGCTAAGACCCATGACATCTGCCAGGAGAGACAGGCTCTGGAACAGAGCCTAGAGGAGAAATTTGATCCTTGAAGAGAATTATGACCCCAAAGAGGACAGCTGTGACCCCACAGAGGAGAGCTGTGACCCCACAGCATAGACCTATGACCGCACAGAGGGGAGCTAGAACTCCACAGAGGACAGCTGTGACCCCACAGAGAACAGCTGCAATCCCATAGAGGGCAGCAGTGACCCCACAGAGACAGCTGTAACCCCCCAGAGGAGAACTGTGACACCACAGAAGACAGCTATGACCCCCACAGAGGGGAACTATGAGAATGAATAGGGGTCTTGGAAGATAAGCCAGTCTTATCTTGGAGGAGAAGAGTGGGTGGGCAGAGGAGTCAGAAATGAGCACAAAATGGTAATGTCTATGCTGACATCTGTTATAGAACTTTGGGGTCCCTGAAAGAGCCTGACTCGCTACTCAGCAAATCCACCTTCCTTTCTTCTAAGCACAGTCAAATGTTTCTCAGCCTCCTCTGCAGTGATGTGTGTCATGTGAACAAATTCTAGCTAAAAGAACAGGAAAGGAAGAGGCATGTGCCAGGCCCAAAAACCTTCCTAGTATCACTTTGTGTGCTCATTTCTCTTCCATGATTTGGTGTAGACAAGCACAGAGTTCTTGGAAGCTGTGAGTCAACAATGAGGAGCCACAATGTGGCAAGGGCCTGGGTTCCCTCAATCACTGCTTGAAGGAGAAAGCCCTGCCAACAAGGAACAACTGTTTTGGACTTTCAATGAGTGAGAAATAAATTTCTGTTATATGTAAAACATTACCCAGTTTTTTTTATTGTTGTCATAACAGCTAGTGTTACCTTATACAGAGGGTCCTTAGTGGAAAGCATATACACACTCACCTTTCAACTGTGGCAAGCTATATACAGATCCAAAAACTCTTCTAAGATGGTCACAGTACCTTATCTAGCTTGGTTTTCTCCATAGCCCTTCCACAAACCACTACACTCAGAAGGCCTCAACAAACATTTACCAGCCAGAAATCAAGACCAACTTGGAATAAAGGCATCCCCAAGTGAGACAAAAGGACCACATATGCACAACAGTTAAAAACTTGATTTCTGGAATCACATAATATTAGGTTCAAATTCCAATTCCACTAGCAGGGTGATCTTAGGCAAGTTCATATCTGTGCTTCAGATCTCTCCATGGTCCCATGGGAATATTAATATTTCCTAATTCATTGGGTTGCTGTGAGGATTAAATGAGAGAATGCACAGAAAGCTCTCTGGAAGCAGTCAACACTAATAAGCTGTTATTCCAATTGTAACCAAAAGCATCTGCTGCAACATGCAGCCAGGGTATGGAGACGGGTGCAAGATGCAGAGGCATGGTGAAGAACATGGGGACTCAGCCTTCCCGAGCCCATCCTGTACACACCAACCATGATGTTTCCAAAGTCTTCATAGTTCGAGATAATTCTAAGCAGCACAGCATCTGACACTTACCCTGTTAGCACCACCACAAAGTCCATCACGTTCCAACCATTCCTTAAGTAAGAGCCTTTATGGAAGGCAAACCCCAGGGCGATGATTTTAATGCCAGCCTCGAAACAAAAAATTCCAATGAAGTATGGTTCTGTATCATCCTGGAAGGGAGAGAAGGTAAGGTCAAGATCTTTGGCTGGGCAGAGGGTGGCATAATTGGGGACCTTGCCCACCCGGACATCTCTACCCATTTTTTCTCACCTCTCCTACCCTCCAGCACCCATTGCCCCCCAACACATCCTTCCCAGAGTTCTCTTGCTTTTGCAAGAGAGGCAGAAGCATGGAGAAATCACCTTCCTTCTTTCCTTTTGGCCAATCTCACATATCACTTGGTCAAACAGAATTGTTTTTTGGATCCATGATGTCTAGTATAGCAGCCACTGGTCACATGTGGCTATTTAACTGTAAGTTAACTCAAATGAAATAAAATAAGAATTCTGCTCCTCAGACACAGAAGCCACATTCCAGTGACTATTATATCGGACAGTGCAGATGGAGAGCATTCCCATCACTGCAGAAAATTCTACTGGAAAGCACTGGTTCAGTATGTCTGTCACACAGATCACTCAAGGCCTTTGAGGTTAGACCCCGTATACCAACCTCACCCCTGGATCCGACATTCATGAAGGGTCTCAGCTGGTATGCACCAGCACAGCTCTTCAGGTTGCTAAAATATTGGAGTAATACTTCTGCATTTGCTGGCAAATGGCCAGTGTCCTGGTCCCCAGACCTTCACTGAACCTCCTGCGAGTTTCTGGCTTCCAGCTGGTAGTCTATAATATTTTAAATTAAGCTGTAAGCTCCACTCCATCAGAGCCCCTACATGTTTTCCAATCTGTTATGAAGTTTCTCAAGCTTCAATCCTTTCTGCCTTCATGATTCTTTTCCTATCAGCTTGCCATGATACTACTATTTGCTTTCTATTTTTCCAGCTGACTCTCTTAGCTTCACCTTAAACAAAAACCAAAAAAAAAAAAAAAAGTCTTGAAATCATAAGTGTAATAGGTTAGTGATATATTTTAGAATACACATTATAATTCATACCTATTAACATTAGGTGTCTTGAGAACCATCTATATTTTGTGGCTTAGGAATGAGTGGATTCTTACATCCCCCTCTACCTACCCTTGAGCTATTACAGCTGGATCTGAAAAGGTGACAGAAAGGAAAAGAAGTATCCTCCTTTGCACTGTCAGAATGCCAGGAGAGGAACCAGGGGACTTAGGGATGGGTAGGGGGATCAAGAAAAATCTTAATGCTAGTTTATAGCTCTGCTGAGTTTCATGAAATGTGTAACTTTGAATGAGGACTATGAACGTCCCCCAGAGCTGACATCCATGACAGGAGACACAGAAGATAGAAGAACAAGCCAAATGACACCAGATGCAAGGAACCAGGCTAACATCAGAATGCGGGACATGCCTTACAGCTATGGGACTGGTTTCTGCCATAAGTCAAGGGCAGGAGTAAAAACAGTTACTTTAGTTTAAAGAGCTTATGCAGGAATGCCTGGGTGGTTCAGTTCGTTGGGCATCTGTCTTCGGCCCAGGTCATGATCCCAAGGTCCCTGGATCAAGGCCCACGTCAGGCTCCCTGTTCAGTAGGGAGTCTGCTTCTCTCTACTGAAGAGAAGCACCTGCTTCTCATAACATCTACATAACATCTCACCCTGCTCGTGCTTGTGTACTCTCTCTCTCAAAAGTCAACAAAAAAAAAATCTTAAAGAAATAAAAGGTTTAAGCAACATAACAAAATCTAGACCCTGCTTGGATCCTGGTTTGACCAAACTGACTGAAAAATGCTATTTCTGAGACAAACACGAAAATCTGATTCCTGACTGGGTGTGACATGGTTCCAAGAAACCACTGCAAGTCGTGTTGGGTGTAAAAATGTCACTGTGGTAATGGAAGAAAATGCCCATATTTTTAGTGATGCAGAGTTAAGTAATTACATGGCAAAGAACTGACAAGTTGTCTGGGATTTGCCTTCAATGATTTTCCCTAGGAAAGACAAACCAGTGAAATGCAAGGGGACAAGCAAAGCAAACACGGCAAAGTCTTGACAACAGCTGAATCTAGCTGAGGGGTTCATGGAGGGGCTCATTGTATTATTCTCTCCGTTTCCATGTATACTCAACATCTTTCACAAGAATTTTGTTTCTAATATGATGTTTCTATGGACTACATAAACACTTGTCAAACACTGTCATCCTGGTCGGCATTGGGTTTGCCAGGTCTGGAGGGATGAGTCATGAAGGCATCTCTCTCTCCAGAGTATTGGTATTCATGAAATTTAGGCTTCCCAGGCGGGAGGCTCATGATCTATGATCCAGCTCTTGCCTCCAAGACTGAGAGTCACTCTGACCTTTGCCCCCACCCCCCCAGTCATGGCAGCTTGCCTCTAAAGCAAAAGAGAGACATCACTTACCAGTCGTTCAGACATTGGGGTCTTGTCATCATCGGGTAGGTGTTGTTCCAAAGCAAGGACAATGCAGTTTGCTATGATGGTGGCTAAAATCATATATTCAAAGGGAGTATGAAGGAATTAAGGAAAATCTTTCAAGCTTGTTTAGGATCACAGCAAAACTCAGCAGAAGGTAGAGAGATTGCCCATTCTCCCTCTGCCCTCACACATGCTCACCTCCCCCCATTATCAACATCCCCCCCACCGAATAGTGCACTGTTAAAATCAATAAACTTACACCAACACAAAATTATCACCCAAAGTCCACCACTTACTCTCACTCCTTACCACTCCTCACCACTTACGCTCACTCTTGGTGTTGAACACTGAGAAGTCTGACATGCGTCCACAACGAGAGTGTCCTGTGAAGTAGCTTCATTGCTCTAAAGACCCAACAGATGACTTTTTTTTTAAGATTTTATTTATTTATTTGACAGACAGAGATCACAGGTAGGCAGAGAGGCAGGCAGAGAGAGAGAGAGGAAGGGAAGCAGGCTCCCCGCTAAGCAGAGAGCCCGATGCAGGGCTTGATCCCAGGACCCTGAGATCATGACCTGAGCCGAAGGCAGAGGTTTAACCCACTGAGCCACCCAGGTGCCCCCCAACAGATGACTTTTTAAGGAAAATGTAGATGTTATTCCTTCATTTCACCTCCAACATTCACAGAGCAAATATAAATTCAGCACATACTGGGTGCCAGGCCCTGTTCAGGGCACTGAAGACAAAGCTTACAGTAAAAGAAACAAAAATCTCTGCCCTCATGGGAAAGAAGTGAGTGTGTGAGACAACCACACATATAGAGTGTTATGAGGTGGCAAATACTATGCAGAGAAAAAGCAGGAAAGGAGGTTGGGGGTTGCAATTAAAGTATGGTGGTCAGAGTGCCTGGGTGGCTCAGTTAGGTAAGCATCCAACTCTTGATTTTGGCTTAGGTCATGATCTCGGGGTTGTGAGATCAATCCCCATGTCAGGCTCTGAGCATGGCAGGGAGTCTGCTTGAGATTCTCTCTCTCCCTCTCTCTCTGCTCCTCTCCCTCCTCGTGTGCGCTCTCTCTCTCAAATAATAAATAAGTAAACCTTTTTTTTAGTAAATCTTTTTATAAAATAAGTGCAGTACAGTGTTCCGATCGGATGCCCAAAGCACAATCAACAAAAGAAAAAACAGGCAAACTAGACGTCACCAAAATTAAACACTTTTGTACATCAAAGAGCATCATCAAGAAAGTGAAAAGGTGACCAAGAGAACGAGAGAAAATATTTGCAAATCATGTATCTGGTAAGTCTGGCATCCAGAATATATAAGGAACATTTGTCACTCAATGACAAAAGGTAGTCCCAATAAATATCGAGCAAATGGCCTGAGTAGATATATCTCCAAAGAAGATATTCAAATAGCCAATCAACACATGCAAACATGGTCAACTTCATCAACCATTAGGGAACTGCAAGTCAAAACCACAATGAGCGACCACTCCCCATCCCTAGAGTTAAAACAAAACAAAACAAAGCAAAAACAAAACAAACAAAAAACCCCACACTCCAGGCCTGGAGTGTAAAGATTGGAAAGCCCCATGGCCTTGCCTTGTGTGTATGAAGTGTAAATCTGGTTTTGTTTTGTCGTTCTGGATTCTTTTGGGTTTTTGTTTCGTTTTGTTTTGAAGATCAGATAGTGATCACTCTGAAAGATTGAAGCCAAGAATTTGTAACTATGATATTTACTGTAAGCTGTAGAACATTCAATAACTATTAAAAAAAAAAAGTTTCCAAAAAAAAAAAAAAAAGGAAAAAAAAAAACCCACAGAAAACAGTAAGCATTGGCAAGGATGTGAGAAATTAGAACTTCTGTGTGTTGCTGGTGGAATGGTGCAGTCTCTGTGGAAAATAGTTGGGTGATTCCTCAAAAAGCCCACAGAATTAGCATATGATCCAGCAATGCATATCCTAGGTGTACACCGCAGAGAACTGAAAAGCAGGTACCAAAACGCATATTCATAGCAACCCCACTGCAACAGCCAAAAGGTGGGAGCAGCGCGGATGCACGGATGAATAAAAAGTGGTCTGTCCGGACAACGGAACCATCCTTGGCCATAAAAATGAAGTGCTAATACACAGCACAGTGTGGAGGAACCTCAGAAACACTGTGCCGAGTGAAAGAAGCCGCACATAAAAGGCCACATACTGTATGATTTTGTATGTGTAAAATGTCTAGAACGGGCAAATCCATAGAGTCAGAAAGCAGACAGGCGGTTGCCAAGGGCCGGGGGAGGGGGTTGGGAAGTGACTGCTTAATGTTTTGGAACTAGACAGATAATGTACAACAAACACTCTGAATGTACTAAATGCCACTGAATTAGTCACTTAAGAATGGTTAATATTGTTACATGAATTTCACCTCAATAAGTAGAAAATAATATGGTGGTCAGGGTAGGCCTCTGAGAAGCTGACCTGTCAAGATCTGATGGAGGAAAAGGGTTATTTCCAGAGGTGGTATTCCCTCTCCCTCCAGGCACAAACTCCTTCTTGCATCCTGGGAACACTGCTCGGGGCGGACAAGGCCTGGTGACCTGCTGGAGGGTCTCTACTTGGGGAGGGCCTTCCCTGCTCACTTTACATTAGGACCTGATCTGCCAATCAGCTGGTGAACCGGAATGTCCCCTGTCCCCCTGCCAGACCCACAGAGGCACTGCCCAGTCAATCTGGGTGTAGAGAAGTGGGTGTCAGAAGGGAAAGCCACAAGGTACTGGTCAGTCTGGAGTAGAGCTTCTCCACCTTGGCACTACTGATATCTGGGGGCAGGTCATTCCCTGTGGTGGGAGTGATGAACAACAGCATCTCCTCCTCTCCAGTTACGACACCCAAAACTTAACGACAACAGAAAGTGACCTCCAGATATTACCAAGTGTCCCCTAGGAACACCGGGATCCACTGTTCTGTGGAAGCATCAAAGAGCATGCCTTGGTGAACTTGGCCATGTTAAACCCCTGGCCTCCTCCCAGCTTTCTCCCTTGGAAGCCTAACTTGCCTTGTTCTGTCCTTTGGCCCTAAAGTTAGGTTGGGCCTTTTGGAAGCTCCATAAAACCAAGGGACCTTATAGGCTGGTGGAGTGAGAGTATATACTCACTTTCCAGGTGGGAAAAGAAAGTCTGGAATGGACAACCTTGGGAGTAAGAGTCTAAGTAAACCAGGAAAACCAGGCCCTCTTTGTCACCGGCTTCGGCCTTTGCCTCCAGCTGAAAGCGGCTGAGCCGCGCTTCGTGCACACTCTGAAAAGCAAATCTGACACTCAGGGCAATTTGGGGAGCCAACAAAAGCCGGCCCTGCCGACGAGTGCCTCTGATTGGCTTCCTGCCTCCAAGCTGACAGTCATTAGGAGCACAGAGAACAAAGCTGGGCTATGTTGCACAAATATTCCATTCTGCCTCACCCTGCAGCCCAGAAAATAAGAGACAATATTTGTATACAGAGAAGCAACGCCAAGCCCTTCCCTGGCCTCCCCTTGCCGAGGCTTCTGAAGCCATGATTTGAATCTGATGATTTCACTTCCCTTCCCTGCCAACTAGCTCCTTGCTCACTTCTGTGTGGAGTTGCCGGCTCACTCCTGGGGTGGAGGGGGTGTGTGGCCTCCTGCCCCTAAACAGCTGGGATGTGACTTCCTCTCCACCAGGCTTGAGCTGAGGTTCCAGGAAGAGTCCCAGAAGACTGGGAGCAAGCAGCACTTTCAGGGTTGCATTATCAGGATTTCAATTGTCCAGTGTTGCCTGGATTTCAGGCCCAGAGCACTCCAGATAGAGTGATGAAGCCACAGCATGGGGGAGAACGGAAAGAGGCAGACCACTCCTACCTTATTGCTTTTTTCTTGTCAAATATGGCAATACTGGCTATCAAATATTAACCCTTCTCCCTCCATGCACACATGGACCCTGCCAATGTCCACAGATCTGCCCCCACCATGGGAATCTGTGACATTGACCTCATAACCTTGCTACTGAATGGACCCAGAAGAGCATCAGCTGCATCCTTTAGAAATGCAAAGTCTTAGCCCCCCTCCCCCCATGCTGACCTGCTGAGTCAGAATCTGCATTTTAGCAAGATCTTCAGGGGATCTGTATGCACAGTGAAGTTTGCCTTAGATCTATTTCAAGGGTAGGAGGAGACCAGGTAATTGTGGCTTTGAGTCATCCCAAGAGAGGTGGGGGCTCCCCTCTCTCCTCCACATTCTGACCCTAGGAGGAGACTTTGGGAGCCCCAGACCAGTCTTCTGGCTGCACACAGGTAAGGGGGCTGGTAAGAAACCCCAAATCTTGATGAAATAAGAGCAAGCTGGCATGAGACAAATATGCAGAAAAGAAAATTCCAGCTGACATGGAAGGAGTCATAGCCTTCCCATGACTCCCATGTCACTCAGAAGAAAAGTCAGTCTTCATGGCAGCCAGCAAGACCCAGCATGACCTGCCTCATCACCTCCCTGCTCTCATGACCTCCGTCTCCCTGTGTTGGCTCAGCTGCAGCCACACTGGCCTCCTCCACGTTCCCCAAACATGAGGCATGTCCCACACCAGGGCCTTTGTACCTGCTGTTTTCTCTCCTGGAATATTTTTTCCCCACAGACCCACACGGTTCCCTCCCACACTCCCTTTAGGTATTTACTCAAAGGTCACATCCCCATAAAGCCTTTACCTCTTGCCCTGCTTATTTTTTTCCTCGGCCCTGTCCCTGGTCAAATATATGCTCTATTTTTCTTCTTTATCTTGTTCACTGTTTGTCTTCCCTGATAGACTATAAGCTCCATGCAAGCAGGGATTTTTGTCTTTGTTCACTGCTTCATTCTCTGCACCTAAGAGAGCATCTGTTTTTTATAGTAGGTGCTCAATAAACACCTGAATAAGGAAGGAAATGTGGGTGGGTCCTGGTTTTTGCATCTTCTCTCCCCACTCTGTTGTATGCCAAGTTTTGGTGGGCATGTCAAGAACACAGTCAGCTTCTTAAAATATGCATTGACGTGGTAGGCCCATGGACACAGAGATGGGGTACTGCGTTCTTGGCATGGGAGGAGATGCCTCACCCCAGGCAGAAGTCAAAGGTAGTCCAGGCAGGGGGAGGTGAGGCTTTCTCAGCCCAACCCTGAGTCGTGCCTGTTCCTCCCAATTTAGAAATCCTGGGTTCTAACTCACAGCTGCGGTGAGCAATGCTTCTGCTAGCTGAGCTGAGCTTTCCTGCTCCACGATTGGTTCAGGGAGAAAGCACCTGTGTCAGCGGGATCCAGAATAATCAGCCAGCCGAGAGGCCAAGGGGAGGGAGTGTGGGGAGAAGAGATGAAAGGGGAGAAGCATCCCTGATGGGAGGAAAAGCTGGCTCCTGAAATGGCTTGTGGAAGTCAGGATAGCAAACAGCCCTGCAGGCAAGCACAGACACACAAAGCTCCCCACCTCCAAATTAGATTGATCAGGACCACAGAGGCCCCAGAAAGGGGTTGTGTGTGACACTGGAAATGACCAAGTGATTCTTCCCAGGGAAGAAAGGCTGCATCTGCTAACAGGATCTGCTCTTGGGATCCAGAACATCAAAGAAAATCAATTTGCAAAGTAGGCATGGCTGATGGTTCCAGCCCCTTAGCAAAACCTTGTAGAATATCTAAGTAATTCATTCTTCTTTATATGATGTCCCCATCCCTACATCATTCCCAACTTCCTGTAGTTGTTGTGAAAATCAAATCAGGTTTTTTAACTCATCAAGACCTTTCCTCTAATTTAGGGACTGCCTGATGTTCTGAGGAAACAGATACTTCAGTGAGTCAACCAGGCAGTTGAACTTGTAGGGAGAAGCCAAACAGACCTTATTCTCATGTTAGTTCCATGCTCATCACAATTACCAAGAAAAGAGCAGGGGGTACCAGGGTCCTAGATGTATGAGTTTAGGACATATTCTTTGCTTCGCTAAACAAATGCCAGCATTTAACTTGGCAATATGATAAACTATTATGGGCCCATTAACAGGCACAACAACCTAATTACAGCTGTGTTTATCAACTGCTTCATTGGGCAGACACCGTGCTAAGCATTTTACACTCGTTTGAGTTAATTTCTTGCAACAGTTCTACAAGGTAAGTTGCAAGCTCCATTTTCCAGATAAGGAGATCAAGGCTCAGAGAGATTAAGAAAATTGCTCATGACCAAAGAGGAAATACTGGAAGAGCTATTACTCACCCCAACATCCATGCTTGCAAACCAAAGACCATTCAGCAGCTTACTCTTATTAGAAGGTGGATAGTTTTGTCTTTATTTAAAAATTGGAGTTGGGGTACACCTGGGACCTTAACCGTATGGATGAAACCAAATGGATTAGACCTCAACTGAGTCCCAACTGCCACAATTGAATGTAGTCATGTTCAACAACTGCAGGCTAATCCATGCCCTCATAAACCCATCCCAAGTGGGCTATGTTAATGAAAATTTTACCTTCCAATACTCCAGAGAGTGTCCAGTTCTCAGACATGGGGTCTGAACTCTCCAATGCATATAACAGCCAAAGCCAAGCCTGCAAAAGAGCTTTCCACCAGCCGGTTAGCTAGAGACTCTAGTAGTGACAGCACAACCCAAGGCAACTCTGGGCGCAGCCTGGGAACTTTTCAGCACCATGGCCAGCGGCAAGCGGAGCCGCTTAATTTCATATCCATCCAGACAGGGCAACAGGGCAAGCAACCCAGCGTCAAGTATTGAAACACTCTAGACATTTGTAAAGACCTACATTTCACATCTAGGGCAGAGAGAAAAAAAAATTCATTATGTCACCAGGAAAATCAAATGAAGAGAAAATTAAAAACCCAACACCAAATAGATGTGACGTGTCATTTGTTTTTTAATATAATCAAAGAAATTTCAAAACTTTGGTTCTATAGAGAGAAGTCTACCCAGGGCATCTGGATCATGCTTCTGCTCAGAAAACTGGAAATACTACATGAGAAGTCATAGAGAAGAGTAGTTAAAAGGGCTTGGGGGTCAGGCATGGTTCTGATGTTGGCCAAAAGAATTTCCTTTTCTGAGCCTGTTTCCTCATACATAAAATAAAAAAGTCATGCTTACACTGCAGGGCTGTGAATAGAATGAATGGACACCCACAATACATTTAGAACAGGACCTGGGATTATAGTGTGCACTCAATACATGTGTATTTAATTATTATTTACTCTGGTTCCTGCATTGGGTCTTAATATTAAGAAAACTTAACATGCTTATATTAAAAAAGGAAGCTTAATATGCTTATAAAAGCATAAGATAGGGTTCATCTCCTTGTGATCATGCAATCAGTGCTTATATTATTATGTTTATGACAATTACAGCTACCAGTATTATTAACCTATCCTATGCCTTTTTTTTGCCATCTAAGTCTCGGTCCCTTCCCTTCACTGGAAGCTTTCAACATGTACTCCCATCATGGCTGACTGAGCCTTCTCTCAAATATGAAATCATTCCCAAAACAGGAGGTAGGTGATCCACTCCACAAATACCAGGCTCAAAATAAAAGTAGCAAAAATCTCCAGCAGGTATCCCATATAAATGGGATTACACAACATGTGATCTTTTTTGTCTGGCATCTTTCATTCAGAATAATGTTTTGGAGGCCATCCATGTAGGGGTGTGTACATGTACTTTGTTCCTTTTCATGGCTGTGTAGTATTCCATTGTGTGGAATACATTCCATTTTATGGATGTGTGTGTGGATGTACTTCATTTGTTTATCCTCTCACCCACAGATGGCTATCTTGACCTTTTTGGCTATACATAATCTGTGACTTAATAGAGACAAAATGCAGAGTCACGTTTGCCAGGAGGTAAGGGGCAGGAGAAAATCAGGAGCAACTGCTTCACGAGGCAGGATTTCCTTTTGGGGATAGGAAATGTTTTGGAGCTAGATGGAGGTGGTGGTCAGCAGACGATGTGAATATTCTAAATACCACTGAATTGTTCACTTTAAGATGGCTAATTATATTATGTGATATGGAGAATCTCTAAAAAAACCTCTTCAATTTCTAAAAAATTGTTGTTGGTTGTGCTTCTTTTCTTTCTCCTTGATTCTCATAGTTCCTATTATATGCTGTTACTCACTGACTTTCCTCTGAGCCATGAACCATGAACAGAAACACCACCCAGGCAGCTCTCAAGATCTTTCTTTTTAAATAACTGCTTTTAGTTATAAAAAGAATACATGTTTATTATATTCTTTTTAGTTTTAAAATTTATATTGCATTATATTGTATTGTATATTGTATATTGTATTGAAAAATGAAAAGCCCTTACCCCAGCCCACAGCCCAGGGATAACCACCAGTAGCAGTTTGCCGTCTATTTTTCAGATTTTTCTCTAAACATGTTCTTTGCCCTGGCTGCTGTGTCTTCCTGAGTTACTCTTCCCCTAAATATGGGCAGGGCTCATTCCCTTGCTTCCATCAGGAGATACTAAAACATTATCCTCCCAGTGAGACCTTCCTGGCTACCAGGTCTAAAGTCTCAGCCCCACCAACACTGCCATCCTCCTCCCCCTGCTTGCTTTTTTGATAATTATTTTAGCAACTTATCACATCAAACTATGAATTTTACTTATTTATTTTATTACATTGATCTCTTACTGGAATGTCAGCCCCATCTCGGGCTTGTTCTCAGCTGTGTCCCCAGGATTTAGTGCCCAACACACAGCAAGTGCTCGATAAATATGACCAAAGGAGTGAAAACAAACATACGAAATCATATTTTCCTTTTATAAAAATGCCATTGTGATATGCAATGTTCTGACCTTTGTTGCACCCCTCACAACACTGGACCCATTTTTCCAGATTGACACATTGGATTGCCTTCTTTTAAAAGGCTGTGCAGTATTCTTGTGAATTAATGCATCATCATTTCACATTTTCTTATATGCTCCCAGTTTGTCTCTATTACAAAGCTGTGATGAGTAACCTGCTCCCACAATCACATTCCCTGAGATGTTCCCTCTGTCCAGTCAAGTTCTCCCCTTGTGTGGTACTGTCAACCTGTACAGTAGTCAGTGAAATCTTCCATGTCCTTGGCATCTTCTCTGAGCATTTCATCAACCTCTTAGCTTAAACTCAAACCTGGACATTCCATGAGGGCCGTCAACTCCAAGGCCAAGGAGATCACTGGCAGCTTCAAATTAGTCCCCGAGAACAAAAGGAAAATCAAGCCCAGGCAGATATCTGCCATGATTGCCCCAAGGAAACCCAGTGAGGACAAGGAGAAGGGCCCCAGGAAAGCAAGTGAAACAAAGGACCCTCGAATCTAAGTATGGTGAGACTACTGAAGAAGCCAGGAGAGGTGAAGAAGGCCCTCTCTAAACCAGCTGCAGCCAACAAGAAGGCCCCCAAGAAAGGGTATAAACAAGCCAAGAATTCTCCCTCTTCTGACCAGACAAGCCATGAAAGTCTTTCCCAGTGTCACGGGACTCAGCAGAAAGTTCAAAGTTAAAGGAAGTCCCAGCAGCCAAGATACTAAGGCTCATGGGAAAACAAAAGCTGAGAGTCAGACTGGTGGAGCTGGTTATTTTCTATGACCTTCAATTTCCACTGGAAAGACCACTGTTTATGCTGGTCCCTTCCTTCTTAATCACTGGAAGAAATCCTTACCTCTTCATCAATGACCTTCATGAACTTCAGCCATGCATGCCTAGGAGCAACACCGGCCATCTCCAAAATACCCTTGCTCAGCATCCTTTCTCTTTAGCCGCAACTCTCCTCCTCCCAGCTTACTAGCTCTCCTAAATGCAAATGAACATCCATCCCATGAAACCCTGCCACTCACTGACCCCACCATTTCTCAGCACCCTCTCCTTACTTCATTTCCTTCCTTGTCAACCTTACAAAGTTTGGCTATATATCACTTCCCTGCATTTCCTTTGCTTCTGGAAAGAGCCCATCCCTGGTGAACCCAACCAGTTGCCTTTTTCATGCTTGTACAGAGGTACATTCCTGAATGAGATCAATGATCTGGGCTGATGATGTTAAATTCATGATCCTAAATCTCAAAATGGGCATTTGAGAATTCCAGCATCCTAGATGGGAGAAGATACCAGTCAGTGCACGCTGGTGTACTGCTAGGAATGACACACTTTAGGGAAGTTAATATTCTCCCATCATTAGAAACCCCACCCTTGTCTCCAAATTTCCCTCCAGACACAAATCCATTTCTCTGTTACCCTTCATGAAGAAGTTGACTCCATGTATTGCTTTCACTTCTCCACTTTGATTTCTTTTTCTTCTGCCTGCTCCTCCAGGCTGTCTTCCAGCTCCGTCACTTAACCAAAACTCTCCTAGTGAGGATCACCAAGGACCTCAAGGCTGCCAAATCCCAGGACCTTTTCAGGCTCAGATTTCTTGGCTACAGCTTCTTTTTATCTTTTCTACTACCTTCTTGTCTCTCTTTCTTGCTCCTTTCTTACTCAATCTCTCAACATTGGTCTTCTCTGGGGCTCAACCCTAGGTAATCTTCTATTCTCTACCCATATCCACTGTCTAAAGGCCTCATGTATTGGGATGTGTTTTGCCACTCTCCTGATGCCCTTCCCCCAACATATCCACTCATCATTCTGCTTGGTGTCCTGGGAGAGACAAGGCTGGCTCTTGTCTCATCTCCTACCTTCTGGGAAGGTTTGTTCAATGGGAAGCACCAGCAGGAGATTGGAGGGAAGAAGGAAGACTTGGGGTATTTCTTTATCCCATATGCTCCCCGCTACAGTGTCAGGTTCTGGTGATGGCTTGTGTCTTGTTGTGCCTTCTGACAGGCACTTCTGACCTCATAGAAGTGTTTACTTCTAGGGCTGCCATGGTGAATTACCACAAACTGGGTGGTTGAAAGAACAGAAATCTCATCTTTCACAGTTACACAGGCCAGAACCCCATAATTAAGGTATAAGCAAGCCTGAGCCCCCTCTGAAGGCTCTAGGGTAGGATCCCTTCCCTCCTCTTTCAGCTACTGGAGGCCCTGGGTGTTGGGTGTTCTCCAGTTTGTGGTCACATCACTCCATCCTCTGCCTCTGTCTTCACATGACCTTTTCTTGTGTCTCTCCCCTTCTCTTCCCTCCTAGGAACACTTGCCATAGAAATGGCTCACCATTACATTCCCAGCACCCCTTCCAGTGCCAGGCACCTAGCAGAACCCCAATCAATGTCTGTTGAACAAGCAAATGAATCCACATCTCTTTTATTTCTCTTTACCTCTTAACAGAAATTCCTTCTGCGCCTTCCACCCTGTTTTCCAGCTCTCTCTGCTGTTGCACTGCCAAGCCAAGTCAAACAGACTTTCCAGAAAGTCCCAAGCCCCTGATGCAGCTCCTTCACATGCTCCCTGGACACATCCCCAAATATTTGGGTCTGCCTGGCCCTTTCTTCTGCTGGCCCCACCATCTGTGAAGATTCTCCTTGAAGCTTTATCTTTAAAAAAATAAAGCAACATATTCTGTGCCTCCAAAAGCTTTTACTTTTGCAAACTCTATTGATTTAATCCTAGAGGCTGCTGGCAGCAGTCCTAGGAGCTTAATCAATACGACAACACCCAGCACATCCGGGACATCAGGGAGCCTTGGCCAAGACCTTCTAGTTGGGTCTTCACTGACCCTGACTGAATCTCTTGCAACCGTGAAGAAAGATTTACAGTAGGGCATAGGACATTTGCAATTGCTCCAGGATCCTGCTTAGGTGAGCAGAAGAAAATGTCTTCAAGCTTAAGGCACTTCAGAACTATTTGTTAATTTGCACTACGGTTGATTCCATGGGGGTGGGGGGTGGGAAGAAAGCAAAAAATCAAAGAGAACAGAGAAACACTGCAGGTTCTAGAACCCGGGTATAAAGAGCAGGAGTAGAACCGGCAAAGAGAAGGTGGGGAAGAGGAAGAAGAAGAGTGCAAAAGTTCAAACTTGGATTAAGTTAAAACAGGAATTCCTTCACCCCTCAGCCGATACTAAGTGATCAGGAAAGGAGAGAGAGAAGATCGTAAGAAGAAGGAGGTTGAGGGTAACCAAATCAATGCCCAGGGCTTTAGAAACCATTCATCTGCTTGAAGGAAAAGTCAAACAATTCCTTTCACTAAGTTTTCTCAAGATTGAAAAACAGGGAAAGGAATCAGAGGCCCCGTAGAAAGCAAGCAAAGGGGAAGACTTGTTGGCTAGTTTAAATGCACAGTGGAGTGCCAGAATAGCTCAGGCAGTTAAGCAACTGACTTAATTTCAGCTCAGGTCATGATCTCAGGGTCATAGAACTGAGGCCTGAGTTAGACTCTGTGCTGGGTATGAAGCCTGCTTAAGATTCTCTCTCTCCCTCTCCCTCTGTCCCTCCCCGCTCCCTCTCTGAAAAAAAAATTAAAATAAAAAAAATTAAATGCATGTTGAGTATACATAACTCTCACAAGAACACTGTGCTTCAACATTAGTCCCAGGGCCCAGACAATGAGGTATTCTAGCCCCAGTATTCTACACCCTGCTGTAGTCAAACATCTTCCAAATCTCAGCGGCTGAAACCACCATGGGACTATTTTCTTGTTCATGCTATGTGCCCACTGCAGGTGGGATGGGGACTCTGTTCTATGCTGCCCCCTCTCCAGTGCCTAGTCTGAGGGAGGCTCCATCTCTGTGCATGCATGATGGTGGAGGCAGGCAAAAGGAAACACAGTGAAACATACACTGATTCTTCAAGCTTCTGCCCAGAAGCGACACATGTCACTCGTCCTCACATTTCATTGGCGAAAGCAAGTTATAGAGCCACGCCTGACTTCAAGGACGTAGGAGAAAGAACACTCTACTGTGAACCCAGAGAAGAACTAGAATTATTAGCTGAGGAAGGTGAAAGATTTCCACTCAGGTAGACAAAATGACATGCCCAAAGTCGAGCAACGTCAAGGGTGGCAGATGTGGGATCAGAAGTCAGGACTACAAGGCCCCACGCTCTTCAGATGCTATGGCCTTGCCCATGACAGAAACTGAGAATAAGACTTACAGTGGAGGCAGTGGGGAGAGCAGTGGAAGAAAACAAAAGCTGATCAGTGGATCAGTAGAGGCAGGAGGGAGAAGGAGGAAGGAAAAGTAATACACCAGGAGCACCTGGGTGACTCAGTGGGTTAAAGCCTCTGCCTTTGGCTCAGGTCATGATCCCAGGGTCCTGGGATCGAGCCCTGTATCGCACTCTCTGCACAGCAGGGAGCCTGCTTCCCTTCCTCTCTCTGCCTGCCTCTCTGCCTACTGCTGATCTCTGCCTGTCAAATAAATAAATAAAATCTTAAAAAAAAAAAGTAATCTACCAGCTGAGGAAGAGCTAAAAGGAGACAGAAAGTGAACACCAGAGCCTAAGTAGAGAGGTCTCATCTTTAGAAACTACAACACATCGCAAACATTAGGAGAGGGGTGGGAGAGTTTCAGAGAGGTCGGCAGTAATAGAGAATGGAGAGGAGATTTATATGAAGCCGCATAGGGAAGTGGGGGCACAAACATGAAGGGAATGCTTCTTGCTTTGTTCCCCAAAGCCGCCATCTTAGCTAAGGTCGAAGGTCCAACAAATGCTGGTTGGTGTTACAGCGGCTCCAGAAAGCCAAGGCCAGGGCTTGCCAGGACTCCCATCAGATGCACTGTTCCTCCCTGGACATGTTCCTGCACAGTTCTGGGAAACCTGGACCAGAACTTGATGGTGTTCCAGAACGGATGGCTTGGCCCTTCTGACTACTCCTCGCCCACCCCAACCCCAGGGCCACTGGAAACAGGACAGATTCCAACTGCAACACAGCCAGCCAGTACTCGGGAATTCCAAATAGATGGGTAGCCATTTAGTTTTAGAGCAAGGCTTCTGGAAAGAACTTGCCATTGCTGTCAATGAGTCATGGCCATTTTAGTTATGAGCACCCACTATGTGTCACCCAAGTGCCGTTTACACATTAACTCACTAAGCCTTCACCGCCTATCTGTCCAGAAATCCTACTGGTCAACCTTCAGATTATATCCAGAATTGGTGGTTGCCAAGAACTGGAAGGAGGGAGGGGGAGTGACTACTACCCAGTATAACATTTCTTTCTGGGGGATGAAATGTGAGTCTAAGTAGAGCTAATGTGATCTAAGCCACCTCCTGATAGTGCTAGCCAGATTTTATGATAATTTGTCATCCTATGACATCACATGACATCGTTTGACAACGACTTGTCAGCCCCACTGTCTTCACAATGGACAGTGAGCTCCATGGGTTTAGAGACCTCACGATGGTTTTCTTCCCATCCCATGTTTGCAGATTTATGATGAATGAGGACCCAAGAGCCCCTTTGTCCATGAGGCTGCTCCTGAACTTCTCCCCAGACAAATCCTCATCTCTCTGTCCTTGGCAACCAGAGAACTAAGCTCCTCCCTTGAGCTGTTTTATAGATTTTTTTCCTTTCATTCTTTATTTTATTTATTTATTTTTTTGCCTTCCTTTCTTCACTCTGGAAGCAGACAGTTCTGGCCGGAATGCCGCCTGCATCCCTGCAACACACACACAACATTGTATGTTGTGAAAAGTGCTATGAGGAACAATGAAAGAAACCAGGGAGGGGGAAATGGCTCAGGAAAGGCACTGAAGATGCACTATTTTGTGCAAAACCCAAGGCATATTTAAGGGTTCACCAAGGGAAGAGTTGGGGGAAGGTCCAAGAATTTTACAGCAGCTTTATTAGCAACGGCCAAAATGAGAATGAACCCAAACACCTATTAACAGGTGATTGGATAAGCCAAGTATGGGCTTTCCCATACCACTAAATGCTAATCAGCAGTAAAAATGAATGAAGATATATGGCACACTCATTCAACACATTTATGTGCAGGTGTTGTTGTAGAGGAGAAGAGGGAAGAGCCACAAGGTTATCTGGGGAAGGAGGATGCAGGCAGAGGGAAAAGTCAGTGTGGAGACCCTGAGATAAGACTGTGCCTGGTGTGTCTGGATCAGAGAAAAGAGGCTGGAGTAACAGGGAGGGTGAGGGGACACTGCGGGGAGAGGAGCTCAGAGATCCTCATGGGTTTCCCCAAGGCACAGAAAATCAGCCATGGGCAAGGAGAGTGGTAAGTTCCAGAGCTCAGAAATAAGAGAGAGATGGTGCACCGGTGCGGCTCAGTCAGCTAAGTGTCCAGCTCTTGATTTTGGCTCAGGTCATGATCTCAGGGTTGTAAGATTGAGACACATTGGGCATGGAGCCTGCTTACAATTCTCTCTCCCTCTTTATCCACCTCTCCTCCTCACTCACTCTCATCCTTTCTCTCTCTCTAAAATAATAATAGACAGATTTTTAAAAGATTTTATTTATTTGAGAGGAAGAGAATGAGCGAGAGCATAAGCGGGTGGGGGGGCAGAGGGAGAAGGAGAAGCAGACTCCCTGCTGAGCAGGGAGCCCGACATGGGGCTCAATCCCAGGACCCTGGGAACATGACCTGAGCTGAAGGTAGATGCTTAACTGACTGAGCCACCCAGGCACCTAATAATAAACAAATTTAAAAATAAATAAGGGTGCCTGGGGGACTCAGTGGGTTAAAGCCTCTGTCATGATCTCAGGGTCCTGGGATCGAGTCCCAAGTTGGGCTCTCCGCTTAGCGGGGAGCCTGCTTCCCTTCCTCTCTCCTGCCTGCTTCTTTCTCTGCCTACTTGTGATCTCTGTCTGTCAAATAAATAAATAAAATCTTTTAAAAAAACTAAATAAAGGAATAAGGGAAGGGGAGAGGTTGGAGAGAGGCCTGAGCTTAGAAAATCTTCCACCCTCGCTCCCCATGTCTTATCAGACAAATAAGCCGAGTATTAGAACAGCCCAGCGGCCTGACATGCTTTGCTGAAAGAGAGGAGGAGCAAAGGAGGAAAAGAAAAGCTGGTTTTGTAAGAAAATAATATAAAGAGAGAAATATGGAAAAATCACTGATATATAATAACACATACTAGATAAGACCCTGGCAAACTATGGCCTGTGGCATGTTTTTTAAATAAAATTTTATTGGAAAACAGCCACACCTGTTCATTTACTTATTGTCCACAGGTGCCTTTGCTAGAACAGCAGAACTGAATAGCCCCAATAGAGACCTGTGGCCCACAAAGCTTCAGATCTTTAATATTTAGCTCTTTGCCGAAAAAGTTTGCTGGCCCCTGTACTATAACAAAAAGACAGAACTACATATTACTACATTAAGTCTTTATAGCATATATTAACATACAACTCTATAACATAATAAAATCACTAATATAACAACTACATTGAGTGTTTATTCTACGTAGGGCAGTGGACTAAGCTTTTTTGCCTACGTTATTGCATTAAATCTGTTCAACAGCTTGCTGAATTAGGACATTATCATTATGGTTCTTACCGATTAAGAACAGACCCTGGAGCCAAACAGTCTGGGTTCAAATCCCACCTCTGTCATTCGTGGAGTGTGAGACCCCGGAAGAGTTACTAAACCACTCTCTGTCCTGGTTTTCTCCTTTGTCACCTGGAATGAGGACAATGCCACCTATCCCTCAAGGCATTGAGAGGACAAACTTATTTGATCCAAGTGAGGCACTTGGCATATCATCCAGAACTTTCAAACAGAGGTACTGGGAGGTGAAGTCACTTGCCTGTGTGGCCAAGCCCAAGTGGCTGAGCTGGGATGTGAACCCACGCAGCCATCACTACCAGAAACAGGGATATGGCAGAAGTGGGAAGGTGATGAAAACCAGGAACCATGAGCTAATGAGAGCAGAGGGAGCAGAGCACACAACCCGAGGGGACATGGGTCTGCCACACTCCTCAATGCAGGGTGGGGTGGTTTGAAGGTTGGGACCTGGTAGGTTGACTGCCAGAAACAATGAGCATGCTCTTCCGCTCTCCGTGGAGGGGAGGACAGGTCAGTTAAACTTGAATGGAGGAAGGCAGGCCAGTGACAGCCCTACCATCACAAGGGTTCAAAGAAGTGGGCAAGGCTGGGAGGGGACAGGCCATTGTTACAGCCACTGGGCTGATCCTGGAGGGGGCTGGATATCGGGAACACTGCTAACACAGCTGGGCTGGATTGGGATAGGGTGGACAAGAGCCATTGTTAGCATGTCCAGACTACAATTTCATTTGTGCACCTACTGCACTGGCTGCCAAGACAGGCTCCAAAGAGAGGGAGGGCAGGAAGCAACTCCTCCAATTGCTTCCTGCCCGTGGGACCTGAGTCCACCTTCCTGGGCTCAGGCTGAGGGTCCTCTCTTAGGTTTCACCTCCCACAACACGGTCACTTGCTTCAGGCAGGAAGCTTCCCTTGCTGCCCCCTTCAGGCACTTCCCTCCACCCCAGCCTCAGGTTAAATTGAGGACCTTGCTAGAGGTATGGGCTGCCCACTAAGACCCCAGCTACCAGCTCTCTAAGCAGAGGGCCCCACACTCAAGCCTGACGTAAAAAGGAACTCCTTTTAAAGATTAAAAGATTTCCACACAGAGTGAGAAAAGAATGAGGGAGAGAAAAGAAAATGATCTAGGAGGGCACATAGCACCCAGTAATCACCACCACCACTAATAACAATAATAATAAAACAACAAAGTAGACTTGTGGCACCCAGGAACTAGATTTCTCTTTGTGAAAAAAGGCAATGTGATGTGTTCACTAAGCCTTGTCCTCCTAGATGCACACATGGACTAAGTGTCCCAGTGTTCCCTGCAGTTAGGTGGGCTGCAGGTGCTGGCTGTCTTTAGCTACCCAGAATCCACCATCCCTCTTCTTCCTGCTATGCCTAGGAAGGCTGACCTGCGTAAATGGCCTCATTGAACTCCCTCCCTTCTGGCTTCCACTTGGGTTTGGACAATGGGGGGCCATGGCAGGAGATGGGGGGAGGGCATGAAGTTGGAGTATTCTGCCAATTTTCTGAGGTTGCAGATTGAGTCAGACAGCTTTTGTGCTCTCTCTCATCTTATCTCCCACCCTCTTTCCTCTCTGTTTTAATTTCCCACATCTCTCTCCCTTTTTAAAAATTAATTCATTCATTCATTTGAGGGTGGGGAGAGGGGTAGAGGGAAAGAGAATCTCAAGAAGACTCCGTGCTGAGTTCAGTGTCCCTAGGTGGCACGATTTCCTGACTCTTAGATCAGGACCTGAGCTGAAACCAAGAGTCTAGATGCTTAGCCAATTGCCCCACCCAGGCACCCCTGCCCGCATCTCTTAATTCAATTCATGAAGAGTGTCTTCTGTTTCCTACCAATACACCATGGGATGAAATTCTAGCCAACAGAATGCTGGCAGAAAGAGGAGAAGAGTTTCACTACTTCTGCTCCAACACTTAACATACATGGATATCTTTTTTTTTTTTTCAAGATTATATTTATTTATGTGACAGAGAGAGAGATCACAAGTAGGCGGGGAGGCAGGCAGAGAGGGGGTGCAAGCAGGCTCCCCGCCAAGCAGAGAGCCGGATTCGGGGCTCGATCCCAGGATCCCGAGATCATGACCTGAGCTGAAGGCAGACGCTTAACCCACTGAGCCACCCAGGCACCCCTGGATATACCTTTAAAGAGATGACTCCTACCCAATCCCTGAGGTTGGCTCCACCCCCAATACCAGCACATCATGTGACTCAAATCCAAGCCAATCAGAGCACCCCTTTCCCACCTCCCAGTTCCCAAAAGAGATTGGTTCAGGCATGAGCACCTGAACCCAGCACAGCCAATCAAAAGCAATAAGTCATTTGCTGAGAATGCTGGTAAAAATGGCTGAGAAAGAGAATTAATTTGGATATTTTGGGAGGACCAAACCATTGGAACTGCAGTCATGTCCTGGCCAAAGCAAGAATGGAGCCAGCTTCAGAAAGCAGAGCCTGGAAACCAAGGCCTAATGATGTCATCTGATCCCTGGATCCAGACATGCTGGACACCGTCACTCCCTGGACTCTTCCATCCCTGAGCTATTAAATTCTTCTCTTGTTGCTTAAGCCCCTTTGACTTTTCTGCCCCTGGCAACAGAAAGGCACTAATGGATTCACATAGGTAAACATGATGAGTCCCCACTGTGTGTCAGGTTTAAAGTTCAGACCAGGTATTTTATTTTCATTCTCCCTTCACAGTCCGGGAAACTGAGGTCTTGTAAATTACTCAGGTGCACCCAAGAGGAAGTGGTCTGCAAGCACGTGCATGGGGAGTTGGTGTATGACCTCCTATTAACCAGATGGGTCCTGAAAGTCAAGGACTGGATTCCAATCCCCAAACCCACATCTTTTGTATGATCTCTGGGGTGCCAATTAACTTTCCCTCATTCTATAATAAAACTGAGACTAAAATCCTTGTCTCTCTCCGCCACGCACCTCCTAGGGTGGGTTGGGGGGGTGAAATATGAAGCAATAACTAAAGGTGTCTTGAAGGAAAGACTATCAAAACTCATTGTTGTCATTGTTATTAATAAATGGCCATTGTTGAATTGCTTCCAGAAAACCCTGGGGGCCAGGGGCTGTCCAGCTACTCTCTTGGCTAGAATTCCAAAGACCATCTGTGGCAAATACGTCCTCCAGAGCACATACCCTTGGCATGAACACAAACTGCTTTTCTCACCCAGAAAACTCAACCAGAAAAGGAACAGAGATAGAGAGAGGGGAGAGGAAGGGGGAAAAGATCATGCCAGCTCAAAACAACTTTCAGTCCGAGCCATGATTTCTATCTCCACAGCCACCATTCCAGTCCAAGGCACATGACTTCTTCCTTGAAGTACTACAGCCATTTCCTCACTGGTCTCCTGGATTTTTGTTCTCGCCTGCGGCCCAATCCATTCTCCACACCATAGCCAGTGGGGCCATTCACAGACACAATTGCATTATATTGCTGCTTCAGTGGCCAGATGGTGCCTTTAGGATAGATACCACCTTCCTAAACTAAACATCTGCCCCAGGACCTTTCACATGCTGCTTCCCCTGGTCAGAACATCTTTCCTATTACTCCTGCCCCGACTCTAGCAGAGTTGCACTAAGGACTCAGTTTATCACACTTCCCTGGGTGGGGTGGAAGGTGGTTTTACGCGCACCTCACAGAGCAAGCTCGAGGGGTCTCTCCTTACAGGGCTTATAGCATTTGTGACTGTAAACTAAGTAGCTACAACTATTTATCTGTCATCCTTGCTGAACTGTAACCTCCACGAAAGCACTGTCCACATCTGTTGTGTTTATTGCTGTAAACCAGCGCCTAGTACATAGTCAGTACTCAAGAAGTATTTGTGGCTTGGCCCGCTAAGTACAAAACAGATCAGACCAAAGGAAGTAGAAGTTAAACAGTCAGAGAGGTTGTCTCATAGATCACGAGACAGGTCATTGGAATAAATGGTGCTGGGACAACACTTACGGACATTGGAGCTCTACTGCATACTGTACGCAAAAATCAATTCCAAGTTGATTGAAGACAGAAGGTGAGAAAAACTAGAAAACCTTTAGAAATAGCATACAACATCTCCATGACCTCAGGGTAGGGATGGTTTTCTTATATAACATACAAAACCCATAAACTGTAAAGGAAAAGATTTCTAAATTCAACCACATTAAAATTAAGAATCACTGTTGTCAAAAGACATCGTAAAAAAGGATCCAAAGGCAAGCCAAGAGAAGATATTGCACAAATTGCACAGCCTATAATGATGAATGACCTATTTCCAGAATAGACAGGGGTCATCTACAGATCAATACAGGAAAAAAAAAATCAACCCAATAAAAAAAAGTGGACATGGTATGTAGGGTGCTTCATGAAAGAAGAAACTTGAATGCCCAATAAATATAGTAAAATACATTCAGCCATTTTGTAATCGGGGAGCACAGGCAAATCACAACCAGAAATCACACATCTACTAGAAGGGCTGCAGTTAAAGTCTGACAATAGCAAGTGTGGGTTAGGATGTGGAACAACTTGAACATTCACTCACTCCCAGCATGAGTGTAAATCAGTACAAACACTTCACAACACAGTTTCATATATTTAGTCAAATCGAAGATGCACTAATTTTAATATCCAGAAATTTTGCAATGCCTCTATCCTCAAGAGACTGCTGCACGCGTGCAGCAAAATCCATAAGCGACAAGCAATGTAGCTCCTGGCAGTGCCCAAAAGGAAAACAAACTCACATGTTCATCATCAGTGAACAAATGTGACCACGAAGGAGCCACAGAGACCGCAATAAGGATGAATTTTACAAATGTAACTGCAGACCAATGAAGCAAAACACGAAACCATTCATATGACCAAAGATTATTTATACTAAGTTCAAAACCACAGAACATTTAACTCCATTGCTTAGGGATGCACACCTAGGTGGTGAAACCACAAAGAAAAGCAAGCTAATGGTTCCCATACAGTCTTCACCGGTGCTTTGTGAGCCAGAATGGGCCTATGGGAGAATCTGAGGGGTCAGTGGCTCTGGCTCTTGACCCATGCAAAATGGACATTCGCTTCATGGTTGGTCTTTAAAATGTCCGTCTATGTTCCTGTATTCTTCCCCAGGTTCGGTCTCTCTCGCTCAGGCGTGCACACACACACACTCACTCACTCACTCAGCCAAAGACTGACGAGACACAATAAGACACGTACACCAAGGGATGGTTTATGAAGAGAAAGGGAAAGGGGACAAAAAACCCAGAGAGAAAATGAAAAGATAAGAGGGACACAGGAAATGAAAAAGGATGAAGACCGGGCAGGAAAGCAAGAGTCAGGAAATGAGAAATGGAGAGACAGAGGGAGGAAAAGATTGTCAAGGGTAATGGGGAGGGGAAGAGATACAAGACACAATATTCTCCCTCTTGTTTCTTTCTTCGCTTTTACTGGATTTCCCATTCCTCTGCCTCCCCATCGGCTTCCTCAGTGTCTGTCTCCCCCCCCACCACCCCGGCACCATCCTCCGTGGCCTCCCTACACTTCAGTCTCTGCTTCTCAGATCCCCCCCCCCGACGCATCTTGTCCCTGTTTTCCTTTCCCCCTCATTTCTTTCTCCCTCCTTTTCCTCCTCCACCACCCCTGTCTCCCCCCACATGCCCTTTGAACATTCATTTGTCAAGTGGTTGCTCTGTGCCAGTCACAGTGCTAAAGACAGAGGGAGGCCACAGCTGGGGGACAAGGGATGGTGGGGCTCAGACAGGGACCTGGGGGCCACCTGCGACTCTCTCTCCCTCATTAACTTCACTATCAAACACTCCTGGCGTCACGAGTTGTAGGTCTTCTTTATGAAATATTTAACTAGGAGAAATCCAGCTGGGAGAAAACCTCTCATTTGTGGCAGCGCCAGGAGAGCAGAACATGGGCCTGCTGCTGGCATTCACCTGGGATGATGGCAGGCCCAGGGTGCCCAAGGGGACCACAGGTGGGGGCCAGGAAGACTCTGAAACCAAGAGAGCTCACAGTTTCCCTTGGATGCCAGGTTGAAGGGAGGCAGAGGGGGAACTACCCAAACTCCAAAACCAGAATAGGTCAGTCCAAGAGACAGGACCAGAGGCCAAGATAGCCAAGGGTGGGGCAGAGGGGTAGGGGAAGGCAGGGGATGGGGAGTAGCCTAATGAGGACTGGAATTTCCTTTTGGGATGATGAAAATGTCTTGGAACAAGACAGAGATGATGGCCACACAACTCAGTGAACATGCTAAATATCACTGAGCTGTGTGCTTCAGAATGGTTAGTGGTTAATTTTATGTTAGGTGAATTTTAACTCAATTTTTAAAAACCATTAAAAAAAGAGTCTCATTTCCTGCACTCCGACTGTTAGCTCTAAGGCTGCTGACCTCAATTTTAAGAAATTAACACATTTATGTTGGGAGCACTCACTATGCACATCCCGGGTCCCCTGCTCAGCAGCTTTGAACTCACAGGACCAAATGAGGGAGGGAGATGCCAGCATGTCCTGGAACTTGGGGATCAGAAAGGGTAAGTGACTTGCCCAAAGTCACCCAGCTCCAACTCCAATCTAACTGCTTTCCAAGAGTTCTTTTTTTTTTTTTAAAGATTTTATTTATTTATTTGACAGAGAGAGAGATCACAAGTAGGCAGAGAGGCAGGCAGAGTGAGAGGAGGAAGCAGTCTCCCTGCAGAGCAGAGAGCCCGATGCGGGGCTCGATCCCAGGACCCTGAGATCATGACTTGAGCCGAAGGCAGCGGCTTAATCCACTGAGCCACCCAGGCGCCCCTCCAAGAGTTCTTAATCACCTGATAGGCTCTCTGCCAATCCTAGCTGAACTTTAGAACCACCTGGGGATTTTTAAGATCACCAGGTCCAGGGGCAGCCCTGGACCAATCTCACCAGCACCTGTGGGGTGGGGCTCAGGGTATCAGCATTTCTAAAACTTCTAGGTGATTCCAGGTCTAGCCAACCTGAGGATCTCCTTTAAATGCAGATTGGGACTGAACAGATATGGGGTAGCTAGTGGGGACTGAGATTTTATATTTCTAACAAGCTCCCAGGAGATGCGGCCCCTGCATGTTCTAAACAGCATATCCTATATTCCACAGCAATGGAATGTTCTAGATCTGTGTCGTTCAGTACGGTAGCCACCAGCCACATGTGGCAATCTAGCACCTGAAATGTGGCTCTTACAACTGAAGGCCTGACTTTTGCTTTTTGTTTAATTTAAATTAATTTCAAGTCAACATAGCCACACGTGGCTACTGGCTACTGTACTGGGCAGCACGGGTCTATACAATCTCCAAGGAAAGAAAAAAATGGGATCTCAAATGGTTAGGAAGAAAATGGTGCCTTAAAACCTTCCTAAATAACCTAGAGACAAAAATAACCTGGAGTGTGATCCCCTTGCCTGCATCTTTAAGAATGAGAAATACTCTTCCAAGAAAGGAAGAAATGAGAGAATCCCTTGGGTCTTCTCCATCTTTCCTTCTCCAGCATTGCCCACCAGCTCAGGGCCCCTCACCCGTCCCCTTCACCAGCCTTCCCTTGGGTCTCTCCATCCAATCCCTTTCACTCCCTAGACAAAGCCACCTATGAAACAGACCTCTAAGCTCACCCCACCAGCTCCTCACGTTCCTTGCTCCCCAGAATCATGCTCACCCCCGTCTTGGGTGTCCTCCTGTCTTGGCTCAGCGCCAGCACTCTGTGCCCTCACCGTCCTACTGTATCTCCTATCCCTACTTTACTTTTGTACCATAGCATTTACTACCCTCAAACAGTGTCCTTTACCTGGTCCTTGGTCTGTCTTCCCAGCTAGAATGTCAGCCACATCAGGGCAGCCACCTGAGTCTGTTTGTGTCTGTCTGTGTCAGTGACCAGACCAAGGAGGGAATAAAGAGCTTCTGCCACTGACTAAAGCACGTACTCTGTGCCAAGCATGATTTTGGACATTCACCATCGATTTCATCCTTCCAGCCTCCCTAGGACTTAAATACTATTTTACTCACAGACATTGTACAGATGAAAAAACTGAGGATCTCTGAAGTTAGGTAGCATCCCAAAGGCCACAGCCCTGACAGAGGGAAACCAACCAGTTCTGGGTGACCTCAAACCCTGTCCCTTAACTACTCCCTTGTGCCAGCTCTTGCCCACGGGCACTCCAACTTTTCTGAGCACGAATGCCTTTCCAGACACAATCTGAACTTTTGCTCCTCTGGGACTTTGTCCCCTGCTGTGCTGATACCTGTCCAGTGAAGTTTCCCCACTCGCTAGATGTGTGACCTTGGCAAGCGACTTTGGCTCTCTGAGCCTCAGTGTGTTCATCTGTAAAATGGGGCCGAAAATAAACCCACTGAACTCTTGGGGCAGGTATAAAGATTAAGTCAGCCCAAGTAGTCTTCACACAGCCTGAGAGTCATAAGCTCTCCAGAAAGAGGAGCTATTAACCGTTGTCCAAAAGGCACAGGGTTCCCACATCCTCCCAGAATATGGCACTTCTTTGCCAGGACTCCAGTGAAATCCAGGACATGAATGAGCAGAAGAGGGAGGAGAGGACCCACTCATCATGAATGTGGAGAATGGTCCAGTTGCTTCTCATCAAGTTTTGGGGCGAATGAAGGATCCTGTTTGGTCATTTAGAAGAGCCGTGGCTGGCACAAAAGCTTGGACAGCTTGCTCTAAATCACACGGTGGCTACTGCGCCCTGAGACACCAACCCTGATGAGGGAGAATGCTAAGGCCTAGCTCCTTGAACAAGAGCGCAGGCAAACTTATTCATTGTCCGCTGGGTGCCAAGCATTGTTCTAGGTGCTGCTTGAGCCTTACGACAACCCCGCGAGGTGGACACTGATGTTATATGCATCTCGCAGACGAGGAAGAGGATGCCCACCAGGTTAGGCGACTCACCCCGGATGATGAAACTATAAAGAAATGCCGAGATTCGAACCCAGGCAGACTGGCTCTACAGCCCTCCCTCTTAACCACCGCGCTGGGCTGCCTCAGACCCAACACAGAGCCACAGAACCCCTGAACATCTACATCTGGTGCATTTCCCCAGAAGATACCTGCAGAATATCTCTAGAGAAGACAGAGCAAAGACATGACCAGGGACATCACGAAGGAAATGCAGATGGCCTGCGCAGACCCAGAAAATGTTCTACTTCTTCAGTTCCTGAAAGTGCACATCGTACCCCAAGGGGATTCCACTTTTCGCTTATCTCTCTGGTAGAGATGAAAATCATGGGTAAGCCAGTTGATTCACGGAACCAAGGAAAGGGGACCTCCAGGTCTGAAAGAACAGGGACTTCCTGCTCCTTGACATCTGGCCCCAAAGCCTGACATATGACCCAGCGCTGCCATTTCCAGGACTCTGTCCTAAGGAAATAGTCTTATCTTGTCACCGTCCTGACCTCGCCTGCCCCCTCTCTCCTGCCACATAGTAGGTGCTCAGTAAACATTTATAAATAAATGAATTCACTGTGAAGGAATGAATGCACTCCTCTTCCCACTCCCATCTCTAAGCTAACCTGCCCCACGCACTGTCTCTTGCTCATGCACAAGGCCAGCCTGGAATGCTGGGACTAAGGGACTAGAGAACCACGGTCTACACCAACAGCACCCACCACACCAGGAGCCCAGGAAAGTGAGACACGATTTAAAAACTGGGCAACAGAAGGAGAAGGAAAGAGAAGGAAAGGCCGCAGCAGCTTTCATTCCAACATTTTCCAACTCCGGCTGAGATTTCCTTCTATATACTCATCTATATTTACATCAACGAATCTGTCGGTAGCAAGCCTGTTGCTGATCGTGTGAGATCTAAAGTTCACAGAAAGCTGGCTTAGACACCCAGCTAGGAAGAGAAACTGTAAATTCAATTTAAGTCACCCAAAAACCCGAAATCCACCCACTCCCCTCCAGGAAATCTGTGATATCTTTTACATCAGGATCTCTCAATCTCAACTCTACTGACACCTTGGGCTGGATGATTCTTTCCTGGGGCGGGATGGGGATGTCAGATGGGGGTGTCCTGTGCATTTTAGGACACTCAGCAGCAGCCCTGGCTTCTGCCCACTACATGCCAGTAGCACCTTGCCCTCCATGGTCACGACAACCAGAAACGTCTCCAGACATTGCCAAAATTCCCTCGGCGGGCGAAAGCACCCCCAGTTCGAAAGCACTCTTTCCATGCAGCCCAGGAAAAACTCCAAACTAAATAGCAGTTCTTTCCCTGCTTCTCCCCATCAACTTCCTGAACTTTGAGTCACCTGGTCTCAAAACAGATTCAAAGACCGTGCAGGTGACAGTTTTCAGACTTCTGCACCTTATCTAGAGCAGGATTTTATTCTGAAAGTAATCAGAGTCATGGCCAAAGAGGCACCAAGATGTTCGCTGCTCTGTTGTTTATAAGGAAAACAAACAAACAACTGGAGGTGTTTTCATGAAGTAGGATTCATCCATAAAACAGAGACTGTCAGATATTAACGGCAGTCTTTTCTGGGGTTGCTGCCAACCCATACAGCACCACTGTGTGAATTTAAATAAGACACCCCTTTTTCAAGTTGTTAGGTCCATCTGTCAGAAAGTTGTCATAATATCTTCATTTTTCTAGAACAAGATACTAAGCTTTCATCAGCTGGGAAATTGAAATAATAAATGTACAGCTCCATGATGTCTATGAGATGCAATACCCTTGTGCAATGTACAGCCTGTGCAACGGTACATGGGAGCTCTGATGCTTTCCAAGGATATCTAGTGGCATGGAAATGTGTTCACAAAAGCTTATAAAAAGGGAGAGAATGAAATACATTAAAACATCTCCAGAGATTCCCTCTAGATAGGAGAATATACATATATTCTTTATTCCTTGTACTTCAGATGTCCAATAAATGAAGAGGACAGACCTCTTGGAGGATGCAAGCCTTGCATTGAGACCTAAGTAAAGGGGAGTCAACCCCAGGGAGACAGGTGGAGAGAACAGCCAGCACAAATGCCTTTGCCTTCCGATGCAAATAAGATGGGTGTGGGCAAAAATGGCCAGTGGAGCTGAGACAGAGCTGAACTGGCAGAGAATAGAAGAGATGAGACAAAGAGAAGACAGTGACTAGATCGTGTGGGGCTTTATAGGACAGTGATGCATCTGTAGTCTGTAATCTGTAATCTCTGGTCAGTGAGTAGGAATCAAGGGCATTTATCCAATCTGCCACTATCCATTGAGGGGGTAAATTCTAAGGAATTCCACTTCCAGTCCCAGTGAGGAAATAAATAAAACCAGGTGATCCCGGAATTTTCATCATTTTTGTCAACAACACCATTTATTTTCCTCGTCATTACTCAGTTAACTAACATTTATGCATGATATAGCACAGGAACTGCTGGGGGATGTGAGGAAGATAAAGTTCTGTCCCCTACCCTCAAGGAGCCTTCTAATTACAGAAGTGAGCCCTAAACACACACTTTCACTGATTGTCACAAAAAGCATGCAAGAGTCATTTGATGCTGAGAAAAGTACAACGAAGGCGGTAAGTGGAGGGACTTTGTCATCAACAACCCAATAAGAATACCAACTATCACAAACACCCAACATGGACAACCACCCTGCCAGACACACCCTTGTCTTCAACATCCCCCAACACACTCACCCATCTGTCCACCCATCCATCTCCTCACCCTTCAGTCCAGTGCAGTCATCTGCCCATCTACTCATCCACCCAAATATTCACCCATTGGTCATCCAACAGTCTACTACTCATCCTTCCATCTATAACCCATCCACTTACTCATCTGATCACCCACCTATCCAACACCATTCATTTTCCTCTTCCTCTCTCCCTCTTTTCCTTCTTTCCTTCCTTCATCCCCTCCCTCCACCCATCTGTCCAACCACCCACAGATCAATCCATCCATCCATCCACTCATCCCATACTAACTGCATGGGATGACCCTTCTCCCCTACAGACCAGAAACATCCATCCATGATACATAATTTAAAAGGCTGCACTATGGCTAGGAACAGGCCAGACACTTAAATTTTTTTTGCATTCTAACAACTCTTCCAAAGGGAATTCAAGTCCATAAATATTTTGACTATTCCAATCAGTTCAAGACCCCAACTCTCCAGGCAGGAACAGGGGCTATCTGGCTGACCCAGCCCTTAGAATGAGGAGGAAACTGAGAACCAACTTAGCCAGGGCCTGTCAAATGGCTGGTGTTCCATAAACGCTGGTGAATCTCAGCTGATTCTAGCTGAAGCTAGGTTCCCAAGTACACAGACTAAAATTAACACCTTGAATTCATTCATTCAAAAATTATTTATTCCTCACGGCAGCACTGTTCAAAATAGCAAACACACAGGCACTCACAGGCACTCACACACACATGCAAACTGGAAACATCCCAAATGTCCGTCACACACGGAAGGGGATAAATTGTTGTATCATCACAGAATGCATTATTAGGCAGAGAAAAGAAATGACCTACAGCTACACTCAACAGCAGATGAATCTTCGAAACATACTATTGGGTAGAAAAGACAAGTATAATTTCCAGAAGGCTACAAAGTTCAGAAACCAAGAAAACTAAATTTATGTCAAGGTGCATGTGATAAAACTCTGGGGGTGAGGTCTGGCCCCCTGTGTTTAAATAGACCTCCAGGTGATGCTGATGCATGCTCAGGGGTGAGCACCTCCATCCTACAACAGATGATGCTGACTCTAGAGGGCTGGGGACCACACCTGGAGGACCGCCACTCCAGTCTGTGACTTAGGTAGCTGGTCCACCAGCATGTCCATATCCTAGCACAATAAATAAGGAAAAACAAGTGGAAGGACGGATAATATTGAGAGCGTATGGTGAACCTGTAATACGATTAAAGCAACAGGCTCTTAATGGAAAGCACGAGAAAACACTCTACGGATATGTATTCAGCCCCTGTAGGTGCTGGGCTCATGGCCAGCGTGGTGGCCCCATGAACCCAGCCCTCGCTGTTGTGGGGTCCAAAGGCCATCCTTTTCACAGCATAATCATATAAACCACATGGTTTCTGGGTACAGTATCTTTTACAGTATCTCCCAGAATTCCCTGGGTGTGGGTCGCTCTGACCATTTTACAGATGAGGAGACTGAGGCTCCACTAGTAGGGGCTGGAGCAGAACTGCGCAGTGAGGGTCACCTATCCTGAAGCTCTGTATGCTTTGCCTCCAACCTAAGTCACCTCCCCTGTCCTGCCTCTTCTCTGCCTCCACTCCTTAGTGCTATTGCTCAGACAGAAACATTCCTACACGGACTCCATGATTTGCCAAACATTTCACGGGAGCAAAGGAAAGCCGGCATAGCCTCCCATGCCCATTATCTTTAATAAGGAAAATAATAAAGGTCAATAAGATAAAAGAGCATGTTATGTTCTAGAAGGTCAGAAGCCATGTTACCCTCCCTTCCCCCGCACTGGCAAGTTCCAGGTCTGCCTCTGTGTTTCCTCTGAGACGCATCTGTCAACTTGCTCTTGAAATCAGACTTAGCCCTCGTGCAAAAGTACTTGCATAAAAATACTTTAGAAATTGATTTAAAATTATATATATATATTTTACACACAGACCTAAAAGGAGAACAGTACTTAACAGCATGAACATTATTTACTGGCAGGTGGGCGACGAAGCTGAGTTTCCTTCACAGCTCCGGAGACGGGGCCCAGCCTCTGCAATAGTGTTATTCTGGGGAGGGACCGCTAATTCTGAATTCCAAGTCCGACCTGAGCCCTGAGCACCTCCGCGAAAGACCAGAGGATGTTCCCAGTCTGAACAGAAGATAAAAGTCATCTCCGACCCAAGAGAGACGACAAAACTTGATCTGGACTTAACTCGGAAATTTCACTACAGAGCTAGGATCTCTCTCGCATTAGCTGCCTTAAACAGGCAGCTTCCGAAAGCACAGTTCATTCCAATAAAAAGCCCCAGCTTTTCAGAGGGGAAAAGCCACCTATCTTCTTCTTTCCTGCATACTAGCACCATCTCTTATTCCCCTCCTCTCTCCCTTCTTGGGTGTTAAGGACTCACCAGTAGGGTGACCCGTATCCTGCTTTGCCCAGAACTACTGGGTTTCCTGAGATGTTAAAACCAGGACAGTCCTAGGCAAACTGGGACATCTGGTCATCCTATCCAGACAAGGAGTAATGCCCAGTGGTTTTGGAAACCCAAGTTGCGGAGCCCACCCCCTGGTTCCCTCTCCTGCAATGTTCTTTGCCTTCTCTATTCTCGAGGAGGTAAGGGACAAGTGAGAAATAAGAAAGACAGAAATTGGTGGGGAGGAAGTACATTCTAACCCCAAATGAGCAGGGTTCTGCTGTTAAACACCCACTGGTTGCCCGGGGTGACCTCAGCAACTGTCCTAAGGCATTTGGTCTCCATCCTGGGCTGGACTCTTGGCCAGCTCAGAAGAAAGAGATGGGGTGTGAGAGAGAACAAGGAAGCTAATTACATACTTTAAAACTCCCTCACCTTGTCACCCACAAAGGGAGGGATCAAGGGACAAGACGACAATTAATTTTATCTTAGGCCGAAGGGAATAGAAAAATAGGTCAAGTGGGCACGAATCTTCCCCCTTTAAAGCTTCCAGAAAGAACAGCGAATACAGAACATCTGAGGGTTGCTTTAACGAGTGCCACACTCAGATTAAGAAATCCAACCTGGCCAGTCACGGGGGACCCTTTGCTCCCACTTGTACCCAGAGAACCTGATTTCCAGCCAAAGTTTCCAGAAAAGACCATTAGGGGAAAAGTGCTCTCTAACATTACAGCTTATGTATTTTGGAGCTTCTTCATGCCCAACACGACCTGAGTGAGCATTTAGCACATGCGAACCCACTTAACCTCTCAGTTCTCCGAGGGGAGACAGTAACCTCATCGTGCACACTGAGGCTTTGATGCCCAAAACAGCCTGGCCAGGGAGCTGCTTGAACTTGGGCCTGGCCATCCCACAGCACAGGATGCTTTCCCTCTCCTTTGTCATATTTTGGGGCACCACACCGATCCTTCCCAAAGAGCCGAGTTAGCACTCTCCAAAATGTATTAACTGTAGGGCTTTGGGGCTTTGACAATATCTGGATCGAACCCACTTTCGCGGTGCTGCCTTCCATTGTTGATGGAGGGCTTATGTGCCTTGATACTGGGGACAGGGAAGGAGAGGTGGTACATAAGCCCAAGCACCCACGAGACATCCCCCCAAGTCCCTGAAGAAAGTCTTCACTCTCAAGAGCCACTGTCTCCCAACTTCTCGAGCACTATAACTTCAGAGACCTCCTTTGGTTTGATAACCTCATGTACACATCCCCTTTCTGACCCCACTGGTCCCCTGTACCTAAAACCCAGTGAAAACCTCAAATGTTGGCCTAAGGGCAGAGAAGATGTATAGGGTGGGCAAATGGGTGGTAAGAGGCTTTTTCACTCACCATAAGAACATTTATGGAGTACTTACTTCATGCCAGGTGTGGTGGGGCTGCAGAACAAGGGTGACAGGCATGGACAGGTATGGAGCCTCACAGCCTCAGAGCTTGACTTTTTACCGTGAATGGTGGAACCAGTGCGCTCCAAGTAAGAGAGTCCCTTTCCCCACACTGGAGACCCCCTTCCTCCCTCTTCCCCATTTCTCTGATGGGTACATAATACTACCATACTCAGCACAGTCTATACACTCCCACAATCCTTTACCTAAACCCTAGAAGCCAGACAGGCTTTGGAGTTTAGAATTTGGTGCTTTTAAAGGGATAATGAGGACATGAATGTAAAATGGGCACAGCCACTTGGAAAAAATAGTTTGGCAGTCTCTTATAAAGTTAAAGGTATACTTAACCATACACCCCAGCAATCTGACTCTTGGGTATTTACTTACCATTACCGAGAGAAATGGAACGTACATTCCCAATGTTCCCTCTAAAACCCATCTGCCAATGTTTATAGCGACCCTAGTCACAATCGCCCAACCTTACATCCCAAATGTCTCTCAACTGGGAAATGGATGAACAGACTGTGGTCCAGTCATCCCATGGAATACTACTCAGCACTAAAAAGAAACGAACTACTCCTATGCACAACAAAAGGAATAGATCTCAAATGCCTTCACGAAAGAAGCAAGGCTTCAAAGGCTACATACACAGGGATTCTATTTCTATGACCTCCTGGAACAGGCAGAAACATAAAGATGGAGAACAGATCCGTGCTTGCAGGGGTCTTGGGTAATGCGGACTCTGAAAGCATTACGGGATATCCTGGGATGATGAAACTGTTTGAGATTTTACTTTTAAGTCCTCTCTCCATCCAACATGGGGCTCGAATCCACAGCCCCAAGATCAAGAGTCGCACACTCCACTGACAGCTGGCTAGGCTCCCTGAAACCATTCGCTATCTTTGTTTTGGTGGTGGCGACGTGACTGCATGCATCTGTCAAAAACTCACAGTGCTGTATGCAACAAAGGGTGAAGTTTGCTAACTAATTTATACCTCAATAAACCTGATCTTGGGTGGGGGGGAGAAGAAGAACAAGAAGAGAAAGGTCCCAGGATGCACCTATGATATGACCTGGCTACTCTCAGTGGAACCCACAGATCATGGCAGGGGCAATCTCTAGAATCCTGCTGGAAAAGCAAAACTCTGGGTCCCACCCCAAACCTGCTGGGCCAGAATCACCATTTGAACAAGCCAATCCTCACACACATGAAAGTTTGGGAGACACTTCAAGGCATACATAACACTCCCAGAGGGGAGTGCTGGAGCAGCACGGCCTGACGGAGCATATCAAACATTTCTGCATCAAAACACCCCTCAGTGGGGTAAAGCCTCTGCCTTAGGCTCGGGTCATGATCCCAGGGTCCTGGGATCGAGCCTCACATTGGGCTCTCTGCTCCACAGAGAGCCTGATTCCTCCTCTCTCTCTGCCTGCCTCTCTGTCTAGTTGTGATTTCTCTCTGTCAAATTAAAAAAAAAAAAAAAGAACATGTTGGCCTTGGTACTTACCTAGATTATATATTAAAAAAAAAAAACACCCCAAAACGCATATCATGGGGGATCGGTCAAGACTGTATGTAAAGACTATAAACTCAGGTCGGTTCCAGGTAGGAGTTTACCCCTGCATGATCTGATGTTTTGGTTTCCAAAGCTTTTGGGGTTTGGGGATTACAGAGGGGGGATCACACCTTTGTGGGGAAGGAAAAAATCCCAATGGAAAAGCCCTGCTAATTTTTACTTCCCAGAATTCTGCTCTTCTGGAATTACCAGCCATGCTGGTCTAGTAGAAGTTTCCGAGGGGTCACACTGTCTTGACTTCTACAGCAGTATCTTCTAACACATTCTACTTTTCAGGATGAGCAGAGGGCTGATAACATGCTCCAACTTCTCCCACGGCTCCCTCTGGTTCCCATACAGAACACTCCTCTTTTAAAAAACCAGGGAACACCAATCGGCCAATGTCCATAGGTTACCTGATGTGATGGGACTCAGCTCCTTACGGAGATTGCCAGAAACACGGATGAAAAGCTGGAATCTTGCGGCCAAATCAGGAGACCGAGTGGGACAGCACACAGACCCAGGCCGCGGCTCCTACAATAGCCCTAGTTCTTACATCGTGCTCAGTGGGAGATCTGCTGGCATCAGCAGGACTGGGGGAAGATGACATTCACATTGGCGTTTGGTAGCACATCAGAAGGAATGAGTGGCATTAAGTGGGGGCTCTGGTAAGGTTGACAGATGCACCTTATGAAGTGGACGGATTTGAGCTCCTTAGAAGCCAGCACCAGACCCCGTCATGGCCGCACTGAAATGAGACTCCCGATCACCAAAAACATGGAACCAAGGTGTGCGGTCAAGATGGCCTGCTGCCCAGCAGACTCCGAAAGTTGTGAATCTGAACATCAAAGATTTCCACTTGGGTGTTCTTGCTTCAGAAGCGAAAACTAAAATGAAGGAGAACCCTTAATTCTCACTGCTGGCTTCAAGCTTGGAGGTGCCGAGAGAGTAGGGTACAGAAGGGGAAGGCATTGCAGTGGCAAAGTGCCCAAGGGCATGGAGACTAGAAGGCGGCCCCCTCCACCAGTGTGCCATGCTGGAATTTGCACATGCAAGTAACACTCTTGGGCCCTATGGAGTGTTCCATAGGGTGTCCCAAGTTCACGGAATGTTCGCTTGCTCCTCATGAGACAGAAGAAGGTCCTTTCCATAGCCCGCTGCACCCTTAGTGGACGTCATTTCCAAATACGCACCCAGCTACACATGCATCAAGGAACGGCAGGGCAGTTTCATTCCCAGGCGCAGACCCAAGAGAAATGGTCAACCCAAGACGTGTACAGGAATGTTCCTAACGACACAATCTGGAGACTGACCAACTCACAAGTAGAGGGAACAAGTACACTGTGGTAGAGTCACACAGTAAAATGCCCAGAGCCACGAGAAGGAGCCACCTCCAACCACTTGCGGGAATCTCGATGATTCTCACAGGCATCCTATTGAGCAAAAGAAACCAACACAAAGGCACACAGCCTGTGCCTCCACTGACCGGAAGTCCAAATGGAGGAAAATGAACCTGTGGGCTTAGAAGTCAGAGTAGTGGTTAACCCTGTGGCGTGAGGGGGTGGGGGAGTGGAGGGGACCTGGGGGGGGCATCTGGGGAGCTGGTCCCAGTCTCTTTCTTGTCCTGGCACTGGTTGCAGCAGTTGTGGTCACTTTGCGAACACATATTAAACTGGACTTGACTTGAGTACTTTTGCATACATATATTAGCCATTATTCCAAAAGTTCAGTAAGTACTGAAAGACATTATTTTAAATGGCAGAGCGTTTGGATATCAAAGCCAGCGTCTGCCCTGGTACCCTGGCTAGTCGGCATTTCTCCAATCCATCTCTTTGTGCTGGCCCCGAGTCCCTTATCCAGCGCCCCTGCCCCCAGCTCTCTGTCCTCTCTCCTCTCATCCCCCCAACCCCCAGAAAGCTTAGACCTGGATTACACTGCTTGGTGACAGATTGGGGGGATAGAGAGCTTTCCCTTCCAGAGTGGGGCTGTATAATGTGTTTGCTGCCTCGGGCCAAAAAGATAATAAAAACTGTCTGCAGAGAACAAAATGCACAAACTCACAAAGCAAGAAAGCCAAAGAAAACCTAAAGTACCAGCAGAATGCTCCCAATTCACCTGCATCCCTCCCCAGAGATTCTTCCTTCTGAGAGGTCCCTGGCAATCCCTTCCCTCTCCAACAGCTCTCTGATCTGCAGGATTCAGTCTGGACGGGGTGAGCTGAGGACACAACATTAGGACTCCCACCTCCTTCCTTTCCTCTTAGAAGACTCCAAATCCAGGCTCCAGAAGGCGATCTAAAGCCATTTTCAACATGGAAACCTGTCAGCCCAGTGATTCCCTCCTGGACACCCCCTGGAGTGATTTGAGCATGCACACATTGACACCCTCCAAGCCCCCACCACTCCTGGGGCAGAGGGTGGGGAGGCAGGCACAGTGATCACAAGACCCCTGAGCATTTCAGTGGGTCTTCAGTGGAACTTGGGAGGCAAAGTGTGGGCTCCCAGTTTGTGCACCAATCCAGATGACATCGTGCTTATTTGCCCCTCCAGAAAGACCCCAGCTGAACCTAATTTTGACCACCCGCAAAGTAGACTGTTCACTCCAAAACCTCAGAGCCCTCTTACAATTTCAGCACCCAGAAGCCAAAAGCTTGCTCAATTTTGAGTTCCCCTAAAAATGAATCCACCAGCCACAGAACTCCTCAAATAAGCAACCCCAGGACCTCCTGGGGCCCAGCCCTGTTGGAGTATACAACAGTGGAAACCAAACACAACAGAATGGGGGCTCATCGCTGAGCCCCAGGGGCCCATCCAGCCCCGTTCATTTGTACACGGAGGGCAGCCAGTTGGAACCAAGCCAAGGAGCAGCACATTTGGGCATGGCACAGTGGCCAGTCAGCCTGGGGAGCAGGGTGCGTCCCCCCACTTGGAATCTGGGTCATGCTTAGATAACTGCTAGAAAGCCCGACTAATTACCCATCCTTGCCTGCCTACATCTCAACAGATGTTAAGCCCTCCTCAAGGTTTATTTCAAGCAGGCACAGATTTAAAGAAACACAAGGGGATCTGCATTTTGATAGCATCTCAATAGAGGAAAATGTGGTCTTCACCTTCCTCCTCTGGATCTTTGATTTAAAGGGAAAAAAAAAAAGGCATTTACCTGCCCAGAGGTGTCCACATGGAAGCTGATTCTCCTGGTGTCCCCTCCCGGTTCCCTAGGGTGGGAGAAGGCGAATCCAACCCAAGGCCTGACACCATACCCTAGGAAGGACCTGCCACCTCATTTCCTCTTGCCCTGTCTTTCTTATTGAAATAGTCCATCTAGGTCTTCCAGGTCAGGGCCCCAAATGGGGCAAGTGGGATGTTTTCTGCACCCCAAACGATGATGAGGTCCCTGGGCAGTGGCTGAAGGAAATGGGACCAGCAGACATAGAGGAGAAGTGCCCTCCAGCCCACCACTGCCTTTTTCAGATGGGGGCCAAAGGCCCAGACCGGAATATGAGCTCGGGCAAGTGCTGGCCCCTCCGTGGGAAGGCCACATGTTTTCCACCAGCTCTTGGCCCTGGGAACCCCTAAGCGCCCTGCCCTACGAGAGCGGTCCCCTCTTCGGGGGAAGGCAGGGGTGGAGAAGCCAGTGAGCTGGGTTCGGGCTCCGGCTCTGGAAGTTCCCGTGGATTCCAGTGAGGGCCACCTAAGGAAACCCAACCAAAGCCCCCGTGGTTCTCCTGCCCTGGCCAGAGAGCCCAGGCCCCGGCCGAGTCCACGCTCATTTGGGAAAACTCTGACCCATCCAGAACTGGCTCTGAAGCTTCCACCCAGGCCCCTATTTACGACCCCAGGGCCCAGCCCTCGTTCTGGAATCCACTTCCCCGGTTCCCCCACCCCAAGCCTCCACGGTAGCTCAACCCAGCTCGGGGTGGAGAGATTCTCCACACTCCTCCCCGGTGCCCCCTCTCCCAGCCCCTGGAAGACCCCCCCACCTCCCATCAACCCCCGGGTCTCTCTCCCAGCCTGGAAGAGGGGAAGCGGAGGGAGGAGGGGGAGGCGCAGCTGCCGGGGTTCGCTGCCGGGTTCGGGCAAAGGATATGGCCATTCGGTGATCTTTTTGGCGTATTTTCTCACCACGTTGTCCTCGCTGAAGAGGAATAGAGACCGGTTGACCGTGAGGCAGTTCTGTCGGACGGGGATGGGGTTGTAGAGGGCCATGGTCCGCGCTCTCTGCGCCATTGACTGCTTGTACATCCTTTGCGCCCCGGGCTGCCCGCCCTGCCGGCTGCCCCCGGCTCCTCGCCCGCCTCCGGCGCCCACGACCACCCCGGCGGCTGCCCCGGAGCCTCCTCCCCCGTAGCGGGCCGGCATCTCGTCTCCGAAGCGGGCCATTCTGCAAAGAGCAAAGGGCTCCGGGTTACGCTGCGGCGAACGATGCGGAAGACGCCGCCGCCGCCGCTGCCGCTGCCGATGCTGCCGGGGCTGTGAAGACGGCGGCTGGAGCTGCGACTGCGGAGACGCTCCACGGCCCAGCCCATCGGGCGGCGGCGGCTCGGCGCCTCGGGTCGGGGGCTCACAAGGCGGCTGCCCGGCCCCAGCCGGGGATAGCGGCTCGGGACATCTTCCTGGCTGACCCCGGAGAAGGAGGGGCGGAGGAGGGTGCGGGGGCGGGGCGCGGGGGCCGGGGAGGGGGAGGGGAGAGGGAAGCGAGGCAAAAAATAACCGAGGAAGGAATCCAGGCAATCCCCAGTCCACCCACTCCGGAGGAAAAAAAAAAAAAAAGAAAAAAAAAAAAAAAAAAAAGACAGTTTAAAAAAAAAAAAAAAACAACGCACACCCCCTTTAAGACGCGAACGGTTTGCAAAGGACGCCCCCCCGGGACGCAGTGGAAGCTCCAAATTCCTCCGAGGTCCGGGTCAGGCTGGCATCTTGCAAAAGGAGTGCGCTCGGCCCATTAGAAAAAAATTTTATTAAAAAAAAAAAATAAAAACCAGGTCCTTGCAGGGGGCGAGGGCAGCCCCCAAAATTAAAAAAAAAAAAAAAAATTCCCTCTTTCTGTTTGCTTGAGTTCCTAGACCTTAAAAAGGCTGAAAGATCTGTAGCCCCAAAAATAAAATTAAATGAAAAGAAAAAAATATTAACGGGAAGGGAAAGAAGGGGAGGGGGATGGAAACGCTCCGGAGGGCTCTTAAGGAGTCTTGAAGCCGCAAGGTCCGGGTGATTTTTTTTTTTTTTTTTCTTCCTGAATCACCAGCGGCTGCCTCTTCTGTTCACGAAGGAGTGTGAGTGTGCGTGTGCGCGCAGCCTTTCGCTCAACCGTGCCTCATCTTGGGGTTAAATTGCAGCAATGAAATCCTGAAAATTCCCAACAGGGGAAAAAGAGAGAGAGGGAGAGAGAGGTATGCGCCGTTCGCTTAGCCACTCAGTAGCTGCTCCCGGATGCTGCAATGCCTGGCGTTCCCCCCCCCACCCCCCAATGCCTCCTCCTCCTCCTCTAGGTTTTGCTAAAATAAGACGGGTGTGGAGGGGTGGGGGAAGAGGAAGGAAGAGGGAAAACGGGCTCAAAGGTCTAAACCACTGGCCAGCGAACCTCCAAAGAGGAGCGATTGATGAGTTTAACGGGAGAAAGACCCACCCAGAATGTCGACACATGATGGCCCACGACCAATCGCGGAGGCGCGAGGGGACCCGGCTCACCGGAGTTTGTGGGGGAGAAGTGGGGAGAGCCGGATGGTCGGGAGGCAGGGGGGAAGTTGGGACGACAGATTCCTCCTCCACGGGAGGAGACCTTGTTTTTCAATGGGTTTCTTTTCGGTTGCAGACAACCGGACGCTCTCAGCATCTTGCGAGGAGGAGGTTAAAAAGAAGAAACTTAATGATAAAAAGAGAAGGAGATTCGTGTCCGGGGTGCAATTAGTCCGTCTCTAATCAAATCTGGTCCGTTCAGCAAAGCACACTTTTTGAGGAGAACGATTTGGGGGCACTGCTGTCAAAGTTTCAAGTCACAGAGGCAGGGCAAGCTGGAATAAAAGGCTCAGCTCCTCTTTGAGAAAAACTCCAGAGGTGGCAAATCTTAACTTCTTGAGGCAAATAACTGAACCAGGTCCTAATATTGGGCATCGTGTTCACTTCCCTCCAGAACCGCTGCAGTTTATTTCCCATTCCCTTTTTTGTATTGTGAAGTTGAATAAACACACAGAAAAATGCTTAAAGCATAAGGACAGTTGAAGACTTGGTTGTGAAACCAATGCTCTTGAAACTAATACGCAGGTCCAGGGCTACCAATGGGACATCCACTAGCTTCCCAGAAACACACACACAGGTCTTCCCCCAGCCATAATCACTGTTCTGACTTTATACTATTAATAAGCTTGCTTTTCTTTATACTTTTACCTTATTGTGCATTCCCAAATAGCACAGTTCTACTTGGCATCTTTTTGGATTCTTACATAAGTGGAATCATACATACGGTATATATCCTGTGATGTCTGGCTTCTTTGGTCCAACATCATGTCTGTAAGACTCATCTGTTGTTGTGTGTAGCTGTGATTGATTCACTTTCACTGCTACATAGTATTCCATTGAAAGAGTATGTCACAATTTGTTTATCCATTATCCCATTGATGGACATTTGGACTGTTCCCAGTTGGGGCTTTAAACATTCCTGCCTCAAATACTCTGTGCCCCTGAGCATGCATTTCTGTAGGAATAGCCCTAGGAATGGAATTTCTGGGTCCCAGAGTATGCCTACCTTCAGGTTTGTAAAGTGTCACCAAACTGTCTTCCAACGTGGATGTACCAAGAAACCACTGAATTTTTAGGAGTCCATGTATAGGCTTAGAAGGCAGGAGTGAGGGTAGGGGTTAAGAAATAGGATGAAGAAGGCAAATATATATTTTTTAAGCCTTAGCTAGTTGAATTTGAGTTGATCACCCCCATGAGTATTTGAGTTCTTTGGAACATTCTAGAAAAGATACATCTTTATATAAATTCCCCATTCTGTGCTATGAGTCATCCTTTACAGGTTGCTTACAGCATTTTCAAGATTTTCTAACTTGTCAAAGTATGGACAAAATGGTAAAACCAAGACTAACTGGAGTTGCAAGGAGATGGAGCATATAGGATTCTCGACAAATAGTAATGATTTTTGTATTTCCTGTTACTTCATATCTCAAGGGCAAATGATAGCCAATGGAAAACAAGAAGTAATTCCAGGTGCATGGATGCCAAAGGCCAGTCATGTAAGAAGATCATGTTGTGCAAAGCAAACTTACAATAACTTGTTTTTAGGGACTTTCCTGAGAAGACAGTGGAGTTTCATAGCATAAGTGTTACCTACACAGATTTCCAAAGACCCCAGAGTCTTTCAGGAAAGAGTGACCTCTCCTTGATAAGGTATGTATGAATGTTCATACATGCAGGTGAGAACAGAGGATCCCCAGCTAAACAAAAATGCATGGGCCAATCCCACGACCATTATGCTAAGCCAAACGCCAGACACATAGTAGAACATAGTATATAATTCCTATTATATGTTGTTTCATACAAGGGCAAATGAAAAGATATATAGGCACCTCTATGTTCATTGCAATGTTATTTACAATAGCCGAGATATGGAAGCAAACAAGTGTCCATCAATAGATGAACAGATAAAGAGGAGGTGGTGTATATATATACACACACAGACACAAACTGGAATTATACTTCTATGGGTTACATAGTTTTCTGTGCGTGCTATCCTTCAAAAGAAAATGCTTGTCATGCTTCTGAATATAGGTCCCAAGTGGCATCACTTGTCATGGTAACCTGTAATTCTCATTGTGTACTTTGACTGTGAAGTCCCTACAACAAACACTGGTTTTTATTTATTTATTTTTTAAACTGGAAGACAACAAACGGTCCTCTGGAATGCTCTAATCCGTGCCTTGACAGCAGGCAAGCTGACTGCATATCAGAACCACCAGCAAAATGTTGTAAAATTCAGACTCCTGGACCCTCCCCTCTACCCAAATTCCCATTCAGCAAGTCCTTGGGGGTATATTTAGGTTTGGCAATCACTACTCTGAAAGGCAAACTTAACCATCCTTATCTTGGCATTCTCTAGATTTATCAAGGGGGCATTGTTGGCATTTTTTGGTGGAAAAAGTCTTGTTGTTTGGGTCTGTCCTGTGCATTGTGGGCTGTTTAGTATGCCTGGCCCACTAAGTGTCATTGGTACCCCCAATATTGTGCCAAACAAAGATATCTACACACATTTCCAAATGCTCCCCACCAAAGTGGCAGAAAATCTACCCTTTCCTCTCACCAAATGGCATTCCCAAAGTGTGCCTGATTATGAAGTTTGACATATCTGAGTATACCTCTTCTTCCTCAGAATCTTTCTAAGACCTCCAAACCCCTCAATTGCTCAATCAGCCTTTTCTGGAAAGAACTTAACTCAGGCCCCCTAAAGTGTGACAGGGCTCCAAGTACATTATCCTTATGGATTCACTTTACAAAGAACAAAAAAATTATGTAGCCAAAGGAATGACTCTCTAATGTTAGAATCTTACTATCACCTAGGAAATGGGGATGGATGGGAAATAAATCTTCATAGCCCCTCAAATAACTTTAGTAGGTATTACCTTGCACCCCATTAATCCAAATTACTAATGTTGACCAGGTAGAATGGTATAGAATCTCATCAGCATCATAGATAGAAGCAGTTTAACAGCAGGCCTCCAGGAATGAGTCTCAGCCATTGGTTCTAATCTTTAACACATCTGCCAGCTGGAGGTTTAATTTATCAATCAGCAGCAGCATTACCATACTGGCTTTGAGAATGTTATTCAATTGAACAGGGCTAGCATCTCTGAAATAAGTGCTCTAAATAAAAAACTGCAAATCGCATTCATTTGGCTGTTAAAACAATTACCAGCTAATCCAGTCATGTTGAGTTGCAAAAATGGATCAGCCAAAAGACATTTGGTCTGTGCCTTCTGGTCTGGATACCAGTCTGGGAATGAGTACCAAGATCTTTGGGAGATAGAGAGTATAAATGACAAAAAACAAATCTTATAATCCAGACATTTGTGGGTCATGATGTAGCAGTAAGAGTGAATCCAGAGATGGAATGTGGCTGTCACTCCAGACATGACATTACAGAGCAGTACATGCCCTACAAATTTCTAAAAAGAAATGAGGCAGAGCCTCATTCTGGATGCAGACCTGGATTCAAATCCTAGCTATAGTGCTTCCTAGCTGTGTGTTTTTGGAAAAGCTCTTAGCCTCTCTGAACTACAACTTCCTCGTGTGTAAAAAGGAGACAAATCTCCTTACTCCACAGGTTGCTGAAAGGATTAATTAAGATCAAGCAGCTAAATGCTTAGCACAATGACTGGCACACAATTAGCAGTCAAGATATGGTAAATAGATGTTTAAATCATCACCATCTGGAAAGATATTCCATGTTCATGGATAGGAAAACTCAATATAATCAAGATGCCAGTCCTTCCCAGCTTGATCTATAGATTCCCTGCAATCTCAATCAATATCGCAGCAAGTCAAGCTCAGTGGGGAATCTGCTTAAGGATTCTCTCTCTCCCTCTCCCTCTGCCCCCCGCAAATAAAGTATTTTTTTTAATTGCAGCAAGTTATCTTGTATATATTGACAAAATCATTCTAAAGTTTATCCAGAGAGGCAAAAGACCCAGAATAGCCAACATGAACAATGTTGAGGGAGGAAAGCGAAGTTAGAAGACGGACACTACTCAACTTCAAGACTTACTATAAAGCCACAGTAATCAAGACAGTATAATATTGGCAAAAGAATAGACAAATAGATCAATGAAGCAGAAGAGAGAGCTCAGAAATAGGCCAACTGATCTTTGACAAAGGACCAAAGGAAATACAAAGCAACCTGTCTTTTCAATGAATAGCACTGGAATTACTGGACATACACATCCATAAAATGAAAGAAGTCTGAAAAGATCTTATGCTTTTCATATACATTAAAATAGATCACAGATTAAATATAAAATGCAAAACTATAAAACTCCTAAAAGATGACATAGGAGAAAATCTAGATGACCTTGGAATGAATTAAAAAGCTGAACTTCATTAAAATTAAAACTCTCTGCTCTGCAAAAGACACTGTCAAGAGAAGAGAAGACAATCCACAGACAGGGAGAAATAATTTGCAAAGATATGTCTGATAATGGACTGTTAACTAAAATATACAAAGAATTCTTAAAACTCAACAATAAGAATGTGAACCTGATATTTATGAGCTAAAGACCTTAACAGACACCTTGACAAAGATATATAAATGGCAAACAAGCATATGAAAAGATTCCCTGCATCACATGTCATCAGGGAAATACAAATTAAAACAAGGATATACCCCTACACACCTGTTAGAGTGGCCCAAATCCAGAACATTGACAACACCAAATGCTGGCAAGAATGTGGAGCAACAGGACTCTCATTCACAGCTGGCTGGGAATGCAAATTGGTACAGCCACTCTGGAGGACAGTTTAGTGGTTTCTTACAAAATTCAACTTACTCTTACCATAGGATCCAGCAATGGCACTCAATGGCATTTACCCAAAAGAGTTGAAGACTTCTACACAAAACCTTGCACATGGATGCCAATAAGAAGCTTTATTTCATAATTGCCAATACTTGGAAGCCCAAGGTGTCCTTCAACAGGTAAATGGATAAACTGTGGGACAGCCAGATGATGAAATACTATTCAGTGCTAAAAAGAAATGAGCTCTTGAGAAATTAGAAGGCATGGGGGAATCTTTAATGTGTATTATTAAGTTCAAGGAGCCAATACGACAAAGCTGGACACCGCATGATTGCACCCATATGACATTCTGGAAGAGGCAAAATTACAGAGACAGTAAAAAGATCACTGGTCACCAGGGTTAGGTAATAGATAGATGGAGCACAGAGGATTTTTTAAGGCAGCAAAACTTCTCTGAGACTACAATAATGGATCACGTCATTACACGTTTCTCAAAATCCACAGAATGTACAATAGCAAGAGTGAGCCCTAATGTAAACTATGGACTTTGGGTAATAATGGGGAGTCCGTGAAGGTTTATCAGTTGGAACAAGTGTACCTTCTGCTGGGGATGTTGATGATGTGGGAGGCTGTGTGTGTGCAGGGAGTGGGGTATGTGGGAAATCTCTGTACCTTCCGCTCCATTTGGCTGTGAGTCTAAAACTGCTCCAAAAAAATAAAGTCTATTTTTAAAAATCACCGTAAGTCACCTTTCCATACCTGGGCTCTGAGTCTGTGTATGTCCTTGACCCAGAATGATTTCAATATCGGAGAATTTTTATTTTTTTAAACACACTTTTTATTTTGGAAGAATTTTGGATCTACCAAAAGCTTGAAGAGATAGTACAAGAGAGTTACCCTGTGCTCTTCATCCAGCTTCCCCTCATGTTAACATCTTATATAACCCATAACTAAGAAACCAGCACTGGTACAGTGTGAGAAAGAGAGAGAGAGAGCGAGTGCACTTGTATGTGAGCACAGTGTGGGGAAGCACAGAGAGGGAGAAGCAGACTCCCTGCTGAGCGGGGAGCTGGATGGCTGCAGGACTCAATCCCAGGACCCTGAGATCATGACCAGAGCCGAGTTCAGACACTTAACTGACTGAGCCACCCAGGCGCCCAGGTAGTTTATTAACTAAACCCTAACTTTACTCAAATTTCACTAGTTTTTCCACCAATAACCTTTTCCTGTTCGGAGATCCCAGCTGGAATGCCACATGCTATTGAGTCATCTGGTCTCTCAACTTCTCTTTCTTTGTGATCATTTCTTTCCTTGTCTCTCACAATCTTGATAATTCGTGGGAGTACCTGGTCAGGGATTTTGTAGAATGCCCCTCGGTTTCGGTTTATCTGCTATTTGCTCATGATTAGACTGGAGACTCATTGGGAGACAGTTGCCTGCTGTCTATATGGCTCTGGACTCAGAAGAGAATTTGCAACGTTTTGGGGGTAGCCCTTAAGAGATGTCCACATCCTGATTTCCAAAACCTGAGAACATAATCTTATTTGGAGAAAGTGATCTCCACAGATGCAATCAAGTTAAAGGATTTTTGAGATGAGCTTATGCTGGATTATCCGGGTGGGCCCTAAATCCGAGGACATGTGTCCTTATTATAAGAGACCAGAGAAAGAGAAGACAGACACAGAGGAGACAGCACATGGAGACAGAGACAGAGACAGAGGTTGGCGCGAAGCCTCCGTAAGCTGAGGAATCCCAAAGGTTGCCAGAAACATCAGAAGCTGAGAGAAGGAGGCAAGGAACAGATTCTCCCCAGAGCCTGTGGAGGGTTTATGGCCCTGCTGACTCCCAAATGGTGAGAGAATAACTTTTTGTTGCTTTAAGTGACCTAGTTTGTAGTAAATACGGCAGCTCCAGCAAACCAGCATGGGGACCATCACTATGAAGGTCTTGGAAGTGGGTGGAATAATTTTGGACCATGGACCCCGAGAGGGCTGAGGCCTAAGGAAGGAGTCCTGGGAAGGGCTGACCTTTAAAGGCAGAGCAGAGAAGCAGAAGCCCTGAGTGCAGGCTGAGAAGGCACCACCAAGGAGGTAGGAGGAATATGTTGTGTGTGATGCCACAAGAAGCCCCAGGGATGGGGGATCTGGTGTCAAATGCTGCCAAACATAAAGCCAGATAAGGACTGAAAATACCACCCTTGTTCTGCCACATATATGATAATGGCATTAAAGTCACAGCTTTTCAAATGAACCATTCTTTTTTGATGGTAAAATATGCATCACATAAAATTGACCATCTGACCCATTTTTAAGTGCACAGGTCAGTGGCACCGGATATCTTCACACTCTTGTGCTACCAACCCCACCATCCTTCTCTAGAACTCTTCCATCCCCCCAAACAGAAACTCATCCCCACTGAACAGGAACTCCCATCCCCCTCCCACAGCCCCTGGCACCTGCCATTCTAGTTTCTGTCTCTATGGATTTGACTCCTCTAGGGACCTCCTATAAAGTGGGATCATGCAGTATTTGTCCTTCAATGACTCACTTACTTCACTTAGCATAATATTCTCAAGGTTTGTCCATGTTAGGGCATATACCAGAATTTCTTTCCTTTTTTTCCCCAAGATTTTATTTATTTATTTATTTGAGAGAGACAGAGATCACAAGTAGGAAGACAGGCAGGAAGAGAGAGCAGGGGAAGTAGGCTCCCCGCCAAACAGAGAGCCCGATGCAGGGCTTGATCCCAGGACCCTAAGATCATGACCTGAGCTGAAGGCAGAGGCCTTAACCCACTGAGCCACCCAGGCACCCCAGAATTTCTTTCCTTTTGAAGACTGAATAATATCCCACCATATGGTTGTACCATTTCTGTTTATCCGCTCATCTGTCAGTGGACCCTTGGGCTGCCTTCTACCTTTCGGTTATTGTGTTCCTATGAACGTGTTTATACAAATCTCTTTGAGTCCCTGTTTCCAACTCTTTGGGGTATATTCTCCATCCCAAAGTGGGATGCTGGAGCATATGCTAATTTTATGTTTCAAATTTTGAAGAATTGCCATACTGCTTTCCCCAGCGACTGGAGAGTCCTTAGCTTTTTAGAAGTGCATATTAAAATATTTACAGGTGAGATCATGTGATGTTTGAGGTTTGCTTTAACAGAACCCTGGGTTATGTTAGAGCAAATTAAAGGTTTGCTTTAATTTGCAAAGTAAGGTTATGTTAAAAGTTTAAATACAGTATCATAAGATGAGCCATAAGTGGATAATAACCAAATAACTAAAGATGGATATGGTAGGCTATCATTCTAGTCTCTCTTCTTTTGTATTTGTTTGAACTTTTCCAAAAGGAAAAATACTCTTGTCAACTACTTGAATTATTCTTGATTCGCATTGCAACGGGAACCTCGCACTTAATTATGGAAACAAAAGTACTCAAGCTTACTATATTCTCGGGCAATTAGAAATGATATTCAGCATCCAACCCTTCTGTAAGTCAGGAGCTTGATTAAATGCTTACTTATATATTCATGTGTATCCTGAGACATTAGCAAAGGGAAATTTAACCAAACGAACCACATCTGCTTAGGGAAACCCCATCTTGGTTTTTCTGGACTGAGAGCTGAGCTAGGTCCCCTCAACTTGAAAAAAATGAGTTCTGCCACATCTGGAGATAAAGTCACAGACAACAGAGCCAAACATGTTACTTCACATGCAACACTCAAGAAAAATGGTGAACTCCTTTGATTATTCATCCTTGCAAGAAATGTTGCATGCAACAAATGTTTACTGAGCATCTCTTCTATATCAGGCCCTCTGCCAGGCAGCAAGGTACCTACAGCCATGAATAGAACAAATATGAAATTCATGTTCTATGGCAGAGAAACCTGAAAAAAAAAAGAGTGAACTTGGGTAGATCTAGCAAATGTCAGGTAGAGATCGTCTTTAGAAGAAAAACTGGAGCAGGGAGGGTGTCAGACAGAAGAGGAGGGGAGTTATTTCAGAAAGAAAGCTCTGAGAAGGTGGCATTTAAGCTGAGACCCTTGGAAAGAGAAGAACAGAGGTGCAGACATCAGGAGAGGGGGGCCAGGCTGAGGGAACCCCAGCAGCAAAGGTCTGTGATGGTGGTGACTGGAGCAGATGGGAGTGGAGGGGGACAAGAATGAACTAAGGGAGGTGACGGGGCCAACAGGGCTGTCATTCCATGTTGGACATTTACTGTTTTAAAATATAGATGAAACATGCAACCCTTCATCTCAGGGTTGTGAGTTCAAGCCCCACCTCGGGTGTGGAGCCTACTTAAAAATAAATAGATTAATTAAAGAAAAATGCCCCACTAGGGCACCTGGGTGGCTCAGTCAGTTAAACAAAGTGTCTGCTTTTGGCTCATGTCATGGTGCCAGGGTCATGGGATTGAGCCCTGGTTTCTCCCTTTCCCTCTGCTGCTCTACAACCCCCAAACCCTGTGGTCTCTTGTGCACACACACACACACTCTCAAATAAATAAACAAAATCTTTTTTAAAAATGCTCTCACTGGGGGCGCCTGGGTGGCTCAGTGGGTTAAGCCGCTGCCTTCAGCTCAGGTCATGATCCCAGAGGCCTGGAATCAAGTCCCGTATCGGGCTCCCTGCTCAGCGGGGAGCCTGCTTCCCCCCTCTCTCTCTCTGCCTGCCTCTCTGCTTACTTGTGATCTCTGTCTGTCAAATAAATAAATAAAATCTTTAAAAAAAAAATGCTCTCGCTGTATTTCATATGTACCCTCTTTAAAGCATCTGACTTTTAAAAAATTAGAATAAAATATAGGTTTTATTTATTTTATTTTATAGAATAAAATATAGTTTATGGTGAGGCCAACTGATCAGGAGCTGACTGCCATCAGATAGAGAGCTCATTCTCCTCACAGATGCTAAGAGAAGGGGGGACGCCATGTTGCCATGTCACTCAGGGCCACAGAGGGAAGCACCAGGTTGCTCAGAGGGGAAAAGAGCAAAGGCAAAATGTAGGCAAGAGCCTCTATTGGGGTTTCCTCAGGAAGGAAGAGACAGAGTGGGGTAAATAGTCTTAGGACCAGCCAGTTCGAATTACTTCAGGGCTCTGGGACGTGAGGCTGTCCTTGGCTGTCTGGCACCTGGCCCTGGGGTGATCAGGGCTGGTGGATGGTGGCCCTGAGTGTGAGAGCCCCACAGAGGAGGTGGGGGGTGTGTGGAATCTGGATTGGTGGGTTTGTATTTGAAACACAAGCTCACTGGTGAGACTTTTACTCTTTCAAATAATCAGCCATCCCTGCGACTGACAAAGTTCCCGAAACACACAGCTTATACTTTTAACTCACCTGAGAGACTTTTCCTCCCATAAAGTCACAGCATATCCCTTAAAATACTTTGAGTTCTGGGACCCCAAGGCCCTGCCTAACCTGTTCACTGCTCCTGCCCCAGCAAACAAGAGAAGTCAAAATAGGACCCCGTTGCCTCAAAAAGGGAACAGAGCGAGTTTCAGAAAAGTGCAGAATGTGAACCATCTTTATAAAAGAGAGACAGAATACATGAAAATTTAAAAACAGTTGCTGGGATTTTTTAAAAATTTATTTATTTATTTGACAGACAGAGATCAGAAGTAGGCAGAGAGGCAGGCAGAGAGAGAAGGAAGCAGACTCCCCTCTGAGCAGAGAGCCTGATGCGGGGCTTGATCCCAGGACCCTGAGATCATGACCTGAGCCGAAGGCAGAGGCTTAAACCCACTGAGCCACCCAGGTGCCCCAGGTGCTGGGATTTTTTAAAGAAGAAGCAAAGGATAAACCAGAGACCAAATACAAACAATGTCATAAGAGGGAACGAGCTGTATGGGGGCCAGCGACAGAGATGGGAGAAACCTGGTCTTCACATCTAGTTAGAATCACAACAGCATTACTTGCCTGGGCAACATGGGCTTACCCCTTTTATTTTCTTCTGTTTGGACCAGTGACTGAAAAAGAGAGCAGGAAGCACGCACACAACAACAACAACAGAGAATGTGGTAAGAGTTAAGCTTGGCGACAACGTGAATGGGAGCACACACGTGCCTACAGGGTTACACAGAAATATGTGTGTATATCTGAGATGTCCTTCCATGGCTGTTCAGCCTTTTCTGTTACTGAGATGACAACAGCTAAATAATCTCACGTCCCATATGGCACCCCGACTGTCACCAAGTTAACATGCTTCATGTTAAGGAGGGCTTGTGATGAAAAAGAAGAGCTTTTGAATTATGAGAAGGTAGGTGTGTCGTGGGTGTGGCCGGAACCGTCCAGCCTGAACCTGACGACTTCAGTGCACGCAGGTCTGACTTTCCACAGCCAGCCCCCCGATTGGTGGGGGTCTGGGGGAGGCTCTTTCTGGCCACCACAATGTGCACACAGCAGGCTAGGATGCTGGGAGATGAACGTTCCTGGGAGCATCCTTCAACCCATGACCGATGGAAGTTGGTGAATAAATACCACCCTCCCTTGGTCCTAGATTTTGCATCGCTCTGAGAAATGTGCTCTCTGCCGCCTACTAGAGGTCCCCACTGGTAACTGAGTATCAGTTGCTCCTGGTGATTTGCCTAATGACAAACCCATTTCTGGTTCTTCCCTTCTCCGCTCCTCTGTCAGTGTGTCCTGGGATCTACCCCCAAAGCAGTTGAATTTCTGCTTCCAGATCTGCTTCGGGGGGGGGGGGGCAACTAAGACAACGGAGTTGGACAGAGTCTGTTACCTCTTTCAAAATTTTTGGGCCAAAGGAAGTTCCTTCCCTCCTCCCTTCCTTATTTTCCTTCCTCCCGCCATCTCTTCTTTCTTTCCTTCCTTCCTCTCCTCCTCCTTATTCCCCTTCGCCTCTCTCTCTCTCTTTCTTCCTATTTCTTTCTACAAAAAATATTTAAGGGGCTTGTAGGATAAAAGTTAAATATAAATCAGGAACCCCTGATACAATGTGCTACCCAGACCCATTGTATAATACAAAACTCCCAGATCTGGGGCTCCTGGGTGACTCGGTTGGTTAAGCATCTGACTCTTGTTTTGGCTCAGGTCATGATCTCAGGGTTGTGAGGTCGAGCCCCACAATGGGCTTCCACTCAGTGTGGGGACTGCTTGAGATTCTTTCCTCCTCCTTCTACTCCTCCCCCCAACCTCTGCTCGTGCTCTCTCGCTCTCTAAAATAAAGAAGGAACATCTTTTTTTTTTTTTTAGGTTTTATTTATTTTTTCGTCAGAGAGAGAGAGAGAGCACGCACACAAGCAGGCAGAGTGGCAGGCAGAGGCGGAGAGAGAAGCAGGCTTCCTGCAGAGCAAGGAGCCCGATGCAGGACTCAATCCCAGGACCCTGGGATCATGACCTGAGCCAAAGGCAGCGGCTTAATCGACTGAACCAGCCAGGCATCCCCAAGAAAGAAAATCTTAAAAAAGAAAAATCTCAGAACTACTTGTCAAAAGATTTGAAGTTGCTCTCTTTACAATGTAGCCACAAGCCTCTTGTGGCCACTCGAGCACTTGACCGATTCACATCGAGACATAAGCATAAGAATACATACCAGATTTCAAAGACTTAGTACAAGAAACAAAATCAAAATATCTCATTAATAATGTTTATATTCCACACAGGTGGAAATGATGACATTTTCAATATGTTAGGTTAAATAAAACATATTAAAACTAACTTTATATGTCCCTTTTTACCTCTTCTGATGTGGCTACTTGAATATTTAAAGTTACACTTGTGACTGCTGTTGTATTTCTGTTGAAGAGTGTCAGCCGGGGTGACTACCCAGCTCTGTACTTCCGAGTTCCATCACTTTTCCCGCCATGAAGATGGCTTCCTCACTCAGGAACGACACAGAAACAGTAATAATACCCTTCCTCCATACATTAGGAGGAACTATCACTTATTGTCCCTGAGCTTCAGTTTCCTTTTCTGCAAAATGAGGATGAGAGCAGGATGCATGCTGGGGAATTACAGAAGGAGTAAATGACACCAGTATGGGCTGCATCAGACACAGGGGAGTAAAAAAATGAGTTTTGGCTTCCTTGATGATATTTACTGCATGTTGGGTGAAATTGCATCTCATGTCCAAAGGAGGCATCCAACGCTCCAAAAATAAGGAAGGCAAACAGAGGGAAGGACCCATTAGAGAAACACAAATAAAGGTGGCATCAAAGAGATCTCAACAACACTCATCTGAAGAGAATAAAAGTTCCGACTCAGAATTATGTGCAGAGAGAAACATGAATGCATTTATGTTCAGGTTGCTCAGACACATGTGGTCCGACAGAGAAACCATCCGCGTTCACTTGACAGAACATTAAAACTCTCTTCTGTGTCTTTTTCATTCGTTCTCCTGGCATTACCTGTGTCTTTTGTTGCAGAAAATGCTTTCATTCCATGCTGACAGAAATCACTTACTCTCCTACCCGAGACACTTGCTCAAGAACGTGTCAAGAAGTGTCATGAGCCCCCAAATCAAGAAAAAACCAAAGTCATCATAAGAAAGAGATTTACTTGGGCTTGCAGATGTGTTATAAGACGGCATGATGTGTGGTCGAACTGTGTGGCTTTGGGGAAGTTGCTCAACCTCTCTGGCTTCAGCGTTCATTTGTAAAACAGGGAAATTACACTTAATTGGTGGTTGTGAGAATTAAATGAGATAATTCACAAGGCATGTCAGACAGACTCAGAGACTGGGTCTTGGTGCTGTTAACTCTCCCTGCCTCCAACCTAGACTCATGTTTGTTACCAAAGAGATTCCTGTCCCTTCAGATAAGCATAAACCTTTTCTTTAAACTTTCTATAATTTGCTTTAAAGTGTTTTTCAGGGGTCCTTGGGTGGCTCAGTAGTTAAGCAGCTACCTTTGGCTCAGGTCACAATCCTGGGGTCCTAGGATCAAGTCCCGCATCGGGCTCCCAGCTTGGTGGGGAGCCTGCTTCTCTCCCTGCCTGTTATTCCCGCTGCTTGTGTTCTCTCTCTCTGTCAGATAAATAAATAAAACCTTTTTTAAAAATTAAAAAAAATAGGGGCACCTGGGTGGCTCAGTGGGTTAAGCCTCTGCCTTCGGCTCAGGTCATGATCCCAGGGTCCTGGGATCAAGTCCCGCATTGGGCTCTCTGCTCAGCAGGGAGCCTCCTTCCTCCTCTCTCTCTGCCTGCCTCTCTGCCTACTTGTGATCTCTATCTGACAAATAAATAAATAAATAAATAAAATCTTTAAAAAATTTTTTTTAAATAAAACAAAATGTTTTTCAAAAGTAAAGTAATTTCCATGGTTAAAAAAATATTTTAAGCCATTGTCCTATGACTACCCCAATATAAACCCCAGGGGTATTCTGTTGTATTTCTGCCTGGTGTTCCTTGCCCCTACTCCCTGCACTGTGGTTTTATTTCATAGACAGAGGTAATTATAGCATAAAGATGTTTTATATATAATAGTTCCTCATCATCTGAGTATTCATTACATGGTTCATTATCCAGATATCCACATAGCTATGAGCTTGGGGAAGCAAAAGTCATCCTAACATAAACACGTTCACTAATGAACCAATAACTTCACAATTATCCATTCCAGAGACTAGCACAAACATGGCTTTGGAACCCATCAGATCGATGTGTTTGCCAATGTTTATCTCAGATTGTTGATGGTTGTCTGAAATCCAGTGATAGAACTTGAAATGATGTGAATCGATTGCAACATGAAAACTGGAAATCTTTGCAAAAGACAGCAAGATTTCATGAAGTCAGTGCAAGTGATGTGGGAAAGCCACTTGCAGTGTAGAGGGCCCTGCTGCCAAAGGAGAAACCTGTGAAGCAGGTTAAAACCGCAAAGCAGAAAATAAGCAGATGACGGCAAGGAAGGCTTCAAACGAGAATGAACTAATGAGTACATGATTTTAAAGGCCCTCTGGGGAAACTGAAGAAGACCTCGCATCAGTGTGCAAAAATTACTCCCTGCATGATCACATGACAAAAATCAAAGATGAGCCGGAAGACGGTCCATTGTCCAACCACATAATTTCAACAGGAAATGATGCACATGTAAAAATGTGTTGACTGTTGACTCTCTTTTTTGTTAATTCAAGGAGTGAGAGCAGGGGTGCCTGGGTGGCTCAGTCGGTTAAGTGTCCGATTCTTGGTTTCAGTTCGGGTCACGATCTCAGGGTCCTAGGTTGGAGCCCCTCATTGGGCTCCATGCTCAGTGTGCAGTCTGCTGGAGATTCTCTCTCTCCCTTTGCCCTCCCCCCTCTTTAAAATAAATAAGTAAATCTTAAAAAAAAAAAAGAATGAGAGCAAATTTGCAATCATTGCTTATGTTTTGTTCAACACGATTGAAAGACAAACTTAGGTTTATGAAGTTTGGAATCATTTTACAGGACAAAGTCCTACCTGGATTCTGAGTTTTAATGGATTCTGAGCAGCTCTTCCTAGTACTAAGTATTCTGGAACAGAGAAGGTTTCCTCTACCACCTTCTCACTTAGCATCATATTATAACCATCCTTTTAAAGGCCACATCTACTTACTTATTTCCCTTTGACAAACTTTTAATAATGTTTCCAACTAGATGCTTTTAAAAATAAGAGGGCAGTGGCACCTGGATGGCTTAGTCGTTAAGCAACAGCCTACAGCTTGGGTCATGATCCCAGGACTCTGGGATCGAGCCCCGCATTGGGCTCCCTGTTTGGCAGGGGAGTCTGCCTCTCCCCCTCCCCTGGCTCACACACTCTCTCTCTCACTCACTCCCTCTCCTTCAAATAAATGAATAAAATCTTTAAAAATAAATAGATAAATAATAAATAGATGAAAAAGTAGTAAGGCAATGAGTAACACTGTGTCTTTGTGTTTTGAAGGCCAAGATACTGTTCCCTTGTCCAGTGTGTGGAATTACTGGGTCAAATGTAGAATTGTTGCATTTGCAAGATCCTTGACGCATATTTCCAAGTGTTTTTCCAGAGTGAACATACAAATATTCTCTGCCTTATCTATTAAATATTTGTTGAGGACCTACTGTGTGCCTGGAGCTGTTCTGGGCACCCGGGACACAGCCCAGAACCAGATGGTCTCAAATTCCTGCCCTCCCTGAGCTGACATTCTAATTGGGGAAAAGGGCCAATAAATAAAGAATTACTTAATATGGCAGATATAGTGTAGAAACTTGAAGTCAGGCATGGGGACCAAAGCGTGGTGGGGTACAGACAGGATGACCAAGGAAATCTCCTCGGTCAGGTAGTACTCAAGCAGAAACTTGAAGGAAGTGAAGAAAGGAGCCATCAAAAGTCTGCAGAGAAGCATTCCAGGTTGAGGGAACAGCAAGTTCCCTCAGGAATGTGCTCAGTGTGTACAGATACGTAAGTGAGAGCAGACCGTGCCAAGCCCTGTGGATTGAACTGAGAACTTTGGCTTTTACTCTGAGTAAGCTGGAGACCATGAAGGTGCTGAGAAGAGGAGAACTGACTCCACTATTCAAAGTCTCTCCCTGACTGCCTGAGCAGAGACAAGAAAAGAGAAGCTGGGAGACCAGAGAAGAGGCGATTGCCTTGGTCCAGGTGAGACACGATGGGAGCCATGACCAGGTGAGTGCCGGGGAGAGTTATTTCTGCTTATAATTTAAAGGCAGAGCAAACAGGTGTTGTTTATGGATTGGACGTGGGGTGGCAGCGAAGGGCAGGAGTCAAGGACGCCTTGGGGATTTTGACACAAACAGCCTAAGGACAAAGCTGCCATCAGCTGAGATGGAGGAGATCAAGGGAGGGGTAGTGTGGGAAGGGAGAGCGATCCACATTACCACGTCCCTCTTGAATTACAGAATCACCCCACAGCAGCATTCATAAAGAATGAAAATGCAAACATCTATTAATAATTATTTGCAAATGCTGCACATTGGGTAGTTTAGATAAACCCTGCTCTCTGGGAATTTTGCCAGAAAAATCCCGAACTAAGCTTCTACAGCTATCAAAGCCAATAAAATGCCATCAGGGAGAATATGGAGAAAGGCGAAGTCTCTGCCTTGTGTGAGACTCTATTTAGTCTAACATTATCATTCCTTCATCTACCTTTCTGTAAGCCCGGGGATCATCTGAACATAAAGATAAACTTAAGGAAACTGAAGGATTGGAGTCCAGAAAACAAAGTAATTGCGGGAATAGGGTATTTGACAATTTCAGGAGAGACTGCCTGAGGATTCCTCAGTCTACCAGAAGATTAAATGTAACCACCTCCCCCCCCGCCACGGGCAGCCCCCCTCTTCTCCCTCTTTGCCCTCTACCCCCTGCCAACACTGGATTAGGGTCCTCATTCCTACTTTCACTGTTGTTCATGGAATCGTTCGCCATATTGTAGCTTGTTTACTTATTCATTTAACAACGAATTATGAAGCGTCTGCTACGTTCCAGACACTGTAACAGACACCTGAGAAAGTGTTTCAGAGACAGCTGGTTGCCCACCCACTATCCACTGGTGCCTTCTTCTCTAGATTTCAGAACTACATTTCCTGGTTCCTCTACAGGGAGGTATGGCCATGTGAACAATGCTGACCAGCGAAACATAAGGGCACTGGCCTCAAATGACCTTTGTCCTTTGACCTTCTTCTTGCCTGAAAGGCAGATGTGATGTCTGGGGCTGCAGCAGCCATTTTGAGACTGATAATGAGGGGGGAAAAAAGTCCTTAGGCCACCGCAGATTTTATTTTATATGCAGCCAAATAAAATCCTTGACTGCTACATGGAAATGGTCTGAACAAGCTGTCTTTACCTGTTTCTTCACACAAGACTCCACACAAGTACAAAAACCAGTTTTATTTAGCTTTGTAAGCCCTCAAGAAATGTCAGATGAATTAACAAATGAATGAAGTAGCTCTACTTTCACAACTGAAAACCAGTGGGCCAGGTTTAGGGTCCTCACAAAATGCATAGTGGGGACCACCTGAGACCCCACCACCGCCTCCACAGGTTTCCACAATGAACTCCTACAGCCTTGGAAAACCTCATCAGTGGAATGGGAGTAATCACAGTATCTACTGGGGGCTTTTTGTGAGGATCAAGTTAGTGACCGCAGCTAAAGGATCCAGAATGATACCTGGCCTGTTCTAGGAACTGTTTACATTGCGATCATGTCCTGACTTCCTGAGCTACAGCAGATCCCACCCCACCCCCCCCCCACATCATGGCTAGTCTGTTCCTGCACCTCCTTGGTCTCCTTCAGAGCGCTCTTCACAACTATCTGTTGCTTGTTTATTTATTTAATGAGCATCTCCTCCTGAGAACTTGGTTCTCCATCTGCCCACTCTATCCCTGCCAGACCCATTCTCTACCCGTCTCTCCTCTGAATATCACCCAGTTCCCAGGCTCCCTGGATTCCTGTTGCTCTCTGTCAATGGGAGACACCTGCTGGGACCCAGAGCAGGGAGGAGAAGTGGGGGTGGGTACTTCTTCCCCATTCCTTCTCTGCTTTGGTGTCACATCTCTGGTGAGTGGTGGCGTCCCTCCACCGTGGTGGTTTCTACCAGGCAGCCCCTCCTCCATCCTTCCAGCTCTCCCTGGCTCTGGCGCTGCCTTTGCTTTAATTCAAGGGTGGTGAAGTCTCTCTGCTACTGCCAGCTCCCAAGTGGCCCCAACCCTTGCGGGCTCCCTTACCTCTGTCCACACTTCTTCAAGCCACTCCCTCCCTCGAGCTTCTTCATATCAACTGTGGGGTGGGGGGTGAATTCTGTCTCCTCTTTGGAACTTGAGAGACACCTCCCACCTGCTGGTTAAACTCCCCGTGGGTACAAAACACACATCTGCTTTACTCACCAGTGCAGCAGACCCAGCACACAGCCTAGTGTGGAGAAGATGTTTAATAAACATTGGTGGAGGGGTGCCTGGGTAGCTCGGTGGGTTATATATAGCCTCTGCCTTCAGCTCAGGTCTTGATCCCAGCATCCTGGGATCGAGCCCTACATGGGGCTCTCTGCTCCTGCTTCCGAGCCCCCCACCCAACCCCGCCTGCCTCTCTGCCTACTAGTGATCTGTCTGTCAAATTCAAAATAAATAAATAAATATTGGTGGAATAACTAATGTCAGTTCCCATTTTTAAAAAATCAGAATCTAAAATAATAAGGCACCACTATTTTTGTCCATTAAATCAACAAAAATAGCTTAAAACGTAATACTAGATTCAGGTTAGTGTGCATTCAAATGGGGACTCAGGCATTGCTGGTAAATGTGCAAATTGGCACAACCCTTCAGAGAAGTCATTTGGCCATATGTATCAGAAATCTTTAAAAATGGATCCTTTTTTTAACCCAGTAAAATACTTCTGGCAACCTATACAGAGGAAATAATCCAAAGAAAGGGAAAGGTATGTGAAGATTTCACGGTAGCATTTTTGTATAATGTTTAAATATGTCCAACAGTAGGGAAATTAAGTAGGTTCTAGAGAAAAAAAATATTATATGGCCATTAAAAGGACAGTATGAAAATGTGATGCATAATCTGATTTATTTTAGTAAAAGTTCCTTCCCTGGCTGGATCATGCAGTGAGAATCAAATACACCATGCTGGGTGCCTATCAGTGAACATGACTAACAAGATCCCTGCCCTCAGGGGGCTGACTTTCTAAAGAGAAGAAAAACACAAACAGGATCAATAAGTAAAATGTATAGTATGTCCGATGGTGGCAATTGCTCAGGACAAAGGTAAAACAGCCAGCTCATATGTGAAGTTCAAAGCAAGCACAACTGGTCTCTGCTTATGAATGAACTGGGGAGCTTCCATGCAGTGGGATATTACACAGCAGTGGAAAAGCACTAAATTCCGACCCACACATCGACTCGCACAAAACCAATCCCTGACGATACAAACCAGCAGTTGCCTCGGGGGTGGGGGTACTGGCTTGGGATGGGGCATGAGGGAATGTTCCAGGTGTGGGGGGGATGGGGGTGGGTGGGGAGGATGGAAGTGTTCCTTATCTTGAACCAACTGTGGTTCCACAGCTATCCACAGAGCCAAAAATCTACTGAGGCATACAGTTAATATTTGTGAACTCGGCTATGTGGTAGCCCAGATTAAAAAATAAAAAAGGACAGGGGCACCTACCTGGGTGTCTCAGTTGGTTGAACCAGATCATTTGATTTCAGCTCTTTATTTCGGCTGAGGTCATGGTCTCAGGGTCGTGAGATCGAGCCCTGGCTCAGGTACCACGCTCAGCTCAAAGTCAGCTTGGGACTCTCTGACTCTCCCTCTGCCCCTCCCCCAGCTCATGCTCACAAGTGCGTTCTCTTTCTCTCTCTCGAATAAATTAATAAATAGGGACACCTGGTTGGCTCAGTCAGTTACAAGTCTGCCTTCAGCTCAGGTTATGATGCCAGGGTCCTGGGACCGAGTCCTGCATCAGGCTCCTTGTTCAGCAGGAAGCCTGCTTCTCCCCATGACTCCCACTCTCTCTCTAACAAATAAATAAATAAAATCTGGAAAAATAATAAGCAAATGGGGTGCCTTGGTGGCTCAGTAAAAAAGCATCTGCCTTCGGCTCAGGTCAGGATCCCAGGGTTCTGGGATTGTGCCCTGTATCGGGCTCCCTGCTCGGTGGAAAGCCTGTTTCTCCCTCTCCCACTCTCCCTGCTTGTGTTCCTTCTTTAGCTGTGTATCTCTCTGTTAAAGAAATAAATAAAAGCAGAGAGAGTCAAGTATCATATGGTTCCACTTATTTGCGGAGCATAACAAATAACATCAAGGACATGGGGAGATGGAGAGGAGAAGGGAGTTGAGGGAAATTGGAAGGGGAGATGAACCATGAGAGACTATGGACTCTGAAAAACAACCTGAGGGTTTTGAAGGGGCGGGGGGGGTGGGAGGTTGGGGAACCAGGTGTTGGGTATTAAGGAGGGCACCTATTGCGTGGAGCACTGGGTGTGGTGCAAAAACAATGAATACTGTTATGCTGAAAATAAATAAATAATTTTTTTTAAAAAAGAAAGAAAGAAAATCTTAAAAAATAATAAATAAGTAAATAAATAAATAATATTTTAAAAACATAAATAAATAAATAAAATTTAAAAGGACCAGGGGGGAAGAAACAAGGGGGAACTGGGGCTGGTAAGAGTTGGTGCCGGTGGTGTAATTGCAGCTTTGCCAGGATTGGTGGGGTCAGGCAAGGGACCAAACACCTGAAGGAGGTGAAGGGAGGAGCCAAGCAGATGGCAGGAATGAGCCAGAGGAATGGGAAAGCCCTAATAGGAATGTTAACAATTAGGTATTAATAGCTGTACATTGATTAGTACCTATCTTTGAGGTCCTGCTCTGGGTGAGGGGTGCGTTAAAAGAAAAAACTAAAAAAGAAAGAAAAAAGAAAAACTGGACAGAGATCCCTTATCTTCTTATGAATCAAATAATCACTCAACAAAAGCTAAATGATGATGTTGACAAGGACCATGAAAGCAAGGTGCGGGGTGCAATAAAACAGGGGTGGAAGGAGAGAGAGACAGAGGCAGAGACGGAGAGAGATGTCAGTAAGGTGAATTATATTTGGGGTTTTCTGAAGGCTCTTTTCCACAGCTGAATAATAACAGTAATAGCCTAGTAATTAGTATACAGCAGCTCAGTCTCTTTCTCTTGCCTGGGGCTGGCAGAGAAAATAACCACTTGTTCTGGAGAAGGGACCAAGGACTTAAGGAGACATTTGAAAGAAAAATCAGCCTCAAAGTCATGCATTGGAGAAAAACAGTCTGAAGATTCTGGCAAAATACAGACACCCTGGGGTCAGGAAGAAGGTAGGGGTGTAAGAAAGAGAAAGGAAGGAAGGAAGGGCTGGAGGGAGGGAGGGAGAGAGAAAGAAAGAAAGAGGAAGGAAGGAAAAGAAAAGAAGGAAAAAAGGAAGAGAGAGAAAGAGGGAGGGAGGAAGGAAGGAAGAGGGAAGAAGAGAAAGAAAGGAAAGAAAGAAAAAGAAAGAAAGAGGAAGAAGAAAGAAAGGGAAAGAAAGAAGGAAGGAGGGAGGGAGAAGTAAGGAAGGAAGAGGGAAGGAGGAAGAACGGAAAGAAAGGAAAAAAGAAAGGAAGGAAGGAAGGAAGAAAGTAAGTTCTTTCCCATGTAGATATTCTTTTTCAATATTTTATTTATTTATTTGACACAGAGAGAGACAGCAAGAGAGGGAACACAAACAGGGGCAGTGGGAGAGGGAGAAGCAGGCTTCGTGCTGAGAAGGGAGCCTGATGTGGGGCTTGATCCCAGGACCCTGGGGTCATGACTGAGCTGGCGGCAGACGCTTAATGACTGAGCCACCCAGGCACCCCTCCCGTGTAGGTCTTGATGTTCACTGGGATCTTGGTAGAATGAACTGGAAAGACTTGACTCTAAAACTCTGTCTTCCCAGATGATGTTCCTGATCCTTCACCACCAAAGCCACACCCTCTATATGTGTGTTTTCTTTCAGTTACCGTAAATCATGGAGATGGAATTTGTTTATCCAACCACACTTTCTGGTGCTATTTGTGACACAAACAATGCTACGGATCTGCCCCTTCCTACCTCTTCTTCCTCCTAGGCATATGGCAAGGAGACATGCCTTAGCTTTCCCTGCAGTTGCTTGGGGCTCTGGAACTGCATTCTGGTCAAGGACGTGTGAGCCACTTATAAGCCTGACCCATAAAAAATGTCTGGTCCCAGGGCACCTGGGTGGTTCAGTTGGCTAAGCACCTAACTCTTGATTTTGGCTCAGGTCATGGTCTTAGGGTCATGAGATCAAGCCCCAGGTCGGGCTCCAAATTGAGCATGAAGCCTGCTTGGGATTCTCTCTTTCCTTCTCCCCCTCTGCCCCTCCCTGCTCATGCACTCTCTCTCTCTCTCTTTAAAAAAAAAAAAAAAGACTGGTCCCCCTGTTCTTCTGTTCTTTCTTTTCTTAACCCAGCCAAATTCAAAAGCACCATAAGACAGAAGGACCCTGGATGGCCAAGCCACCACCTGGTAAAAAGCCTGCCAGGGGAACCATCCATCTCGGACAGCTGAATGAGCAAGGACACTTTTACTGTGTTCAATCGTGGAGCATTCAAGGCATATTTGTTAAAACAGCTAGCATTACTTGTCCTATCTAATACACCACCATCTTGGATAGCAAAGTAAGCAAGAAGGAAACTTGCACTGGGTTCAGGCCCTGAGTGTTCAGGATTGATTATCTGTTACAGCAGCTAGCGTTGCTCATCCTGTTGAACACACCCTTCCAGTAATGGTGTGTGTAGCCAACACGTTTTGAGGAGAGTAGACATTTTCTCCAATTCTGCTATGAAACCTTTACTTTCCTGCCCTTGAGGAAAAAATCCCACCATCCTTTGGGACTCAGACCAACCATCTCCATCAACTCCTGGACAACCCCATCTCTTGTCCCTCCCCCAGGTCCCCTGCAAACTGTTTCTTGCCTCCGTGCCCTTGCTTTTACGCTAACCCCCACCTGGAATGTTAAGGAGATGTGGCAAATGATGCCCGTGTTTTGGTCTACATGGACAGAAGTGCTGTCTGCTGCTGTGGGACAGACTGAAAAGCTATTGGAAGTATCACACCCATGACTTTGGCCTTGGTGATACCACTTTCTAGCCACTAAACAAACCAAGCATGGAAGTTTTTAAGACAACCCAGTTCCTAAAGCAGAGAACTGGGATTTTTTTTTTTTACTCCTCCCTCTCCCTCTTCCCACTATTTGATCGGTCACCAGGATGTATTGATTCTAGTATATGTGCTGCCGAAGCGAGCACAGATGTATTGATTCTATATTCAAAGACCTCCCAAATCCATCCACTTCTCCCCATCACCACTGCTTCCTTCAAATTCCAGTCCACCATCATCTCAGGGTAAATTCCAGGTCCATGAATGTGGCCCAGAGGCCCTGCACAATCTCATCCCTGCCCCAACTCTGCCCTCCTCTCTTTCATGCTCTCCATTCTAGCTGACCCAGATTCCCTTCAATTTTTTAAATGCACCATCTTCTTTCCCACCTCCAGACCTTTGTAACACTGTCCAAGTAGCCAAAAGACCTCTTCCCTCCTCTCTGCAATTAGAAGCTTTGCTCTTCATCAAGAGCCCTCCAGGTATTTGCCAGACTAGGATGCTGGTCAGCAGAGACCACACCTGTGCCGCTCACTCTCATGTTTGCAGGGTCTAGCATGGGGCAGGACACAGAGCAGGTGCTTGGGGAGATGTCACCGAGTAAATAATCAGATAGATGGATGAAGGACTTTCTCTATCAAGATGCTGCGTGTGAATCTGTGAGTCCCAAGAAAACCAATCCTTCCAACAACCCTACAACCATGGGGCCACATTCTGCTCGTCTTTGTTTTCACGCACCCTGCATTCTCTTGGGGGGGGGGGTGGTGGTGAGCAATAATGGCAAGGGAGCAAGAACCATACAACACAAAGAAGACAACGCAACGTGGGCTCGGGGGGGGGGGGGGAGGTGACATTTGAACCCGAGACAGCAGACATTTGAAATTAAAATGAAACAGGTGAGAATGCCAATTCCATGCCAAAAATCAAAGCAAATGATCATCAGAGTGTGTTGACTGGCAGCGGTGGCTCGGGTTTAAAAATAGACCCGCCACCTATTTTGCATGTCCTGCCTCTGCTTCAGTAATCACCTTCCTGGGTGCCCGAGGAAATACAAACGGTCCTGAAACGGATGACAAGGGGCCCATTTTCACTCCTAATAAGAGAAAGCAATTAAAACTGCACCGAGATGCCATTCTCCCTCTCCTGCAAGGGCAAAACCCCAAAAGTATGGCAATGGTAGGGGAGAAGGACGCTGTCGGATCGCCTTCAGGTCACACCCAGGCCCCCAAGGAAATACTCAAGGTTGAGATGGAAGAGGGAGCTTCAGTTTCTCCCTCTCCCTTAGCTACCCCTGCTCTCTCAACCATATGGGGGCAACATTGCCTCTCTAAGAATAAAGACACTCCTACCAAACTAATCTGGAAAGATCTCTGAGATGGGGGGAAAAAGCAAAACACTGAGCTGTACGTGAAGTACATGGTCTTTTATGTAAGAGAGGAGGGGAAATTAAATAAGTATATTTGCACACACTTCACGTGCTCGCATGAAGTAGCTCTGGAAATGCATGCAAAAAACCAAGAACATTCAAGGCACAGGAGATGGAATGGCCCCACTTGGGGAGGGGTAGGACAGGTAAATGTACTAACTACTGAAACATTAGCAATTAATTTTGAATGGCTAGAGAGGCTCATTGGTACTCAGGAAAAGCTTCTGTCACCTGGTAAATGACAGGGCATGTGCCTTGCAGTTTGCCACGGTCCCCACCATTCCCTAATGTCTGCCTGATATAGAGGCCTCATCTAAAGGGGGTATGCCTCTCAGTGCCAGCAGGCTGTTGCCACACCAAAGTGGCCAGATTCCCTCATTTTCCAATAGGAATGGACAAGCCAGATTTTTTCCATAAAATCTTCCAGATTTTAAAAGTTGGCAGAGGCTTCTTTTTTTTGGAAAGTGAAAACTGCAATCTGTACACAACCTCTGATCTAGAGAAATGCAGACTCTGTGCCTCCTTGGGAAATCTTCTGGAAACATTTTCTTGACTGAGTGGCAGTGTTTGTGGTACTTTAAGAACCTTTAAGGCAACTATTTTATGTGTGGTATGAAAACAGAGATTCTAAGAGGCGATAACATATGCTGGAGAGAGGCTGCCATGTATAGTTGCTCAAGACATGCACTGCACAAGTGCCCCTAGCCACAGAAGAAAGAGGAAGGCTGAAATACAGTTCACTGGCCTTCATGACAGATGGACCGCGCTGGTATCCCTATCAGATTCAACATCACTAAATAAGCAGCCAGATGTGATGTGCCACCCGATGAGGCAACAGGAAGTACCTCCCACTGTCAAAGACTCATTCTTGCAAAAACAAAACCAAACCACCAAAACTGAATCTGATTGATCCTCTAGTTCGGGGATCATCAAATTATGATTTCCCATGCAAATCCAGTTCTGATTTTACAAATAAAGTTTCATTGAGACTCAGCCACACCCACTTGTTTCCCTACTATGGTCATTTTCCCAGCACAATGACAGAGTTGAAAGCAAATCAATTGCAAAGACTAGAATATTTATTATCGAGACTTTCAGAGAGAAATTTCACCAACCCTTGTGCTAGATTGAGGCACTGGTTCACAGGAAATATGGAGGACAGAGGAGCACATTAAACCAACACCATGGGGAATGCGATCAGCAAAACCCCAAGTGTGGAATGGTCTTAGGACAAACAATCCAGTTCCTTCCATAAATAAGTGACAAGAAAACAAAAAGGTGGCAGAACTGGTGTAGATTCCCAGAGGCTTGCAAGACATATCAGCTACCAGAGAAATGGGGATAATGAATGGGTATTTGACAATATTAAGGAATTAGTCATTTATGGTAGATATGAAAATGGCATTGTGCTAAATGCAGTGGGACTTAGTGTTAGATCCTGAAACAGCAAACAGGACATTAATGGAAAAACTGGTAAATTCTAAATAAAATCTGTGGTTTAATTAATAGTAATGTACCATGGTAAGGGATCACACTAATGTAAGATAATGACATTAGTGGAAACTAGACGAGGGGCATCCAGGAACTCCCCGTTACCTTGGCAATTTTTCTGTACATCTAAAATTATTCCAAAACACAAAGATTATTTTGAAACAATGACATTGTCATTGTAGTTTTTAATAGACTCTTTATCTCTTAGAGATAGAGGCTGTAAGTTTAACAGATGAATGATAGAATGTCTAGAATTTGCTTTAAAGTAATCCAGCAAAGTGCAGATCGTAGGTGGGGGGTAAAGAGAAACCAGACTAAGCCACATGTTGACAATGATTAAAGTTAAGAAATGCATTCGTGGGGCACCTGGGTGGCTCAGTGGGTTAAGCCACTGCCTTCGGCTCAGGTCATGGTCTCAGGGTTCTGGGATCGAGCCCCGCATCGGGCTCTTTGCTCCGCAGGGAGCCTGCTTCCCCCTCTCTCTCTGCCTGCTGCTCTACTTGTGATCTCTCTCTCTTTGTGTGTGCTAAATAAATAAATAAAATGTTTTTAAAAAGAAAAAGAAAAAGAAATGCATTCGTGGAGGTCGTTTTCACAATCCTCTCCAATTTGGTGTAAGTTTGAAGCTTTTCATGATAAAAAGATTTTTTGAAGATTACAAAGAATGGAGGGGCACCTGGGTGGCTCAGTCCATTAAGCATCTGCCTTCAACTCAGATCATGATCTCAGGGTCCTGGGATGGAGCCTAGCATCACACTCCCTGTCCAATGGGGAGGCTGCTTCTCCCTCTTCCTCTGCCCTGCCCCTCCACTTGTGTTCTCTCTCTCCAATAAATAAGTAAAATCTTAAAAAAAAAAAGGAAAAAGAAAATTTAAGAGATTAGATCTACACAGCCTTAAAGATGCTCTTTGGGGTAGACTGTATACTCCTGGAGGAAGGGGCACCTTTATTTCACCTAAAGGCATTCTCCACTAGTCAAGTCACATGTCCTGAATTGCAGACTCCCCCAACTGCAGTCCATCAGGATACCCAGGCCTTGGCACAGATTTCCATGGAGTGATGAGACGATGTGAGTGTCTGACCTCTGGGGCTGCTGAGTTCCCCTGAACCACCTCCGTGTGACATTGTGGAATCTGCCTCAAACCATGTTGCATGATCGGCAGTGACAGCAAAATATCTCACCTTGCCCCCACACATGTAAATTTGGACAATAAAGCCCATAAGAACATTTCCTGGGGACATCTGCAAAGAATGAAAGTCTCTTACAAGAGTCATGGGAAACTACCTTTTTTTCCACTGGGCATGACCAGGGAAGCAGATAGCCCCAATTACAATAGCAGCCATCAAAAGACCTTGGATCCTTGAGAAATTAAAACAATGCTAGATCAATCCCATCTTGAAGCCCATACCACCTCTGTCCTTCTGGTCATGAAAGATAATGCCTTCCTTTGCCATTCAATCTGCCTGAGTTCACTGTGACTTGCAGCCCAACACCCTACCCTGGTCTGCTCACATAAAGCCCTCTTCACAGAGGCCCATGTCTATCTGTTAATGCAAACCCATGCAGGTTTGCCAGTAGGGAGGGCCACGAGTACAACCGTGCATTTGAAAGCATCAAACTCTGAATCCCAGTCAAGATGATTCAAGTTTTTTCGGGCATTAGTCATAGGTCTAACCAGACTCAGAGTTCTCTTTACCACCCTCTTTAGTTAATGAAACCAGTCACTCGTCAAATCCCCCCTAACCCATCCCTTCCTCTCCATCCCACAACCGCTCTATCCAGGCCTCCATCACGGCTTGCCTGCACTGTTGCAGGATGCTTCCTCTTGACTCCCCTGCCTTTAGTACCATTTCCCTTCAGTCATCCCTCACACTGCCTGAGGAGGGCTCTTTCCAACTCACAAAGCCGACCAAAAAAAACTCCCTAGCTCAAAATTCTTCAACGACTCTCTTTCTCTATTTTGTTAAATTGTAGCAAAATGCACATCACAGGACATTTACCACCTTGACCGTGTTTACGTGTACAGCTCTGTGGCAAGACGTGCATCCGTGTTGCTGAGCAATTGTACCGCTGTGCATCTCCAGGATTCTTTTTCCTCTCCCCAAACTGACACTCTGGGGGTGCCTGTGTGGCTCAGTGGGTTGGGCCTCTGCCTTCAGCTCGGGTCATGATATCAGAGTCCTGGGATCGAGCCCCACATCGGGCTCTCTTGCTCAACAGGGAGCCTGCTTCCCCCTTTTTCTTTGCCTGCCTCTCTGCCTACTTGTGATCTCTCTCTCTCTCTCTGTCAAATAAATAAATAAATAAATAAATAAAAATCTTTTAAAAAAACCAAAAACTGACACTCTGTCCCCAAGAAATGCTAGCTTCTCATCTCCCTCCCCCAGCACCTGGCGCCCACCATCTACTTTCTGCCTCTATGAATCCCATTCCTCTAGGGAGCTCACGGAAGTGGAATCCTATGGTATTTGCCCTTTTGTGACTGGTCTCTTTCAGTTGGCCTAATGTCCTCAAAGGTCACCTATGTTGCGGCTTGTGTCTGAATTTTCTTCCTTTTTAAGCCTGAATAACTACTCCATTGTATGTCTGTACTGCCTTTCGCTTACCCATCCACCCACAGACAAACACCTAGGTTGCTTCCACCTTTTGGCTGCTGCGGATAATGCTGCTATGAACACGGGGTACGCATATCTCTTCAGGACCCTGCTTTCCATTCTTTTGGATCTATACCCAGACATGGAATTGCTGGATCATATGGCAATTATGTCCATGACTAACTTTTGCTTCTACATTAAAGTCCTTTGCTGTAGGCCTCTGCCTCCCCCTCAGCATCCACATGGTTGCCAGAGGCTGCCCTCTGCCCATTGGGTAAAGTCAAAAGCTCTGATTTGACTTCTGTCTACCAGATTCATATCTTGTCGCATCCTTGAACCACAAACTCTAGCCCAGAGATACTGGTTGCCTATTAGAATCCCCGAGAGAAGGGCAGCTTTTAAAATTGCTACCCTCAGAGAGACTGTTTCACTTGGTCTTGGGTATGAGCCTGGTGTTGGTGTCAGGTGGGCAGGCTGCTTGGAGAAGCACAGGTGGGTGTCTGTTTTCAATGACTTTCGTTCCTCCAACACCCAAGTTACTCCATACATCTAAGTCTTCAGGTACCAAGCTCCCTCCACCCCAGAATCTGGAAGCCATTTCCTTCCCCGACTGTTTGACCCACACCAGCCCACATCAAGAATCACACACTTCATAAATTCTTTTCTAATATTTTTCAAGAGAATCAACCAGTCCCTCATGGTGTCCCTGGGTATCCCCATCTTACCAGGGCTTCCTCCCCTTCTAGAACACAAGCCCTTTGTAAAGAAGGATCGCATCTTATCTTTACTCCCCCCAATATAGAACAGTTGCTGGCAACATGGAGCTCTTGGCCAAGAGTGATCTCATTAGCACACTTAAGACACTCTTATCACTCAGAAATTCCAAGAGCTTCAGGAGCTGTCTAGGGGCTGAGGCAAAGCCCAAATATTTTTTTATTATAACACAAACTAATGACTTCATTCCAGTACCTGAGGGCAGCCATTCCTGAAACCTGACCTTATATCAAGCCCTGGATGCAGCCATTCCTGAAACAAACTTGTTAAATTACTTGTGTCAATACACACACACACACCCCTTTTTGTTTTTAACCTGAGTCTGTTTGCATTGTGTTTCTATCTCTCACAACTAAGAGAATGTTGACTGATCCCCCTGGGTTATCCCATCCATCTGGAATTCCACCACTGCCCCCACCAACACATTTATGACCCTGACAAACTCCGGCTCATCACCCATACCCTGGCTCAATGCTTCCTCCCCTGAGAAGGCTTCCCTGATTCCACAGAGCCAACCCAGGAGCTCCCAACGCACCCTAACGTGCCTGCCTGCGGCATTCGTGTGACACTGTGGTGACTGTTGATCTCTGTCAGCCGCGCTAGACTGCTCTTCCCAGGGAGGGAGCACTACGGCCTTTTCATGTTTGTGTTCCAAACACTGACCCCAGCTGCATCCAGCAAATAGCTGTTGTGTTGAATGAACGAGTAAGTGAATGATTAAATAGTAAAGTGTCGCCTTCCTCTGACAATGGATTTATTTTTTCAAAGGAGAAGGAAAACAAAAGACTCTGCCTCTAATGGATGGCAGCGACGCATGCATTCTCTCCTCTGATTAAATAGCAGGCAAGGTGTGTGGGAAGGGAACAGAGGGACCTCGGAGACAGGCAGATAAAGGAGTGGGTGATGCTTGCCAGCACAGACCTTCCTTCCATCTTCTACTGTGTGGCCAGCCCCAGCCTCCTGTGCCCACCTTCCAGGCAAAACTCCTCTCGATCCCCGGAAATAATGAGAAATCATTTGTCCGAGGAGGGGGGCAGGGGAAATGGGATGGGGAAAAGGGAGGAAGATGTGTCCGTCTCCTTCCAGCTGGCTCCAGCCTCCACTACTGCTCCCTGAGTGAGCCAAACGCATCTTCTAATTTAGTTCATTCTTCTCTTCCCAGACACTGGTAATGGACCCACACAGAACGCTGTCAGCATTCAACCACCCTTCCTCCCTATGAGAGAGGAAAAGCGAGAAGGCATGCAAAACAGAGAAATGCACGGCAGAAGAAAGGAAGGGAAAGTCTAAAGGAGAAATAACTCCAGCAATGGCTAGTAAATATAGCTCTTGCTGCACATCAGGCACTTGGCTGAAAGCTTGATGTAGCGTAACTCAGTTGACCCTCCTCAAAATGTATGGGGCGGATTGTAGCATTATCCCCATTTTACAGATGAAAAGGGGGAGGAAGAATATTGCAGAAGACAAAGAGGAGATTTTATTTTTGTTTGTCTTTTCATTTAAGGATTTGTTGATTGATTTATTTATTTGAGAGAGGGAGAAAGAGAGAAGGCCGGGCAGAGGGAAAGAGAAAGAGAACCTCAAGCAGACTCCCCACTGAGCACATAGCCAGACACACTGTTCTAATCCAGGACCCTGGGATTATGACCTGAGCTGAAATTAAGAGTCGGATGCACGACCGACTGAGCCACCCAGGCACCCCAAAGCAGGAATTTTAAAAAACATATTCAAATGAAGGCATTGATGGATCCCAAGCCCTGAAACACAGATTAGCACATAGTAGGTACTCATTAAGCAATGTGGAATGAAGGTTGATAACAAATCTTAGCCCCCATCATAAAGACTCATCATCATCCCCTATTTTGTAGGAAAGACACATCCCAAAGCAATAGGGATGTAGGTTGCTAATTTTGCTTATTATGCAAGTGGGCCCAGCCCCACCATTAATGGGAATTATCGTGGAGGTGAGGGGAGAGGTATGGGGGGTGAATTCAGTTTTAAAAACATTTTTTAAAACATTGAGTTCTTAAAAATAAGAACACATTAATTTCACAGTAAAACATATTTTGGGGAGAAAGATAACACCTATAATACTTCCCACTGCCCTTTGTGTGAGACCACCACACACAGATTTTTAACAATTTAGATGAAGTGAATTTTGGATGAAGCCTCCCCAAAAAGCTGAGGCTTTTGGGGGGGGGGCTTTTCTGTTAAACTTGGCCTTGAAGGTTAAGAGGCTCTGGAAGTTTTACTCTGAAAAGGCTTAGGGGCATTGGCAGGATTGGCCTGGGGGTATTGCCTTGAAGTCATGTTTGCAGAATAAAACTACTTCTTCTACTTGGTTAAATAGTTGTCAAATGTTGTGTAACAAATTACCCCAAAACTTCACAGCCAAAACCAAAAAACTTATGACTTCATAGTTTTTGGCAGGACTTAGTGGGTGCCTCTGTCTTAAGCTCTGTCATGAGACTGCTGTCGAGATGCTAGCATCCAGAGCTGTGGTCTCATCTGAGAGCTCAGCTGAGGAAGGGTCCAATTCCAAGCTCACTCACATGGTTGTTGGAAAGATTCAGCTCCTCCCAGGCTGTTGGCTGAAAGCCACTTCACCAAAGCCAGCAAGCAAGAAAGCACCAACCAGAGCAAGACAAAAGCCACAGGCTTCTTGTAGCCTGTGTTCTAGTTGTTAGAACAACTCTGCTGTGTTCTAGTTGTTAGAAGTGAATTGTTAGGTCCAGTGTATACTCAAGGGCATGGAGATCAGGAGGTGGGATCATTGGGACCATCTCAGAGTCCCCCACAGTTGAATTGAGAGGCCACAGGCTTAATGGTCAATCCCACAGCCGGACTGCCTGGGTTCGAATCCCAGCTCTGCCAACTCCAGCTATGTGACCTTGAGCAAGTCACTTAGACCCTTTGTACCTTAGTGTCCTCATCTAGAAAGTGGGCATGGTACTAGTACCTACCGACCAAGGTTGTATAGGGATTAAAAGAGTTAATATATGCAAGGCATCCAGACCAGTGTCTGGCACACAGTAAGCACCATGTAAATGCGGGCTATGGCTGTCACAAGTCACACATCAATAAAAATAGCAAGGTTTCCTAAAGATGTCTTATTCACACTTGCAACTAGGCAAACGGCAACATTCTATGACAAAGAATAAGAAATCAATGGGGTTTCTGTTTATTGGAAGTTCAAGAATAGGTAAACCCAACCAATAGTGATAGGAAATTGGAATATGGTCTGGGCAGGAGCACTGAGGAACCTTGTGAGGGGTAGGAATGTTCCACATCTGGACATGAGTGATGTTCACATAGTTGTACAGCTCAGAAAAAATTCATGGCACTATGAATTGAAAGCAGATACGTGTTACACATCTTGCCCGGTGCATCTTACACTTCAATTTTTTAAAACTTTTAACATGTTAAAAAATAATAATTCTAAAAAAGCGCCATGAGCTTAGCTGGTAGAGAGCCGCTGTTGGAAGTGGAAGCGGATAAAGCCCCAGGATGAACCATGGCCCCAGGTCCTGGTGTCCCTGAGGAGGAAGGAGTTAGTACATCTTCGCCAGCTCCCTTTGCCATGACAACAGGAGGCCAGAGCACTTAGAGACACTGGCCTCAGCACTTTTTAATCTGAGAGCTTTGGAAAAAGGCTCTGAGTCGGGGGAGGAAGAGGAGAGCAGAGAAGAACTGGCTGGCAAGATGCTGGGGTGGTGGAAAAAAATGCTTCCAAGGCAAAAAGGATTAAGAACCAGCTCTTCTGGGCTCTGGATGCATTGCCTGGCAAGCTGGAGACATTCCCACCCATTCCTGCCTCCTCTAGAGAAAAGAGAAGGCGTGATGTTTAAGCTTCACCAACAACCTACCCTCCCCACCATAAAAAAAAGAAAGAAAGAAAGAAAGAAAAGAAAAGAAAAAAGAAAGAAGGAAAGAAAATAGAACTCACTTTTAAAGTATTTTTTTAAACCCTCTAAAAAATATTTAGCCAGAAAATGTTCCCAAGAAAATTGGGTACAAATACTAGGTCACTCTAACTCAAGAAATGCATGCATATATTTGGGCTCTGTGACTGGTCAGCAGTCTTTGGTGGGGGCATATATCTTAGGGTCCAGATACTTAATCCATAGATTTGTCATCTAAACAGAAAAAAACAGATTTATCTGTGCTTCACTACTTTTCAAATACTAAGATTTCAGGGCTGGGAACTGGCTTTGCTCTTGGGAATGAGCCAAAAAGGAAATTTTAAGTTAACCCAGGGACAAAGACATGATTGCGAACACAATGTTATCTACAAGTGAACTACACACTTCATGAATAAAGGTTGTCAAGTTCTGATCCTCAAGAATTACCTTCCTGGAAGAGATCACTGGTGTCCACCAACACCCTGGCTCGAGGAAGGACTACATTTCCCAGAAGCCCTTATCATTCTGTGTGGTCATGTGACCAGTGACTCGCAAGCAGAAGTTTTAGGTGATTATTCTGGACCTTAAGGAAAGGGACAAGGGACATCTCTTCATATTTGGGTGTAAACCTTGGTGAGCCAGTGAATGGTGATACCCAGAGGATGATATCTCGGTCTGTGTTCCCCAAAGGAGACCCTGAAACAAGGATTCTAGTGTAAGTATTTATTTGCAAAGTGACCCCAGAAAACACCAGCTGGGGAATGGGGAGGTGAGACGGAGTAGGGAAAGTAGCCAGGTACCACCATGGACTTCTGGGATTCAATCCTGCTGGAGAGTTCTCAAAGGCAGCATAGGACATGCACCCCCCCCCCCCAGAGCCATCCTACCCAAGGGGGAGGGAACTGGGGTATTCATCCCATGCCTCCGCAGTCATTGGTTGGGGATGCTCCCTGGAGTGGGTAATTTGTACACACAGGGTACTCTGGCTTCCAGGAAAAGCTCTGAGGCTGAGAGAGGCAGGTGCTGTTTCTTGAGAATGGGGCAGGCAGGTCCAGAAATGGGAAGTGCCAGAGGACCTGTGTGTGGAACAGGGCAGTGTCTGCAGCAATGACAGAGCCATGTGACAGAAAGAACCTGGACAATTGCCTGAAACAGAACCAACCCATCACTGCAACAAACGAGATTTAACAAATGAAAGAAAGAAACTCCTACCCTCATGAAGACATTGAATTTGTATTGGTCTTCTTCTTATAGCAGCCTAGGCTTCCCCTAATGAGTACATCCGCCTTCTTTCTTTCCCCTGAACTTGGGAGCTACAGCTCCAGACATAATAACACCTGCGGTCTTCGTACATTATTTCAGTGAATATTCACAGAAACCCTACGCCAGATACTACTGGTGTTCCACCCACAATATCCCCCATTTCGAGGGAGGACAGCCAGAAATGCTGGGGTGTTTAACATCCTCAGAAGCAACTAATATCCTCAACTAACTGATGAGAACCCAGCCCCCCCTCTCCCCCACACCCCCGGCGACGCTGTGGGGTGACTCTGAAAATCCTGCTCTCTGCTGCCTCCCAGAGGCCTGTGGTGGAACTGAGCCTCAGCTGCCCGCTGGCTTGAGAGCATCCATTAACAACCCGCCTTCCCTTCCCTCACCTCACTCCGTCCCTCCCTCTTGGTGTTCCCTGGACCACCTCCCAGAAAACTATCTGGACTTGAATTCTGATCCCAGGATCTGCCTCAGAGACCCAAGCCAAGACTTGGACTATTAGCACTTCCAACTTACATACCAGGAAACAGAAAAGTGACATAGAAAGGAGACTGGGGTCTAAGACCTAAGAAAGAAGGAAGGAAGGAAAAAGGAAGGAAGGAAGGAAGAGAGGAAGGAAGGAATGGAAGAAGGAAGGAAGGGAAGGTTAGGGAGGGAGGGAGAAGGGAAGGAATGGAGGGAGGGAAAAGACAAAACTAGGGCCTAAATCCTGTTTCCTAACAAGTCTGGCATCAGCCCTGGAACAAAGGGGAGGCGAGTAAGCCACTCACTTTGGGGCCAGAATTTGACAGCGGCCCCGCCGGGTCACAGGCGGCTGGGGCTGCATAAACTAAGCAACTTCAACACCAGCAATGTATTTTTTCCCAGTTCTGGAGGCAGAAAGCCCAAGATCAAAGTACTGGCAGGGCCAGGCTCCCTCTGAAAACCCTACGGAGGTCTCTGTTCCAGGCCTCCCTCCTACCTTCTGGTAGTTCTCTGGCCTGGGGCAACATAAGTCAGTCACGACATGGTGTTCTCCCGCAGTACACATCTCTGGGTCCAAATTTCCCCCTTTTCTAAGGACACCAGTTACATTGGACCAGGACCCACCCAATTCCAGTCGGCCTCATCTTAACTAATCACACTGGCAACAACCCTATTCCAAACAAGGGCACATTCTGAGGTCCGAGGAGTTAGGCCTTCAGGATGTAGGAACTTCAAGGGGTGACAAAATTCAACGCATAACACACACCGAGCCGTACTGGAACCAGAGGTCAAAGGAAAAATCAGAAACACTGATCTTGCCCCTATTTAAAATTTTGGTGTTGGGGCACCTGGGTGGCTCAGTGGGTTAAAGCCTCTGCCTTCAGCTCAGGTCATGATCCTGGGGTCCTGGGATCGAGCCCCCCTTCGGGCTCTCTGCTCAGCAAGGAGCCTGCCTCCACCCTCTCTCTGCCTGCCTCTCTGCCTACTTGTGATCTCCATCTGTCAAATAAATAAATAAAATCTTTAAGAAAAAATAAAATAAAATAAAATTTTGGTGTTTTGCTCATCAAGCTGTTCACATTGACTTTTGATTTTTTACAATACTGCATTAAAACATTTACCTTGATGACCAAGATTTTTGGTGCCCCTTAAATTTTGTACGCAAAGTAAATGCTTCATTCCCCTCACCCCAGTCCTGGCCTTGTCTGGCATTCTCCATGATTCCAAGTTTGCAGCCAGTGGTTCCCCAACCACGTCTGCAGAATCTCTGTCTGTCCTCCGGTGGGCTTGCTCAGGCCTAGGAGGTAAAGGGAGCTGGACCCTTCTTATCTGTGCCTCCTGCCCTCCTGGGCTTCATTTAGCCAAGCCTGCCAGGCTGTCCACCCAGGCAAGGAGATGTCTTCTTGCCCTGGGAGCAAAGCAGACAGTGGCCAGGCTCAACACCCTTTCTGACAGTTCTCAAGTCGACCCTCAGCCAGTCCAGCTCTGTCTTGTTCCTCTACTTCCTGCGTCCTTCCGGTTTGTGAGAAAACCTTCCGGAAGCAAGTCTTTCTGCTTGGCCAGTAATATGTGGGAAGCATGACAGGTGTCTTGAGATACCATGATTCGGTGACATATACTTTGACCGTTTCAAAACACACACAAGTCCTCCTGGCCCACCACCACACCATGTGTGGCTGCAAACCTGTGGCAGGGTTCGGTGTTCTAAGATTTGATTAGAAGGATTCAGCTCTAGCCTTCCACGGGCCCTCCTGTCCCCCTGAGACCACGCCACCATCTTTCTAAGAACCGGGGGAGGAGTTGGGAACGCTACCGGAGAGGAAGAGAGGGGAGGAAAACCATTCAGGGTTGTAGGCACGATCCAACAAGGCAATTTTGGAGAGAGCTATTTTAATTCATTAATATATTACCCACTTTTATGCACAAAGAATACATCTCAAATTACGGGGAAGGTTCAAACTTGACAGATCTTGTAGTAGTGACAAGAATAGGAATAAGAATAAATAGGAAATAATTCAAGGCACCCCCTGCACATCAGGCATTTCTCTCACCTGATGACACAGATATGATCGTTATCTCATTTTACAGATGAGGGAACCAAGGCCCAGAGAGGTGAAGTGACTTGCCCAAGGTCACACAGCTAGTGAGTAGCAGAGTCAGAACTCAAACCCAGACCATTTGGAGACACTGTCCATTCTCTGAACTGCTAGGTTACAGCTGTCCCTATTCTTATTATTGCTATCATAATATCACTGGTTCTTCTAATAATGACAATATTAATCAGTATGGACATCTAACACTAATCATTACTAGTTTGATTGTGATAATAACCCAACACTGTATCATTTAAAGAGTTAAAAGACATGGAATTCTATGCAGAAATGTAAGCCTTGGAATATCCAGGGTCCTGTTTTGGGATTCTGAGAGAAGGCTCCTGACACCTCTTTAGTGGGCTGGGGCATCCATCCCGAGGCTCCTCTGGGTTGGACTGCCAGCGGCTCCCAGCCCAGTGCCCAGCCCCAGGTGGGCTCAGTTCTGGTGTTCTTCCCGCTCCAACCTCCCACCGCATCCCTCTCCACTGGCATCAGGCAGGGACTGAACTCAGGCTGAACCCACATTCTTAATCCACTTTTTCCCCTGCCCTTTTCTGCATCCCTCATTTTCTATAGACCACTGGTTCTCAAACTGGAAACACCCCCAGAGGTTCTGCCTTCATTGGTAAGGAGTGAAGCCCAGCCATCAGGATTTTTTAGAACCTCCCCTGGTAATTATAACATGCAGCCAACTTTGAGAAGCACTGCCTCAGAGGTCACACCCCCTCAAAAAAATCCCTTGCCCAAGATTTCCCATCTCAGACTCTGCTTTCAGGGAACCTGACTCAAGAAACATGCTTTTGGCAGAATATGCCCTTACAGTGGCCAAGATCTGTCACTGAGGGGTGCGGAGGATTTCTCTTCCATGCCTCTGCCCAACTCACAGATGGGACAGTGTCTTGGTCACGTAGATGGGGCAGCGAAACCAGGGGTGGCTGAAGCGGGCAGGAGAGGAAGGATGTGCGTGTGTGAGAGGGGGATGCAGGGAAACAGAGACAGAGACAGAGAGATCCAGAGAGGTGGCAGGGGGACAGCCAGGGAGAAGAAGAAGAATTCAGATAGAATAGAGAATAGAGAAACAGAAGACCAGAGAGAGAGGGAGGGAGGAAGAGGGAAAATACAAATTCATAGAGACAGAGCAAGAGGAAGCCCCTTCTACTATTCAGCCGCACCTGCTCTGTTGGCAAAGACTCCAATCAGGATATCTCTGACCTCTGATCCTGCTTCAGTTGGGGCACCCAGAGACCTGCCTCGGGAACTCCACCCACCGCCGGGAGGGAGGAAGCCTCCAGGAGGGTCCCCGGAGATCCCAGCTGTCTGATCTGACTCGGCCACGGCAGCACATCCTCAGGGCTCTGCAGGAGCTCACCAGCCTTGGTTAGTTAAATTTAGCTTAGGTTCCTCAGCTCTTAGTAAATTGCCTCTTTGCAGAAGAACGGAAGAGGACTAAACCTGTTTACAGTGTTTGAAACCCACTCACTACAATATTTTGCAACCATCACAATAATGAGTCGGATTCCCATTTCAGATGTCTCTCAGGAGCTCAGGTGGGTGCGGGGACTTCCAGAGCCACCTGGCATGAGGGTTAGTCAGGAGACTACACGCTGGCATCAGGCAGACATGGGCTCAGTCCCAATGCTTGCAACTGACCTGCTGGGGGACTGTAGGGTGACTCATCAATGCTCCTGTCAACAGGATCAGTGATCTCTGCCCCCTCAGGTTTCTGTAACAGAGGACATGAAATGCTGGGGGCCGGGCTTAGTGACTGGCAAATGCCAGAGACCAACAGCTCGGAGGTGCCAATGGAACAAGATCTGAGGTCAGGATGCTAGGATTCAAATGCCACTTGTGCTCTGTGGGACCCACGGTAAGTGATCTAACCTCTCTGTCCCTCAGTTTCCCCGTGGGTAAAATGGGGATGAGGATAATGTCTAAATCACAGGCATGTTGTAAGGCGACTTGAGTTAATCCTTGAAAGCATTTTGCCAAATCTGCCATGCAGAACAATTCCAGAAGGCACCAGCACATACATAGTCTATGTAAATGGAACCCCTAGAGTTGTCCAAAGCAGCAGCTGACAGCTGTTATTAATGCTTTTATCCACTGGGCTGTCTGTTGTGGGAAGGACTGTGCTGGGTGCTTTATAGCCATCAGTCACTTCGCCCTCCTAAGAACTCTATGAACAGGTATCATTATGATCCCATTTTACAGCTGGGGAAACTGAGGCTCAGAGAGGTTGGAACACTGATGCATAATCACACAGCTGGGAAATGATGGAGTAGGGATGCAATCCTAGGTTCATCTCAGGCAGTGGGCCAGAGCTGAGTCACCCAGTTGGTTAATCTAGTTGGATTACCATCAGCCTTAATCTAATCATTAGCTACTCATTCCACGATGGGTTGGCATGGGCCAACACGGGTCAGTATGACCCAGGGAGAAGTTTACCAGGGTCTTCTGGGAAGGAAGCATCTTGCTCTCAAGAGAGAGCATCGCCAGAAGCCGTCTTTTCCTCTTCCTAGATATTAACTGGGGTAACAACCGTCTACAAACCTGAGAGAAGCCAGCCTGAAAACAAAACCAACTCCAGAGGAGAACACTAAGAGAATTATAAGGAAAGCTGGATCCTTGATCTAACTGTGCTTGAAGCCCATATGTCTCTAGTAAAACCAATAATGAGAATAGGGTTTCCTTCTGGGATGATGAAAACGTCTTAAAACTAGACAGAAGGGATGGTGGCACAATATTGTAAATGTGCTAAACGCCCCTGAATTTTCATATTAAAATGGTTAGTGCTTAATTTTATGTTATGTGAATTATACTTCAGGTTTTCTTAAAGATTTTATTTATTTATTTGTCAGAGAGAGCGAGCACAGGCAGACAGAGTGGCAGGCAGAGGCAGAGGGAGAAGCAGGCTCACTGCTGAGCAACGAGCCCGATATGGGACTCTATCCCAGGACACTGGCATCATGACCTGAGCCAAAGGCAGTTGCTTAACCAACCGAGCCACCCAGGCGTCCCTATACTTCAGTTTTAAAGTGTAAGTTGGGTTTTCTGTTACTTGCAGCCATCATAATCATTACCTCTGATTCCAAAGCAGTAGGTTTTCCACTCCCCACCCCAAATCCTCTGGACACCATATTCTGTATCCATATTTCTCAGATTCACTCACATTACTCACTTGCAGGCCATGCTTCCTTTATACTATCCCAAATCAACTTATCATTTAATAACAAGTCTCTGCCTACGGGGTGGCTGGTGGCTCAGTGGGTTAAGAATCTGCCTTCAGCTCAGGTCATGATCCCAGGGTCCTGAGATCGAGCCCCTCATTGGGCTCTCTGTTCAGCGGGGAGTCTTCTTCCCCCTCTCTCTGCCTGCTGCTCTGCCTACTTGTGATCTCTTTCTCTCTGTCAAATAAATAAGTAAAATCTTAAAAACAAACAAACAAACAAATCTCTGCCTAAAATTCTGAACACAAGTCTTTGCTCAAGAATCTACAGTCCTGGGGGAAAGTCATGAGGTCACTCATTTAATCAGCCGTGTTTATTCAGCAACTACTACAGGCTTTGCACTGCACATGGCCATAGGAAGGATTCAAACTCAACTCCATAAAAGTTCTCAATCATTTATTCCTCTATCCATTCATTCATTCAAAAATATTTGCTGGGGTGCCAGGGTGGCTCAGTCAGTTGAGCATCTGACTGTGGGTTTCAGCTCAGGTCACAGTCTCTCAGTCGTGGGATCGAGCCCCACATGGGGCTCTGTGCTCAGTATGGAATCTGCTTCAGATTCTCTCCCTCCCTCACCCCTCACAAATAAATGAACAAAATCTCTAAAAAAAATTTTGTTGAACACCTACTGATTCCCTGGAAGTTCTAGATGCTGGGATACAACAGACGGACCAAAGTTTTGCCTGAGGAGGGCTGCTGTCCTGGGATACAGGTGGAGAGAAACAAACAATAAAATACCACAGCAAAGGACTAGATGTTCAATAGTGATGCAGGGACTGTAAATGTTATGGAAGTTTCAAGAAGGCTTCGTGGAAGCTATTTTTAAAGAATCGATAGTATTTGGGAAGGAATTAGAAGTGAAGGGAAGAATGTGATCACACACAGCAGAAGAGAGACCAGCGTGCAGTATCTGGGGCAGTCAGGAAAGCGGCGATCAGAGTCAGAATGGCCCAGCGGTGCTGCCGCACAGACGACCCCCAGCCCTGGTGGCTTAACAGAACCAACGTTCATGTCTGGCTCCGGCTGCACGTTCAAGATGGGAGCAGGAAGCTGGGATCTGGACCTAGGTTGACAGAAGTCCATCTTGTCACGGCAGGAAGTAGGGAACATGGCATGACCCACACAGACATTCAAGACGCCACTTAGAAATGACTTATCCTCAAGGTGGAGGAGGCAGAGGGCCAGCCGTATCAGCAGTGATCAATATCACCGGTGCCTATCATGATCTCCACTTCCTAACTTCTCTTCCCATTAGACCGTAAACTCCCCAAGAGGAAACACCTCGGCCAAGCTGACTTTGCAAAACTGTTGCAAAAGAGTTAACACTCGCTATCTGACCCCTCGCTCAGTGCTTGGGAGAACACAGGAGCAGAGTCAATGTCTGCTGAAAACTCAGATGGGAAGGCTTGGCAGCATTGAAGGACGGAAGTCGTCATGGACGGAACTAGAGGGTATTATGCTGAGCGAAGTAAGTCAATCAGAGAAAGACAATTATCATATGATCTCACTGATAGGAGGAATTTGAGAAACAAGACAGAGGATCATAGGGGAAGGGAGGGAAAAATGAAACAAGAGGAAACCAGAGAGGGAGACAAACCATAAGAGACTCCTAATCTCAGGAGACCAACTGAGCATTGCTGGGGGGTGGCGGGGAGGGATAGGGTGGCTGGAGGATGGACACTGGGGACGGTATGTGCTATGATGAGTGCTGTGAATTGTGTAAGACTGATGATTCTCAGACCTGCACTCCTGAAACAAATAATACATTATAGGTTAACTTAAAAGTAAATAAATAAAATTAAATTAAAAAAGAACGGAACTCCTAAGAGGTGGCAACAGTCTGAGAAGATGGCCAAGAGGTTGGTCCGGCCGCGGGCACGGAGACTGATGAAGACCAGAACTCAGCGTCAGAACCAGACTTGTTAGATCCCCGCCAATGCAGGATGAGCAAGACACTTCAAAGCAAGAATGGAAGATGCTCGGTGACACACCGAGAGGAGTCAAAACGTGACTCCCATGTCCTGATGATGTGGCCTCCAGGACTGGAACAGAGGAGCTGCTCACCCACCCACCCCCATCCCCACTCCACACCACATGACCCAGGATCTGGATCTTCAGCCATTGCTCCCCTGGAGCTCCCGATCTCTGTCCACTTGATCTCTCAGTTGGGTCTGACGCTGTGGACCCCATTCTCCTTCTTGGAACACTAGCTTCCTTTGCTCTTCATGATGTGGTTGTAACCTCCTTAGCTGGTTCTTCCAGGCAGTTCCAAGGATCACGCCTCCTTGTTCTTGTTCTGTTCTGGAATGATCTCCTGCTTATCCTTAGGTCTCAGCTCAGGAGACCTTTAGAAAGCTGTAGCTAATCCCTCTGTTTATACATCTCTTAAAGTATTTACCTCACTGGACCAGCCTACGGCTATGTCTTGGATTTCATTGAGGGCACCAACTGGGAAGTATTCATCCTCATATCTCTGACATATAACACAGGAGCTGACGCCCACCAACTCCTTCAGCTGCATTTCTCACCACTCTCCCCCTCACTCACCTTGCTCCTGCCACACCGGCTGCTTTGTTGGTCCTCAGACACACCAGGCATGCTCCCGCCTCAGGGCCTTTGCACTTGCTGTTCTCACTACCTGAAACTTCCTTCTCCCAAGAACTTTGCATGGGTGGCTCATCTCCCTCATTCAGGACTTGACTCAAATGTCAGCTCACCAGATGGGCCATCCCTGACCACATTTTCTAAGAAACTCCTGTCCCATCACACATTATTCCATCACACTGGATAATGCGCTTGTCATCCTCACTCTACAAATGTGTCAACTGGGGTGCATAAGATTGGTCCAGTAACTGAAGGAACCTGGATTTGATACCAGAAGTGGGGTGCTGTTGACACACTATAATTATAAAGCTGGTAAGAAGTTGGGCCAGGATTTGAACCCAAGCACCCTAGCTCCCAAGCCCACAGGCTTAACTTCTCTGCTCTGTCTTACAATTCCTCCAGCCCCTACTTCTACCTCCTTCTTCCCTGCTCTGTTCTATCCTCTAACTTCCGACAGCCTCCTGGGTAACCGTCCCCAAACAAGAAACTCCAGAGTTCCCTCTGAAACCACCTCTTCCTTCGTTCCCTAAATGAAATTGGACTTAACTTGCTTTTTTTTTTTAAAGATTTTATTTATTTATTTGTGGCGGGAGGGGGGCAGGGAGCACAGACAGAGAGAAAGGAAGCAGACTCCCCACTGATCAGTGAGCCTGACTTGGGGCTCAATCCCAGGACCCCAGACTTAACTTGTTTTTAATTCAGGGAGTCTGTGACTTTGGTGAAAAAAGTCGCATCCTAGTTGTCACTAGCTCTGGCTGAAATTATGAACGGAGGCAAAACATTGCAGTAGTATTAACAGTGTTAACAACTCCTGTGACTTTGTCATCAACAGAAAACACACTTTCATGTCACATTACAATGATTGCAGAGATCTTGAAATACCATTTACTCCCATCACTACCCGAAATTGTAAGATCATGGTTTTCACGTGTTATTAAAGAGGCATATTTGTACGAGTATGACAAACCATTGGTTCAGGTATTTTGGTTACTAAATTTCACTATAATTAGTCTTCTTTGTGTTTGACTTTATGCACTTATTTTTAAAGATTTATATATTTTAAAGAGACAGAGTGGGAGAGGGAGAGAAAGAATCTCAAGAGACCCCCACAATGAATGGGAAACCCAAGGTGGGCTCCATCCCAGGACCCTAAGATCATGACCTGAGCTAAAACCAAGTCAGAAGCTTAACCCACTGAGCCACCCAGGCACCCTTGATTGTATGCATTTAAAATCAAAATTCTGAAAAGGGGTCCCTGCACTTCCTCAGTCTGCAAAGTGTTCCTTGTGGGTGTGTCTTTGCTGCTCCTCCCCTGTGGCATGCTTCTCCAGCCCCGTTCCCCATCCTCTACCCACAGGACACCTTCCTCACCATCTCTATGACCCACCCCTGACTCCAGACTATTTCTCCCACCTCTGCATACCCATAACTCTGCTCACACCTCTCTTCCAACACAGCCTTCTCTGTTACAGGAAGCTGTGGTTTCCTGCCTCAGAAGAAACATTCTTTGAAGTCAACACCTTTCTTGTCTCTTAGGAAATCCAGAACTCATTCAGGAAATGATACCAGCTGTGCCCATAGACAGTGGTGGGGAGAAGGTGCCTTTGAGAGTAGCAAATGGGAGGATGTGGAGGTTGGAGGGTCCCCCAAATACAAATCCCAGACTGACTGTTCCCCCAAGAGTGGCAGGATGCATGGGACATCTGGGGTTCTAGGTTCTAGGCCTCCCCAAAGATTCCTGGGTCCCAAATGTGTCTCAGACACAACTGAATCACCAGCTGGAGGGATCTTGCAGGACAAGGGAGGGTCTCAAAGGTAGCCAGTGTGGACTGATGGCTCAGGGGTTTCCTATCTATTCGAGACCCCTGTCTGCATTCGAGGTATCCATACAGGCAAGCAGGTCAAATGCACTGGGCAAAATTTAAAATACTTAACAACCAGCAAGAGGCACCACCATGGAACGTGGATCGTCAGGAGGTGTGGGAAGACCCAGGAAGGGACCTGGTGGGTGGGGGAGGGAAACTCCAGGCTATTTACTAACTGGTATGGAAATATTTTAATATTTTAACAATAAGCTGTACCAATGTGTCCCAGCTGAATATCTGAATACACAAGAAGAGATCATTGAAGCCAAAAGAATAAGAATCCAAACCGTGAATCATACAAGCATAATTCTGTGTTGGCTTAGGAATGGATTAGACATTATTTTTTTAATCCCCCAGTGGATTTTATGTTTCCAAGTTGTGTATAAACCTAGAAACCTCCTCTGAGTATATAGTAAGTAAAATGAGAAAGGATGACCTTGGGACCTTGGTTCTCAAGCATGATTCCATGTTAGAATCACCTGGAAACTTTGAAAATGCCAATCCCCGGCGTGGGATTTAATGGGGTAGAGATGGCCTGGGAATCAGGGTTTTTACAACTTCCCAGGCGATCCTGATGTGCAGAGGAAGTTAGGAACCACTGACCCAAAGCCATGCTTCTCAACGTGTGGACTCCGGACCACCAGAAGCAGCATCCTGGTGAGCTTCTGAGAAATACAGATTCTCAGGCCCCACTCCAAGCTGCCAAAAGAGAAACTCTGGTGAGTCAGTGATATCCGTGCTCTAGCAGGGGCGATGATGGGTGCCAAGGCCATGAGGACTGGCAGAATCAAAAATCTGCTACTGATTATCCTGTAGGACAGCCAAAGCCACATGGCCATACCATCACCAAAAACTTTCCCCCTGCAAAGACATCCAAGATTCCACCATGCTGCTAACCTGTGGTGGTCAGCCAGAGTCCAGCACACAGGCCTGACTCAGGACTGGAGATCACGGACATGGATCTGAAGAGAATGGGTCCGCCTCTTGGCTGCCCTTGTAGGAACCAGCCAAGCTGGCATGGCAGGTAAAGGCCGAGAAAGAAAACACACGAGAAAGGGTCCTCATTCTGTGACGGAGAAACCCAAGGAGCTCTCCAGCCTGGCTTTATTTGATGCAGCCTCTTCTAAATGGAGCATCCACATTCTAAGAAGGAATGGAAGAGTTCCACAATGTTCCAGGGGGCTCGCCAACAGACCCAATACACGGGCACCATGTCAGTTTGTAAAGAATTTCAGTTGCACATGTCTGCTGAAAAATCCCACATATTTGTGTTACTCCTTCAGATGCTTCCCCATTTGAGGTGTGAACATTTAAATGACTGAAGGAAGGTCCCAGCCCTTCTCTGGCCTTGGAGGGAAAGGCCTCCAGATTTTTGGAAATGAACCCAATGGAGCCAGAAGGTCATTTCCGAGCTGTGTGACTTTGGGAAACTTTCTTAACCACTCTAGGCTCTAGTTTCCTGATCTAAAAAGAAGGAAAGGGTAATTAAAGAACTCACTAAGGTTTTCTTAGAGATTAAAAGAAAGGATCAGAATGCCTATTACAATGATGGCCATTGCATCTGCTTAATAAATTAACAAAATTTGTTAGTAAATAACAAAAATAGACACCCCAATGTCTTCAAGCAGCATATGAAATTGAAATGAGTTCATGGCTAAGAGATGAAAATCTAACCTCAAAATCTCAGATGCAAGCTAATATAAAGGGCCAGAGAGTGAATGCTTTCAGCTTTGGGGTTCATGTGGTCATACAGTCTCTGTAGCAATGACTCAGCTCTGCCTTTGGAATGTGAGAGCAGCCATAGAATGTGTGTAATGAATGACCATGTACCAATAAAACTTTATTTACAGAAAGAAGTGATGGGCCGTACCATATCTGGCCTGAGAGATGTAGCTTGCTGACTCCTGCTGTAAACCATAGAGAGAGGTTAGTGGGGACAAAGAGAAGATACTTGATATGGTTCTTTCTGGAGAGATGATGATGCCAAAGCCCTATGGCTCAGGGCCAGGCCTACGGTGACTGTGGGATAAATGAAGACTGGTCTCTATGTACCCCATGGGTGATGTGTACAGTCGCTTGTCTGCTTGTCTGCATGTGTGCCTCCTCCACCAGGGAAAACCCCCTGGGTACATCATGCAGGACTTGGAACCAGAGGATGCCCTGGACAGAGAACTGAAGAGAAAATGATGGTCACTGGCTTGAAGAGACTTGCAGATCTCCAAGCCAGAGACAAAGAGAGGTCATCACTATAGATGTTCAGGTCCCCAGGGATCAATTCACTCAACAAACATGGGTACCTTCTATGAACTGGGGGCACTGCAGTGGACAAGGAAAACAAAAGACCTGCCTTCATGTCACTGGCAGTCCAGTTTAGATGGAGACACGCAATGGCGGGCAATGAACAGACTGATGTGATCCACAGTGTGGGTCTGTGCTGAGACATCTGTGCTGAGATTGGAATGCCAGAAGGAGGCAGCCATGCCAAGGACATTCCAGACAGAGGCAACAGCAAGTGGAAAGGCCCTGAGGTACAAACACTACTTGAAAATGCCAGGAATAGAAGATAGGCCAGTGAGACTAGACTAAAGTGAGAAGAGTCATGGTGGAAGTTCATTCAGAGATGAAACCGATGGATCCCCTCCCTAGGGCAGGAGGCAGGAGTGGAGGAATGGAGGGAAGAAGTGCAGACAATCTGGAGAGCACAAGGTGCACAGACACTATTGAGAGAACCTTGGGGTGTCAAAAGGACAGACTTCTAGAGTAATGGAAGTAGGAGAAAAGATTGGAATCAGCCATGGACAAGAAGGTAACTCTGGGGGGACATTTGTTCACAAGCTGCTTGGGCTCCAAAAATGAGCATGGAAAACCTGGTAGATCATAGATCATAAAGGATGGGGGGGCAACATGGGGGGAGGGGGACAACATGGGGGGAGGGGGACAGCACCATGGGGCAGGGATGCTCCCCAGGCCCTCCATGGCTGACCAGAGCCAAAGCTGCTATTGCTTCAGAGGACAAAAAGAGGGTCTTACTGCACTAAAAACCAGCCAGCCGCACTGAAAAAGAAACTCCCTGGGACCAGACCTATATTTTTTTAAATATCAAGTAGGCTAGAACTGTCCAACTGCCTCCCTTAAAAAGAAGAGGAAGAAAATGCTCCGATTTCCAAGCAGGTCTTTAAAGGTCAAGTTTGGTTTAATTGTGATGTCTAAACAACCTGCCATTCTTTTTTTTTTTTTTTTTTAACTATTAAATTGTGGCCTCTGAGTGCTTAACTGTTTACCCTCCCTGGGACTATAGCAAACTGGTATCAAGGCTCACTGCGTGCCTGCATTGTTTTAAACGCTTTTAAACGTCATATGAGGATGCATTAAATTTCATCTTTGTAGGAATTCCAGAAACGAGTGTGATTATCCCCATTTTACAGACTAAGAAACTGAGGCGCAGGGAGAAGAATGACCCTCCACCCAAGTCACGGAGTCGGTGAGGGCGGAGCTAGGATGTGAACTCCTGCCATCTGGCTCCCAGTCCAGGAGCCAATCACACCCCAGCCCAAGGCCAGATGGGCTCCACACTTGACCCCAGGACCCACCTGAAGCCCTCAGCCCTCTGGGAACCCTTCAAACCCCAAGATCCCCTCCCCCCATTCATCTTTACCAGACCTTTCTGCATGAAAAAAGACACTGCCGTATATGTAATGATGGAGTGTCATATGATGAAAATTAGATTCACGCTTTGGGGCTGTCTTCCATTTCTTAGAACACTGAGAAGTGGGGCGCTTAGGTGGCTCAGTCGTTAAGTGTCCGCCTTCAGCTCAGGTCATGATCCCAGGATCCTGGGGTCAAGCCCTGCATCAGCCTTCTTCTCCCTCTCCCATCCCCCCTGCTTGTATTCCCTCTCTCTCTGTCAAATAAATAAATAAAGTCTTTAAAAAAAAAAAAAAAAAGAATACCGAGAAGGAAGATGAGCCCGGGAGGTGAGTACCTGGGACGGTGAGCGGACCGCCTCCCGCTCTGGGCTGCTCGCTTAAGCTCCGCTCGGGAGCCACAGCGCCACCTGGTGGCTAGTCGTGGCATCAGCAGGCGAGCGGGGTGACTGCCTGGGAGATAGCCAGGCCACCACCAAGGCCGACTGTTCCAGCCCAGGGGCCCACAGACTCCTGAAAAGGGCCCGTTTTCAGCTTTGCAGCCCAGAGTGTTACAGACTCGACTCCACCCCTGTGATGCAGAAGTAGCCTCAGGACGACAGGTGTGTAAATCAACCAAGGTGCGTTCCAAAAAAAACTTAATGCGTGTTGAATTTTGGATTTCATAGTTTCACATATCAAGAAATATTACTCTTCTTTTGATTTTTTTTTCAACCACTTAAACATATGAAAACCTTTCCTAGCCCTTGGGCCATACAATAGGTGTCTGGTCAGATTGGGCTCCCTCACTATGAGCTAGGGACCTGGCAAAGAACACACCAGGCAAAAATTCCTGCCCTCGGGGTACTAGTGGAGAAAATACAAATAATCAACAAGATAAAAAGCCAAAGGTGTAATAACTATGAGATGGTTATCAGCACTCGTCAGAAAAATAAAGTAAGTCAGAAGGAAGAGGTACCTATAGAGGCTGAATTTTAAACAGGGTGGTGAGGAAAAACTCACTGAGGAGGTGACCTTTAAGTAAAGGCTAGAAGGAGGTAAGGAAGGAGCCATATGGGTGTGAAGGGAAAAGCTATTCCAATCAGAGGGAACAGCCAGTGCCAAGGTCCTGAGACAGGCCTGCCCTGATGTGTTTGAGGAATAGTGAAGAGGTCCTGGTGGCTGGAGCAGGGTGAGTAAGGAGGAGAGTGGGAAGAGGTGAAAGCAGGGAAGTGACAGGCAGATCACACAGGACCATGATGGCCTTAGGGAGGACTTCGGTTTTGACCCAAGTGAGTTATGAGCCGCAGAAAACCCAGATCCATCTCAGCAACCCTTGAGGTCACATGTGGGTTAAACATGCCACCTTGGGGGGCGCCTGGGTGGCTCAGTGGATTAAGCCGCTGCCTTCGGCTCAGGTCATGATCTCAGGGTCCTGGGATCGAGCCCCGCATCAGGCTCTCTGCTCTGCAGGGAGCCTGCTTCCTCCTCTCTCTCTGCCTGCCTCTCTGCCTACTTGTGACCTCTCTCTCTGTCAAGTGAATAAATAAAATCTTTAAAAAAAACAAACAAACAAACAAAAAACATGCCACCTTGGGGTCCAGTGTCATTAGTCATTTTACCAACAGTCTCCTATAATCCTAAATAATCCTAATTTGTCCACCAAAAACCCTGGAACTAGTTTATTGTGCATTGAAGGTGAAAGAGATGGGGGGAAGGGTGGAGAATAAATGAGAAAATGGATTCACTAGAACAACTGGCGCTGGGGCACCTGGGTGGCTCAGTGGGTTAAAGCCTCTGCCTTCGGCTCAGGTCATGATCCCAGGGTCCTGGGATCGAGCCCTACATCGGGCTCTCTGCTCAGCAGGGAGCTTCTCCCCCCCACCCACCCACCTGCCTCTCTGCCTACTTGTGATCTCTGTCTGTCAAATAAATAAATAAAATCTTTTTAAAAAAAGAAGAAGAAGAACTGGTGTTGCCTTCTTCCTCACCTGGCATGTCCCCTCGTCTCAGCTCAGGCTCCGGGGACCAGGACAATGCAGGTTGCCCACCCCAGCCCCAGCAGGATGGCTGAGCCTGAGTCCCGACGTCCTAGAAACAGCCAGTTCTGGCCTAAGAGCCCAGATCCTGTCATCCTGTCCCGACAGGCCCCAGATGCCTCAGTAACCCTGGGGACCTGCTTGCTCATTTGCATAAGGAGCGGCCTAATGGCACAGTAATACCACCGCCAACTCACAGCTTCACGAGCTTGCTGTGTGCCCGGGATGAGTTGCGGAGCACAGAAACGCTGGAAAATCGTGCCATTCTGCACCATCTATTTAGAACAGTGGTGATGAGGATTAAATGAGTTAATGTATAGAAAGGGCTTGGGGCCATGCCCTGCAGATAGTAAGTGCTCCATAAATACTGGTCATGATCGCTATCCTCACAGCATGGTAAGTATCATTCACAGTTCTCACTGCGGTTTGTTGGGCTCTCCTCTCCTTGCCCTCCATTCTCCCGCCCAGGCCCTCTGTTCTTTGACAATGACCATGACAGTGGTGATGACTCAGAACCTAGCTATTGAGACCGTCCTCCTGCCTCACGTGGGAGCCTGTTAAAAAGAAATGGAGAGTCCCAGGGCCCCCCCTGCAGCCCTGCTGGATGGGAACCTGCATCTCAGGAGGCCCTGTAGGGGTTCACTGGCACAGGATGAGATCTAGCCTGAAAAATTCTCCCCAGGGAGGATTCGGCGCTCTTCTTGCTGGTCACCATTTGTTTCCTGTTGAGTTTTCCTGCAGGTGGACAGCATTATTATGGCGAGAGCAGACTGTTGACTGATGTGTCCCCAAGGCCCCCCATGGAGCTGAGCACAGAGAGGGTGTCCTAAATATTGGTAAAAGAAAGAAGTAGGGACACCTGCGTGGTTCAGTCCATTAAGTGTTTGCCTTTGGCTCATGATCTCAGGGTCCTAGGATTGAGCCTTGTAACAGGCTCCCTGCTCAGCAGGGAGTTTCCTTCTCCCTATGCCCCACCCTGTGCTCATGCTCTCTCTCTAATAAATAATACAAAATATTTTTAAAAGATATAATGACTGAATGCAACACACAGACCTTCCGATGCAAAGAAATTGGCTGTAAAAAGACAAGTGGAGATATTTAAATGAGGAGTGGAAATTAGGTGATATTTTTAAAAGTCACTGTTAATTCTGCCAATGGGATATGAGTATGAGAATGTCTGTGTGGTTTAGGGATGTCGTCGGAAGCTTGTGAAATCATACAAGGTCGGGGATTGGCTTTAAAATAGCTCAGAGAATAAGAAAGACAAAAATGGATTTATGATGTAAGTCTGGCAGAACTCTGATTCTTATTAAATTTGGGTGATGAGTACATGGGGTTCACTGTTCTATTTAGCGTGTTTGAACATTTTCAGAAGAAAGACCTCTGACAAACACAGTATCCAAAAAGTGAAAGTAAACTTCAAGAGCAGGGGAGCTTTTGTACAATTAAATTCCAAAAATTAAAACCTCTTAAAAAGGGGCGCCTGGGTGGCTCAGTGGGTTAAAGCCTCTGCCTTCGGCACAGGTCATGATCCCAGAGTCCTGGGATCAAGCCCTGCATCAAGTTCTCTGCTCAGCAGGGAGTCTGTGTTCCCGTCCCCCCCCCCCCCCGCCCCCTGACCCGGCTCTGCCTGCCTCTCTGCCTACTTGTGATCTCTGTCAAATAAATAAATAAAATCTTAAAAATAAATATGTAAATAAAATTACCAAAAAAACCCTCTTAAAAATAATGTCTCTCATTCGTGTGTCATCCTTTTGACATTTCTATTTTATGTATATTATTGTATAGGGCATATGATAAATACAGCAGGATACTTATATAACTGACAAATAAATGAAAACATATACTTTATGATGTGCTGAAAGCATGTTTGTTTTACTGGTGGCGTAGGAGTTCAGAAGTTTGGAGCTTGTGGCTATAAAGATTGTGAATCTTCATACGGTCCTAGAAAGCAACAGGAATGGGAAACTGAGGCATGAGTTGGCCATTCAAGGAGGTTGTGGTGGAAGTGACGCTGTAACCAATGTCTCCTGATCTGAAGACCCCTCCCTCCACTGCTTCTCTCTTTCTCCCCATACGACTGACTTTCTTTCTGAGTGATTTGAAAGTAAATCTCCACCACTTGCATTTCGGCCAGTAGGTAAGAGCTTGGGTTCTGGGGGCGTCTGGGGGACTCAGTTGGTTAAGCGTCTGCCTTCAGCTCAGATCATGGTCTCCGGGTAATGGGATCAAGCCCTGCATCTGGCTTCCTGTTCAGTGAGGAGTCTGCTTTCTCCTCTCCCTTTGCCCCTCCTCCCCCACTTGTGCTCTCTCTCCCTCTCTCCTCTCTCAAATAAATAAATAAAAGGTTAAAAAAAAAACTTGAATTTTAGAGGCCAACAACCCTAGGGTTCAAACCCCGGGTCTGTCACTTTCTAGATGGGAGGCCCCAGGCACATAACTTCACTTCTCCAAGCCTCTCGGTTCTCATCTGTGAATTAGGCAATCTACTACATGGCAGAACGGGAGGAGACAGCAGGTCATAAAATGTCTGTCAATCAGTAGGTGCCCAATAAACATTAGCTGCCGTTATTATTATAAATTATAATGATCATTTTCCTTGGCCAACCGGGACTTTTTTTTTTTTAACTTCTTTAATTCACTGACACTTTTCCTTTCTCTAAAAGTGTCTTTTCAGCAGCCTACAGAAAAAACTCACTTTAAACCCTTAAAGCAGCCTCCCTGATTCTGGGAGAATGAATCAAATTTCTTTTCAAAAGGAAGATTAAAGGAAATGGGAGAATGGAAATAAACAGAGACTCAGGAGGGAAGGGAGAGGGGAGAGGAGGCAAGTTCTGGAGAGGGAATGATAGAAGATGGGTGTTTGACATCGCAGCTGCAGACATTAAATGCACCCTAGTTATTTAGGGAAGGGTGGATGGACAGATAGCCAGATGGAAGGATGGATGGGTAGGTAGGTGGATGAATATAAATATGGACAGGTGACTGGATGGATGGATGGATGGACGGATGGATGGGTGGGTGGATGGAAGAGGAAGATGGATGGATGGTTGGATAGAGGGATAGGAGGGTGGGTGGGAGACTAGACAGGTGAATGGGGAGGAGAAAATCAGAAGGAACACACTGTGGGAAAATAAAGCTTTTTCACATGGCCTTTCTACATGATGCCCCAATATGCCACCAGATGTCAGCCTAACCTCAGGAAACTGCCTCAAAGGCCAAACTACACCCCCTTTCTATGAGTTTTCATCGCACTCTCTATTTACACATCCCTCATCAACACACCCCCAAACCCCACTGGCATTTATAACCCAGCTCTCCCACCCAGCAAACAAAAACTCCAGAGAAGGCTGGTGGAGAGCCCTGTGTGGTGCTGGAGACCGTGTTGCTAATTTCCCAGAGGTCAGACTGGAGCCCAGGGAGGATGGGAGGAGGGATTTCAGGGTCCCCAGGAGAGATCAGCATCCAGGCCAGCCTCAGTTCCAGTCGCCCTGAAATTGTATTCAGAATCCCACCTTCTTAAGGTCTGTCCAGGAATCCACCCCAGTTCTGAGCCTTTGCCAAAGAAGCTCTTGAGAAGAAGAAAAATGAAAAGAGCACCAGCTTTCCTTCTGTACCTGGGACTGAAAAGGTTCACACACACTGCTTCGATCCATCGTCTTCCTAGAAAGAGCGATTTCACGGTGAGGGTATGAACCCAGGGAGGCCACCTGCCCAAGATCACAGGAACAGAGCCGGCTCAAAACCCACCCTTCCTCCCTAAGGCGACACCTAGGAGAAGACCCGCTTTCGGGGTCCCTGGCAAAGAGGGAGAGGGTCCAGGACGGGAGTCCCCAGAGCCAGCACATTTCCCCAGCCCCCCTCTCTCCGCCAGTATAAACTTCATCTCCAGCCTCGGGTTTGGTCTCAGTGCTTGAGGTAGGAATGCGACTCCCGCTCCCGACCCCTCCCACCCCCTGAAAACAGCATTTCTCAGCCGGTTTCAGGAAAGCCTCCCATCGGAACTACTGGCCACCCCGTCCGAGTGGACCGCCGCAGACCCCGGCGCAGGGTCCTCTGCGGACGGCCTGGGACGCCTACCCCAACACCTTTGTTGCTGCGCGCTGGGCTGCGCAGGGGTTCGCGAGGGCTTGCGGCAGTCCCTGGGGTGTGCCACCCCCGCCCCCCGCTGCCCGGTGTCCCAGCTCATCTGCCCCGCGTACTCACTCCCATTCTTTCCTTCTGGCCTGGGGGGTGCTGTGGACTTTGTGCGCCTGGTGGGCCAAGATGACATCCCGGTGGTCTACGACGCCGCCCCGCCGCTTCAGAGGGGGTCCCTGGAAGCCGCCGCTCATCCGGGGGACCCGCGCGTCCTGTGCGGCTCTGGCCGTGCGGTCCACACCTGGCGGCCCCGAGCCGCCGTCGTGCAGGGCGTCATAACTGCGCGGGGAAAACATGGGGTCCGGGACCCGGGAGGCCTTCCACATCCATGGGCCTCGCTCAGAACTCGCAGGGTCTTCGGCCTCCAGCACAGCGCGCAGCTAGAGGAGAGAGCAGAGGGTGGGCGGAGGGTGAGCGCGGCGCGCAGCGCACGGGGACAGAAGGGAAGGGAGCCCGGGGATGGACACTCACGCTGCCCCCGGGCCGGCTGAGCGGGGTTTAGCATTTCCTTGGCAACTCGGGCCGGGAAGCCGGTTCTCGGGAGCTGCCGGGCAACCGCCGCACCCTGATGGAGGGACACACCACAGAGGGCGGGACGCTCGATGGCTCGGCCCCTCAGTGTTCCCCTCTGCAAAATGGGTCATCGGGAGCCTGTTCGTTCACGGCCCTCCGGTTCCCGGGCCTGTGAGCGTCACAGAGTGACTTAGAAAACTGAAAGTGCGAAGTCAAGGGTCGGCTTTAAAATCCACGTGGGACGTGGCCGTCTATCCGATGTGCCTACTCTTTGTCACCCAGCTGGGTTTTTGAAAAAACGAACAGGGTTCCCCAACACTCACAAATGTAGCGGGCGGTTGCTGAGCACCAGAGAGCACTCGGAGGAACTCAGAGTCCCGAGATCTTTGTCTTCATTTTTCACTCACTTACTCACTCAACAAACGCTAGGGGGGCAGGCGCTGTGGAAAAGCCCTTGCTGGGAGCTGGGGACATAGCCCAGAATGAGACAAACATCCTCCTGTCGTGGAACAGACGTTCTACTGGGGGGCAGATGTATGATGAATTTTAAAAAGTACATTATGTCGAGATTAGGGGCTCAAAGTGTGGCGGTAATTAATCAGGAAAGGTGTGTTTGTTTGCGGGAGATGCCATAATAGAATATCACAGAGTGGGTGGCTTAAGGAACAGAAATTTATTTCCCCACAATTCTGGAGCCTTGCAAGTCCAAGATCAAGGTGTTGGCAGCACTGATTTCTTTGGAGCCCTCTCTTTGGCTTGTAGGTGGCTGTCTTCTCCCTGCGCCTCCCCATGGCCTTTCTCCAGTGTATGTCTGTGTCTTAACCTCTTCTTACAAGGACACCAGTCACACTGGATTACAGCCCACCTATATGACCTCATTTTACTCTAATTACTTCTCTAAAGGTTCTATTTCCAAATACGGCCACATTCTGAGGTACTGGGGGGTTGGTGTTCCAATACAAGAATGGGGGACCCAACTGAGTCCATAATAAAGGCGATAGGAAGTATTGCGTGGGCTGGTTATTGTACTAAAGAGGTCAGAGATGGCCCACTGAGGGAATGACATGTGAGCAGAGGTCGTAAGAAAGTAATTCAGGAGTCACGTGGGTATCTGAGGGAAGAGTGTTCTAGGTAGAAAGCAGAGCAGGTGCAAAGGTCCTGACGCCAGACAACGTACGACTTTGCTCAAGGAGCAATGCAGAGGCCTAGCAGTTTTGAATGATTGAGGAGGGGGTAGAGGAGATGAGGGTGGGGAGACAATGGGGCAGAGCTTATGGGACCTTGGAGACAATGGGGATGACTCTACTTGCTTCCTCCTGGAGTGAGAGTCCATGGCTTTCAGAATGCCCACCTCACCCAGCGTCATATTTTCAATCTCAGACTTATTTGTCCCACCTGAAAAGTCCCCACCACTAGCCACTCTGCATCTGTCCAAGAAAAGCAAACCCACCGGAAGGCTAGCATGAATGAAATAGAGTTAGGAGGCTGACTCTCACAGGCAAATGTCGTATAAGTCACCTTAACACCCAGAGGTGTAAGGAGATGGGTTCAGGCCACCTCTGGATTTCCAAAAATAAACAGATAAATAAAATAGGTGTGGGAATGGAAGCTTATCTCCCCCAAATGCCAATTATCTCCTCTCATCTTGCTGGAAGCATCCAAAGTGCTCTCCTAGCCCCTCCTAAGCAGATCAGTTCATTATCAGTTTAATGACAAGAGTTACCCTCTGGTTTTTTCCAAATCTTCTAACTGACGGAGTTTAATAGATCTATCCTTCATGATGCCTTTATGCTCCAATTTACTCTCATGAAACCTTACTCTAAAACATCTGCAATCATGTATTTATAAAGTCTTCATGTTTTCCCGCATATATTTTCTTTGTGTGGAAAACAAATTCTGTTATTCCTTTTATAAGCACACACACAGAGAAGGCATTTTCCTTCCCATTTTACAGAAATAAAGCTGAGGAGAGAAGGTAGATTCAAGTGCCTTGCTATCAGGTTCCTTTTCTACCTGCAGGAGTCGACCCTCCCCCCCCCCCAAAATTATTACTGCATCAGTATTAAAAAAAAAAAAGAATCTAGCTGACAGTTTGGGTGTGTTGTGTATTACCTATCACTTTGCTAAAACCCCAGAGACCAGGCATAGTGGAAGCACCTTGATGGAGAAAGTCCCACACATCTACAGAAGGTGTATTTATACCCGGGAAGGTGGGAGGAGGAGCAGGAAAGGTGAGACCTAAGGCATACACCCCAGGTGACATATGAGATATCCACCTGCTTGTCCCACAGCCCCAAGCCAGGATGCTCCGTTCCCCACCCTGTCCTACAGCACACACTCCTGGGCTCCCCATTTCGATGTGGGTTTCCCGATTTACCCTGATGCCCAAACCACAAAATGAACAATCACTCCTGGCTCACTTGCCTCCACTCCCCGCGTCAGATGCATTGTGTCCCAACTACTCACCTCCAAAATATATCCTGAATCCGATCACTTCTGGCCACTGCATGCCCCCCCACCCCCACCACAACACTCACCTGGACTCAGGTAGCTGCCTCTCCCAGGTCAGTGGGCTTCTCTGTTCCCACTCCCACCTCCCACTCCGCATACTGCTGTGCGGCCAGTGGGTCTTTCTGAAAGTCCATGGTCAGCACTGCCCCTATTACAGGACTAAAAGCCACACCCTACAGGGCTGTCCCCTCTCCCTGAACTAATCCCTTTCTCTTCTCCCCTTTGCCCTCTTAGCTCCAGATTCATGGACCTCCTGACCATTCCTGGTCTCTGCCGAGTTCATTCCACTTCTGCCACTGCTGTTCCCTCTTCCTAGAATGCTGTTCCCCACATCTCCGGCAGGCCATCTCCCTTTCATCATTTGGGGCTCTGATCAAATGCAGGCACTCCCCATCACATCCTCCATCCAGTCTTCCTCATGGTGCTGGTCCCTCTCTGGGTGGGACTGGCACTTACGTTCAGGCTTGGATAACATCTGCCTTCCCCAAAGGAAGTCAGCACCGCCAGGGCAAGGATCTTGACCTGCATTGTTGCTGCTGGGTCGCTGGTGCCTTAAATATTTCTTGTCTGAATGAATGATCTCAGGAATGGGTTTACCCAGGAAAACATCCTGAACCACTTGCAACTGCCTGGGGTCCTGGACTTCTGAGTAGGGAAAGGATGAAGGATGGTGGGAAAGAAGATGCCAGGTCTGACCCCAGCACACAATCAACTAACTTGCCGTGTTGTCCCCAGCAAATTACTGAACCCTCCAAGTCTGTTCTCTCCTGCATAACACGGAGATGGTGAGAGGTACCAGAGAGAGCCATCATGAGGGGTCAGCGAGCCAACCTGTGGGAAGGCAACATCCTGAGCACTGCACTAACCCATGAAAAGCACGTGGTCCACACTGGCTTTGCTGTTGATTCTGTGGCAGGCAGAGCCTGGCTGCCGTGGGGATGGGGGACAGCTGCTCCAGCCACACCATCCGGCATGCTCCGCGGAGCGGTTCCAATGGAGCCCCAGCTGTCCCATGTGTACACATGAGAAATAAACACCTCCCCAGCCAGCGGGCACTTCCCAGCCGGGTGTCCGTCCCTGGCACCTGCTGGGCCCCATGGCCAGGTGTGCTGTTCCCTCTCTCTGTTTGCCCAACCACAGCGCAGAGGAAATGGCAAAGCATGTGGGGTTTGCTTCCCTCAGAAGCAGCCAGGTTCCACGAACAGACGGTGCAAAGAGAAGACAATGGGGAAAAGCAAATAGGAGAACATAAGCCATGTGAAGCCTGAGGCCACAGTGAGCTGTACTGTTAATGTTGTAAGAACAGAATTCTACAAAGCACCAGGTATCACTGTATCCACCACTTTCCGAATCCAAATTGAAGCCGCACCTGAGGTGGGGGACGGACCCCCACTGCCATGCCTGGACCAGCCTGAGTCTCCATGGCAACCAGATGGTGCCTGGAGATGCTGTGATTAGTATGGGCTGGTGCCGGAGCTCTGGGGAAGGAGTGGGGAGGGAGGCGACCGTAGGGAAGTCTGGAGGTCTGCTGTGATCCCCTGCACGTGGACAGGAACATTTACACAGCTGTGCTAGGGACTGGGAGTCACCACCCATGAGTGAAACAAGCACTAATTACTGGTAAAGCAGCTTTAGCTCCCTTGAAAATTAATGGAAGTACGGCAATGAAGCGAAAAAGCAAAGGAAAACCATTCTGTAAAACTTCTCAGGCTCGTCCTACACACTGGAAGGACGTAGGATTCCCCTGTGCCAGTGGATGTCTTTCCCCCCGTCTGGGAGGAAAACTGAACAACTTAAAACAGCCAGGTAGTTGCACTCCTGAATGCATAAAGCTGCCAAAAGTCATAATAATAAAGCTCTATTTATAGTAGCTCCACACGGGAAGCAACCCAAAGGTCCATCAACAGGAAAATGGGAAACAAACAATGACATAGCCATCTAAGAGAATACTATGCAGCAATGAAAAAGAATGTGCGGTGTGCCTGTGTGGCTCCGTTGGCTAAAGATCTTCCTTCAGCTCAGGTCATGATCTTAGGGTCCTGGGATCGAGCCCCACGTCGGGCTCTTCGCTCAGCATGGGGAGCCTGCTTCTCCCTCTCCCTTTGCCCTCCCCTCCCCCAGCTCATACTCTCTCTCAGTCTCTCTCTCAAATAAATAACAATCTTTTAAAAAAGAGAATGAGTTAAAGTCAATATGTGGAGGAAGCTCACAGACAGGCACAGAGCAGACCCCACTGCATCATTTCATTGTCATGAAGTTCAAAAACAGGTGGAACGAATCTACAGTGAAGAGAATCAGAAGAATACTTTTGACCTTGGGGATGGGGAGCTGTGGACTGGGATGGAACACAAGGGAGCCTGCTGGTAAGACTTCCAGATAAAATACAGAATGCCCAGTTGCATGGGATATACTTACACTAAAAAGCAATTCACTGCTTCTCTGAAATTTGATTTCAACCAGGTGTTCTAAAATTTTTTTATTTGCTTAACCTGGCAAGACACTGGGTGGGGGGCAGACAGAAGTTCCTTGACTCTTGACCTGACGGGGACCCAGTATATATGCATGTGTAAAAAAATCATTTGAACATTTTCCCGCATGTTACATCATAAAAATTTTTTAAAGTTGAAAGAAGCATAGGAAATTCGTTAAGAAGAATTAGACATGCCCCACCTCTTGATGGCTAAGTTTTGAGTTGGGCAGGAAAAGAGCCAGAGGTCAGGTCTCCCCTCCTAAACACAAGTCCCAGACGAGGTGGGAAATCTACTCCCTCGTGTAACAGGTAAGACTAAGCTTCAGTGAGGCGGTGAGGTACAGTGGCTCACCCAAGCTCCCAGAGCATGGAGCAGACAGGCCAGGGATATGGACCTGGGTTTATGGACCAGGGATATGGGACTCCCAAGATCTTTCTCTGAGGTCCAACCCAGAGTCCGGCACTGAGCAATTTTCTTGCAAGACCGACGTCTCCTGAAACATAAACAATCTATGGGAGTCAGGATTTTGCCCCCCCAATGATCTTGAGGCACGGTGCGGAGAAGGAGAACCATCTTCTGGTCATGAACACCTTCCCAGGGCTATCAGGTGCGTTAGAAACAAAATTTATGGTGCTTATTAACCTGCCGTCCCTTAGGGGTCTTTTTGTTACAGCAGCACGCTTGTCCAAGTCAGCTCGGGCTGCCAGACCAAGTCAGAGATTGAGCGGCTTAAGCATCAGAAATGTATTTCCTCATGCTTCTAGAAGCTGGAAGTCTGAGACCAGCACGGTCAGTTCCTGGGGAGAACACTTCCTTAGCTTGCAGTGGCCACCTTCTCGTTGTGTCGTCCTCACATGGAGGAGACAGGAAGAGCAAGCCTTCCAGGGTCTCCTCCGTAACGGCACTAATCCCATCAGGAGAGGCCCCACCCTGAGACCCCATCTAACTCCCAAAGGCCCCATCTCCAAGGCCATCACACGGGGGGTTAGGGCTTCTTCATATGAACCTGGGGGGAGGGCGGGTACACAACTCAGCCCACAACATTCGCTAACTGATGCACTACTTGAGAGAAGCAACACTGGCTCCATTCAGCGCATGTTTTCCTTGTGCTTTCAAAACTTTGCATTCAAGAGGAGCACATGCAAGTGTGGAGTCCTGTCTGGAACACCAAAGCGTTCGTTAAAAAGAGAGTCAGGGGGCACTTGGGTGGCTCAGTGGGTTAAGCTTCTGCCTTCAGCTCAGGTCATGATCTCAGGGTCCTGGGATCAAGCCCTGCATTGGGCTCTCTGCTCCACAGGGAGCCTGCTTCCTCCTCTCTCTCTGTCTACCTCTCTGCCTACCTGTGATCTCTCTCTCTGTGTGTGTCAAATAAATAAAAAAGAGAGAGAGAGAGCCAGGAGGGGCACCTGGGTGGCTCAGTCAGTTAAGTGTCTGACTTTTCATTTCTGCTCAGGTCATGATCGCAGAGTCCTGGGATTGAGCCCCCATGATCAGAGGGGAGTCTGCTTGAAATTCTCTCTCCCTCTTCCTCTGTTCTTCACCCTGGTCATTCTCTTTCCCTCCCTCTCTCTCTCTCTCTCTCTCAAATAAATAAGAAAATCTTTAAAGAGAAAGAAAGAAAGAGAAGAACACCTGGGTGGCTCAGTCTGTTAAGCATCTGCCTTTGGCTCAGATCACAATCCCAGGGTGCTGGGATCGAGCCCCAAGTAAGGCTGGGGAGCCTGCTTCTTCCTCTCCCTCTGCCCTTCACTCTGGAACGCTCTCTTTCTCTCTCTCAAATATAGAAATTTTTTTTTGAAAGAGGGAGATTGAGCTAAGAAATAACATCTCCACGTGAAATCACTCCCCCTGCCTCTTCTCTCTCGTTCTCTCTCGGCCTTTCCTCTTTTTCTTCCACTTGTTTGAGGCTCTCTCGGGCAGTTTCACTCCTTCCTGTCTCGTCTGTGTGCTTAAACCTCAGTCAATAAAGCATCTTAATCTCACCCTGCACAAAGAAAGGTTGCTAAGTCCCATGGAAATCATATCCCCTCCAGAGGTCCAGGCTGACGAGTGTGAAATTCAGCGGACCGTGGATTCGAACAGCCAGGAGGATGATAATCCAAATGTCATTTTTAACCGACCTTCAACCGCATTTGTCACCTCCCGGATGATGTTTTATTTGGCTGAGAGTAAAAGTAATTTCCGGGCCTTGAACAAACAGTCTACAGAGCAGGTAGCCAGGTTTGGGGCAAGTGTCAAAGATCTGCCTAGAAGTAAAAACTTAAACAGGGAGGAACAAAAGCGAAAATCAATACACGGGACTACATCAAACTGAAAATCTTCTGTTCAGCAAAGGAAGCCGTCAGAGAAATGAAAAAGCAACTTACTGAATGGAAGAAAATGCCTACAAATCGTAGATCTGATAAGGAGTCGGCATGCCAAATCTACAAAGAACTCAAACAACTCAGTATAAAAAAAAAATTCAGGGCGCCTGGGTGGCTCAGTGGGTTAAAGCCTCTGTCTTCAGCTTGGGTCATGGTCCCAGGGTCCTGAGATTGAGCCCTGCGTCGGGCTCTCTGCTCAGTGGGGAGCCTGCTTCCTCCTCTCTCTCTGCCTGCCTCTCTGCCTACTTGTGATCTCTGTCTGTTAAATAAATAAATAAATAAAAATCTTACCAAAAAAAAAATTTCATGGGCAGAGGAACTAAATAGACATTTTCCAAAGAGACATCCAAACAGCTACCAAGAGCGTAAAAAGGTGCCAGGTGTCACAAATCATCAGGGAAATGCAAATCCAAACCACACGGAGATATTCACACCATTAGGATGGTTATTATCGAAAGGTCAAGAGATGACATGTGTTGGCAAGGGGGAATGGAAGAGGCAAGCCTGTGCACCGTTGGTGGGAGCGAAAACCAGTAACAAGCAAACAACCCAGATGTCTACCCACAGATAAATGGATAAACCAAATGTGGTACATAGGACAGTGGAATATTATTCAACCCTTAAAAAGGAAGGAAAGTGTTTTTTTTTAAGGATTTTATTTTTAAGTAATCTCTATACCCAAAGTGGGGCTCGAACCCACAACTCTGAGATCAAGAGTCCTACGCTCCACCGACCGAGGCAGCCAGTGGCCCCCCAAAAAGGAAGGAGATTCTAATACCTACCGCAACACGTGTGAACCTTGAGGACATGGCGCTCAGCGAAATAAGCCACAAAAGGACAAATCCTGTCTGATTCCAATTTCATGAGATCCCCAGAAGAGTCAAATGCAAAGAGACAGACAGTCTCTGTCCCCAGACAGAGCGGGGGAGGGAGGAGGGGATGGCGAATCCATGTTTCATGGGGACAGAGTTTCAGTTTGAGAAGATGGAAAGGTTCTGGAGACGGGTGGCAAGAATGGTTGCACAACAACACGAGTGTCCTTAATGCCACTGAACGGTATGCTTGAAAACTGGCTAAAATGGTAAATTTTTATGTTATGTGTATTTTGTTAAATTTTTCTATGTGTGTAAAAAGAAAATCATAAGAGGTGTTCTAAAAACACCCACACATCTTTTTTTTTAAGATGTTATTTGTTTATTTGAGAGAGAGAGACAATGAGAGAGAGCATGAGAGGCGAGAAGGTCAGAGGGAGAAGCAGACTCCCCATGGAGCTGGGAGCCTGATGCGGGACTTGATCCCTGGATTCCGGGATGGTGACCTGAGCTGAAGGCAGTTGCTTAACCAACTGAGCCACTCAGGTGCCTACCCACGTATCTTTATAAAGGTACTTACATATTCCCAGTGGCCCAGTGTATCAACCTTCTTGCCTCTGGTCCTGACACCCACTCACCAAGGGCACAATAAGCAGAGACAGACATCTACAAAGGCTCCCCGATTCGGGGAGTGTGGACTCACCCCACACCCCACCTTCGCACAGAGATGCAAAGAGCAAGGTGACATGAAAAATAAAGCCAGGGCCAGCAAGAACTCTCATTGCTTGGAGCAAAACTCCAGAACTGTCCCAAATACATGAGAACAGAGCTGAATAAAATGCCAGGCCAGATGGCAGAGGCTGAAGGCTGAGCTGAGACCAGACCGCCAACGCGACTCTGAGCTCGGCTGCAAAGGTCCGTCTCCTGGTGAGAAGCCACAACACAGTAACTGTCTGTTTTCACCTGCTTTCTCCCTTGCTGGCGGATCACAGCACAACCAGGACATGCGTACTCCCTCCCACTGGCATGGACAGATCATCTGGGGATGGCTGGATTTCATGGGCGGCCCCAGGACATTGGCTAGGACTGAGGAAGGAGAGAATCTGAATCTCAGATTCTGCCACTGAATCTCAGGCTGAATTCTTTCTCCCAGTTTCATTCAGGTCATGCCTTTGTTATGTTCCCATCGCTTGCTCGTTCACCCACATATTTATTCACTAACCCAGCAGTATTTATTGGGCTCCTACTGTGTGCCAGGCCCTGTTCTAGACACTGGGAACCCAGTAGTGAACAAAAGGGACCCAATCCCTGCTCTCGTGGAGCTGATATTCCAGTGGGGGAGACAGACAAGAAACAAGATAAACAAGTAAAATATGCAGAATGTCAGATAGAGAAAAGAAGCCAGGCAAGGAGGCGGGGTGCCTGGGTGGCTCAGTGGGTTAAGCCTCTGCCTTCAGCTCAGGTCATGATCTCAGGGTCCTGGGATCGAGCCCCACATCGGGCTTTCTGCTCAGCAGGGAGCCTGCTTCCCCTCTCTCTCTCTCTCTGCCTGCCTTTCTGCCTGCTTGTGATCTCTGTCTGTCAAATAAATAAAATCTTAAAAAAGAAAGAAAGAAAGAAAGAAAGAAAGAAAGAAAGAAAGAAAGAAAGAAAGAAAGAAACCGGGCGAGGAGAAAGGAAGGGGAAGTGGCATGTCATGTAGAGAAGATGGCCAGAAGAGGCCCCATTGAGGAAGAAACCTTGGAGTAAAGACCTGAAACAGGTGTAGGGGGAGCCATGAGGGTGTCTGAGTGGAGAAAAGCATTCCAGGTAGAGGGAAGAGCCAGTGCAAAGGGCCTGTGGCTGCAGCATGCCTAGTGTCCTCAAGGAGCTGCAAGGAGGCCTGTGTGGCTGGAGTGGTGGAGCGAGTGAGGACAAATGGAAGGAGGTGAGGACAGGGAGGTGACAGGGACAGAGGGTGCAGGGCTTTGTGGGTTTTTGCTGAGTGAGGTGGGAGCCATGCAGGATTCTAAGCAGAGAAGGGAGATGCCCAGACTCAGATGTTCACAAGGGCCCTTTGGTCGTCAAATTTGCAAGAAATTTCAAATGCAATGGAATTCATCCTCCCAACCACTGTGGGGCCCCCTCTCCCCTTCCTTCACTCCATATTTTATTCATCATCAGGGCTGATGACTCCACCTAGTACTTCCTCTCCCACTGGCCATGGTTTGGGCCCTCATTTGCCCATTCAGATGAACCGTAATGCCTTCCTCCATACTCATATCTCCCTGAGTATCTCCTCCCCCTAATTCATCATAGACTAACAGGTCACCCATTGGATATTTCCAAAAGGACTCCCCCTGTGCCAATCCTGAGAGCACCCCGGACTTCCACACCTCTCTGTCTCCATCCTGAATGCCCTTCCCTCTCCCCATCCCAACTCCAGTTCAAAAGATGCTTCTTCTAGGAAGCCTCCAAGGGAATTCAGTTAGCTAGTGCCCACACTCCACATCTGTCCACACATGACCATGGTTACCTACCTCCATCACCTGTCACTCCCTGCCTGGGGCTCATCCCGGCTACAGAATGGAGGAATGGGCCAGGGGCCCTGGGGAGTCAAAACACTTGGATAGCCCTCAACCAATGATTGATGGGAGTTGGTGGAGAAATGCCCTCATCTTTGCAGCTGGCCAGCCTGATATTGGATCTTGGATCTGCCACTTCCTGCTGTGTGACCTTGGACAAGCCAGTTCACCTCTCTGGGCAGAGTTGAAATGATGAAATAATTTCTTTCTATGTAATATGCTTAGAACAGTGTCCTGCTCATGGTAAGCCCTAGATACACTGTCATTTTTACACCTGTGGCTACCAGTGCAATTCCCTTCTCTGCTGAATCCTCCAAGTCTACTTCAGTGCCTGGCCTGCGGGAAAGACACAGCAAGTACTTGTCGAAAGGTAGATCAGTGATCACTCTTGTCCGGGCTGGGGAATAGGGCAGCCAGACCAACATTCCAGATGCTGTCATTTATCATTCTCTCTTTCTCTCTCTCTCTCTCTCACTCTCACTCTCACTCTTAAACTTGCTTGACTCTATCTGTGCTGGATGTTTTATTTTTTTAAAATATTTTATTTACTTGACAGACAGAGATCACAACTAGGCAGAGAGGCAGGCAGAGAGAGAGAGGAGGAAGCAAGCTCCCTGCGGATCAGAGAGCCTGATGCGGGGCTCGATCCCTGAACTCCAGGATCATGACCCAAGCCGAAGGCAGAGGCTTTAACCCACTGAGCCACCCAGGCGCCCCTGTGCTGGATGTTTTAAAAGTAAAAAGGTCAAGGGCACCTGGGCGTCTCAGTCAGTTAGGCATCTACTTTCAGATCGGGTCATGATCCTGGGGTCCTGGGATCAAACCCATCTCAGGCTCCCTGCTCTGCGGGGGAGTCTGTTTCTCCCTCTCCTTCTGCCCTTGCTCATGTGTGCTCTCTCGTGCTCTCTCTCTCAAACAATCTTTTTTTAAATTATTTTTTTAAAGATTTTTATTTGCTTATTTATTTATTTGACAGACAAGAGATCACAAGTAGGCATAGAGGCAGGCAGAGAGAGAGGGGGGAAGCAGGTTCCCCACTGACCAGAGAACCCGATGTGGGGCTCAATCCCAGGACCCTGGGATCATGACCTGAGCCAAAGGCAGAGGCTTAACCCACTGAGCCACCCAGGCACCCCTAGACAATTTTTTTCTTAAAAATAAAAGTAAGGGGCACCTGGGTGGCTCAGTGGGTTAAAGTCTCTGCCTTCGGCTCAGGTCATGATCTCGGGGTCCTGGGATCAAGGCCCGCATTGGGCTCTCTGCTCGGCAGGGAGCCTGCTTCCCTCTTTCTCTGCCTGCCTCTCTGCCTACTTGTGATCTCTCTCTCTCTGTCAAATAAATAAATAAAATATTTAAAAATAAATAAATAAAAGTAAAAAGGACAGACTGCCGGGAGGGGGTGGGAATTTCTCCCAGGGACGAGTGTTCCTCCAAATGTTGTTTCTTAAACTAAACCAACCTACATCTGTTCTCTCTAATGTCTTCAGCAGGAGTAGGGGGGTAGTTTGGCCCACACTCTGCATCTTTGGGTTTTTTTTTCCCCTGTTCAATACTTGTTTCTGACCTTGGGTGAGGGTTTCACTGTCCCCCTAGCTCATTCTGCCCCTTCGGCCAGTCATTGGCTGTGTGTGGTATGAGCGTGTTAATATGTTATGACATTAACTCATTATGATGGCAATTATTTGTGCGGATGGGCTTTTTTCTCTCAACAAATATTTACTGAATGTTCACTGGGCGCCACCATGATTCAGCTAACATGTGCCCTGGCATCTTAAAACTCTCAGAATCATCTAGAAACTATCTCCCTTTGAGGCTGAAAGAAATTTCAGTGATGATATTTGCAGGAGAGACAGAACTGGATACAAAAGTTGGAGCCACTTTAGAAAAAGATGGTTAGCCCTCACACCCAGTCTTAAAAAATGTTTGAAGCCTGAGCCCCCCTCCATTTTGTTCATAGTAACTGATGAACATGCGATTAGTAGGTCCAGCGATGCGGTTCTGTAACTCCTATCGGACCTGTATGATTCAGGGCAGGGGTAGGTGGATCGCGTGAAAGGCAGGAAGAGGGAAATGTGAGCTACAAAAAAAGAAATTAGAAGTGAAAGAAAGTCACAAAGGTGACCCATTGTATAATGCCATTTACTATTTTTTAAGATCTTATTTTTAAGTAATCGCTACACCCGATATGGGGCTCAAACTCACAACGCCAAGATGCAAAGTCGTGCACTCCAATGACTGTGCACCCCTGTATGATTCCATTTATATGAAATATGGAGAGTAGGGACAGAACACAGATTGGCAGTTGCCAGGGAGGGGGAAGGCAGAGCGCCTGCTTCATCAATAGGAAACTTCCCTTCGGGGTGACGGAACTATTCTGGATCAAGAAAGAGGTATGGTTGGTTGCACAATATTGTGAATGTACTAAATCCCTTTAAAGTATACACCTTAAGGGGCGCCTGGCTGGCTCAGCGGGAGCATGCAACTCTTGATCCTGGGGTTGTGAGTTCGAGACCCACGTCGGATGTAGAGATTACTTTAAAAAATAAATCTTCTCCCAAAATTATGCACTTTAAAATGGTAAATTGTGCATTATGTGTATTTTATAATTTAAAAAGAAAAGAAGAAATTGGACATACGCCCTCGCTCTGGAGAGTACTTTAAAAGTAGCCAATTTATCAAAAGCCTAATGTCCTTGGCCTTTCTTTTAAAACTCACCGTAACTACATCCAGTGACAAGTCCTCTTTCTAAAATAATGTAACTTTTTTTTTCATTTTGAAAAAAAGAAACAGGGGCACCTGGGTGGCTCTGTCAGTTAAGGGGCTGCCTTTGGCTCAAGTCATGATCCCAGGATCCTGGGATCGAGGCCCGCCATCAAGGTCCCTCTCCCTCTGCCTGCCCCTCCCCCTGCCTGTGTCCTCTGTCAAGTGAATAAAATCTTTTTTTTTAAATAAATAAATAAAAATATTTTTTTAAAAAAAGAAACAAATTTTAAAAGTGAATTTAAAAAGAAAAAACTGCTTGTTAAAAAAGTAGCCAAGATTTCATGAGCAACTCCTGTCTACCCAGGACTGTGCGTCACCCAGCCAGGCCTTCCAGGAACTCTAGGAAGGGGGCACCAGGGTTCACCTGGTGGTCAGCCAAGAATAGTGACGCACTGAGGGTCCTGCGATGCTCCCACCAGTTCTGGGATGGGCAGGGCTGGGCGGGACCTAAGACTCTGCATTCCTCCAGGGTGCTGCTGGCTCTTTCAGAGGGAAGGTCTGGGGATTCTGATGAGCAGCGAAGTCAGTCAGCCTCTTCCTTCAGACAGGCTTAGCCTTGCCAGAGGGGGTAGAACAACCCAAGAGTCCTTGCCTGTCACAGTGAAGACACTAGAGCAGAATCTCCCATCACTTGCCCCAGGTCATTAGGGCCCTCTGGTCCTGTAAGCTAACATTTCAAAAAGAATCATAAAATAAATAAGTAAAACCCTCCACCAGAGTTTCTGATGTCCCAGAGCTGCCCTGGGCATGACTTTGTGGGTCATTTGCCCAGTACTTTGTTCAATGTCAAATCTATTCTTTGTCTCTGGAATCTTGGTCCTGATCTTTCTGTTTATTGGGGTGTGGGGAGGGGAGAGCGGTGGCACACAGCAGAACAGAGTTAAATCCCACTTATTAAACCCTCCAAGAGGAAGATGGCATTTAGCCCTAAGGGACATCTGTAGGCTCTCTGCAAATCTCTGGAGGAAAAACATATCAACAGGGATAATCTCAGCTACTCAAGACATTTGGAGTTTCGGGGGCTTCCTGAAGCCTAGGTTTGGGGTGTCCTAGGGCCTAGAGACCAAGTGGGACGGGAGGGACCAGCACCAAATACAGACCCCCGGGCTCCCTCCATTCCCCACCCTACCACCCTCCCCCACTCCCCCACCCCCACGCCCCTGCAAGGGACCCAAGACTGTCCCTGGAAGAGTCTGCGTGGGAAATGGCAAGGATGGTCTGAAGTCCTGAACTCTGAACGGGAAAAGCGACACGTGGAGACCCATCCCCAGGACCCTGGCTCAGAGCTAAGGAGTGAGGGGGCGCCAGTGTGGGCTCCCCCTCCTGTTTGTTCAGCCCCAGTGAGGCTGCCGCCTCCGGAAAGGTGCTCAGTCCTCCTGTTTACAATCTATTCAGGTTCCTTCTCGGGGCTCAGTCTCCCAGGCCCCCCAAGCAGGAGCCCCGGAGAACACAGGAGGAACCCAGCCGCCAGCCTCCCCCTCCGGCCCCCTGCGGTCTCCGCCGGGGCACGTGTCCTGCAAGGCTGTCGCTGTCCGGCAACTAGAGCAAGAGGGACGGGAGAAGGATCCCGCTGCCAGTCTCTCTCACTCCTTGAGGAACAAAAGCCACCCCGAGAGTCAAGTGTGTCCAAAATAAAAGGGAGAGATTGGCCTAGAGGGGTGACAAGCGCTGTCGCTGCTTGTCATTTGGCTCAAGGGAGGGGAGGATATTAAATATTAAACGGAGCAAGCGGTTTCCTAAGACGATGTAATTATTCTCAACAGCCTAAACTCCATCTGCCATCTCCCGTTTTCCAACGCATTCACGCAACCTTGAGCACAGAAAACAAGGCCGGGACACACCGGGCGGAGGCAACTTTTGCTTGGGGGACCCCCCCCCCAAAGGCAGAAGCGATGGGGGAGGGGAGGCGCTCATGATCCCGAGCCCGGTCCCCTGTAGAGCCTGCCTGGGTCTCAAAGCAGAGAGCCGCTCATGTAGACTTGAGTGAAGGCGGGATGGGAGCGGAGGACACAAAAAAGTACAGTTTGGCTTAGATCAGAAACTAATCACTGGGGAAACAGCACAAGCCCAGGGCAAGTGGCAAAGACAGAGGCGCTGCAAAGTGGCTAAAAGCGGTTCAAAGAGACTGGATTTTCAAGAAACCAGTATGCATTGCAAACGAGGGTTCTGCCCCCTACCTCCTGCGCAGAGAAACTATTCAGAAAGGGGAAGCGGTTTTTGAGACAGAAACAAGTAAAATCTGGAAATAAACCGTCTCTCCCCACCCCCCACCCCCAAATACTATTCTTAGGAAGGGGATGAGGGAGGTCATCGCGCTTCCACCTTTGCAGATGGAGGTAATGTTGCAGCAAGGAAGTAAGAACTGGGTTCTCCCGAAGGACCGAGCCCCGGCGTCCCCAGCCCTGGAAGCCCCACTCACTCACCTGTATCTCATGAGCTCCGGGGCTCCTCCCGCGGCAAGGCTAGTGGACAGCGCAGCGGGTCCTCCAGCTGTCCTGAGGGTCCCACCTTGCCAGCGCCTGGGGAGCCGAGCCGGCCGAAGCCCACGCACCCATTGCCCATCCAATGGAAAGGAGAAGAAGAGAAAGAAGGGGGGACGCCAGGAGCAGCCGTGTTCTGAGCGGAGGGCTCCCCACAAAGGCAAGCGCCAAGTGGGGCTGCTGTGCCAGCTGCCAGGGGGGAAAAGAGAAGGAGGAGGAGGTTTCCCTGGTTCTGGGAGGAGGGAGGGGAGGATCGACAGCTCATCAGCAACTGATCATTTCCAGCAAAGTGCTCCACCGGGACCCAGCTCGGGGCGGTGGATCCAACCAAGGACGTGTCCCCCCATTGCTCCTCAGGGGAAAATTAATTTTTTGCTGTCTTCTCCTAGCCCCTGAGCACCACACCAGCGACCTCCCAGCAAGCACGGGGCAGGACCCTAGTTTCTAGAAGGATGCTGTTTATTCTCCAGCCCACCTCCCTTCGGACGGGCTTCTCTTAAGAAGCAGAGGAAAGATGGTAACATGAGGGCTCTCCCTCTTCCACTTGGGGGGTCTGTAGAGGGGGCGTGTAGAACACGCGTGAGCAGCAGACTGTGGAATCACGCTTAGAATTTAACCGTCTCCCCTCCGCCAATCGCAACCTAAATTATTGATGCTCTTACAAAAAAAAACAATCATTAGCAGACAGCTGCTAACCCCCTCCCTGAGTCCTTTCTGTTCATTCTCCAAACAGCTTTCCCTTACCCACCCCCCACCTCTCCTTAGCCCGAGGGGCTGTATAATTTGAACAGAAAAGCAGAAAAAAGGAAAACAGCCCTTCCAAGCAAAAAAAAAAAAAAAAAAAAAAAGGCAATTGATTGCAAGTTCCAGGGTTTCCTGCCATAGGCAAGGACTTAAAACTGAGCGACCCTCCTGTGATTCTGTTTAAAGGGGCCCTCCTAGAGAGGGTAATGTTTTTCCTCTAAGAGGCTTCTGGGGGCACAGAAAGACCCCATATTTTTCGGAAGGTGGAGTCAAAGTAGGGATATCTATCTTACTGGGGAAAGCACTGTTGTTGCTTTTTTTTTTAAATTGAGGTCTAATTGACACAGAACATTTTATCAGTTCCAGGTGGGCAACCTAACGATTCCACATTTGTACACACCCTGAAATGATCACCATCTATATCTAAGAAAGTGGCGTGGTTTAGACGGAAAATGGAACTCAGGCTGGGTGTTATGGAATCCTAAGGAAATAGTGTTCATTTTTTAAAAGTATGTTGATGGTATTTTCATCGTATTGTTGTTGTTGTTGTTGTTTTTAGGGCCTTATTGGTTAGAGATTCATATTGAAGTATTTATGGGTGAGATGAGAAGATGTTTCCAGGAAACCACCAGAACATCCATCAAGGGACAAATGGATAAAGACAACGTGGTCTATCCATGCAAACGGAATATTATTCAGCTGTAAAGAAAGATCGAAGGGCTGACTTGCGGGAGAACACAGATGAACCTTGAAAACAGGATGCTCAGTGAGAGAAGCCAGACACCAAAAGGTCACCTGGTATATGATCCCATTTATATGAAACATCCAGAACAGGCAAATCCATGGAGGGGGTAAGTAAATTTCTGGTTGGGGGAGGGGGGAATGAGGACTGTCATGGACACAAGATCTCTTTTGCTCTGAAACGAGACAGGGGCAGTGGTGGCATGGCTATCAATGTCCTAATCTCTGCAGGCTTGTTCACTTTAAAATGGTTAATTTGCTGTGATAGGAATTTAAAAAAAAAAAAAAAAAACTCCACCAAAAAAGGGAGGGAAAGAGAAACACAAAAAGCAGAATGATGCTGAGGAAGATGCTGACGGGGACAGGAAGCCCATTGTATTTTTCATTGTCTTCTCCCTGCCTTGTGTATGCCTGATATTTTCACTTTTAAAGAGATGGGGGTGGGGTGGAATAGGGAGAAAGCAGCACTTGGTGGTGGTGGGGACCAACTAAAGGAGGTGGGGGGCTCCCCTGCAAGTGAGTGCGGCCCCCAATTCAGGTGAGCCCCTGGCCTGCAAAGGGAAATCACAGGCCCTGGGGTCCTGTGGTCTGGGGCAGCAAATGGCCCCCACGCCACCTTGCCAGCCCGCCACCTCAGACAGGCCTCTGTCTCCTCGTCAGTAAAATGGGGCTAATCCGTCTCAACTTCTGGGGATTTTGTGAGAATTACGTGAAATCCTGTTGAAAAGTGGGAAGAATTTTGGCTTCTAAATCCATCTCTGGAAAGAAACATGAGGACTAATCACAGGGGCTCTCATGGGGGTGGGGACCCTGCCTGAGAGGACAGGGATGGAGGTGACTTTCTCTGCTTTCGTTTTTATATTTAGGGGATTTTGCAACATGTGAGTATAGTACAGATTAAAACATTAAGTTAAGAAGTGAGATCGTAGGGGCGCCTGGGTGGCTCAACGGGTTAAAGCCTCTGCCTTCGACTCAGGTCATGATCCCAGAGTTCTGGGATCAAGCCCCGCATCAGGCTCTCTGCTCAGCGGGGAGCCTGCTTCCCCCTCTCTTTCTGCCTGCCTCTCTGCCTACTTGTTCTCTCTCTCTGTCAAATAAATAAATAAATAAATACCTTTAAAAAAAAGTGAGATTGTATATGTCAAGAGATGGCACACTTTCTCTATAAAGGGCGAGATAAACACGTTAGGTTTTGTCAGTCCTTTGATCCCTGTGACATACACTCGATTCGGCCTATAGAAGTACCACAACGTGTAAATAAATGGGCAAGACTGTGTACAAATAAAACTTTATTTATAAAGACTGGTTACAGACTGAATTTGACCCCTGGGCTGCAGTTTGCTGACCTCGGATATGGAAATTCCTTAGCTTCTGTCACGTATGGGTTGCTTTCCTCAATTCCAGGCTCTGCCACTGGTAAGCTGTGTGGCCTTGGGCAAGTCACGGAAGATTCCACTGCCTTCTGTTCAAAACTAGGATAATAATCCTTGAGGGGGTTGTTTTGAGTGTATACTGAGACATCCAATATTTAAGTGCATTATGTACTCTAAAATGCTGTGCAATGTAAGATATTATTATTGTTATGCCGGAAGCCATAAGTCTGTGTAATTAGCATTGAATTTTCCTATTTTTAAAATCACACAACTTGTATGAGTCACGTCATGATGAACATAAATAACCATTCTGGTTTCCTTTGAAGTCCTTTGAAAACGTCAAAAAGTTCTGCTTTTTCCCTTAGGCAGATGAGACCGTCCTGAGTCAACCATCGTTTAAAACTCTTGTGTCTTCTGCAAGAGTTGTGATCTGGAATGGACTGAACAATTGTCCCCAATTATTCACTCCCTCCTGTATCCCTATCTTTGCCATGTTCTCACTGTGGGTGGTGCGTACCTTCCCAGCCCTTGGCTTTGGACTTGCTTCGATCAATGGCACCTGGGCAGAGGCAGCAATGAACCCGTTGCAAGCCTGGGTCTTAAGAGGCCTCAAGTACTCCCACCTGCCCTTTAGCATCTCTATTCTAGCTGTGACAGCAAATGCCCCGGGAGGAGGATGAGAGACACATGGAGCAGAGTCATCCAGCTGAGTCTTTTTCAGATTAGCCGACTCTGGCTGACTCACAGGTGCACGGGGATATGTAACCATTGCTTTAAACTACTGAGTTTTGACTTATTTATAATGCAACATAATTGTTGACAATCCACTGAGTCACTGACCCAGGGAAGAAGCACACAGCTTGTGAGTTGTAAGCAGAATCAGACTGAATTCAAAGTAAAAAGAGAGTGAAGTCAGCCCAGTAGCTGAAGTCTGGGCACCTTCTCCACAATTCCACTTAAGTTTCTAATTCTGCTCACAAAAATGATGTGCAAAGAGAAACATTTCAGAAGGCAACGTGACAGGCTGCTCCAGTCAAGGAACTGGGAGGACAGTGGGTGGCTGGTCCAGTAGGAGTACACAAAATGCTCCATGCTTAGCTCCCACTGGATTGGCTTCTCCGGACAGCAAAGAAGGCCAGGACATGTGGATTTTGGTGAACACTCAGCACAATGCCACCATGATTTTAAGTGTGGTGAGATCACACAATAACGTCTCCGGGAGATGGGAGATGTTCACTGAGTGTGCTTCTCTCTTCTCTCTCCACTGAACGTTCAGTAACAAAACTAGGCCTCAGGGACTTCATACTGCTGTTCCTTCTGCCTGGCATTCCCTTCCCTCGGCAAGTTACCCAGCTTACTTCGCTTTGTCCAGGCCTCTGCTGAACTGTTACTCATTCAGGGAAGACATTTCTATTTACCCTATCTGAAAAACAGCCACAGTCACTCTCCAGCTCCTTACCCTGCTTCTCTCTGTTGTCCTTTCTTTTATGCATCTTTCACTACTTGATATTATATTATATAGCTATCTGTTTATGCTTAGAACCCCCTGAGCAGAATGGAAGCTCCGTGAGGACAGGAGCTTTGTTTCATACACAGCTGCACTTCCAGCACCCACAACTGTTTGCAGCACATAGTAGGTGCTAGCACACAGTAGGTGCTCAATAAGGATTTGCTGAATGAATAAAGGAGTGAGTAAATGAATGAATAAAACGAGCTCCTCTAAAATGTTCATCAAATGAACAATTGAATGAGCGATGAATGAATACCTTCCTTTGTTCCACATTTCTTTAAATAACAACAAAAAAAGTTTCCTCTCCTTCCTCCTTGAGGAAAGGCAGAAGGGTTTTGGTAAGTGAAGATAAAGTTTATTTCTGAGGGAGGATAGAAATGAAGAACGTGTAATTTCTAAGAGGAAAGAGAAGATGGTGGAAAGCTCCCTCCAGGATCAGGATCCATGCAAATTGCTGTACATCTGGAACAGAGAAGGACATCTCGGGCTTTTGGACTGAGATGTATTAATCAGTACAGGCTAGGTGATTCCGTGATAACAAATATCTCCAGAATCTCAGTGGCCAAAGTGGTAAAGGTGCATTTGTACTTATGTGAAATGCATGGTATATTCTGCTCCACATCATTGTCATTCAAGGTCCCAGACTGTTGAAGTTCCCACCATCTAGAACACTGTTGGTGACCATGGCAATGAAGAGGGAGATGGAGAATTGTGCCCTGGCTCTTAAAATCTTCCTCAAAGAAATGACTCCTACCACTTTTGCTCATTTGTCATTGGCCAAAGCAAAGCAGAAATCACACTCAACTTTCAGAGCATAGACAAGAGTGGTCTCCCTCCATGTCCATGTATCAGTTAGCTTTTACTGTGTAACAAACTATCCCATAATTAGTGGTTTAGAATAATTTAAAAATGTATTATTTGTCCCAATTTTTTAGGTCAACTCAGTGGTTCATCTGATTGTGGCCAGGTCAGCTGATCTCTACAGTCTGCTGGTAGTTTGGCCGAGACTGGGTAATCTATAATGTTCTCATTTATGTCTAGTGGTTGACATGTCTGGTGGTTGGGTTCTTAGCTGGGAAAACTCATCTCTGCTCCATGTGGTATCTTATCCTCCAGGAGACTAGCCCAGCATTTACACAGTGGCAGAAGAGTTGTAAGAAAGCAAGAGCAGAAGCTGCAAGTCCTCTTGAGGCCTTGACTTGAAACTCTCATGCCATCATTTTTGCCATATTCAATTGTTCAAAGCATGCCACGTGACACAACCTATTTCTCATGGGCATCAGGAAATAGGCTCCACTTCATGATGGGAAAATGTGCAAATAATGTGTGGCTATTTGTAGCCATATAGTCTGGAAGTAGAAAACAACCAAAAATTCAGAATGGCAATAATGTATCACCCCCAAGATGATCATGTAATACTCCAGCCAGTTACTCCATAACCGCTGTTTGGAGATCTTTGTTCCAGGATATGAGGCAACTGGAATCAGACAGGAAAGAAAGAGATTGGCATTACACCAGGTCTGCTGTATGCTGCTAGGGTAGGCTCTAGATTTGTGTAGTACACAACCCATACAACCAATACAAGATAGCCAATCAGTATCCCCTGCCCCATTCTTTTATCCACCTCCAGAAAAGTGTAAGTGTGTGAGTGTGAGTATATGAGTGCATGGCTCTGAGCCTAGAACTATCAAACGTCCTGTACAAGAGCTTTCACGGGTCCCGGTCCAAAAACAATGTGTCAGAAGTTTGGGCTTCCTTTCACCCCTACCTGATTCTTTCTCTTTTATATTCTCTCTGTCTGTCTGTCTGTCTGTCTCTCTCTCTCTCACTCCTCTCCAGTATATATATTTCTTTTTTTTTAAAGATTTTATTTATTTGACAGACAGAGATCACAAGTAGGCAGAGAGGAAGGCAGAGAAGGAGGGGGAAGCAGGCTCCCCACCGAGCAGAGAGCCCAATGTGGGGCTTGATCCCAGGACCCTGGGATCATGACCTGAGCTGAAGGCAGAGGCCTTAACCCACTGAGCCACCCAGGCACCCCCAGTACATCTATTTCTGACTCATCCCACCCAACTAAACATTCAGTCATTTCTTATAATGGGCGAGAAACACATGTGGTTATGCTGAATATCCAAGTACCCTCAAAATCTGTCTCAAGGGAACTTCTTGATTTGCCTCTTCAAAGAAGACAAGTTAGTCAACACGTGTATATATACATATATATGTACATATACACACACATATCTATATATACACACACACATATATATATATAAAATTCCTCAGGATTTGAGGAGCTGGGAGGAGAGAAGCTCACTGAGGTCAGATGGGGGTTATAGTCTAAAGTCTTATTTGTATAATTCAAAACCACTACGAGAACCCATGTACTCTGGATTTCAGCCAACAACACTAGAGAGTAGTGTCCAAACCCAAAGAATAAAAAGAAAGCAGGACACCTGAATGTTGAAAAGTCCTATTTCCTCAAGCTAGTCTCCTGACATCAAGTTTGTTGAAACTTGAGAAGATGTATGAACTTTCTCCCACCTCTACCCCATGTTTCATTTGAGGCTCCAGAAGAGCTGGGCAGGGTGATGTAGCCCATTCACATCTCATTGGCAGGATAGTCTGGGGTGCTTAGCTGGGATAGCTCATTTCTGCTCCATGTGGTATTTCAACCTCCAGTAGACCAGCCCTATAGATTAGCCCTATGTATATCCATGTACATTCCATATATACCCCTGAATATATACAACTTTTTTGGCCACTGGGAATAACCTAGAGATTAGTCCCCAGCTGAACAGTTGAGGCAGACAACTAGTTGTCTTTCAAATTCCATTTTCCCCACCTTCCACAGTAAAACAGTTTTAGCTGGGCACATGGCAAAGGACAGCATTTCCCAGCATCCCTTGCAGCTTGGTGTGGCTACATTCTCACCAATGGAACATGAACAGAAGTGATGTTTGTAACTACCAGGTGACCTACTTAAAGAGAATCCACTGGTCCTGAACTTTCTCTTTCCATATTCCCCTGGACTACATTATGGATGTACTGGTGACCAGCTTTAACCACGCATATGAGAACAATACCCTGGGTGATGACAAAACCATAAGATGGAAGGAAGCTGGGTCTTGGATGATCTCAAAGGAGCAGAACCATCTACTTATTCAAGATATCTACTTACCTCCAAGCTATTACATGAAAACGAAATTTCTTTTTTTTTTAATTTAAATTCAATTAACATATAGTGTATTACTAGTTTCAGAGGTGGAGTTTAAAGATTTATCAGCTGCATATACACCCAGTGCTCATTACATCTAGTGCCCTCCTTAATGCCCATCCCCCCACACCCCTCCCCTCCGGTAACGCTCAGCTTGTTTCCTAGAGTCAAGAGTCTCTTATGGTTTGGCTCCCTCTCTGATTTCATCTTATTTGATTTTTCCCTCCTTTTCTCTATGATCCTCTGTTTTGGTCTTGAATTCCACATTTGAGTGAAATCATATAGTATTTCTTTGCTTGACTTATTTCACTGAGCATAATACCTTCTAGTTCCAGAAGGTATTTTGGTGGCTAGAAAAAGAAATTTTTTCTCATAAGAAGTATTTTATTTATTTATTTATTTATTTATTTATTTATTTCAGAGAGAACACAAGCCAGGGGGGAGCGGCAGGCAGAGGGAGAAGCAAGCTTCCCACTGAGCAGGGAGCCCAATGCGGGGCTTGATCCAGCACCCCGGGATCATGACCTGAACTGAAGGCAGACACTTAATGAACTAGCCACCCAGGCGTCATGGAAAAAGGAATTTCTATCTAGTATGAGTTATTGTATTTTGGCTGTTTTTGTTACAGCAGCTGAACCTGTGTGCTCACTATTATAACACATAGTGTCTATAATTATTGTCCTTAATATCTACCCCTAAAGCATACCATTCTTTGGAGGACCTGTGTTTGAAGTGAATATTTTTACTTTTTGTCCTGCTCAATGTTTCTCTATCATTGTTTGTGGATACTAAACTTTTGTTCCCGTGCCAATATATCCTATATACACTCTGACCATATGTATCTGAATCAGATATTGAAATCCAGATATATCTGCAGAAACAATGGGGGAGGCAAAATTCTGAGCATGGCATCCACAGTCCTCCAAATGCCAGTCTGAATCCTTTGACCTCGTGCTAGTACACCAGCTCACTTACCTTTCTGGTCCTCAGTGGACTCTGCTATAAACTGGGGATGATAACAGTGCCTAACATGAAAAGTCATGGCAAAGATTAAATTAAAAATGCAGGGGCACCTGGGTGGCTCAGTCAGTTAAGCATCTGCCCTTGGCTCAGGTCATGACTCCAGGGTCCTGGGATCAAGCCCTGTATCGGGTTCCCTGCTCAGCAGGGAGTCTGCTTCTCCCTCTCCAACTCCTTCCCTCTTGTGCTCTCACTCTATCTCTCTGTCAAATAAATAAATAAAATCTTTTTTTAAAGATTTTATGATTTTATTTATTATTTATTTGACAGACAGAGATCACAAGTAGGCAGAGAGGCAGGCAGAGAGAGAGGAGGAAGCAGGCTCCCCACTGAGCAGAGAACCTGATGTGGGGCTCGATCCCAGAACCCTGGGATCATGACTTGAGCCAAAGGCAGAGGCTTTAACCTACTGGGCCACTCAGGAGCCCCAAATAAATAAAATCTTTTAAAAAAATCAGAAGTGCAGATTGAGGGGTGCCTGGGTGGCTCAGTTGCTTGGGTGGCCTACTCTTGATTTTGGCTGGGGTCGTGATCTCAGGGTCCTGGAATCAAGCCCTGCATCGGGCTCCCTGCTCAGCATGGAGTCTGCTTGTCCCTCACCCTCTGTTCCTTCATGCTCTCTCTAAAATAAATAAATAAAATCTTTTTTAAAAATGGAGGGGCGCCTGGTTGGCTCAGTGGGTTAAGCCTCTGCCTTCGGCTCAGGTCATGATCTCAGGGTCCTGGGATCAAGCCCCACATCGGGGTCTCTGCTCAGTGGGGAGCCTGCTTCCCCCGACCCTCTGCCTACTTGTGATCTCTGTCTGTCAAATAAATAAATAAAATCTATTAAAATAATAAATAAAAATAAAAATGCAGATTAAGAACATAACATGGGACCAGAAAACAACAAGGATGCATTATATGTTAACTTCTGCTACCATCATTATCATTATCATCATCATCTCTTTTTTCTTTAACCAATTCTCAATTGCCAGTTCATCATCAGTTACTTTCTGAATCCCTGCAATTTGGGTCATTTTTCTCAGTAGCCTACTTGACCTGATTTTCTTTCTTCTCCCGCCACCAAGGAAACAGATACAAAAGAGAAGATTAGATTCTCCAAGGACCCCCCAATAAATCTTAGGGCTTGTCAACCTAACACATGTACATCCGTCATGACATCTGGTTTTGAGCCAGGCCTCCTAAGAAAGAAGGGTCATTACTACACCATTTATGTTCTCCTGATCATATTCTCTCAGTCAAAAGAGCAGACAGCTGGCCAAACTTATAATGCCGCGGTGGCAGAGGTCTCTCTCAGTCCAACAGCTGATGCTGCACACCCACGGCAGTGGTGGGACATGTGACATGATCCACCATCAGCACAGTGAATGCCTCTGCCATCTGCCCAGGCCAGAGAATGGCTGCTTATCTATCCTGGGCAGAGTCCAGTGGCAGGTAACAGCGAGGGAAGGGCAATCAAGAGAGAGGAAAGCAAGAGACCAAATTTTGAGATAAAATGTCTTCATTCCTTGCCTGCATGAGCCAATCATTAAAACCAAGGAAAGGCACAGTGACATGCTGAAACTCTGACATTGACTCCGACTGTGTGCAGACCTTCACTCTGCCACTTCCTGCTCGCATGATTTCTAAGCTGCTGTTTCGTTTGCTAGGGCTGCCAGAACTCAATACCACAAACTGGTTGGCTTAACTGACAAAAAATGTACCTGCTCACAGCGCTGGAGGCTAGAAGCCCAGAATCAAGGTGTCTGCTGGGATGGTTCCTTCCAAGGCATGTGTGGGAGAGATCTGCTCCAGACCTCTCCCCTTGGCCTCCAGATGACAGCCTTCAGGCTCACGTGGTGTCCTCTCCAAAATGCCCCCTTTTTTTCATAAGGACACTGGTCATACTGGATTAGGGTTCACCCTAATCAGCTCATTTTAACTAATTACATCTGCAGTGACCCCATTTCCAAATAAGGTCACATTCTAAGGGACTGAGAGTTAGGACTTCAGTATCTATGACTTTGGGGGGGTGCTATAGAATGAATATGTTTCCCCAATATTCATTTACTGAGAGCCTCACCCCCAAGGTGATGGTATGAGAAGATGGGACCTTTGGGGGTGATAAGGTCCTGAAGCAGGACCCTCATGAACGGGATTAGTGCCATTATAAAGGAGACCTCAAAGAGAGAGAGAGCTCCCTCAGCCCTTCCTCCGTATGAGGCCACAGGAAGAAGGCAGCCACGGACGGACCACGGATGGAAGCCAGGCTTCACTGCACATGGAATCTGCCAGCACCTTGATCTTGGACTTTGCAGCCTCCAGAACTGTGGGAAATAAATGTCTGTGGCAGTCTGCACATTCTGTGTTAACAGTCCAACAGATTACGATGGGGGAGACACAATTCAACCCCTAAGTGTTATTTAATCTGAATCTCAGTTTCCTCTTTATAAAATAGGTTAAGAATCTCAAATGGGGCGGGATGCCTGGGTGGCTCAGTCAGTTCTGCGTCTGCCTTTGAGCTCAGTTCATGATCCCAGGATGCCTGGGATCAAGCCCTGAACCAGGCTCCCTGCCCAATAGAGAGTCTGCTTGTCCCTCTCCCTCTGCCCTGCTTAGGCTCTTGCTCTCACTCTCTCACTCTCTCTCTGTGTCAAATAAATAAATAAAATCTAAAAAAAAAAAAAGAGAGAAAGAAAATATTAGGTTAGCAAAAGACATACGCTTGCAGGTGGAGGACAACTATTGGACAGGATGTGGAGAAAAGCCTCTCATTGTATCAGGTAAGGATCCTCAGTAACACCTAACACATTGTAATCGACTTCCTTGAGGTGCAAATTACCTACGACGCCATGCACCTATCTCAAGTGTCCAGTCTGATGAGTTTTGACTAACGTATACACCATGTAACCATCGACACCATCAAGACTGGGAACATTAACGTCACTCCAGAAGTTCCCTGCTGCCCCTTTGTGGTCTGTGCTCCCATTCCTGTCCCCAGACAACCACTGATCTATTTTCTGTCACTACAGCTTAAACTCAACTAGTCAATAATTTTATCTAAATGGACACATACAATATGTCCTCTTTGCTCTCACTGCTCTGACTCAATGCTCTTGAGACTCATCTATATTGGTCTGTTTATCAGTATCTGTTCCTTTTTATTGTGCTCTGTTTTATGGCCGGACCCACGGTTTGTCCACTCACCTGTTGATAGATATTTGGCTTGCTGCCGGTGTTTGGCTATTATGAATAAAACTGCTATGAATGTGCGCATAGAAGCCTTTGTGTGGACATGTGTTTTCATTTACCCTGGGTAAATACCCAGGAGTGGAATTGCCGGGTCATCTGGTGAGTGTAAATTTAACTCCAGGAGAAGCTACCAGACTGTTCCATGAGCAGTGGGCAGGTCTCTCCATCCTCATTCACACATGGTACTGCCTGTCTTTTTGATAATAGCCATTCTAGCAGGGGTGTATAGTCATATTTTGTGGAGGTTTTCATTTTCATTTCCCTAATGGTTAATGATGTCGTACACAGACACATGCATGAATGAGCTCTAAAGAAATAAAGGGTTGCCCAGGAGTCAGAGAAGAGATAGCCAAGAGCCAGGGGGTAAGCATGCAAGATGGCAACACAGAAAACTTGTAAAGCATAGGAGTAGGGGGGTTTTACTCACCCTGTGGGATGAGGGACAAGGCCTCATGTCCCTGGTGAGTGGGTGGTGAATAGGAATTGACATTCCTTGTAAAGAGCTGGGATGCTGGTAGGATCACACCCTAGGGAGTGGGTGCCAGGAAAATCTTGTTTACCAGCCTAGGAGGATGACAAGGAAGATTGTCTCTTCCCTGCACATTAAAAGATATATAAGATAATAGCAAGTGCGGGCTAGGATGTGGAAAAATGGGCATTAATTTACTCTGTGAACTATATACATTGTTATAAACTTTGGGGAGAGCCAAATAATAATTAAATATTAAATATTATCTTAAAATCTAAACACACTTAAAAAAATCTAAACACACTTGCTTATATCTATTTGGGATTTTTGGAAGTATGTAACGGAAATTAACTAAAGGTAGTCTAAGCAAAATGGTGGTGGATAATTATGATGACAAAGGGGAAATAATGGAAGATAATGCAAGATCAGAGGAACTAGGACGGGTCATCCTGAAGCCATCAGAACCCAGTAGAACTTCAATGTGTCTTTAGCCATGGGAGGTCAAGATCATGAGCCTTCACTATTACCCAAAAGACAAAAGATACCAAGTGTTGGCAAGGATGTGGAGAAAGGAGAACACTTATACACTCTTGGTGGGAATATAAATCGGTAGAAAAGTTTCATAGTATTACGGAAAATAGCATGGAGGTTTCTCAAAAAATTAAAAATAGAACCACCATATGATCCAGCAATCCTGCTTCTGGGTATACATCTGAAGGAAAGGAAATTTGGATCCTGAAGAGATGTCTCTGCTTCCATGTCCATTGCAGCATTATTTATGATAGCCACAACATGGAAACTACCATGTGTCTGTCAACTGGTGAGTAGATTTTTTTTATAAAAAATATGAAAAAATAAAAAACATGAAGTTAAGTAAGTGGGATGAAACCTATGGCAATAGCACAGAACTATAAGTTTTGTTTTGGAAACTTTTAAAAAGCTTCCCTGATTTAATCTCATTTCTGTAGGCTTCAGAATCAGCTTCTGAGCATTATACTGGAAATCCAGGAGAACAAGAAGGAGTGAAGATATAAAACAGGTTCAGAAATCGTGAGTGAGAGTTGGTGCCAAAAGGCTGGATGAGCTCCCCTAGGGAGTTTGGGAAGAAATAAGAGTAGAGGAAAGGCAGGCAGATGGGGAAGAAGAAGAAAACAAAGCCACCAAGGACAGCCAAGGTGAGCGGGATGGAACTGCGTCTTGAAAGCCATGGGCTGGCCGAGTTCCAAGGTGGGAGCGATCTACAGTGCTAAGTGGTAAAAATGGTCAAGGAAGTTAGGGCTGAAAATTAACCATGGGCTTGAGCAAAAGATGAGGTCACCAGTGACCTTGGCAAGAACAATTTGAGAGGAATGGTGGGTTGGGAGGAAAGGGTTGGAGTGAACAGGGAGGAGGAAGCAGAGTTTCAAAGTATAGGCACCTCTCAAAACAGTTGGCTGAAAAATGAGTAAGCAGGCCTGATTGCTGCAGGGTTGTCTTGACAACCGAATAAGACAATGATGGTGAATGCTCTGTTCTTAAAGGAGGTATATATATATAATTTTTTATTGAACTATAATTTATCTACAGCCAAATTCAACCTTTGTTATGTAGTCTTATAAGTTTTGACAAGTGTCCATAGTCAATGAGCCATCGCCAGGATCAAGATATAGAACAGTTCCATCCCCCTAAATGGCTCCTTTGTGACCCTTTGTAATTAACACCTTCTTGTACCCCCAGCTCCCAGCAGTCATTGATCTGTTTTCTGTCCCTATGATTTTTCCCATCCCCAGGAAGTCCTATCAATGGAAGTATACAGTATGTGGTCATTTGAGTCTGGCTTCTTTTACCCAGCATAATGTGTTTGAAATTCATCCCTGTTGTATCCATCAGTACTTTATTCTTTTTCATTGCTGAATAATGTCCCATTGTATGTGAAGACAGCTTGAACAGTGTGAAACTCTACAGAAAATCGTAGGGACTTACTATTCTTGGCAAAATATATGCATGAAGCGGTAGGGTGTGTGTCTTAGTTTGGGCTCCCTCAGAGACAAATTCTTAGACACTGTTCAGTCAAAGTTGTTCATTTTAATTTTTTGTAAGTTTTATTTATTTAAGTAATCTCTACACCCAATGTGGGGCTCAAACTCATGACCCCAAGATTAAGAGTCACATGCTCTTCTGACTGAGCCAGCCAGGCACCCTAGAAGTTGTTCTTTTTAGGGAACAGGCGACCCAGGAGGGGAATGGAAAATGAGGCAGGGAAGGAAGGCAGCCAGTGCACAGTGTGTGATAAGCAAATTCCCACAGAGGACAACTAGAAATCAGCCCCACTGGGGACCTCTAGGAGGCAGCAGAGAGTACAGGCCTCAGTATTGTCCAGCTGTGCATGAGACAGCTGGGGCATTTATCCGCCACCTCCCACCAGCCACAGCTTGACGGCCACTCATGGAAGGCATTCTTTCCCTAGCATTTCCTACCTAACTGCGTAGATCACAGTGTGTACCTCAAAGGCTAGAAAAAGTCCTCAGGCTAATGAAAGCAGGTGCTGACTGTTGGAAGTTGGACCAGGGTGTGATGATTGTGAACTAGAGGAGACTACTAGGGACTGGCAGTACTTGTGACCAAACTGATAGACAGATCGTGAACTACCTTCCTCTGCATTTTCATCCCTTTCTTGAGCTGTAAACATCCAATATTTTTATAGCTACTCAAGATGTTTTGCATGAAGACCTTCTAAATCATCTCTCTGTCCTCTAATTGGGCTTGTCACTCACGGCTAGTATTGCTATATTTAGCCTCTCTCCATATAGGGTCTGAAGGTCTATTTTTGGATCTGTGAGTCAGGCATGCATATCCCAAGTATGGTGTTCGTGTTGCAATTTATCTGTCTCTGTGGGAAAACAGAGTGTCACTTTCCCTTTTTTCTCCTGCCTTACTGTGCCTACCTCTGACTCTCATCTGGCAGCTTTCTTGTGTATATTGATTTTCGTAAAGATCTTCCATGAACCTCATAATTTCCCAAATATTCACAACTACATTATTTTACTTACTCTGCATTGTAACAGTAGGAGGCCAGCAGGGACCTCCTGTGTCTTAAGCATTTAACAGATGAAGAAAATGAGACAGTCTTATTAAAAAGCACTTAAGTTTCCAGTACATCATTTAGGAGGCTTGTGGTTGGGAATAACTAAAATCTCAAACTGAATTGAACACGAAAGAGAATTATTGGTTGCTATAAATTGAATTATGCTTCCCTAAAATTCACAGGTTAAAGCCCTAGCCCCTGATATGATTGTATTCAGAGGAAGAGCTTTGAGGAGGTAAAAAGATTAAATTAGATCGTAAGAGTGGGGCCCTAATCCAGTAAGACTGGTGTGCTTGTAAGAAAAGAAAGAAATACAGATCTCTCTGTCTCCTGTGTGCACTGAGGGAAGGCCATTGTGAGGGCAGAGTGAAAATACAGTCATCCATGAGCCAGGAAGACAGCTCTAAAGAAAAAAAAGGAAACTGAATCTGCTAGGACCTTGATCTTGGACTTCTAGCCTCCAGCAATATAAGAAATAAATTTCAGGGGCGCCTGGGTGGCTCAGTGGGTTAAGCCTCTGCTTTTGGCTCCGGTCATGATCCCAGAGTCCTGGGATCGAGCCCCACATTGGGCTCTCTGCTCAGTGGGGAGCCTGCTTCCTCCTTTCTCTCTGCCTGTCTCTCTGCCTACTTCTGATCTGTCTGTTAAATAAATAAATAAAAATCTTTAAAAAATGAATTAGAAAAAAAAAAAGAAAGAAATTTCATGGGACATCTGGCTCTGCCAGCCAAGAGGAGCACAGGACTCTTGATCTCAGGATCATGAGTTCAAGCCCCATGTTGGGTGTAGAGATTACTAAAAAAAAATTAAAAATAAAAATACATAAAAAAATAAGTAGATTTCTATTGTTGCAATCACCCAATCAATGGTATTGGGTTATAGCAGCCCAAGCAGACATAATAAATGAAAAGTAGGGTAGGTTTCTAAAACAGGCGTGATATTCCAGCACAGCAATGTCAATAAGAGCCTCATTCCTTCCCATCGCTCTGCTCTGCCCTCCTTGGTGTTAGCTTCAAGGTTGGTCATCTATCCTCACTGGATGGGGCTGCAGCTGCCCCAGAGCTTCATGCCTCCAGTCCATATCCAGGCAAATGCACCTCAGAGTTATTGCACCAGAGGGGTGAGGGAGCTGGGGTATTTATCCTCCAGCTCCATGCATCACTGGATGAGGGCCGCTCATGGGGGTATTTACTTCTTCCCACATCTAACTAATCCCATATGTGATCAGCATGAATTCCTGAAGCCCAAGAAAGCCCTCAGGCTGAGTCAGAGTTGCAGACAGCAAAAAGCCTTTGATGTGTATAAGAAAGTTGAAAGCCAAGGAGATAGTACAGAGAGTCCACCTACATGTCAGTACTCAATATATACTTGTTGACTGAGGAGCTAATCCCATGGAACTGTTAGGTCCCCCAATAATGCATCCGTGATTAAAGGAGCAAGACTGATATAAAGCGAAGGTCAAGCAAAGCTTTCTTCCACGCCAAGCATTAAGAATCAGACCCAACTTTCAGGGCCACACCTCCTACAGAGAGGGCGACCTCTCTCCACTTCACAGACAAGCTTTTAAGGGCAAAGGCCATGTGGTTGGGCCTGGCCATGCACAGGTGGCCAATGAAATTGTAACACACAGAGAAATCTGCACAGTCATGTTAGGTCACACATAAGTGACCAACTGAATTACAATTTACCTTAGTAGATACTTGAACCAGCCTATCACCTTGGTCAGAATTGGTGCCCCAAAGGTGCCCAAAGTGTGGGGCCCATACTCCTTGGTAATTAGGGAGACAGTATGTGTCCCCCCCACTGATCTGATGTCTCCACCTGGCCTGACCCACCCTTGTATTTGGGCTTTGTTACCTGGGACTGGTTTCTGGGACTTGGTTTTAAGTAAGTCCCCTGGGGGAAGGGGAGCAGGGACAGTTTAAGGGTTAAACAACAAGGTTATTGTTTAACCTGGATGGAAGTGCTCTGGCTAAAATAGGTCCTTACAGAACTTCTTTGCTCCTTGTAAAAGTGCAGAGCCACAGTGATGTTAGAAACAATACAGCCACAGATTTTTTTCAATCAAAATCAATAAATGTATAATCAATCCTACATCAGGCAGCTGAGAAGTTAGAAGCTCTGCAGGTTGGGGGTGGGGGGAAGCACATGGCCTGGGAGGCCGTGTGTGTGTGTGTGTGTGTGTGTGTGTTTCATGTGATTTTATCCCCTGTATGAATTTGTAGAATTTGTAGAATTTGCAATCATGATACAGAACCATTCCATCTCCCCACAAGACCTCCCACGGGCTAACCCTTTGTAATCACAAACTTCCCTTCCTTTACCCTTGGCAACCAATAATCTGTTCTCCATCTCTATAATTTTGTCACCTCAAGTCCATTATATGAATGAAACCACACCACACGTGGTCTTTTGAGATTGGCTTTTGTCACTCAGCATAATGCCTTGAAATCCTGCCAAGTTCTTGTGAGAGTTCATGGTTTGTTCCTTTTTACGGCCTAATAGGATTCCACCTGGGGGGCAGGGGGGGCGTTTTAATCCTACAGGCACAAGCTCATGAAGACTATGCACCCTGCATGGAGCAAACCAATCCCTGTTAAACAGTTAGCCTACAACCTCAGTGTTTCTAACAGCGCTGTGTCCTATCCCTTCCATAAGCTGGGTGATGAAAGGCAGGCAGGAGGGAGGGACAAAACCCAGTGTTTTGTTGTTTTAATCACCGCCACTTCATGCCCTCAGTGAGGGAGGGATGGGGTTCTGGCCCTAGGGTAGGGGAATGGTGGAGCACACAACCCCCGATACTGGACCAGCAAGACCCACAATGGGAAAAGATGGGCACCATGGGCCATGCAGGGCCACACTGGGGCAGGAGGCAGAGGGGTTGTCTTAGGGAACAGAGCAAACAATGGGCACTGTGGAAGACAAGTTTTGTAGTACCAAGCGGTGCAGATGGCCCTTGCTGCCCACAGGAGGGTGTGATTGGCTAGTTTGAATAATTCCAAGGGTGGGCTGGTTTATAAGGAGGCTTGCTTGGCCATAACCCTTCAGCATGGGAGTCCAGTGAGGGAAGAACTGTGATCAGGCCATCTTGGCCCCTCCCAGTTTCACCAGATGATAAGGCTGCGAGCTTTAATTTTAGGTATTATACCACATTGCTTCAGGGAAATATTTTTGAGGATTTATTATAGAGCAGTAACACTTCCCTGAGGGGCTCCACTCATAATTGCTGGGAGTTGTACAGATATCAGTATAAGGTGTCCGGGTTTTTTTCTTCCCTTGTCCTGGGAACTAAGACCCAGTGATCTACAGTCATAGAGAACTTCAGACTTGCTGCCGCGGAGACCACATTTCTCACTCATGGGGAAAAGGGGAGTTTACAGGATTTCCTGAGGCAATAAGGCACCTGGCCATTGAGGATTCCACGTACTTGATCAACAGCCAGGAAATGCTGGGAATTTCCTGGGATTGACAGAGAGGGACTCTTGGGATCTGTGATTTATAAGAAGAAATACATATTTGGTCTCTGTCCCAGTTCCTGGTGTAGAGCTCCTAAATCCCTTGGAATTTCCTGTGATACGCATGATCAAGGTGTCTTTTGTTATGTTAATGAGTTGACTTTTGGAATGCTCTGGAGGCTGAGGGCTGGTTGCCAGGGTAGCCAACCACGTGATCAGAGAGGGTTGAACTTTCAGTCCCACCCTCTAACCTCCGCAGAAGGAAGAGGCGGGAAGTTGAGCTCAATCACCAATGGGTAATGATTTATGGAATCATGCCTGTGGATGCAGCATCCATAAAACACAAAAGAATGGGGTTCAGAGAGCTTCTGTGTTAGTGAACCACCATGCTTGCAGACTCCAAGGGTCAGAAGCTTGTTAATTTGGGACCTCACCCTATGGAACCATGGTCATCTAGCTGTTGATTCATACCCTTGAGTATTCTTTGTAATAACCAGTAATCTGATGGGTAAACTAGTTTCCCGAATGGTGTGAGACACTCTAGCCAATGCATCAAAGAAGGGGGTCATGGAAACCCCTGATTTATACCTGATTTATACCCAGTAGATCAGAAGCACAGATACAAACCTGAGGTCACAATTGGTGTCTGAGGTAGGCACAATCTTACAGCCCCAAGCCCTTAATCTGAGGAATCCAATGCTGTCTTCAGGCAGACAGTGTCAGAATTGTGTTGAATTGTAGGACACCCAGCTGGTGTTGCAGAATTGCTTGGTGATGTGGGGGAAACCACACAAAACCAAGGATATTGGTATCAGAATCATTAGGATCAAAACGTTTCTTTGGAGAGAGGCCTTCTCTATCTCCTCATTCTGAACCAGGCCCTTTGGTTCTACTCCCACAGCATCTCCGTCAGAGAAACTCACCATTGTCAATTACACACCATTTGTGTCCTCCCTGAAGGTGAGCATCATGAGTCAGAAAGCATGTGGTCTTTATTCATTGCTGTGTCCCCAACAGAATATACCAAGAACCAATACATATTTATATAACGAATGAACTCACTAATTTATACACACTTACTGACTTGCTGTGGTTTCTGATTTGAGGAAATCATTAAGGAAGAAAGTAACCAACCATTCTGATTTGCCCTGAGGCAAAGGAGCTCCTAGCACACTCAGTTTGCAGTGCCAACAGCAGAAAGGTCCATGGCCACTCAGGATGATGGCTTACCCTATCATAAGGCACTAAATGACAAAAGAGTAACTCACCCAAGCCTTGTTCCTAACCCAGAAGATATGTTTCCTGAAAGGCTCACCCACTGCTTTCCCAGAGTGATCTCCATGCAGCCATGGAAACTTCCTTGGGTAGTCAGTTCGTTACTCTATTAACAAGTCCCATCCCTCACTCTTGTTGAGTGGGAGTCTTGTGGCTCTAAATCTGAGATTGGGGAAGCATCCTTCCAGAGCGGGTTTGCCTGTGCTTCTGCCAGGAGCCAAGACCACCACTGACCCGGGACCACTCGGCCTCCCTTCAAGCCTCTTACCTCTGAGTGAGAGTCCCAGACCTCCCAATTCTTACCACGCTCAGTTTCCCAAGAGCAGGGTTGCTGGTGGCATCTACATCCATGAGTGACCTCTTCTGCCCCAGTTCATGCTTCTTCTTTTTCCTGCAAGGGGAAATCCTTGGAAATCCTTTACATCTTGTAGGACCAACAATTTTCCTAAGAATGCATCCTTCCCGGGGCACCTGGGTGACTCAGGGTTAAGCCTCTGCCTTTGGCTCAGGTCATGATCTCAGTGTCCTGGGATCAAGGTCCGCATTGGGCTCTCTGGTCAGCAGGAAGCCAGCTTCCCCCTCTCTCTCTGCCTGCCTCTATGCCTGCTTGTGATCTCTCTCTCTCTCTGTCAAATAAATAAATACAGTCTCTAAAAAAAAAAAAAAAAAAAAAAAAGAATGCATCCTTGCCCAGGTCTGTTTCTACAACAGGAGGCACCTCCCCAACATTGTGATTGCTGTGTCATCTTGTCCTGGAGCAGTGTGGCCTGGGCCCTTTGGGTCTCCCAAAGTCTCAGGAAAGCAGCTTTCCCTTCATCCATGTAGCCTCAGAACCTGTTCAAGGACCCTCCTGGGACTAGCACCCATGCCACTCCTCCTTTTCCTCCCTGCCTCCCAGATCTGTGGGCACCAACAGCCTCTCTCTCCCTCCCACAAAAGCCTGAAGCCCATGTGCAGAACTGTGTGGCACAAGGCACTCAGGGCCCCTCATCCAGGAGAAGACGAATGGTAAGAAACCCCAGGCAGGGGTTTGCACCCACGTGGGGAGGTGCCAACTAGTCTCAGCTCAATTCCAGTAAAATCCAAGGATGGGAAACTTCTATTTTGTGTTTTGCTTTTTTATGTGGATTAATTATCTTTCTTTTTTGTTGTTGTTTTCTGTCTACATCCTTGGAAGCACAGCTTCCTCAGAAAAGTTCCAGCTTTCCTTCACCATACATGATGGTCACCTGGAGAGCAGAGTTCCTTGCTCCAAGTTTGATCTTGATCTTGAAGCTGGTGAAGGTGGAGCGCCCACAGGCTGAGGCGGTATTAAAAAAAAAAAGGTTTATGACTCATATCATTGAGATCTCCGGGGAGAGCAGGGGCGGCATCCCTAGCAGCTCTGAAATGGTTTCAGGGCAAGGAAAAGTGCCTGGCTTTTAGGAAAAGGACAAGAGATAACATGTTGGTGAGGATGTGGAAAATAACTTGGGAAGGTAAGTTGGGGCAGCCACTATAGAAAGCAGGCTAGTGATTCCTCAAAGTATTAAAAATAGGGATGCCTAGGTGGCTCAGTGGGTTAAAGCTTCTGCCTTCGGCTCAGGTCACGATCCCAGGGTCCTGGGATTGAGCCCAGCATCGGGCTCTCCGCTTAACGGGGAGCCTGCTTCCCCCTCTCTCTCTTCCTGCCTCTCTGCCTACTTGTAATCTCTCTCTCTGTGTGTGTCAAATAAATAAATAAAATCTTTGGGGCAAAATATTAAAAATAGAAACTACCAGCAGTCACACTTCTGGGTATATAGCCATAGGAAATGAAATCAGTGTCTCAAAGACCTGTCTGTACCCCCATGTTCAGGGCAGCGTAATTGACAAGAGCCAGGTCTTGAAAACAACCTCAGTGTTCATCCATCCACAGATGAAGTTTCTGATGAACACTCACCTAGATTAGCACAGCCAGGCAAGCACATCTTTAAAAACCTCTGTGAAAAGGAACAAGGTAATAACACCTGGTACAATGGGGATGAAACGCGAAAGTGTGCTGAGTGAAAGAAGCCAGTCACACAAAGCCGCACAGTGATTGACTGCATTCAGATGAAATGTCCAGAGTAGGAAATCCGTAGACACAAAAAGCAGATAGGTATTTGCCAGGGGCTGGGGGAGTGAGTATTAGTAGGTCAAGTTTCCTTTTGGGATGATGAACATGTTCTAGGGCTAGACAGAAGTAGTGATTACATAACATTGTGCATCTACAAAAGGCCACTGAATTGCATATACTATAAAATGGTTAAAATGATAAACTGTATGTTGCGTGTGTTTTACCATGATCAAAAATTTAAAACCGGGGCGCCTGGGTGGCTCAGTGGTCATGATCTCAGGATCCTGGAATTGAGTCCCTCGTTAGGCTCTTTGCTCAGTGGGGAGTCTGCTTCCCTTCCTCTCTCTCTGCCTACCTCTCTGCCTACTTGTGGTCTCTGTCTGTCAAACAAATAAATAAAATCTTTAAAAAAAAAAAAAGATTAAAACCTCCATGAGCGAGTTGGATGCTCAGCCAAGGAATCTCTCCCTATCACCTGGGGTTAAATTTCTGGCTCTCGGAGGGGCATCCTGGAGGAGTCTACTGGGCTCCTGCCCCTCTGAGGAGAAATACGCTAACACTGAACCACATCAATGGAAGGTAGACAGGGCTTTCCAGGCAAACTTGGGAGGTCAGAGAAAACAGTGGGTGAGAGATTCAAGCTTTGCCCAAAAGAAGACCCCTTTCTCAAATGTGTCTTGGAGGCACCACAGATTTTTGGATGACTTTCTTTTCTTTTAATGGAGTTGAGAATTATTGGGGCACCTGGATGACTCAGTCAGTTAGGCATCTGACTCTTGATCTCAGCTCAAGTCTTGATCTTAGGGTTGTGAGTTCAAACCCTGCCCTGGGCTCCCCCACCCTGGGCATGGAGCCTACTTAAGAAAAAAAAAAGTGGAATTGAGAGTTGTGAATAAGAATTGCCATGTTTAGCACTGGGTGTTGTGCAAAAACAATGAATACTGTTACACTGAAAAAATAAATAAAATGGGGAAAAAAAAAGAATTGCCATGTTTTTCCCATGGCAGCACTGTTCTGGGTTGAATTGCGTACCCCCTGGCAAAAAGAAAAATATTGGAGTCCTAACCTCACTGCACCTCAGAATGGAATCCTAATTTGGAAATAGGGTTGGTACAGATATAATTAGTAAAGGTGGATGAAGTCATACTGGACTAAGGTGGGTTCCCATTCCAATAGGACTAGTGTCCTTAGGAAAAGGGGAGATTTAGACCCACACACTCAAGGAGAAAGCCACATGAAGATGAAGGCAGAGATTGGGATCCTGCTTCTACAAGCCAAGGAATGGCAAGGATCACTCACAAATCACCAAAAGTTAGGAAAGAGACATGGGACAAATCCCTCCTACCCCAAATTTGGTTTTCCACTAAGTCTGGCTGCCAAGGAACTGTTTAGTCTTTGAGTTTGTGGTATTTATTATAGTATCCTGAGGTAACAAACACAAGTACCCAAGAAATGGAAAGTATGTTTGCCAAGGCCTATCTAGAACCTGTCTGGAAGAGTTTGGAACAATTGGAATCACTGTCAAGTTACCTCTCAAAACATAGACCCTCAGAGACATTGGGGTGGCTCAGTCAGCTGGGCTTCTAACTCTTGATTTTGGCTGTGGTGGTTGTCTCAGATTTGTGGGATTGATCCCTGCATCAGGCTCTGCACTCAGCACAGAATCTTCTTGGAATTCTCTCTCTCTCTCCTTCTGCCCCTCCCACCGCTTGCACTCTCTCTCTCTCTCAAATAAATAAATCTGTAAAAAAAAAAAAGGGGGGGGGGATATATACCTTATTGTTTACTGAGCACTTAAATTTGGTATTTCACCTAAAATTCTGGTTGCCAAATATTACCTCACCGCATTATACACACATGTTACACCAACAGTAGGAATTCCCATAATGTTCTAAAGGAAATTTTCGTCTTTGTGTTCTCTTGAGTTGGCCATGGTTTTCTTTCTTTTGGTGGTGGTGTTGGTGGGGTGCCTGAGTGGCTTAATCAGTTTAGTGTCCCACTCTTGATCTCAGCTCAGGTCATGATCTCAGGTCGTGAGATTGAGCCCCAGGTTGGACTCCATGCTGGGTGTAGAGCCTACTTTAAAAAAAAAAAAAAGCGTCAGAGCTTTTTTTTGGTGGGGAGGCAGAAAGACAGAGCAAGAGAATCTTAAGCAGTCTCCACACTTAGGGTAGAGTCCAACCCTAGTCTTGCTTTCATGACCTGATATCATAACTTGAGCTGAGATCAAGAGTCTGACAATTAACAGACTAAACCAAACAGGTGCCCCGAGTTGGCCAGGGTTTTCTTTTCTCTTTTTTTTTTTTAAGATTATTTATTTATGTATGTATTTGACAGAGAGCAGGGGGGAGAGAGAGAGAAGGAGAGAGTACAAGAAGGGCGAGTGGCACGCAGAGGGAGAGGGAGAAGCAGGCTTCGGGCTGAGCAGGGAACCCTAGGCAGGGATCAATCCCAGGACCCTGAGATCCTGACCCGAGCCCAAGGCAGGAAGGCAGACACTTAACCTGCTGAACCACTCAGGCGCCTCAGCCATGGTTTTCAAATGCTGTTCTTTTTACTTAGCTAATGATAAATCATTGTGGGTTTAGCTTGTTATTGTCAATGTAATTTGTTGTGGGGTGTTTGGCAAATCCTACAGGGCTTAATAACACTTATTTGCATCAGCAGTATGTTTGGTCTATAATTTTTCAATAAGTAGACTTTAAGTCATGTATGCATTGAGTGAAAATAGGAATCATCTACCCTTGTACTGCTAAAGCAGATGTACCCACAATTCCCCAACTTTTAGGATGACACTCCATTTTTCCACCCAGTTGTTTTCCCCCAGAAAGTGGGAACAGGTGGGGTCTTCATTCCCCCCTAATTGTATTAGGGACCAAAAAAAATTAGTGCTAATGGCTCAGTGCACTTTGTACATACCAGTGGGAATTTTCTGGAAAATTTATGTGGTAGAGCAGTGGAGTATATATATGAAAAACTGGTCTTAAATTGTGGAAGGACTGAAAGCTTGATCTACACAGCGGTTGGTAAACTACTGTAAGGACCAGATAATAAACTATTTTTGTTTTTGTTTTTTTTTTCAGGCTGTCCTATCTACATTGCAACTCTGGCGTTGTAACACAGACACAGGCCCACATCTAGGTAGGTGAGTGGGTGTGGCCAACAAACCTTTAATCACAAACACAGGCAGTCAGCAAATCTTGCTGGTGGGCCACAGTTTGCCAAAGCCTGGTTTCAGAGTCTGGACTTCCTTCTGTTGAACCCCTGAGAATGTTGCAAGTGTGAATTTCAGATCCCGAAGTAGATACTTAAGGGAAGACTGTAATTTATTTTTTTGTAACAATTTTATTGCTGGTTCAAACCCCCATTCAGTGGGGTGGTGGAAACTTCATCTGATTTGGGTACATCTAATCAAAGACCCAGGAGGGTCAAGTAGAGAAAACATAGGAAAGGCAACACTTAGCGTTCACTGCAAATTTTTTGAAAATTTAGGAAAAACGTGACGTCCACTGGTTCAAGAAGCATAACCGATCCCAAGCGGGATAAAACAAATAAATGAAAACCCAGATGCATCTTGGTGAAACTGTAAACACCAAAGACAGAGAGATCGTTACAACAGCCAGAGAGAAAGTACACATCACCTATGAATGAAGGCATGTCAGCATTAATGAACAGACTTTCCAACAGCAGTGATGGAAGGCAGATTGCAGTGAAATGTAATCTTGACAGCTTTGGAGGAAAAGCCAGTCCCGTCCTCAAAGACCCTTGGTAGCTTGGGTGCCATGAGCGCCGAGAAGACCATCAGGAAGGATCACGGGGCCCTGTTATCCAAAAGAGCAGGGTGCCCGTGGAAAGCAGGAGAGAAGGTAGCAAGGTGGCTGCCATTGGGATGGTAATAGCTGCAAACCTGTTGTGAGCAAACTTTTGCCTGGACACAAATGAAACAGTCCCTCGGAATTCTGCAACACAGTGTGGAAGAATGGTGAGGTCCAAGGGCAGAGAATAAGGAGTTGTTGAAATTCAGGCATTCATGTTAATGTGGCCTCATCTCTATTCGTAGGTGAGCTGGGACTGGACCCACTTGCTTCTAGGGTCTGCTAACTGACCAATGAACTCTGAATTTTTTTAAAATAAACTTTGACTCATGTTCAGAACTAAATCCATTTCCCTAAGATACAGTCTAATGCCCAGATTGTAAGTGATGTGTTATGGAGCATGAAAACAAGATATAGAAGCCAAGAGACCCAGGAAAACAATGGTTCAAATAAGAAACAAATTTCATTCTCTCTGACCTAGGACTCCAGACATGGGCAGGAGGTCTGACACAGGCAAAGTTTCACTGTACAAGATCACCAAGGGACCAGTTCCTTCTACCTCGTAGCTCTGCCATCTCTAGAGTCTGTCTTTATCCACATGCCTAGCCTGGCCTATCCCCATGTCCTTGTTCCAGCTGTCATGGGGAAGGGATGTGGAGAAAAAGTGGAGGACAAGCATTTCCTCTTCTGGAAGCAACACAGAAGTTTATGTATTGCTTCTACTATATTCTATTGCTGCTAGGACCTTGGTCACATGGTCCTTACGTAGTTGCAAGAGAAGCTGCATGACCATGTCCTCTACCAAAATTCAAGTGAGTCCTATTACCAAAAGTATGAAGTGGGGTGGATTCCTGGGGTGGATGGCAAATCCTGCCGTGGAGGGCAGAGGCAAGTAAGAGCATGCGGTGACTTACTTATAATTGTTCACACTAATAGTAAAATCATACTGGCTAATGTTTGCATTTGATATGTCAAGCACTATTCTAAGTATTTTACCTGCATTAACCCATTCAATCCTATTATTATTGGTTACTAGCATTAATCTCATTTTGTAAAAGAGAAAATTAAGATCTAGAAAGGCTAAGTGATGTAACCAGTGACACACAGCTAGGAAGTACAGCTGGAGTTTTAAAACTTTGGCTGAAAATCTTAAGAAAATCCATTTTCAAAAAGGTGACTTTGCATTCACCTGCAAAGCAATTATATGGAGGGATGCCAAGGGCATTCCCAGAACTGTGGACAAGAAAGCTCACAAAGCACTTGATTGGAATTTAGTACAAAGAAGGCAAACTGCTCTTGAACATAGAACAAAAGTCTTCTCCTTGCTTCATCTCTAAAGGCAAACGCTTGGAGAGAACATAGTCTGTTTGCCCATGAGATACATTCAGAGCAATTTCAATCTCGGGATTTAATCCTCCTGCCAAATATGGGTTTTGTTACTAACCCCCTTGGTTAGAAATCTTCAGGACCCAGAAAACATTCCTTTCGGGTCTCTAACACATAGATGCGGAGAGCAAATGTCTGTCCCTTGGGAACCTTGGCAGAGAAAAATATGACAATGGCTTTTTTTGCCACCAAGCTACTTTGGGAATTAAGATCATTAAAGGCTAATAGCAGCTGTTAGGTACTTAGCAAATGTAGCTAAACAGCCTCCCACACATGGGGAAGTGTTCTAAATTCACCACTGCTGCTAAATCCCATGGTGACGGCAGTATTATCTGTCTCCCTCCTGACCAATTACAAAGAACAGGATAACCACCTTGGCCAAACAGCAGAGGCAAAGACATGTCGCAACCGGTGATCTACCACAAATCTGTGTGGCCAGGTTGCAAGTTGAGAGTGTCTCTGGACTGAGAAATATCATAGTAAAAGTGATGTGTAACAGAGGCTGAAATTCACTGAGGTTCATCATGCTCCAGAGTCTATCCAGGAAGTTCTGATTCAGTAATCCAGGACAGAGGCAGAGATTTGCAGTTCTAGAAAGTTCCCAGGTGTTGCTGATGTTGTTAAGCTATAAAACACACTTTATTGAGCCAGGGTTTCAACCAGTTCATGCCCCTGCCTCTCCCTAAGAATTAGGAGCTAAGTGTCCAGATGCCCGAATTCTAGTCTGAGATCTCACACATGACAATAATTGTTTCCTAAAAAATGTTCCTCTTTCTATGCTGTACCCCTCTTCTGGAAATTAGTTGGATTCATATATGCGGGGTTTTTTTTAATAGGCAGATTCTTTTTCAAGCATTAGATTTCTCCCAGGAAGGTGCCACACTTCCAAAGAACAGTAACCATGAACTTGTGATATATGATACCACTTTCCAGGGGACTGTGACAGCTGTCTCACCCTCTGTCTTATTCTTGCTCTATAGCCCAAAATAATATTCACTGAGGCTTTATGAAAAAGTTGACACAAGTCATTCTGTGCTCATTTCAACAAGAAACGTTGGCTACATAAAAGTAGAAACATTCTCAACCTGGAGGGATATTATAATCAATAGCAAAACCATTTCAGCACCCCCAAACGCTTAGAAAATGTATCCCTGTTGCAAACACAACTCCAGCCTGAAAAATCAGCACATTCCAATAGTAAGCCAAATTCATTTCACAGAGGAGAAATACAAATGGTCAATAGGTGTAGGAAGATATTTGATATTACCGGCAAATAATTGAAGTTTAAACAAGGTGCCATTCTTCACCTGGAAAATAGGCAAAAACCAAAAAAGAATATTAACACCTAGTGCTGTTTTTGGTGAGAAGAAATGAGCACTCTAATTTACCATGAGGGAGAGTGTACGTTAGGAATCATGTGTTTATAGGTGACAGGATCCTGATTCAAAATAGCTTTATCATAAAGGGAAGCAGCAGGGGGATGTATCGGTTGGTGACTCTGGAAAGGCCAAAGTTGAATCCAGCTTCAAGAATTACTAGATCCAGGGGCGCCAGGGGGGCTCAGTGGGTTAAGCCTCTGCCTTCGGCTCAGGAGAAGATCTCAGGGTCCTGGGATTGAGCCCCGCATCGGGCTCTCTGCAAAGCGGAAAGCCTGCTTTCCCCTCTCTCTCTCTGTCTGCCCCTCTGCCTACTTGTGCTCCCTCTCTCTCTGTCAAATTAAAAAAAAAAAAAAGAATTACTAGATCCAGAGCTGCCAAAGATGTCATTAGAACTCATACTATCTCTCACATCTGTTGTCCTTTGGGTAAGGAATTCCCTCCTTCCCATAACCTAACCATGACTGCTAAGGTAGATGGGATTGCACTTCTAGAAATGCAATACATCCATACCCTTTCCATGTGACGTTACAGTGCCCTTCCACTGTGGGTGGAGTGTATTTCCCCAACTCACTGATGCTGGGTTTGATCAGATGACTTGCTTTGGCCAATGGATCTTAGCAGATGTGAACAAAGGTTTTAAATGTTCCTGTCTGATTTAATTTGGCTCTTGCACGCCATTCTTTTGTTAGGAAAAGAGCATGGACTAGGGAATTTCTTCCCCTTTATCTTGGGGCACAGAGTTAACAGACATGGAGAAAAGTAAACCCAGTCCTCAACTTGGCACCAACTAAACCCAGATAATCCACAGCCTGAAGCAAAATGACCCAACCTGTTCAAAGTTTTTGCCCATTTTGTTTTCATGTATTTGTCTTACTGGTTTGTGGGAATTCTTTATATACTCTAAATATGAGTCCTTTGAGAATATGCAATCTAGACTATCTTCTCCAATTCCATGGCTTAACTTTATGTTCTCTCAATGGGCTCTTTTGATGAAGGAAATTTCTTAATCCTTTTTTAAAAGATTTTATTTATTTACTTGAGAGAGATAGAGTGAATGAGTGGTGGGGAAGGGCAGATGGAGAAAAAGAAGCAGGCTCTCCACTAAGAGAGCCCTATGCAGGGCTTGATCCCAGGACCCTGAGATCATGACCTGAGCTGCTTTATCATGACCTGAGCTGAAGGCAGATACTTAACCAATTGAGCCACCCAAGGCACCCCAGAAAATTTCTTAATCTTGATGAAGTCTAACTTGTCAATATTTTACAGTTCATGTATTTGGGGTTTAATTCAGCTTCTTATTCAAGCAAAACCATATGCTTTGTCATTGAAATTCACAAAGTATATTCAAATTTTAGTTCACTTTAATTAGCAAAATTTCAAAAACTTTAGGAGCATTTATTAATTTTTGCCTGCAAATGCAGAAGAAAGACATGTTCTGTTATTAATTTCTGTAATGAAAGACAATATGAGCCTACAAATCATTTTGATGTTGCCTTCCTAAAAGATTTTGAAAGGCAATTTGTGTCACATGCAGCTTTTGCCTTTTTCATTGCCTTCAGAAACCAAATCATCACATAAGGTGCAACTCCACTGTAAGAAAAACCATGGGGGCTCCTGGGTGGCTCAGTCAGCTAACTGTCTGCCTTTGGTGCAGGTCATGATCCCAGAATCTTGGGATCAAGTCTTGCACTGGGCTCCCTGGTCAGCGGGGTGTCTGCTTCTCCCTCTCCCTTTACCCTCCCCCTGCTCATGCTCTCTTGCTCTCACTTTCTCTCTCTCAAATAAATAAAATCTTGGGAGAAAAAAAGAGAAGAAGAAGAACAATAAACTATCGTTCCCCAAACAACCCAAGTGCTCCTCTACATTTCCCAATACCCCTTGAATTTTCAAAAAGATTTTATTGAGAGCGAGAACACGCATGCAGAAGGAGGGGCAGAGGGAGAGGATCTCAAGCAGACACCGCACTCAGCAGGGAGGCTGACTTAGGACTTGATCCCACAACCTTGAGATCATGACCTGAGCCAAAATCAAGAGTCAGACACTTAACCAACTGAGCCAACCAGTTGCCCCTACCCCTTGCATTTTGATTAGGATCCGGTGGCTAGTTTCAAGCAAAGAACTGTGAGCAGCCATGATTCATGCTGTTTCCGGAATGAGACAGTTAAGAACTGGTGTTTCTCTTCTGTCCAACAACTTCAGAAATCATGTATTCCATTTGGTGCTGATAAAAGGTGGAAGATGGGCTGCCCAACCAACCACAGAGTGCATGTGAGTGATAAACAAACCTTTGTTGTGTAAAACCCCTGAGATTTCAGGAATTGCCTACCTTAGCAGCTGACATTGCTTAATCTGACCCAAGGAACTCCCACTAATAGAAACTACCAAATACCTGCATGTGAAATTCATTTCCAAGCAGTTTCTGTGTCCTCAACTCAGTACTCAGATTACCTTTGGCGACGTTCCGCATCACTAATTTCTTAGGTCAGATATTCCCAGAAGCAGAACTGGAGACAAGAACTCAAGTGCAAGTGATTTATTAAGAAGTGCTCAGAGCACCTGGGTGCCACAGTCAGTTAAGTACCAACTCTTGATTTAGGTTCAGGTCATAATCTCAGATTCCTGAGATCAAGCCCCGCATCAGGTTCTGAGCTGGGTGTGGAGCCTGCTTAAGACTCTCTCTCTCCATTTCCCTCTGCCCTTTCCTCTGCACCTGCACCTCCCCCATTAAAAAATAAAGAAAAGAAAAGAAAGCATTCCCAGGTAACTGATAAGGGAGTGGGACATCAGGACAGTAAAAGGGAGGAAGCCACACAAATACGCAATGCCAAGTGCAGTTCTGACTTCAGAATGATCCAACAGAGAGTTCTAGGGCATAAATTATGCCTCAGGCAAGTGAGCTTGGCTTTGGAACTCTGTATTCATCTGTTAGGGCTGCTATAACAAAGTACCACGGACTGGGGGGACTTAAACAACCGAAATGTATTTTCTCACAGGCTGGAAATCCATGATCAAGGTGCCAGGAGGGTGGAAGCCTAGCGAGGGCTCCCATCTTGGGTTGTGCATGGTTGTTTTCCCACTGTGTGCTCACATGACCTTTCCTTGGTGCATGCATGAAGAGAGCTCTAGTTTCTCTTTCTCTTCTTAGAAGGACACTGACCCTATCTGACCAGGGCCTCACCCCGAATACCTCATTTAATCTTAATTGTCTCATAAAGTTTCTATCTCCAAATACAGTCCCATTGGGGATAGGGCTTCAACACATGAATTTTGCAGGGACACAAACAGTTCGTAACAGCCTCCTAAACCCAACAGTAATTGGCCACCCAGGATGCCGGGGCAAGGTAAGATAAACTCCCAGGCACTTCTGGCCCTCAGGTTGGCTCCAGTGCCCATAAGGGACCCTCTGAAGGTCACAGGTGTGAACAGATAGCAGGTAAGCTTGAAGAAGCTGGGGGATGGGCACACAGAGCTGGGGTCGAGTACTTCCTGATACTCTGGTGTTGTATCAGTGAGAAACAGCTTATGAATCTCTTTTAATAGGGGAAGTAAATTTTTGAAAGATTTTATTTATTTATTTATTTATTTATTTGAGAGAGAAAGAGAGAGCATCAGCACGGAGGGTAGAGGGAGAAGAAACAGACATCCTACTGAGCAGGGAGCCTGAGTCAGGGCTCTATCCCAGGTCCCTGAGATCATGACCTGAGCCAAAAGCTGACGCCTAACTGACTGAGACACCCAAGTGCCCCTGAGGGAAGTAAATTTTAATTGTGTATTTGCAGATTTCTGTCACTCCATACCAGGCTGCAGAAGTCTTCTGCTAGAGTCAAAAATTTCCACAGGGTTAGTCTCTGATCTCTCACAGTGTGGCCATTGGACCAAAAGAGTTCTCAGATTTTTCACAAAATCCATAACGGTGACCATAGGGCTTTGACTTACCCTCATTCAGATGGTCCCAAAATACTGCCAACACCTGGTTGATCTCCCAGATTGTTCCCCTGCTTGATTTCTGAGAGTGAGCAAAAACATAAGAAAGTTCTACCCAAAGCCCAGTTAAGCATTTGTCTTAAGAGCATTTGCCTTGAAAGCCAGCCAACTTCTGTACAATAAAAAAGAATCCATTTTCTGCTTCTATTTCTTGACCATCCCCCATGAAGAAGCAATGATTCAGGTCTTGGGCTCTGTGGAAGTCAGTGGTTGGAACAGAGGCAATGAGACTCCTATCAGCAGACTGGCAGTCTCTGACAATGGTGTGTGCCTACAGAGAGGCTGTGACTCAGGAGGGCAGGCAGTGCTCCACTATCCCCCAGAGCAGCCACGCCAGGTGTGGTGCCAAGAACTGCAGGTGCTTCTGAGCTGGAAGAAAATCAATGGTTTTCTTCCAGTTGAAGTTGTGTTTAGCAAAAAAATTGTTCAGACTCTTACAGATATTGACAGCCTTGTCATTTTCCAAGTAGGGTCAGAAAAGGGAAGTTCTTGGATGGTGTCAGTGGGCACATAATGGGTGTGCATTTGTTCTTTGTACCAGAAAAGACTGCAGTGCTATCTGGCTGCATGCTGAGGGGAAACAAGGAGCTGCCAACTCCTCCTCGACCCACTTCAGAACATAAACAGAACGGTGAGCAATTCTGAGCTGATAGCAAATGCAGTTCTTTGGTTTTCTTTCCCCGTTTCAAGTCACAAATCAACTCAACCATTTCTAGGACACATGGCTTTACTGGGGGTTCTGTTCCAGGAGCTAGAGGAGACGTCAAAACAAAGTTTTGTGCAGGGGCAGTACCAACTCTCTGCAAGGTGTTTGCCTTTCCAAATTGTGCTTTCTTCATACACACACACACACACACACATACACACAACCAAGTTCAGGTTGGATAGACTTAACATATTCAGTCTATTTTGAGAGTGTCTTCATTTGAATTCCCCCAGAAGTTCAACCCTGAGACAGGATTTGAGGTAAGTCAAGTGTTTAAGAAGCAGTCCCCAGGAAGCCTCACTAGAAAACAGGGAAGTAGGATGGAGAGAGAGAAGGTATATAGTAAAGGATGCATTGGTATCCTAGTTACTACTAGCGGGTAACTAGAGCTTAATCCCTCTGGGGAAGTCTGGGAGCCAGTGTGGAACATGCCCCTGAGAGTATTGCCCCCTGAGGAGTGAGGGAACCGGGGTGTTGACACACCATCTTCTGTCAGTCATTACTAAAAGGCTTCTCTCAGGGGACTTTGGTTCCCCAGCATTTCTAACTCCCACAGTGTGGGCAAAACAGACTCTGGCTGCAAGGGAAACTCCCAGGGAAAGAAAGGTCACTGTTCACTTGATTCCCCACATCTTCACCATCCCTAACAAATCTCTCACATAGCTAATCTCATCCTGATCTCCACATCTTGGATGTTTCAGCTTCACAAGGGAAACCATTTGTCAAACACTCCTCTAACTCCACATGAGCAAAAATCATCCTTCTGACTCCCTAAAACACAGCTGTTACAGCAACTATTATTACCTTAATTAACACAGAAAGGTATCTATTGGAGGCCACTTCCCAAAATGTCAACTGCAAAACCATAATCCTGGGTCATGATTCAGAGACCAGAAAGCTGGACCAAAACTTCTCTTGAAACTACCAAAGTTAGGCCCTGGGCATTGGAATTCTGCTAGGAAATAAAAATGGAAAACCAAGATCTCGCCAGTCATCCATAGCAGTACTCACAGCGGAAGCCGTGAAAAGATGGCCTCCAACTCACCATACTTTCCAAACCTAGTGGGCTTCCAGTTGGTTGGACATGATTCACCTCCAGCATTCTACCTGCAAGGGATTCTTTGAAGTGCCATGTTTTGCTGTCCAGCCTCTGCATTACAACAAAACAGATCAGCACACTGGGATGGATGCTGGGTACGAATCCACCTACACTGAACACTAGCAAAACCTTTAGGACACTTTCTGTTCTCTGACATTTTCCAACATGCCACTGACTTCTTTATAAACAAAAGTAGATAGCCCATAGTCCTAATGACAGGTGTCTTAGTCTGGATGTCCTCAAGAGCAGCCCTAGAGGGGCACCTGGGTGGCTCAGTGGGTTAAGCCTCTGCCTTCGGCTCAGGTCATGATCTCAGGGTCCTGGGATCGAGTCCCGCATCAGGCTCTCTGCTCAGCAGGAGCCTGCTTCCCTCTCTCTCTCTCTCTGCCTGCCTCTCTGTCTACTTGTGATCTCTCTCTGTCAAATAAATAAATAAAATCTTTAAAAAAAAAAAAAAGAGCAGCCCTAGAGATAAATACTTCAGTGCAAGTAGTTTACTGGGGAGCGATCCCAGGAAGCAGGGTAAAGGAGCAGTGAAGCAAGATAGAGAAGGGAAGTCAATAAAAGGTATGATGATGAGCATGATATTGGTTAGCTATTGTTGTATAAAAAATTACCCCAAACCTAGCGATTTAAAACAGCACACTTTAGGGTCACCCGGGTGGCTCAGTTGGTTAAGCGTCTGACTCTTGGTTATGGCTCAGGACATGATCTCAGGGTCATGGGATTGAGCCCTACGTTGGGCTCCATGCTCAGCTCAGAGTCTGCTTGGGATTCTCTCTCCCCCTCCCTCTACCCCCACTCTCTCTCTCTCTCTCTAAAATAAATAAACAAAATCTTTTTAAAAAATAATAAAACAACACACTTTGTTGTCCAACAGTTTCTGAAGGTTACAAATCCGGGGATGTCTTGGGTGGACCCTCCGTGGCAGGGACTCTAACAGGCTGCCAAGATGTCAGCCAGCACCCCAGTCTCAACCAAAGCCTTGATTGGCCAAGGATCCACTTCTAAGATCATAAGGTTGTTGGTCAGATTCGGTTCTTTGCAGGCTGCTACACTTAGGATTTCAGTTCCTTCCCAGTGGTTGACTAGCATGGTCCTTCGTTCCTTGCCACACGGCTGTCCCCACCATAGTGACTATTTCACCAAAGCCGGCAAGAGACAACCTGCTAGTGAAGGGACTATCTATGGACCATAACCAGGGAACTGACACACCATCATCTTTGCCACAGCCTGTTGATTAGAAGCCAAGACATCCACCCTGTAGGGAAGGGGATGGCATGAGATGTGAGTACCAGGAAGCAAGCACCATTAGGGACCATTTTAGAGTCTATAAGTCCCGAGCACTTTCCCCCTCTTAGCAAGGAGGACTCGATCCTACCAGGATGCTCTGAGAGATGCCCCCAGGGCTGTCCCACTCAGACGTAAGGAACATCTTTCCATCAGCGCCGGTCCCACATTGTTTGAGTGCCACTCTGGGGGTATTCATTTTACAGCCCTTCTGACTTGCCTACTCTTTAAGTCATTTGAGCTGATACAACAAATTGCCATAAACTGGGTGACTTGAAAACAAGAGAAGTTTGTCTCTCAGAGTTCTGGAGGCTGGAAGTCCAAGCTCAGAATGCCAGCATGGTCAGGTTCAGTGACAGCCTCTTCCAGGTTGCAGAGAGCTGACTCCCTGCTCTGTCTTCACATGGACTAACACAGTCAGAGAGCTGAAGGGAGTTGTTGGTATAAAGAGGGGCTGTTGGTGCCAAAGAAAGAGGTCCCTAGGGGTCCTTTCATAAGGGTACTAATTCCATTAGAGAGGGCTCTACCCTCAAGACCTAATTCCACCCCAGGGGTCTCACCTCCAAATGCCATCCCACTGGGGACTAGGATTTCAACATATGAACTTTGGAGGGACACAAACATTCAGACTGTCATATCCACACAGGCTGAGAACCAGGGCCTTAATGTCCACACCCCAAACCCCAGAACCTGTGAATGTGACCCCATTTGAAAAAAGGACCAGGATGTAATTGAGGATCTCAAGATGAGATCATCCTGGATTTCGGGTGAACCCTAAAAGCAGTGATTGACGTCCTCCTAAGAAGAGGAGGTAACACACAGAGATAAGTGCAGAGAAGAAAGCCACATGATGACAGAGGCAGAGGCTGGAATGATAACGGCCACAAGCCAAGAAATGCCAAGGATTTGGGGGAACCACGAAGAGCCAGGACAGAGGCATGGGATGAGCTCTCCCTCAGAGCATCCAGAAAGAACCAATATTGCTAACACCTTCATTTTGGACTTCTGACCTCCAGAACTTAGAGATTTCTGTTTATAAAGCCACAGTTTGTGGTCAGTTGTTACAGTAGCCCTAGGAAGCCAGTCCAGAGGGCTGAAGGCAGTTGTTGGTGTAGAAGGGAATGGCTTGCACATGAACTCCAAGGCAGTCCAAAGTGGGAGGAGAACCAATGACATCTGCTGGAGCAAGATATGATTTTTTTTTGGATTTGGGGGAAGGGGTTGTTTGTTTGTTTTTAATCTCTGTAAAATTGTTGTAAATGCAACAAAGAAATCACAAAGGTGACAGCACCTCATTCCCTCTGGAGAGCTGATGTTGGCTGTATTTCTGACTATCCAGCATCTAACCTTCTACTTTCCTATTAGCACACCTTTTCCCTTTCATTGGGGGATAGAGGGGGTGGGGGCAGGAAATTCTCCTCTGAGAGTAGTCTTTGCACAAGAGCTGTTCCAACACCAGCGTCCCCTCCTGGGGCAGACAAGAGATCCATGCTTGGCCAGCCCCTGTCCCAGCTCATTGCTTTGGCTCCAGGGTGAGTGGCCCAGAGTCATTTGGAAATGTCTGAAAGGGTAGCACGTGTTGAGAGCTGTCTTCTGTGTGACCTTGGCTCTGAATCCTCTTGCTGGCCCCCAAGGAAGAAGTCTCATCAAATATAGACATGCTGAGGATAAACTTCCTATAAACTTTTTATCCAGCCTGAATGGGCACAGGCATCCTGTGATAATACATAAGTGACCAGGAGAAGGGACGCACTGGACCCTGGCTGGGAGCTCCCTAAACATTCCTCACGGTGTCCAGTGGTAGCTGAGTACTAATAGAAAGAAGGGTAACTCAGAGCAGAGCTGTGCTCCCAGTCCTGGGGAAACCCACTGTGCCCAGCTCCTATATCAGGGGCTGCTGTCTCCAGGCAACTAGGAAACTTGAGAGAAACTTCTAGATGCTGGTATTGACACCACTTCTCAGCCCTTTCCTCTCAAAGTGGATTCTAAATTCCTGGATCTGGAGAATTCTGCCATGGAATGCAGTTGTCTTCACTTGGGTCCCCCCAGAAGTTGGCACTGACCCAAGGGCTCATGAGTAAATCGTCTATTTGGGAGGTGACTCCAGGAAATGCCAGTTTGGGATTGAGGAAGTGAAACAGAAAGAGAAGAGCAGTCCATACAGGTGCACTGATAAAAATGTGACCCCACGGGCCCCTGGGGCCCAGTTCTGCTGGGGAATGCTGTGGGACAAGGCAGTACACACCCCTCAGAATCATCCCATCCGAGCCCAAGGGAGCCGGGGCAGCGACTCACCAGCTGCTCTCAGTCATGGGATGAGGGCTGCTGACGGTGGCAGGAGTGGGATGTAGCTGCTCATTCACAGGCACTTCCAGCCTGCTGTGCAGCCTTTGGCAACTTTAGGCAAGGCCACTGGGCAAGCAGATGCGGACCAGGACTATCTGCTGAGGATTACAGCCTTGCATCATTATCATGGGCCATGCACAACCCTCATAGTGCCCATTAGACTCCCAGAGCTCCTCCTTCAGTCTCTCTCCTGTCTCCAAGCCTGTTTCTCCAGTTTCTAGTCAATGCTGAGCACCTCTGATATTATTTCTATATAACCCATCCTTTAAATGGAAGACCCACCAAACCCATTTCTGTGGCATGCAGACGAAAACCCTGGCAGCCCAATGGGACATTTAATCTAATTTAATTTAAATTGCATTTAACATCTATAAGCAAGGTTTTTAATGACACTGGTTTTTGACTAACAGAGTGCAGTGGTACCTGAATTGTGACAAGTGGGAGTCCCGACAATCTAGTTCAAGTATTCTTTTGACAAAATTCTTTAGTTTTGAAAGCCCTTTCCTTGCTTCCTGATATGAGTAGATATTCTAACCTCTTCTTTTTTTCCAGGGCACAGAGGTTTTTTGTTTTTTGGGGTTTTTTTTTTTTTTTGTCTTTGTTACTTCCTCTATTCCCAGTGCCCAGAACAGAGCCTGACAGAATGAATGAATAAATGTGTGATTGTGTTTCACTCCTTCCTCTGCTTCTCTCCTAGTAACTTTCTTTTTAAAAAATTTTTATTTATTAAAAAAAAATTTATTTATTTAAGTAATCCCTATATCCCACATGGGGTTTGAACTCACACCCCCAAGATCAAGAGGGGCACATTCCTCCAACTGAGCCAGCCAGGCACCCCCCTAATAACTTTCAGTTTACATCATCTATCAAGTCAGAAATTGGAACTTGCACATTATAGGGAGGCTCACAATCCTCTCTGAAGTGAGACCTCCCACTGACATCCCTTCCCCGTAGCTAAGCCCAGTCTAGTCACAACTCCTGGATCTGTTAAAAATAGCTCAAGGCAGCCTCAACCACTCCCAGGATCCTAGCTATTTTTAGGACAGAGGAAGGGGTGAAGGAAAAATGTGACCAAGAGTTGCCTCTAGGGAGAAGTATCCCCTTTCACTCACTCAGGACCAGGGGCCTCGCCCACTGCTCAGAGATGCCCACTCCTGTGAACGGTTCAAGTCTGAGAAGTAGATGGCCATGCGACATGGTTTCACTCAATATTGGATTCTGAATGCCACACAGATTTCCTGCTCTGTTGGGTTTGCAAAAAACCACAGTGCCCCAGGGTCCATCGGAGAGGCCACTAAAATTCTATGGAGGCTCTGAACTTTCACTACAAACTGCTGAAGAACGGTCAACCTTTAACTTGAGGAATATATGGATCAACTCATTCATTCAGTTCATTGTCCCAGGCACTGTTCTAGGTTCTGGACTCCCACAGAGACTAAAGCAGACAAACATTCCTGCCTTCATGGGGCTGGCACCCTAGTCGGGGACTCCAACAATATAATAAGGAAGTAAACTATGCAGTCTGCTGGCTATTGTTAACTGGTATGGAGAAAAATAGTGCAGGAAGGAGCATGGGTGGTCCCGGGGGAAGGGCTTTGGATGAACCACATTTCTAATATTCTGACCCTGGGGGCCTAGCTGAGCCTGGAAAGACTGCCCCTTGCAGGGTTACTCCTAGAGTTAGTAAAGGGCTCCAATCCAGATTCCACATCCCATCCGACTCTGTTCCTGGGTCTCCCGCTCTGGGCCACTCTCTACCTGCCTTATTAACCACAGGGCCAAAGAGCAGACCAGTAGGGACAGTTCTTATGCTCCAAAACCCACTGAAATTATTCAGACTAGTCAATTCTGAGCCTGCCTGTCCTGCCTCACATGTTCCCATCTGCAGGAATCACAATAAAGGCTCCTGCTCATGTCTCTCTTTGCTCTCTCTGCCTCCTGACTGGCCACAGTGCTTCTTGTCATTCCCAAAAAATGCTTGCCTGGGGTGAGAATATTTCTGCTGGAACAAAGAATAAAGGACGGATATTGAAGATGTAGTAAGCAAGCAGTCTGTACATTAAGCGTGTTGCATTTTCCTTCTGGTTTTTATTTCTCGCACAAGGATTCTATCCCATGTTCCTGTCCTTACCCTTCAAGTGCACACCAGCCTGTCTTCCAACTGCCCAAACTGAGGGCTTTTGTTTGCTGCTGAATCCTGCTTTGCCACACACAGGGCACGGAATTAATGCTCCCAGGGAGCAGCTCTCCAGCAGTAACCGACAAAGCCAAAGTGGGTGGGTAAATACCCCAGCATTCTCGCATACCAGTGGAGACAGCTCCAAGGCATGGGCCCTATGCTGGCTCCCAGAGGTCCCCAGAAGGACGAAGCTTCATTTGCTCCACAGGTAATTCCTTGACACAAACCATTCCTTGTCTTCTCTCCTGCACCCGAAATAAACTACTTGATCCAATCCTTGTCTTGGAATCGGCTTTTGGAGGAACTCGAGCTGGAGGGAGAAAAAGGAGAAGAAAAAAATGTAAAAAGAAAAATAGCCATAATCCCATTACACTAACATTGCAACTTTTTTTCAGACAAACTTTCTTCCTGTCACTTCACTCTGTCTGCTACATTCTTCAGCGTGCTCTGTTTGTTTTTGTCATGCTGGTGGTGAAGATGGGGCTCTTGTGATTAAATCATTGTAGAACAGGACAAGCACTAGAAACCCACTGCCTACATTTAACTTTTGATTATGGAATAATCACAGATGCCCAGGAAGTTGTAAAGAAGTGTACAGGGAGGTTCCGTGCACCCTTCACCCACCACCTCCCAAGGGCAACATCTTGCATAACTATAATACAACATCAAACCAGAAATTGACATCACTGGTATCATTCTACAATTTGAAGAGCTTATTCAGATCTCATCAGTTACATATGCATTCACAACTGTGTGTGTGCCTGTGTCTTATGTGTGTCTGGGGTGTGTGTAGCTCTATGCAATTTTGTCATGCACAGCCTTGTATGACCACTAGCACAATTAAGAAACTTGACTGTACTGGCACTACAAGACTCTGTCTTGCTACTCTCAAGCCACTAACAGGTCCTCCGTCTCTGTAATTTTATCACAAATGTAACATAAATGGAGTCATGCAATATATATCCTTCTGTGATTGGCTCTTCTCACTCCACATAATTTCCTTGCCTGGCTGAGCCTGGTCAACCACAGAATCGTGAGAAATTACAATCGCGATTATTCTAAGCCACTGAGTTGGAGGACAAATCCTTACTCAGCTATAGCTAACTCTCAAACGTGTAGTATAGGAGAGAGACAAACCTTTGTTGTTTTAAAGCCTCTAAAAGTTAGCCTATCCTGACAGACCTACCCTCACTGTGTTCACCCGCTGCTCAAATCTGCAGTTTCAGATATCTGAGCAGAACACTGGCCTCAAACAAATGTGATTTACTTGGTCTTAGGAGATAGGCAGGGTTTGCCTGCTATGGACAGTTAAGAGCAATGACATCTTTAGATGTCTGCTTTTCAAAAAGAGAAAGTGTTCTGACCCCTTTCATTACTCTGGAGATATCCAAACACCATTCTCTTGCCATATTCAAGGTACTAAAAGGCAGGTCTCTCTTTTCTAGGACAGAAAGAATAAGCTGCGTTTGGTCCTCGCCACCTATGTTTCCTACATTTCCCAGACTCCCTTGCAGTTGGGGCAGACCCACGTGACTCATTCTAGCCAATAGATGATCACGACTGGGGTGGACGTAGTAAAGAGGCTGCATCTGTCCGGAGGTGGCTAGGAGAGCCAGGTGAGTGCTGGGGCTGGCGCTCAGTGCAGGAAGGCTGGCCCTCTGAGTTACTGTGTGGAGGCAAGCCCTGCTAACCAGCTTTACAGAAACGAGAAGCAAGCATGTTCTGAAGGCAGCCACTAAAGTTTGCAATGTTTGTTATTGCCAGTGAATGGAGCCTTACGCTGACTCACGAGCCTGCATTTCTGGAAAAAGGAATTCTTGGGGACATTTTACAGCCGTTACATTTCATTTTCCGCAGCTACAATTTGTATAATTCATTTTGCAAGAAGAACTTACGGAACTTAGTGAAGGACCAAGATCAGTGGGCAGCAGTTTGCTGATCCCATTTGTTTTCATGAGAGAGGAAAAATCATTTATTACACAGTGACCACCAAGGGATCTCTTTAAAGGGGGATGTAGCCAAGAACCTCTCCCAGGAGTGATACACATAAGTCACTTCACCATTCTGGGCCTCAGTTTCCCCATCTGGAAGACCGGATGGAAAAGCCTCTGCAATCGATTCTCTTATCAAAAAAAAAAAAAAAACCTTGATTGCAATTTCTGTCTGGGTAATGTGGGAAAGGAGAGCAGGAAGGAAATTTGGGAATAATTTCCTTTCATGTAGCAATCCCTGAAGATCACAAAAAAGTCATAGTGTGAATGGGAGCAAGGGTTCTAAAAACTTCTCCATTCCTAGGGAACCTGCTGTCCTAAATTTAAACTTGGCAGAGATTTTGGCAACACCCTCATGCCTCTTTCTGCCAACAAACTCATTGAAATTAACAAATGGCCTGTTTGCTTATGTTTGGTCTGTCCTCAGTAGGGGAATGGTTCCCTGCACATAACTGATTTTATCCAAATTTGCTTCGAGTTTTTTCTCTCCTGTCTGCTCTCATGTCCTCAGTTTGAAAGGTCACATTCATCAAATTAGAATAGGAGAGGTTGTCACGCAAACATTTCATGTAAATGCCTAAGTGCCTGGGGCAGGACAAGAAAGAAAAAAAATGTTTTCAAAAGAAAAATAATTATAACAGCTCAGGCACAGGTCCTAAAGTTGTACATATATTAAATTTAGCAACATTGGACTTCATTTTAATTGCCTGACCTTCTCTGCATATGTGAATACATTGGCCCAGACCATTCCAATAAATATGTGGTACATAAAATGCAGCTATTATACTAAACTGTAAAATCGAAAATAATCCAAACAAATGCAAACACCCTGGTCTGAGCGTCCATCATGTCCCCCTGGGCTGGTACCTGGCCCAGGTCTCCTGCCTTCCACCCTTGCCCCCTAGTCTGCTCCCCCTGCAGCAGCCAGAGGATGCTGGTGAACACCTGAGTCAGGGCACATCCCTCCTCTGCTCAGAATTTTCCATGGCTCCCACTTCGTTTGGAGTAAAATGTAAAGTCATTCCCACAGTTCACAAGCTCCTGCACCATCTGCTCCTGTCACCGTCCTGTCCTCATCTCCTCCTTCTCTTCAGGCTCATCCCATCCAGCCACGGTGGCCTCACTGTTGCCCAAACCTGCCTGGCATGGTCCTGCCTCAGGGCCTTTGCACTTGCTGTCCCCACTACCTACAAAGCTCTTCCTCCCATTCCTCCCTCACGTGCATCAAATTTACTCAGTTCTCACATTCTCAATGAAGTCTCACTACCCAAGCTGCAACATACCCCCAACACACCCTGATCCCTTTACCCAGTTCCAGATTCTTTTTCCCATAGCACTCACCAGCTCTTTAACATACATACACTTATTTTTTTGTATTTATTGTCCATCCCTCGCCTCACTCAAATTGAAGCCCTGTGAGGTTAGGAACTTTGTTTACGTACCTCTGTATCTCAGTCTCCTGGAAAATACCTGGCCCGTGGTAGGCTCACATTAGTTGAAGGAATGAGTGAACCAATGAATTAAAGACCTGGTTTGGAATATCTAACTTTAGAATACCTTGAAGTTGGCTTTTTTACTTTTGAATAGGTTTTCATTTCTTTTTTTTTTTCTCTCTGTTGTATCCTGTTGGAGCCCAAACCCCACTCCTCCAACCTCTAGAATTCTCTCCCTCTACAGACCATATAGGCCTTGTTCTCCAACTTACTGTATTTTTACTAAACTGGAATATCAAGGAATAGTACTCACACCTGGGCCTTCCTAGGGGAACAACAGCTCTGCAGGTTTCACATAATCAGAGACCAGGGTTTCTCAGCCTCAACACTTAGGGGTTCCAGATCATTCTCTGCAGCGGGGCCAGCCCACCCATTATAGGACATTCACAGCATCCCTGGCCTCCACTCACCAGATGCCAGCACCTTCCCCCTACCCCCATTCCTGACATTTAAAAATGTCTCCAGACTTTGCCTAATGTCCCCAGGGGCCAAAGCCCACCCCAGGCTGAGAGCAACTGAGTTAATTGTCCCTGGCAGGTTACCAAACCCCCATTCCAGTAAACTTCCCAGATTGGGCTCTTTGGATTCATAGTTAAACTAGCACTATCTTCACTGATACCCATTTCAGATAAAACCCAAGGACACACGGTAGTAGCCAACAAGCCTCCAATCAAGCCCAGAGGCAAGCACAGCACCCCTCGCACAACATTCCTGCCCAAAACACGCATATATCAGGAGGAAACATCAGACAAACCACACCAAGGGGTAGTCTACAAAATACTTGACTTTCACTGTTCAAAAGAATCAATGTCAGGGCTCCTGGGTGGCTCAGTGGGTTAAAGTGTCTGCCTTCAGCTCAGGTCATGATCCCAGGGTCCTGGGATCAAGCCCCACATCGGGCTCTCTGCTCAGTGGGGAGCCTGCTTCCTCCTCTCTCTACCTGCCTCTCTGCCCACTTGTGATCTCTCTCTCTCTCTGTCTGTCAAATAAATAAATAAAATCTAAAAAAAAAAAAAAAAAGAATCAATGTCATGGAAGGTGAAGAAAGACTAGAGGATCGCCCAAGGCCAAAAGAGGTGAAAGGGGCCCAACACCTAAATGAGACCTGTGATTCTGATTGTTGGGGCCACTGGCGAAATGGGAATGGGGCCTGGGCATTAGATGATCATATTGGTGCAAACTTGCCCTCCTGATTTTGACAGTCATGCAAGGGTGTTGCCAGAGAGTGTTCTTGGGCGTCAGAAACCCAGCCTGAAGTATTACAGGAAATGCTGGCCATCGGGACCATGGGGAAAGGGAATTCGTGCTCTGTGTGCTATTTCTGCAACCTTCGTAGACATTGCAAACTTCAAGTTTTTAGAAAGTCACCCAGGGCACCTGGCTGTTAAGCATCTGCCTTAGGCTCAGGTCATGATCTCAGGGTTCTGGGACAGATCCCTGAGTCAAGTGGAGGGGAGGGGGGTGAAAGAGGGTCGGGATGGGATGGGTGGTGGGATGGGGGGAAGGAAGCAAAACAGGATGTCCACGTGGAGGCATCTGCAACAGGGGCCCCAGACAACACTGGCGACTGCAACAGGGGCCCCAGACAACACTGGCGATGGGTAGACGCTTCTCTGCCCTGTGAGAACAGATTGAGTGGAGGGAGTTGAGGGGTGCGGAGGCAACGCAGCCAACATCCCAAGAGACAGCTGTTCAGAAGGCCCTTTCACAGCAAGCCAGACAAATGCGGGTGGGGACTGTAACATCCCAGAGTGATTGAATGTCAAGTGCAGACGGAAGATGAGAGGGAGCAGAAGCTACACAAGAAAATATACCTTTCCTCTCTTGCCGTATCTGGGTCAAAACACCCAGCTGGGGGACCAAGCCAATTTTCTCAGCTGTCTGCGAAGCACCTGATCCGCATCTCCCAGGGCACTGAGATGGTCGGGTTTCCTATTATTGACTGATTTGTTTGGCATGTGTGTGTAGGGTGCATGTGTTCTGGGTGTTAGGCTAAGCTTCAGAAATCACAGAGCATTCTCCCCTTCCTGTCCAACGAGGGAACGAGAAGTGGTGGGTTAGACTGATGGTCCCACTTCTTCATCCCTTCCCCTGACCCACACCCTGAATCATGGGCTTCGTTGTCCCTCACTGGAGGCAGAGGAAGCTTAGAGGAAGCTTAGGGGCACTTGGGTAGCTCAGTCCGTTAAGAGTCTGCCTTCAGCTCAGGTCATGATCTCAGGATCCAGGATTCCCTGCTCAGAGGAGAGTCTGCTTCTCCCTCTTCCTCTGCCCCTCCCCTCTGCTCATGCAGAGTCCCTCTCTTTCTAATAAAATAAATAAAAAATCTTTGTAAAAAAAAGCTTAACGTATAGTAAGGCCAATAGATCAGATGATTCCTGCTGACACGACGGTTATTACTTGAAGATTCCGGGAAGAGAGGGCACACCTGCCAAGCAGGGACACACAAGGCATTGGGTGGGGGTGGAGGCACCAGGGGCTTAAGGGGAGGCACCAGGGTCAGCCAGGAGGCAGAGGGATGGAGAGTATGAGCAGGTCAGGTGCCTTTCTTTTGATTTCTCTGGGAAGAAACAGGTGAGGCAAGGTTGGGGATTGACAGGTTTGAATAATTTCAGCAGATTGAGGGGCATTGGGGCTGCCCCTTCTTGTCTGATACTTGCCCCTGAGGTGGTGATTAGGACTGGCGGTCAGCACAGGGGGGCTGGGATGTGAGCTCTGGGTTGGTTGGTTTGCGTATGAAAGGTGCATTTAGGTGCAAACTTGACTATCTCCAGAAATAGGCTAAGCCTGGGAGGCGCAGTCCCTCCCAGGTCAGCAAGACCCCAGATGTCAGAGCATCGCAATACAGACAATAAAATATATGGTTAGTACACCCTGACCTTGGGTCACACGATCAGCTTTGGTCAGTGAAATGTAGTCAAAGAATCCCTGTGTCAGTTTCAGCCTAGACCTCTAGAGAGGAGTTTCCAACTGCCCTCTCCTCTCCATTACCATCTTGGGGAGAGCTACTCCTTTGGCCCAGGCCCCAGAATAGACACAGGCAGAATAGAGCTGAACCCAACTGCAGAGAGAAGCTTGAGGGTGAGTCAAGGCCACCCAGCGGACCCCCACCAGCAGCAACCAATCCCAACCACAAAAAATGGAGTAAGGGGGGGATTCATTTGCTCTTTCCCTCTCTCTGCCTGACCATTTGAGCTGACCTCTGTGCTCCTCGTTCTCAGGCCTTCAGCCCCAAACTGGAACACACATGTTGACTGTTGGGATCTCAGGAATTTGACGGACGCCACATGGGGAGCTCCTGGGTCTCCTTGCAGACGGCAGGTCATGGACTTCTCACCCTCCATAGCCATGTGAGCCAACACCTTATAATATGTCTTCCTTTATAGATAACAGATATTTGTTGATATATACATAGAGAGAGAGAGAGAGAAGTGGGGATGGCTATGGACAGGGGTCCTATGTGTTGTTTCTCTGGAGAACTGTCACAAATAAAGACTCGTCCTGATTCACAATGGCTTCCTCTTAATGAATCACATATGCAAAGACCTTTTTTCTAAGGTCACATCCTGAGATTCCAGGGGCATACGACTTTCGAGGGGACACTCTTCAACCCTGCACAGATAGTAAGTTGAAATGCCAAACCAGGCCCTTTTTGGCCCCATGTCCTGGCCTCTTGGCTCACCTCCGATTTCAGCCCAGAAATGGCAGAACATCACCGTGCAGAAGTTCTGCGCGTCCGCCATGCCTCCCGCCTCAGGGCACTCCGAGGCAGCTCCTGTTTCTGCCTCAAAACTTTTCTGAAGCCTCGGAAGCCTACTCTCCATGTAGGGGCGGCCAGAGGCAAGAGGGGATCCAGGCTCCCAGGGGGAACACAGAGCCAATGAAGAGTGAGTCAGTGAATGAGGGCGCCCCCTGGCTCAGTTGGTTAAGCGTCCGCCTGTGGCTCAGGTCCTGATCCAGGAGTCCCAGGATCGAGTTCGGCATGGGGCTATCTGCTCAGTGGAGAGTCTGCTTCTCTCTCTGCCCTTCACCCCCACTTGTACTCTCCCTCTGTGTGTGTGTGTGTGTGTATCAGATAAATAAATAAAATCTTAAAAAAAAAGAAAAGAGTCAGCAAATGAGACTCTGCCCCATCCCACTGATGGCCATGGTGAATGTGTCCTTACCAGGTACCCCCAGTGGGAACTGACTCAATAATACTCCCCATATTAACTTTCCCTCCCGACCCGCCTCCCTCTGTCAACTCCCCTACTGCTTCCTGAAACCACTTGCCAAATAAACTGTCAGCAAAGGGAAACTAAGACACAACAGAAGAGAATGCTTTTGTTTTATTTTTGTATTTTTTATTTTAATTCCCATGTAGGTAACATACAGGGCAATATTAGTTTCAGGGGTACAGTACAGTGAGTCATCACTTCTATGCAACACCCAGTGTTCACCATGGTAACTGTACTCAGAATCCCCTCCACCTGTATCACCCATCCCCCCACCACCTCCCCTCTGGTAACCACCACTGTGTTCTCTAGAGTTAAGAGTTTCGTTTTGGATTCTCTCTCTCTCTCTCTCTCTCTCTCTCTCTCTCTCTTTTCCCCCTTGTTCATTTGTTTTGTTTCTTAAATTCCACATATGGGTGAGATCGCACAGTATTTGTCTTTCTCTGACTGACGTTAGACCCTCTAGGCCCATCCATGTTGTTGCAAATGGCAGATTTCATTCTTTTTTATGGTTGAGTAATGGTCCATTGTGTATCTATGCCACATCTTCTTTGTCCATTCATCAGTTGATGGACACTTGGGCTGATTCCAGAGTTTGGCTATTTAAAGTAATGCTGTACAAATATACGGGAGCTTGTATCTCTTCAATTTAGTATTTTTGTATTATTTGGTTAAATGAGTAGTGTGATTACTTGATTGGAAAGTAGTTCTATTATTAATTTTTTGAGGGGCCTCCATACTGTGAAAAAAGAATACTTTTATTTTTATTTTTTTAATAATTTTTTATAAAAATTATTTTTTTATAAATTTGGTTCACATTCACCAAATTATAATTTAAAAAAAATTTTTTTTACTTTTTTATTAACATATAATGTATTATTAGCCCCAGGGGTACAGGTCTGTGAATCGCCAGGTTTACACACTTCACGGCACTCACCATAGCACATACCCTCCCCAGTGTCCATAAACCAACCACCTTCTCCCTACCCTCCTCCCCCTGGCAACTCTCAGTTTGTTTTGTGAGATTAAGAGTCTCTTATGGTTTCTCTCCCTCCTGATCCCATCATGTATCATTTATTCCTTTCCTACCCCTGAAACCCCCCACGTTGCCTCTCAACTTCCTCATATCAGGGAGATCATATGATAATTGTCTTTCTCTGATTGACTTATTTCACTAAGCATAATACCCTCTAGTTCCATCTGCATCATTGCAAATGGCAAGATTTCATTTCTTTTGATGGCTGCATAGTATTCCATTGTATATATTCCAAGATGTGATATATATACCACATCTTCTTTGTCCATTCATCTGTTGATGGACATCTAGGTTCTTTCCATAGTTTGGCTATTGTGGACATTGCTATAAACATTCGGGAGCATGTGCCCCTTCAGATCACTATATTTGTATCTTTAAGGTAAAAACCCAGTGGTGCGATTGCTGGGTCATAGGGTAGCTCTATTTTCAACTTTTTGAGGAACCTCCATGCGGTTTTCCAGAGTGGTTGCACCAGCTGCATTCCCACCAACAGTGTAGGAGGGTTCCCCTTTCTCCACATCCTTGCCAGCATCTGTCATTTCCTGACTTGTTAATTTTAGCCATTCTGACAGGTGTGAGGTAGTATCTCATTGTGGTTTTGATTTGTATTTCCGTGATGCCAAGTGGAGCACTTTTTCATGTGTCTGTTGGCCATTTGGATGTCTTCTTTGCAGAAATGTCTGTTCATATCCTCTGCCCATTTCTTGATTGGATTATTTGTTCTTTGGGTGTTGAGTCTGATAAGTTCTTTTTTTTTAATATTTTATTTATTTGACAGAGAGAAATCACAACTAGGCAGAGAGGCAGGCAGAGAGAGAGGAGGAAGCAGGCTCCCCGTGGAGCAGAGAGCCGATGTGGGGCCTGATCCCAGGACCCTGGGATCATGACCTGAGCCAAAGGCAGAGGCTTTAACCCACTGAGCCACCCAGGCACCCTGATAAGTTCTTTATAGATTTTGGATACTAGGTATAGATAAAGGATACTTGGATATAGATAAAGGATACTCTTTATCTGATATGTTCTTTGAAAGGAACACTTTAGGGGTGCCTGGGTGGCTCAGTGGGTTAAAGCCTCTGCCTTCGGCTCAGGTCATGATCCCAGGGCCCTGGATCGAGCCCCACATCAGGCTCTCTGCTTGGCAGGGAGCCTGCTTCCCCCTCTCTCTCTGCCTACCTCTCTGCCTACTTGTGATCTCTGTCTGTCAAATAAATAAATAAAATCTTAAAAAGAGAGAAAGAAAGAAGGAAAAGAACACTTTTAAAGGCAAGGAGTGATCATAACATCAAATGCCGTGGAAAGATCACAAGTAACGGTTATAATGAGACAAGCAAATAAAAAGGTATTTGGGGGAAAGAATGCCATTTCATTTTTTTAAGATTTTTTAATTTATTTATTTGAGAGAGAGACAGAGCACAAGCATGGGGAGCAGCAGAGGCAGAGGGAGAAGCAGGCTTCCTGCTGAGCAGGGAGCCCGATGTGGGGCTCCATCCCAGGACCCTGAAATCATGACCCGAATGGAAGCCAGTCACATAACCGACTGAGCCAGTCAGGTGCCCACGAAAGCCATTTCAAATCCCTTCCCAAGGCAAAAGGAGAAGCATTTAGTTCTATTCTGAAAATAGTGAGCTAATTCAAATTTACAGAGAGCATATAAATGGGCTTCCTCTATTTCTACCTGTCTTTTCTGTTCTTCCAGCATGTGGGTAGAAGTATTGGAGATAATGAAGAGAACAGAGTTGCTAAGGAGACATGAAAAAATATGAGAAATCTTCATAATATGAATTCATACCTAGGGGCCAACCCATCCCACCTGTGTTCATTCCAAGGGAATAAAAATATAATTTCTCTGCTTAAAAAAATAATAAATTTAAATCCAGATATATTGTGCTAAGTAAAATAAGCCAGACACAAAAGGACAAACGTTGCATGATACCACCTACATGAGGTCCCTAGAGGAGTCAAATTCATACAGACAGGAGGGAGAACTGCGGATGCCAGGGGGAGGGATCCAGGAAGGGGAGTCAGCATTTCACAAGGACAGAGCTTTAGATCTGGAAGATGGTAAAGCTCTGGGGATGGATAGTGGTGATGGCTGCATGACAAAGTGAGCGTCCTTCATGCCACTGAACCATACTGTAAAAATGGTTTTCAATGATCTATTCTATGTTATGTAAATTTTACCACAACAAAAAAAAAAAAAAAAAAAGAAAAGAAAAAGAAAAAACAGGGGCACCTCAGTGGCTCAGTCGGTTGGGCATCTGACTCCTATTTCTGCTCTGGCCATGATCTCAGAGTGATGGGATGGAGCCCCGAGTCAGTTCCGTGCTCAGCTGAGAGTCTGGGATTCTCTCCCTCTACCCCTCCCCAGCTCATGCTCGCCCTCTGGCTTGCTCTCTCTCTCAAATAAATAAATAAATCTCTTTAAAAACAACAACAACAACAACCGTAGAAAGGAAACATTGTTTCAGGCAAGAACCATCTGTAGATGCTAAAATTAGCCATCAGACGTTTAATGAGAAATGGGATATTTGCAAGATCTCAAAGCATCTCTCCTCTGCAGGACCATTAGTATATTACAAACTTCACCTAGTAGAAAGGAGAAACCTAGTAGACACCACCTTAACCAAGCTTTCTTAGACAATACTGGGATTGAACCAGTCTGTCCACTAGATATGAGTATCTCATCCATATTAATTTCCTGATTCGGAGTCTCATAGTTTAGTTTTATAGGAGGTTACCATTTGGGAAATGGAGGTAAACAACATATGGGAATTCTTTGTGCTATCTTTTTTATCTTATTGAGGGGAAACTCACATGACAAAATTAACCAGTTCCAAGTGCACAAGTCATGTAGTACATGCACAACGTTGTGCAATCATTGTCTCTATCCAGTTCCAGGACATTACCATCATCCCAAAGGAAGACCTGGGTCCATGAAGCGGTCACTCCCTATCCCCACCTCCCCCAGCCCCTGACAACCACTATTTCCATTCCATCTCAGTAGATTTTCCTACTTTGGACATTTCTTATAAAGAGAATCCTCGAGTGTGTGAGATCTGTGTCTGACTTCTTTCACCAACCCCCCCGCAATGTTTTCAAGATCCATTCACATTATAGCCTGTGTCCATGCCTGAATAACATTCCACTCCATTCTATGATCTCCTACATATTGTTCGTTCACTGATGGGCATTCCCACCTTTCAGCTATGGTGAATAACGCTACTATGAACATTTATGTACCCATTTTTCTTTCCAGTATGCTTGTTTCCAACTTTGTGGGGTATATGTCCATGAATGGAACTCTTTGCACTATTTTTGCAACGTCTTCGTCAATCTGAGATTACTCCCAAATAAAATGTAAAATCATCGTCGTCATGGTCATCCAGGTAGGTGTGGTGAAGAAATGCACACTCCTGGAGCCAATTAGAAGGAAGGGGTAAGTCAACGTTTTCCTCCTGAAGCAGCGTCTGAAAATCAGGCAACTGCGACAGATCTCCTGTGCCCTCCTGTGGGCACCTTGCGCTGGAGTCCCAGCATGGCTCTGAGTCCCGAGTCATTGTGGTGAGAACCGCAGGGGCTCTGAGCCTTTGCAGGCGAGAGCATCCTTTCCACCAGTGTGATTCCAGGCAGCAGGAGGGCAGGCAAGCTGGGATGACACAGCAGCAGCCTGAGAGTGAAATACTGGATGAAACGCATGACTTAAGCAGACTGTGGGTTTGGAGAGCCTCCTGGGGCTGCAGATAATCCTCTGTTTTGATCTTGGTGGTGATTACATGGGTATGTATATGTGTAAAAATTCATCAAGATGTATGCTTCAGGCTTATGTATTTATGGACCTAAGTTTTAGCACTGCAAGCTTTTTCTACCCCTGCAGTTCTTCCCACCTCCAGCTAACTGCCCCTTCTCAGTCTCCAAGGCTTTCTGTCCACACTTTAAATTTGCCATAGTTATATATATACCAAGAGTTGGCAAGCCTTTTTCTTTAAAGGTCCGAGGAGTAAATATTTTCAACTTTGGGGGCCAGATGGTCTCTGTCACAGTGATTCAACTCTGCCCTTGTAGCGTGAAAGTAACCAGACAATACATAAACAAATGAGCATGGCTGTGTGCCAATAAAACTTTATTTATACGCAGAGGTGGGGGGCCGGTTTTAGCCCTAGGGCCATAGTTAGCCTGCCTCTGGTATATACCGTGTTTTAATTGCTTCATCTGTTTCCTCTATCAAGTGTAACTACCTTGAGGGCAAGGGCAAGTTTTTCCATCCCTGTGTCTTCACCATCTGGTCCACTGCCTGTGCAAAATAAATGATTGTCCACAAACAAATGAATAGGTAATTTAATTAACTAATTGCTCAGTTTGCTCTTAAGTGAGAAGTGAGAGAAAAGCAAAGTTGAGTAGTAGTATTAGGGCGTGGCAAAAGATGCAACCCCCAACCCTATGCATACAGCACCTTAGGGGAACCCCTATAACTATAGGGGTTCTGGTTATGGCATTCAGACTGTTTCCTGAGAGCAGGGTTTTCTTTGGGGTGATAAAACTGTTCTGGAATTAGAGAGAGGTGGTGGTTACACAACACTATCCACGTCCTCAGTGCCGTTGGATTTTTCATCTTAAACTGGTTAATTTTACGTTTTGTGAATTCCGCTTTTTTATTTTTAAAGCAAAAAAAAACTACCAATTTGAAAACTTTGCTGAAAAGGAAAAACAAAGGCTCCCTCTGGCTGCTGTGTGGAGAATACACTCTACAACCAGGCCAGAGCAGAACCTTGGAGCCTTCTAGATCCTAGAGCATCAATCATTTTACTTCTGTTATTTCTGAATTATTTCTTGATTTGGTGTTACTGTGACTGCTTAGCTTCCTTGGTCCTGGGAACTGCCCAGCAATGAGGGTGCTGTCACTGGGCAAGCTGGTGGGGTCCCCCGTTTGAGGATCTGAGAGGCACTGCCTGAAGTTGGACACTCATGGCGCTGGCTAACCCCCACGGAGGGCTTGCTCCATACCAAGCACTGCCTAAACCCATTTCAACTTGACCTTACCCTGAGCTGGTGGGCCGTTTCGTCATTATCTCTGTTGCAGCAGACTCTGGTGACCCGCGCCCCCTCCCCTCTGCCCCCCCCCCCCCGGCTTTCAGCATAAGGGGACAGTTCCTACAAGCTCTGAGTCACCTCTTGGTGACAGTATCACATGTCAAGTCTACACCACATGGATACCCAGTTCCTACCACCCCTTCCAGCTCCACAGGGCAGCCCAAAAGCGGAGACTAAAGAAAGTGGGTGTACGCATCGGCATAAATCATGTCTCCTAATAGGATACATTCAAGCAGACTACAGTTTACCAGATGTGTCTCCCCTAAATGGGCCTGGTGACAACTAACTCCCAGCGTGATGACAGAGGTGAGGCCTTTAGTAGGTGATTAGGTCAGAAGGGCAGAGCCCTGGAGCATAGGATTTGGGTCCTTGTATTTTAAAGACAAAAAAGTAGGAAGTGGATGCCAGAGGCTTGGGGGGGGGGGGGAGGAGGCGGTGGGGGGGGGAGTATGTGTTTCACAGGGACAGAGTTTCTGTTGACAAGAGTCCTGGAGATGGATGGCGGGTACCACTGCATGACAGTGTGGATGCACTTAATACTGCCGAACTGGACACTCAAAAATTGTTAAACCGTCAATTTTATGTTATGTCTATTTTATCGCAATTTTTTAAACTGATTTTCCAGTTTAACTAGGGTCCTATTTCTGCAAGCAGTTGTAGTAAAAAAAAAAGGGAGGGGAGCACAACCTCAATATAATTGTGAGAAAAACATCAGGAGGGAAATTCTACAATATACATGGTTGGAATGCTTCAAAAATATTAAGATTAGTAAGCCTGAAGGCATTCCATGGACCGGCAGAGACAAGCAGACGTGACAGCTAAGTGAAAAGTGGTGTCCTGGGTGGGCTCCTGGACCAGATACAGGAGATAGAGGATACTAGTGGGAAAGCTGGCGAATTCTTAAGAAGGTCCTTAGTTTAGTTAGTCACGTTACCCCAGGGTAGATTTCTTGGTTTCGATAAACGTTCTCTGGTTACGTAAGATGTTAACACACGGGCGACTGGATTAAAGAGCGTGCTGATCTCTCTGGACTTACCCTTGGACCTTTCCCATAAATGTAAAATTATTTCAAAACAGGGAGTTTGAAAAGAAAGCCTCCAGGTTTCAACCCTCAACCAATGGAGAATGTGATCCAGTGGACAAAAATTTGTGGCTCCAGTTTTCAAGTGTCTGCTTGAGCTCTCCCTATGGCTCTACTGTTGGGAGAAATCTTTGTCCTGTGACCCACAGAAGTGACCCCAGTGGCACACCTTCTCTTGGCTTTTCCTCCTTCTTTTTTTTTTTTTTTTTAAAAAGCTTTTAGTTATTTACTTGAGAGTGAGACAGAGAGAGAGCATGAGAGGAGAAAGTTCAGCAGGAGAAGCAGACTCCCCGTCGAGCAGGGAGCCAGACTCGGGACTCCAGGATCATGACCTGAGCCAAAGGTAGTCACCCAAACAACTGAGCCACCCAGGCGCCCTGGCTTTTCCTCCTTCTTGGTCACAGTCTCCCAGCTCTCTTCTTCCTGCTCCTTGGGTTACGTCTGGCGAGGACCTCTCCCTTACCAAACTGTAGGGAGGTTTCTCCGAGCTCTCTTCCTGACTGGGCCTCGTCCTTGTCCTGCTGAGCCCAATTTAGTAAGAATGCCCTGACCCTTGACACTTAACAGAGTTCCTCCTAGTAACTGTCCATCCACTGATTCCTCTACCTTGCCTATTGGCTGTAAATCCCCAACTTCCCCTACTGTATCAGGAGTCAAGCTCAATTTCTCACCCTCCCTGATTGCAGTACTCTTGAATAAAGTCTTCCTTGCCTGTTTAACATTGCCCCCATGTGGGCGCCTGCGTGGCTTTTTGGGTTAAGCCTCTGCCTTCAGCCCAGGTCATGAACTCAGGGTCCTGGGATTGAGCCCCACATTGGGCTCTCTGCTTGGCGGGGAGCCTACCTCCCCCTCTCTCCTGCGTCTCTGCCTACTTGTGATCTCTCTGTCAAATGAATAAATAAAATCTTTTTTAAAAATTGCCCCCATGGGACTTTTCTTTGGCACCCCATGAGGAAAACAAGGCACAGAGAAGTTAAGGAGCTCTCCCAAGGTCACACGGCCAGGAAATGGAAGAGATAAAGCACGGCCAGGTGATGGCCCAGCACCAGAATGTGCCCTCCTGATGACCACACTAGCCCACCTCTAACAGTTAAAGGATTCTCCATTTTAAATTTCACCTACTTAGACCCAGTTTTATATGCCCATAACTCCCTAATACAAACCCAAACTCCCCATAACTCCCTAATACAAACCCAAACTCCCCATAACTCCCTAATACAAACCCAACAGCGTTCTACTGCCAACTTATTTGAATAACGTGTGTAAAACAGAGAAAAGTGACAGCTTGAAACTACTCTAATTTTACTTACAAATAATTGAGGTTGATTCATGCTGTTTTCTCCAAGACCTTCCCCCCACCTCCAAAAAAAGAAAGAAAGAAACGGGTACTCTGATTGGTGTTACACAATGCCAACTCTGTGACATCTATCTGTTACAATTTTACAATTCTCCCTCGAAAGCAACACTCAGAAGCAGTCAGCGGCAAAGCTACAGTAGTAAATAAGGGATATTCCAAGAGAAGAGAAAGTTCACTTTCTAAAACAGATGGAGAAAGAAAGTTCCGTGTTCAGTGTTAAGAAGTTCATTAACGAGCCAAGAAAGAAAGGAAGGGAGGGAGTAAGAGAGGGAGAGAAGGAAGGAAAGAGAAAAACTAAGTTGCTCTAACAGACACCCCCGAAACAGGGCAGTTTAAAGAACACAGAAGTGGGTGGCCGGGTGGCTCAGTCATTTAAGTGTCTGCCTTTGGCTTCAGGTCATGATTCCAGGGTCCTGGGATCGAGTCCCACATTGGGCTCCCTGCTTGGCAGGGAGTCTGCTTCTCCCTCTACTCCTCCCCTTGCTCATGATCTCTCTCTCTCTCTCTTTCTCACACACTCTCACACAAATAAATAAATAAAATCTCTTAAAAAATTGAAGAACATAGAAGTATCCATCTATGCCAGGTGACGGCCCTCAGGTGTGTGAGGCAGGTGTGTGTGCTGGGCCCCTCTGGTCCCGTGGGACCCGTGTTCTTTCCATTTCCTTGCTCTGCTACTGTGGTCAACTCCTAGGGCTTCTGTAACAGAGGGCCATGTACTAGGTGGCTTAAAACATGAGGAATTTCGGGGCGCCTGGGTGGCTCAGTGGGTTAAAGTCTCTGCCTTCAGCTCAGGTCATGATCCCAGAGTCCTGGGATCAAGCCCCACATCGGGCTCTCTGCTCATCAGGGAGCCTGCTTCCTCCTCTCTCTCCCTGCCTGCCTCTCTGACTAGTTGCAATCTCTGTCTATCAAATAAATAAATAAAATTTTTTAAAAAATGAGGAATTTCTCTCACAGTTCTGTAGGTCAAGACTCTGAAGTCAAGGTGTTGGCAGGGCCATGCTCCCTCCAAAAGCTCTGGGGGAGGATCCTTTCTGGGCTCTTTCAACTCCTGGTGGCCCCAGGGGTTCCCTCCACATCCACTCCAACCTCTACCTCCGGCTCCACATGGCCTTCTTCTCTCCATTTGTCTCTGTAATGCCTTCTTCTTATAAGGACACCAGTCATATTGGACTAGAGCCCTCCTCTTTTTTTTTTTTAAATTTATTTGACAGAGAGATATCACAAGTAGGCAGAGAGGCAGGCAGAGAGAGAGAGAGGAGGAAGCAGGCTCCCTGCTGAGCAGAGAGTCCGATGTAGGACTCAATCCCAGGACCCTGGGATCATGACCTGAGCCAAAGGCAGAGACTTTAACCCACTGAGCCATTCAGATGTCCCTAGAGCCCTCCTCTTAAAGACCTCATCTTAACTTGATGATATGTGCAAAGCCCCTATTTCCAAATAAGGTCACCTCCGAGGCGGGGGAGGGGGTTCCCACACCTACAAACAATTTCCTAATTCTTTGGACACCAACTGGGTGTCCAACGATTCAAATGAATTCTGACACTAACTACCCAGAATTTGCATCAGACCCCATGAGTTAAGGGCTCAGTCCCACAAGACTGTCCCCATTTTGGATGCCAATCACAAGTCCCAAGCTTCCCACACTTCTGACAAACCGTCTAGAAGTTAGGAGTTCCTGCGGTCCCCTTCTTGGGTCAGTAATTTGCTGGAACAGCTCATATAACCCTGGGGAAATGATTTAGTTACTATTACTGGTTGACTCTAAAGGATATTATGGCTATAAATGAGCACAGATGAAGAGGTACACAGGGTGAATTCTGGAAGGGTCCCAAGGGCAGGGGCTATGTCCTATGGAGTTAGGCGGCACCGCCCTCCTGGTACACGCATGTGCTCACCAACCTGGGAGCTCTCCAAACCCCATAATGTAGGGGGTTTTATGGAGGTTTCATGACGTAAGCATGAGGGATTAAATCATTGGCCATTGGTAATGGCCTCAACCTCCTGCCCCTCTTCCTTCCCCAGAATTCAGGAGGATGAAGCTGAAAGTTTCAACTCTCTCTCTAATCATGTGGCTGGTCTTTCTGGCAACCACCTCCCACGCTGAAGCTACCTAGGAGCCCCCAGCCCCCAGTCACCTTATTAGATTAAAGAAGACACTCATCACTCTGGAGATTCCACCGGTCTTAGATGGGTCTCATGTCAAGAACGAGGGACTAAAACCCAATATTCTAACAAGAGATGCCTCTATCACCGCTATCACTCAGGAAGCTGTAAGGGTTTTTTAAGAGCTCTGTGCCAGAAACCGGGGACAGAAACCAAATATCTATTTTTTAGATCACAAAATCACAGTCGCATTCACGGTACCAGGGATTAGGACTTCAGCATATCTTTTGGAGGGACACAATGCAACTCATAACAGCTGTCACCAAGGGCACTGTCCCCACTGCAGGACTAGTGCTGGGTTGGGGGGATACCCATGTTCTAGCTCCAGGAAAAGGAAAGAAAGCACAGAGGAGCATTATCCCTGGTGTTTTGAAGGCCACAACCAGACATGGCACATCTTACTGACCCCTGCTCATTTTCCACTGGAGAGACAGGTGTCCCACGGCCACCTGCGAGGTAAGCAGCAACAGGTCCATCATTATGGAAGGAAAGCAAACAGAAACAGATTTTTGGAAGACAGCTACCATCTTTGCCAAAAGGGGGATAAAAGGCAATAATTGAATAAATTCAAACCTGTGTATAATTTTTTGTAAGATTTTATTTATTTATTGGACAGGGAGAGACACAGCAAGAGAGGGAACACAACAGAGGGAACGGGAGAGGGAGAAGCAGGCTTCCCATGGAGCAGGGGGCCCAATGCGGGGCTCGATCCCAGAACCCTGGGATCATGACCTGGGCAGAAGGCAGACTCTTAATGACTAAGCCACTCAGGAGCCCTCTGTGTATCGCTTTTTTGAAAATTGTTATTTTGAATCACTCGATTTTCAGAAGAGTTGAGCAGACTGTAAGGAGAGTCTCCTGTAATCTGTGGCAGTTCCTTGGTTTTTTTTCTTATTTTACGATTACTAGTAACAGGGGCCCCTGGGTGGCTCAGTCGGTTAGGCATCTGCCTTCGGCTCCGGTCATGGTCTCGGATCCTGGGATCAAGGTCTGTGTCTGGCTCCCTGCTCAGCGGCGAGTCGGCCTCCTCGTTTGCCCTTCTCCCCGCTTCCCGCTCCTGTGCTCTCTCTTCTCTCTCTCTCTAATAAATAAAATCTTTAAAAAAAAAAAAAGAAAGATTACTTGTGGTATATTTTGTAGAATATCGATACCTCAGATTGGTTTGTCTGGTTTGTATCAGTTTTTATAACAGCATTTAAATTTTATTTCCTTTAACATTAACAGTCTCTTGCTTGCAACAGATTAAATGATAGACATGGTTTCCACATATTTTTCTAATAGGAATAAGGTGTTGACACTAACATTTCAACACTCTAGCCTCTTTTCCCTTTAGGTATATATGCTTTTGTGCAACTTCCTAGAAACAAGAGTGTATTTGTGAAGGAACGGGTAAGATATTTTAACCATAGCCAAGGGTAGGGTGGTGCAGGGATCACAAGTTCTGAGCACTGTGCTATGAGTTTCATAGGTTTCTCCCCATTGACCCTCACTGTACCCTGTGAAAAGTGGGTATGTGAGCCATTTTTCCGATTAGAAAAACTGAGGCTGAGTGATGATACAATTTGGGATGAACACAGCCAGTCAGTAAGTGGCACAGGCAAGGTTTAAATCCCAGCTTCTCCACTATGCTGTGCTGCTTATCAATTGTAACAGGACCCTTTCTCCTCAACCAAAAGCCAAACACAAAATATGTCTGCTGTGTTTCTTCAAAAAATGCGATGACCCAGTCTTCATCTTCAAGGGGCTTACAATAGCGAACTGTCCCCCCAATGCACTATCTCTTTATTCCATTTAGTAATAGAACTTCCTGGATTTTACATGAGGGGGGATGCATGAGCCCCAGCTGGAAAGTACATTTCCCAGGAACCCTTGCAGCCAGGTGTGACTATGTAACTATGTTTGAGTCAATGTGATCCCAGCAAACACAGGAGAAAGTTGAAGGTCATCTCCTTAAACACAATCTATTTGCCCTAACTTCCTCCTCTCCCTTTCTGTTGGTTTGAACTTGGAAATGGAGGCAAACAAGCGTTTACCATGTAGATGAGGACAAGCCCTAGGGGACAGAGGAACAATAAGATGAAAGGCAGCTGAGGCCCCAGAGGAGCTGGTAGAGCTGAGAAAGAGAATTAATACCCACCCCTTTGCACTGTGTTTGCTTTTAACCAAAGATTTGGGTTCACATGAAATCTGTGACATGCATTAAATGGAATGACATTTAAAAAGGTTGTTATAAGCATTCCGTAAAGCCTGAAGCCATGCAACTGGTTACTGTTAAATTATGTGCAGCAAGGCACATACAGAACTTAATGCAGACAGAAAAAGGCACCCACTCTAACAGACCAGCTAGAAGGTGCACTGTCCTCCAACTTGGGGAACATAGCTACTCTGGATTTCAGTCCCTGAAATCCTGACGGATTCCCGTGCTCTCAGCCAGGCACAACCCTCAGCCAGGTTGCCCACAGCCAACCATATACAGTGGCTTATGTCTAAATGCAAAAAGCGGGGCGGGCGGGGGGGGGGGGGCAAAGGGAGGGAAAGGTCTTGTATCTAAATAAATTTTATATAAAGTGAGTAGCTGTCAGGCACTGAGGACGTTTTCTATTTAAAGAAATTCTGCTATGAACTTCTTTGCAGAGACTGCTTTCCTCAAGGAGTTAGTCACCACTGAGTCATTTCTGCAAAATTCAGATTCGTGATTTGGTCTAAGCACGATCTGGCCGGAGAAGTCAGATAAATTATAGATGCCGTTAATAAATTATAGAGTACTCAAAGGCAGAAGAGGAAAGAAAAAGTGACACGTGAGGGTGAATGGCATGGACTCTGGGAGTTCTTAAAGTGTTCTCCACCTGCACCTAATCCTGGCCGGGATCCGCCCGCCCGTGGTTAACATTTAATTAGCTGCAGACGCTCCTGGGGATAGGAAATCAACCTTTGTCCAGTTGGAAGTGAATGAACGAAGGGACGATGAACAACCCAAAGATGTTTCACAGAATTTAGGCAAAAGTCCGACCATTAACGAACCAAAGGGACTCAGCGGCTTTCTCGCCCCGCCCCGGTTGCCCGGACAACCGGGCCCGACGCCAGGGCTGAGCCTCCAGCGCGTGCGCATGCGCCTTGGACCCAGCCGCGGGCCCCTATAGCTCCTAGCCAGGCTGTCCCCGCCCCCGCCCCCGCCGCCGGGAGCCTAGGTCAGTCGGAAGTGGGATTGCGGGGGCCCGAGAGGGAGAAGCTCGTCTGCCCCGCGTCAACCTTGGTGCTGAGCGCCTTTCGGAGCGCTCTGGAGAAGAACCTCCCGCCTTCCAGCCGGGCCCCTTCCCTCAAAGATATGAGAAAGTGCTCCAGTTTGGTAATCCCTCCCCCAGCCTCAGTTTCTCCATTTGTAGAACGTGGGTTCACAGCCCCTATCTCAGAAGCTGAAGATTTAGCAAATTGAGAGCAAGGCGGCCTCCGCGGGGAGCGCTCGCGAGGCCTTTGTAGCGGGAGTGATGGGTGAAGTGCTCTCCACAAACAGCCCTAAGAGGTGGGTGTTATCATTCTCCCCATTTTACAGGGAAGGAAACTGAGGCCTGGAAAAGTGAAGGGGCCTGCCCAAGGGATTCAGCTAGTGCCTGGCAGGACTAGGAGGGGAAGACGCCCACCTTAGGGTAACCCCCGCTGGAGAATCTGGGGGTAGGGTGAGCCTTTATGGTTTGGCAGGGGTGAGGAGAAGGAGAGCAGGAAAAAGCAGCCCAGAATGCCCTGGACACCATCTGGACCATTATCAGGATGGGGACAGGGGTTGGATTTAGGAGCCCAAAGATGCTAACCTTTGAAACAGTGCCTTTCCTGGCAAATTCTTCAGTTGGCTTGGTGTCCCCCACCATGGTCAAGGCAGCCTACCCAGTCTTCCAACCCAAGCTCCCATTCTGGGTTTTGTGTCTCTACTGCAGAGTTTCTCAACATCAGTACTAGTGGCATTTAGGGCCAGATCATTCTTTGGGGGGCAGGGGTGGGACTGTCCTGTGCACTGTTCGTGTTTAGGAGTTTATCCAGCCTCTACTCACTAGATGCCCTGAGCGCTACAACACTCAAATGTCACAGCCAACCCAAAGTATCTCCAGACACTGCCAGATGTCCCCTGGGGGGCAAGAACCCAGTTGAGAACCACTGACCAGAGCCAAAAATCAAAAGATAGATTTGTCAGTTTTCACTAAATAGATTTTAAATTCTCTCACCATTGTTCTGTGCTATGAAGTATATGCTATATTAATTCTCTCTAAATGATAGGCAGATTCTTCAAACAGCCAGATTTTCTGGAAACTAGTTGTCCAATTGGAGTTTATGAAACGGTAGATGATTGTCATGGACAGTTCAGCTGAGCAGACCGAGCACTGGCCAAGGTTTCCTGAAACCTTGGGTCTGTCCTCATTTCTGCCATTACAGGCCCGATGGCTTTGTCACTTAACCTCCTTGGACTCATTTTTTCCCCTCTGTCAGATGAAAATAGTGAGATGATTTCTAAGGACCTGGAAGTGCTCAGATTCTTTTTTTTTTTCTTTCTTAAGATTTTATCTATTAGAGAGAGCATGCCCAAACTGGGCGGTGGGGTGGGGAGGCAGGAGGGCAGAGAGACAAGCAGACTCCCTGCTGAGCGCAGAGCCTGACCCTGAGCTCAATCCCAGGACCCAAGACTATGACCCAAACTGAAATCAAGAGTCGGATCCTTAACCCATGAAGCCACCCAGGCACCCCTTGAAGTGCTCAGATTCTGACAAGATCCCCTCCCCTCCCACTCCTTGGAGTTATTAAGGTCACCCACCTCCCTCCCAGTGTCCTCTTCACCCTCTAATGTCTTTTGTTACTTCTCTCAGCCTCCAGGCCTGGACCCTCAGACACATCTTTCAGAGTCAGTTTTTCCAGGTTGTTGTTACCACTCAGACAAATTCATTATTATTCCTGATTCTAACAAGTAAATTATGGTGGTGTTTAACACGCCAGTGGCAGGGGCTTGTTTGTGGGAAATTGTGGTATTTAAGCACAAGACACCCTGGTGTTTCCATGAGGAAAAATAAAATGAAATTAAACACCGGCCTTGTAAAATGCTCCATGATGTGCTGCTAAATTATAGGAATGTCCCAAGCATCCACATAAATTATTCTGACCTACTAGGATTCACACAAAAAGCCATAGATCAGCTCTTTAGTTAATTCTCTTCGGCACCCACCTGCCTTTCTATGTACTCCGCAGTGGCCAGGTTGGGGTAATAGCTCAGAAAATTCTATGTCCTCTCCTCAAAGAACAGGAACTTGAAATAAGGAATTGAGATCCTATTCCTAGAGAATGGTCCGCCCAGGACAATCCAACCTGAATCCATCAGAATGTAAGCTCAAGAGGAAAAAAAAAAAAAGACGGATTTGCATATGCCTTCATCCCCAGTGCTTAGAACAATGTTAGACACCTAGTAACACTCAATAAATACTTGTCAAATGAATGAAGGAACGAAGAGTACCGGGCTTGTTTGGGTAAGTAATGAATAAAGGCGATCTAAACTTGTTTTTTTTTAAGATTTTATTTATTTGACAGAGAGAGATCACAAGTAGGCAGAGAGGCAGGCGCAGAGAGAGAGAGAGAGGGAAGCAGGCTCCCCGCCGAGGAGAGAGCCCGATGCGGGACTCGATCCCAGGACCCTGAGACCATGACCTGAGCTGAAGGCAGCGGCTTAACCCACTGAGCCACCCAGGTGCCCCGCGATCTAAACATTTTTGCTTGGAGTTTGAGACTATGTTCTAGAAAGTATTGGTGAAGGCACCTGGGTTGTTTAGCATCTGCTTTGGGTTCTGGTCATCATCCCAGGGCTCCCTGCTCTACGGGAAGCCTGCTTCACTCTCTCCCATTCCCCTCTGCTTGTATTCCTGCTCTCACTATCTCTCTCTCTCTCTATCAAATAGATAAACAAAATCTTTAAAATCTTAAGAAAAAGAGAGAGAGAGAAGAAGGAGGAGGAAAGTGTGGGAGGCCGCGATAAGGCTTGAGACAAGGACCAAACCAGGCCCTGACTTGTGTCTCCTTTAAAGTCCGAATAGCCTAACAAAAGGTTTAGGATGGGAAAGTTGAGTAGCACTGAGAAAGGGTCTGTGCCCTGTGTTGTGCGCTCACCTACGCGATTTCCCACAGGTTTACTAGTTAGATGAGAGCAATTTGGTTGGGGTTGTAAATTCATAACTGGTCCTTGCTGTTCCAGCACAGCTCATGAATCACTCTCAGGTTTGTTGTTCCTTCTTGTATGTTTGGAGTCACTTTGGAATCAGTGCAGCTGGTGAAGGAATTATCTGAAGACAGAGACCACTGGCCTTGGAGAGTCTGCATTTAGACGGTGAGAAGTAGATAATGGGGAGGTCTGGAGGGTTTTTTGTGCATGTAGTAAATTCTTTTGTAATCAGTTAAAAGTAGTTATTGTTGGCTATATAATGCCTTGCTGCCTTGAATAAACTAGGCATTTGGTGGAAATCATCCCCTAGGCTCCTCCTGCCCCCATCTCTTTGTCTCTTTAATTTCTTCTCACCATCCTCTTACCCTCGCGCTTCGTGGTCGATTTGTCACGCGGGCCGTGGCAGGAAAGGAAAGGAAAGAAGAAAGAAGACAAAGAATCGGGGTATAGACATTTCCCTCTCTTTTTGCCTTTTCCCCTCATTTCACACCTTTTTTCTCTTACCCTCACCAGTACTCATTTGACAAAACATCTCCTGCCTCATTGGGTCCACTCTGTGTGACCAGTGCCTTTCTGGAGGGCTGTATTTACATGTGCTGTTGGTGGCCAGAGACACCTGGCCAGAGATGTCAGAGACACCTGTTGGTGGCCCTATTACACAGGGCAGAGGGTGGGGGTGGAGGTAGGGGCATTTCTGTGGTCCCCAAACCTGATTCCTGCACCCTGCCCTTGCCATGTTGCCCCTGGTCTTATCCCAGAAGTTTGCTCCCTGTGCTTGCAACCGGTTTGCTGTTTGGAAACATCACCTTAACACAGACAATGCCAAATAGGTGGATGCAATGAAGAAATGTCATTTGGGAATGGAAATTCACAAGCAAACTTCGTGCTGATGTCTTCTATCCCAGGGGCCAGATCCTGTTTCTTAGCATCTTCATGTATGTTTTGACTAGAATCCATCACAGGAGCAACAAAGGGACAGACTTCCTCTTTAAAAATGTCAATAGTACTCATTTCTTTTGGACAATTACTTCTTTTTTTAAGATTGTATTCATTTATTTAACACACACACAGAAAGAGAGATCACAAGTAGGCAGAGAGGCAGCCAGAGAGAGGGGGAAGCAGGCTCCCTGCTGAGCAGAGAGCCAGATGCCAGACTTGATCCCAGAACCCTAAGATCATGGTCCGAGCCAAAGGCAGAGGCTTAAACCCACTGAGCCACCCAGGCACCCCTGGACAATGACTTCTTAAGGTGAAGAACCATCTGTAGTAAAAATCTGTATTTGGGGGCGCCGGGGTGGCTCAGTGGGTTAAAGCCTCTGCTTTCAGCTCAGGTCATGATCCCAGGGTTCTGGGATCGAGTCCTGCATTGGGCTCTCTGCTCAGCAGGGAGCCTGCTTCCTCCTCTCTCTCTGCCTGCCTCTCTACCTACTTGTGTTCTCTCTGTCAAATAAAGAAATAAAATCTTTAAAAAAAAAATCTGTATTTGTCCCAGAGGGTGATACAGGTAGGGGGACTCCAACCCTTTCATATTTCAGTTATCTGAACATAACAGTTACATCAAACCTAACTCCCACATATTTTGAAAAGATTTTAATTCGTCCTAATCATGGTCTTAAAGATGATATCCTGGGGCGCCTGGGTGGCTCAGTGGGTTAAACCTCTGCCTTCGGCTCAGGTCATGATCCCAGGGTCCTGGGATCAAGCCCCAAATCGGGCTCTCTGTTCAGCAGGGAGCCTGCTTCCCTTCCTCTCTCTCTGCCTGCCTCTCTGTCTACTTGTGATCTCTGTCTGTCAAATAAATAAATAAAATATTTTTTTAAAAAAAGTGATATCCTGGATACAATTCTTTTCTTTGGGGCCATTTCTCCTACAGAACAATGTTTACTATCATGAGTGGAAACAGTAACTCAATCTCAAGGTGTCCTCAATGCAGAAGACCAAAAGTTAAAAGTACTGGTTTTCTGGGACACCTGGGTGACTCAGTGGGTTAAAGCCTCTGCCTTCGGCTCAGGTCATGATCCCAGGGTCCTGGGATCTGCCCGCATTGGACTCTCTGCTCAGCAGGGAGCCTGCTTCCTTCTCTCTCTCTCTGCCTGCCTCTCTGCCTACTTGCGATCTCTGTCTGTCAAATAAATAAATAAAATCTTTTTTTAAAGTACTGGTTTTCTCATTTAAACTTTGATAAACATCAGTTAATTTATACAATGTAAGGGGCGCCTGGTTGGCTCAGTCGGTTAAGCGTCTGCTTTCAGCTCAGTTCATGATCCTGGGCTCTTGGGATCCAGAACTACGTCAGGCTCTCTGCTCAGTGGGGACTCTCCTTCTCCTTCTGCCCCTTCCCCTGTTTGTGCTCTCTCTCTCTCTCAAAGAAATAAATACAAATTTTTTAAAAATTTTTTTAATTTACACAATGCGAAAGTCAGAGGGAGAGCCTATTTGCTAAGCCAATTCAACATACACAGAATCTAGAAGAAGGACCAGGCATCATGCTAAGTGCCTTCCCAACATTATCCCGTGAAACCTCTCCAACAAATGAAGGGTCAGTATTTCCATCTTTGGCTAATGAAATTGAGCCATACAGTAGTTAATGACTTGCCCCAGATCCCCAAACTAAGAGGCGCTTGACCTTAGAAATAGGACCTGTTTGTGCCAATAGCAGGGATATGGGCTTCAGCTTTATGTCAAGAACTTCCTGAAGCATAGATCCTGCCTCCTCCTTAATCACTCTGCCCCTTTCCCCAAAAGCTGCACCATGATCCTGGAATGCCCTTCCCAGCCCACAGCATTCTCGTTTCTTACTCAAAATGTTTTACAAATACATTTATGTCATTCATTGCATTCATTCCCATGAGCAGAGCCAAGATTTTCCACTTTATGTTTGAGCAAACAGAGTTGAGGTCCCCAGAGTTTGAATTCAGCTCCCTTCCTGCCGCTTTCCCAGACTGGCTGATTACCCTGCCCTTCCCTTGGCCCTACAGGACATCCCTTGGCCCGAGTTTGACATCTTTATAGAACAGTCTCTTCGTATCTCAGGCTGATGTTTGGGTTTCATCACCTGCCTTGTGTGTGAATGATAAAAGAGGTTCCACTTGTCCCTTGACAGCCAAAGATTCTCATATCTCCCCTCCTCTAAATGGTACAAGGTGGAATTTTATGGCTTTTCCAACACTATTTCTTCATTCAGGTTCAGGACAAGGATTAAAGGAAAATGCAGATGGGGGGGATGCCTGGGTGGTTCAGTCAGTTAAGCATCTGCCTTTGGTTCAGGTCACGATCCCAGGACCCTGGGATCGAGACCCATGTTGGGTTCCTTGCTCAGCGGAGACCCTGCTTCTCCCTCTTCCTCCTACTCTCCCTGCTTGTATGCTCTCTCTCTGACAAATAAATAAAGTAAAATCTTTTTTAAAAAATCCAGGTGTGGTAGGCAAGATTTCTGGGATTAAACATAGCTCTGCAGCTCCATCTTGTCCATCAGGATCTGTGAACATTACTCTGCCCCATTGCCCCTTCTCTGATTCATTCCTTTTCATCCAGCTCAGGAGTCACCCTTCCCAGGAGTCTCCTCTCACGCCTGTCCACTCCCAAACACTCCACTCTTGTTAAAGATTCTTCCGAGTTCCCATGGCCCTTAGGTTTAGGGCATACAACCCAAAGCAGCATAGCTCAGAAATTAAAGGAACAAAGTGTAGCATCAGCAGATGGAGATCAAATCCTCCGCCCCTCAGGGCACTTGGGTGGCTCAATGGGTTAAGCCTCTGCCTTTGGCTCAGGTCGTGATCTCAGTGTCCTGACATCAAGCCCCTCATCGGGCTCTCTGCTCAGTGGGGAGCCTGATTCCCCCTCTCTCTGCCTGCCTCTCTGCCTACTTGCGATCTCTCTCTCTCCCTCTCTCTGTGTCAAATAAATAAAATCTTTTAAAAAGAAAATCCTCCACCCCTCACTAGCTGTGTGGCTTTGAGCTAGTTACCTAACTGTTCTGGGCCTGCCCCCTCATCTGTAAAATATGAAAGATAAAGTATCCATCTTCTAGGCGCAGCATTACCCGAGATGATAGCTGTAAGTGAGGGGTGAGTGTGATGAAAGATGCCTGGAGCCTTATAAACACTTAATAGGCTGCACCATCATCATGTAAGAGCTGGCTTGGGTGGGCTTTACAACAGAGCCTAGCAGCAAACAATGTAGTAGCAGTGGTAATAGCGTTGTCAGCATTTCTCACACTGCCTTGGTAAATTGCCATTTAAAGTGTCTGCCTCATCAGAGGAAAGAGTGTGTCATTGCCTCTCTGAATCTCATACATGGCACCTAGTAAACGGCTGCTGAATGACCAAATGAAGAAACAGATTCTGTTGGGCCCTACTAGGCATGAAAGTATACTCAAAAGCCACTCCTCTGTGCAGAAGGCGCTTCCAGGATGGTCTGAAGACTCCAAGGCAAGGGCCTACCCACTTCCTCAGCAAAGCGCCAGAGAGTAAATTTTTGAGGCTGTGTAGGTGACACGCTCTCTATTGCAACTATTCAACTCTGCTCTTGTAATAGGAAAGCAGCCATGGACAACTGGGTAAATGAATGGGCAGGGCTGTCTTCCAGTAGTATTTTATTTATGGGCACTAAAATGTGAACTTCGTAATATTTTCACAAATCACAAAAAGTAACTTTTGATTTTTTTTTCCACAACCATTTAAAAATGGAAAACTAAGGGCATCTGGGTGGTTCAGTCAGTTACGCCTGGAGGACTATTGCTTTCAGTACCGATCTCAGGGTAGTGAGATCCAGCACCGCTTGGGGCTCTGCGCGCAGCACAGAATCTGCTTGTCCCTCTCCTTTCCCCCGATTTGTGTTCCCTCTCTCCCAATATAAAATGGAAAAATAATTCTTGGATCTCTAGCCGTCCAAGAGCAAGGAGCAGGTTTGATTTGGCCCGCGGGCCGCAAGAGACCCAACTACCCACTACCGCTCGCCTAGCTCGACTGCGCTCCTGGGAAACCGAGCTTCGCATTGGGCCAGGCAGAGTGGGCGGGGCCTGAGAAACACCGCGACGCCCCACAGTTGGAAAGGGAAAGCTTGGATTGGTCCACTCCTTTTGGCATTCAGCCAGTCAAATCAGAGCGGAGGTGAGGCTTAGCCCCGCCTCGCGCCAGCGTCCACGTAACGCGGGGAGTGCGCCACGCCCCCTTGCGCGCCCGGCACTCACTTCCGGGCACTGGCACGGCGTGACGTCAGGAGGAGGGCAGGTAAGTACGCGAAGGCGGAGGGGCGGTCGGGCCCGGCGAAGGCTCGGGGTCTGGTCGTTGCTTCCCGCGACCTCGAAGTCGTCCGATGGGGGACGAGCGCCCTGGGGGCTGTGGGGCTCTGCGGTTGTGGGCCCATCTCCGGAGACTCATGTCCGCGGCCCATGTCCCAGCCGCGACCCCCTACTGAAATCCCCGGGGCCCCGGCCGCGACCTCAGCCCCAGCCCCGGGCCGTATTATGCCTGAAGGGCCCTTAGGTTTTCTTACCTGGAAAATGGGACCAGTGAGCCCCTACCTCACTGGGTTATGGTGAAGATTTTGATGCTTGTAAAACGGTTTGGCATGAGAAATCATCGAATGTACCAACATTTAACTCCGCATCTGGCGCTGGACTAAGTACTTCAACTCACTGAGTTTTGACAGCAACCTTATCAGGTTGACTCTTTTGTAAGCCCTCTTTATAGATGAGAGAACTGAGGCTCAGAGAGGAATGCTTTGCCAGAAGTCAGAATGCTAGCGAGCAGAGTCTGGATCCAAGCCCAAGCACTGTGCCCTAAGCCAGTGGGGTTTATGATTACTACTGACACCAAGGACTAGAAATTTCTATACATTCATCCTGTAGCCCCACCTGTGCCAGTCACTGGGGTGGTAAAACCCCTGTAAGAGCCCCAGCTCCTAAAAATGGGGTACCCTGCAGACACTTCCCAGTGTCTTACTTCATCCAACCCCAGAAACCCCTGTCACCATCATAGACTTTACAAATGAGGAAGTATAAGTTCAGAGACCCTCAGACACTGGCTGAAGTGACCCAGTTAGGAAGAAGTGGAGCTGGGATGCAGGCCCAGGGAACTGTGCCCCAAAGCCCGAGTGGGCACTTTTCTGTTTGGTTGACAAAAGCATTTTTAGGTTAGAAATGACCTTGGGACAATCTGGTCCAAGGACACACTTTACAGATGGAGGATCTGAGGTGAGATGTTCAGGGTCATGGTGGAACATCTGGAACTTTGCACCCCAGCTTCGCCTCTGAGCCTGGGCAAGTTACTTAAGCCCCCATGTCCTCATTCGTCAACTGCAGATAATAGTGACATAATACAGACAAAACAAGGCAGAGATATCAGGCTTGATAGAGCGCCTGGTATGCGGTAACTGGTAGAGGGTGCACAGCTAAGTGACAGAAACAATTAGATATTTCCTGACTCTAGCACAGGGAGCCAAATAACTACACCCACAGGCCAAAACCAGGCCACGGCCTGATTTTGTACAGCCTGACAGCTAAGCATGGTTTTGACTTCATAAGTAGTTGGGAAAAATCAAAAGGAAGTATAATATTTTGTGACAGGTGACAACCATGTGAAATTCAAAATTCAGTCTTCATAAATAGAGTTTTGATGAAAGGCAGCCAGCACCCATTTACATATTGTCCACAGCCGCTTTCCAGCTATGACGGCAGAGTTGAGTCACTGGGACAGAGGCACTTGGGTCCACAGAGCCAGAAATATTTACTCTCTGGTCCTTGATAGAGAAAATTTACCAATCTGCATTCTAGAATACGCTTCAGTCCCTCGTAGCATTTCTCTTTGGTGTCAAGTAGAACTTTGTTTTATTTTACCTAAAAGTCTCTCCTGCAAATATACAGGAGGAGGGTGGTCACCCACCCCCAGCGCAAGGAACCTTCCATCTGTCGTATGTCACCTGCACTAATTCTTAGGAAACTTCAATCAACTGTGAGTGGTTCGCGCTGTCAGCATTTAGCAGGGGCTGGGCACTGTCCCAGGTGCTGGAGATACACACAGTGCAACCTGGCAGAGGAGACAGACTGTATAGACAGGGCCCGGTGATAGGAACCCCAGGGAAGAAGTGACTTTAGATCAGGTAGTCAGATGAGGCCTCCGCCAGAGATGGTGTTTGAGCTGAGATCTGTGACAGAGAACAGACAGCCTGTGCAAAAGCATTCAAGCCAGTTGGCCTGCACCTGCTGAGCCTTCGAAGGCAGCCAGGGAGCCAGTGTGACTGCAACAGAGGGAGGGAGAGGGGTAAGAGGCATGCTTGGAGAGCCAGGCAGGGGCCCCAAAGGGTATGGGAAGGGTTTGGACTTGATTCTCAAACCAATGGTGATCACTGGAGGGGTTTAAGCAGAAGAACAATATTTCAGATTTAGATTTTAAGATCTCTTTCTGGTCCCTGTGGGCAAAACAGACTGTGGCAGTCAAGGGCAGAGCCAGGAGACCAGGGAGGAGGCAGCTGCGGTTCGGGTAAGCCATGATGGGGGCTGCAGAAGGTGTCAAGTGTGAAATATATGTTGGATGGAGAGTGAAGAGGACACTATCTTTCTAAACAGACAAACACCGCTCTTTGGAGGATCGTCTAAGCTGCTGCCGCCACACACAGGCCACAGCATCTTCGGCAGGAAGACTTGGCCCCTCCACCAGGCTTCCTGGGAGGGCAGAACTGGGAGGGGGTTGACCCTGCACAATCCGTGTCTCGTCGTCTTTTCAGATAAGCCGTGCTGAGGTTGAGGACCGGTAGGCAGTTGCCAAGATGGTGAGTGGACAGCCTTGTGCTTGTTGGGTTTCACTTCTGGTCTTTGTCGGGCCCCCAAAATGGCCCTTTCCCTCCCCCTCCCCAAGCTATAAGGTGGTATTTCCAAACTCCGGATCGTGATCTTTTTTGTACAGTGGTTCTCAAACTTTGCCATGCACTAAAATCACCCAGGAAGCTTTCTTCTCTTTTCTTTTCTTTTGTTTTTTGGTTTTTGTTTTTTTGAGGTGAAATTCATGAACTGTTTTAGAGTGTACGATTTAGTGGCATTTAGTATTTCATTATCTAGTTCCAGAGCATTTCCATCTCCCCCAAAAAGGAAATCCTGTCCCCATGAGCAGTCACTCCCCAGACCCCCTCCCCCAGCCCCTGGCAGCCACCAACCCACTTCCTGTCTACATGGACTCGTCTGTTTGGGACAGTCCATGTAAGTGGAATCATACAATATGTGGCCTTTCATGTGTGGCTTCTTTCACTGAACATAGTGTTTTTGAGTTCTTCCACATCGTAGCAGGAATCAGAAGTTCATTCTGTATTACTGCTGAGTAATGTTCCTCTGTCTGGATCAGCCATATTCTGTGTATCCGTTCATCCCCCAATGAACGTTTGACTTGTTTCCACCGTTTGGCTCTTGTGATTAGTGCTGCCGTGAGCATGTGTGCACAAGGATTTGTCCAAACACCTGTTTTGCAGGATGCTTTTTTAAAAGCCCCCTGTCTGGGCGTCACACCTCAAAGCAGCCCCTGTCAGGAGAACTTTGGGGGCTGGGGGCCAGGCATCAGTATTTTAGAAACTCCTCAGGAGGATAGAATGTCCAGCCCCGTTTAAGACCTACTCCTTTGGTGGGTGACAAGGTCAGTTTATGGGGCAGCTGCCAGCATTGAGAAAGCAAGACCCTCACAGTGGGGGTTAGCATTCTTTCACAAAACCTGCCCTGGGCTTCACTGTGTTACGTGTGTGTGCACAGTGGCAGTGTTAAATACGTCTGACTGTCAGTCATGGTCCCCAAAACACTGAGCACCCTTGCTTTAGGAGAGTCTGATTCTTGTGGAATTTTCCATGGTGACAGCAGTGGTTCGCTAGTCCCCAAGTCACAGTCTCCGTGGAGACCCTCAGAGCCCAGGGCTTCTCTAGGATGTCCCTTAGTCTCCCTCATCCGGGCACCACCTCTTGAGGCTGCGCGACAGGATCTCCTCCAGACACCCTCTCTGAGTCCCGTCTCTCTTCTGCTTCCCAGGGTGAAAGGAAAGGTGTAAACAAATACTACCCTCCGGATTTCAATCCTGAAAAGGTAAGGGCGGATTCCCTTCCCCTTGTCCACACGAGCAAAGAGACTCCATAGAGCAGGGGACGCATGGCATGTCCTCCGCTCCTGGAGTCAGAGCCACGGCTGCAGAGTGTGGGTGGCCTCTGAGGGCTCGCTGCCATGCATGTGTCATCTGGGGCTCAGGGAAGCCTTCGTTCCCAGTGGTAAATGTGGCTGTGACGTCAGTGACCTTTTATGCTGGGTCCACCCAGCTTGGTGTGTTTCCAGCGTAGGTCAGGAGGTCTGATGCTCTTTGTCACATCCCCTTGCTCTCCCAGCTCCAGCTCCTCTGGCTTCCTCTTCGTTCCCTCAGCTGTTCAGTCTGCTTGGAATCTCTTCTGTCCACAGGCTCCCTCCCTTCCTTCAGGTCTCTCCCCACAGAGGGCCTCCCTGACCACAGTCTCGTTTTCTGTGCATCACCTAGTACTTTATTTCTCTTTGTAGCCCTTAGAGCTCCCTGATGTGCTATCCATTCATTTGGATATTGTCTGTTTCCCCCTTCTAGAACGTCTGCTGAGGGCAGAGATGTTCATCCGTCTCATTCACAGCTGTGGTCCCACATAGTAGGCACTCTGTAAGGGCCTGGGAACGAATTGTCCCAGCTACGTGATCCAGGGCACGTAACTGGCCTCACTGTGCCAGTTTCCCCATATGTCAAAAGGAGGAAATAAATAACCCAACGTCACAGGATCCCTGGCTCAGTAGGCAGAGCTGTGACTCTTGATCTCGGAGCTGTTAGTTTGAGCCCCATATTGGGCATAGAGATGACTTAAAAATAAAATCTTAAAGTAACCTTTTTAAAAACAAACAAACAAAAAACCCAAGATGAGGCACGTGAAGTGGCGCATAGGCCCTGACCAGTGCTGTCCCCTCACCTCATTGTCCCCGCAGCACCAGAGGCCAGTACAGTCACCGCCCCGATCGACAGTTGGGGGAAACAGAGGTTGGCAGGCAAAAGGCTACATCACTCCCCAGGGTTACGCAGGTCTTTCATCTCCTAAACAGAAGAGCAAAGAGTCAATCTCCTGTATTCCTGATCCAGCACTGCTTGCTTCCCCAAGCCTTCAGTGCCGCCACGGTTTGCCCTGAGCACCCGCTGCAGGACATGAGCAGGCGGCCTCTCTCAGCCTGGGAGAGCCCGCGTGGCGGTGCTGACCCGCCCCCTTGTCCTCTCCACACAGCATGGCTCCCTCAACCGATACCACAACAGCCACCCGCTGCGGGAGCGGGCTCGGAAGCTGTCACAAGGCATCCTCATCATCAGGTAAGGCCCCGGCCCCACCTGGGGACCCCTGTGCTTTGTACCACCCGGCATCAGGCTCTAGGAGAATTCAGTGCCCTTGATTTTGCCCCGTGTCACGGGGTCTCAATTCCAGGAAGCAGGAAGTCGCCCTGTCAGTCCGCTGTTGCCACATCATCAAATGATAAGCATGTATCATGTTGCTCGCGGTTCTGCAGCTCAGCTGGCTGCCTCTGCTCGCCTTCCCTGGCTGGGCTGACGCGGGCTGGGCTCTCTCACCGGTTCGGGGGTCACCTGCCTACGGACTGGCTGGGCCAGCACGACTAGGCTCTGCCCCATTTGTGTCTCCTCCTCCAGTCAGCTGCCCTGGGCTGGTTCACATGGCAGCGCCCAGGTTCCAGAAGGGAGCGAGCACAGGTACACAAGGACTCTTGAGGCCAAGCCCCAGAGCGGGCACACTGTCCCTTCTGTCTCATCGATTGCCCAAAGCCAGTCATGTTGCGGGGTGGGGACCATTCATCCCACCTCTTGACAGGAAGCATTGCAGAGTCACATCTCAAAGGGTGCAGGTAGGGGGAGGATAAATAATCCCAGCCATGGCCGGGTCGAGCCAGGACAGTGGCCCTTCCCTCAGGGCTCTCCTTTGGTCTTGTGGCCCACGCCCCGGTAGGTCAGCGGCGACAGGAAACAGAAGCCAGCCTGTGTTGCCTTAGAAGGACGAGCCCTTCTCTGCGTCATGGACACTGACCTTAGTCTCTGTGGTGCACCTTGGGCCTGAGCCAAGGATCCAGCGACAGTCATGAGAGGCAGGAATGTCAACAGAAAAAGAATCAAGATCCAAGTGCCAGCATGGCCTTGGGAGGCACCAAGCTGAAGGTCACCTCGAAACATCCCTCCCCGCGCCTCCAGCTCCAGAGCCCACCCCGCTCAGCCGCCTCGGGCTTCTTGACTTCACCTCGTCATCATCACTTCGTGGTATTTTGAAGCACGAGTTCTGTCACTCCTGCACATGGACGCCAGATCACGTGTTGCAGACAAAACCACAGAAAAATCCAGGGACCATGCAGCGACTCTGCTCAACTCTGGTTGGGCCACTGCTCCCCTCCAGTTGGGTTCACTCACAGGGCGAGGCGTGAAGATAGGGCCGCAGCGGCGGGGACTCACCCGGGCGGGCTGAGCCAGCCGGAGAGCAGAATGATGGGACCGGCCTGCCTGGAGGGAGGCCCTCCACTCTCTGTCCTCCCCACGCACATGCCCTCTGCCTCGAGGCTGTGGCGGGAGGCACGGGCACGCACACCCAAGCAGGGCCCAAGTGGACAGGCGCCGATCAGCTGTTTTCTATTTGGATAGGTTTGAGATGCCCTATAACATCTGGTGTGACGGCTGCAAGAACCACATCGGCATGGGTGAGCTTCACCTGCCCTCCCACTCCTCACCCCACCCCTAACCGTCCTGCCCTGCAGGCAGCGAGCCCCTTCCCTGCCCATGAGAGCCCATCTGCACCGGGGGCCCCTGATCAGGAATCCAAGAGGAGAGAGGCATCCCAGTGACGAGCAGGTTGTGGGAGCCTCGCTGCAGAGTAGTGACGAGACCTGGCTCTGCCACTTCCTAGCTGGGGGACCCTCAGCGGGTGACTTAGTCTCTGTGGGCCTCAGTTTACCCAGCCATAAATTCAGGTGGTATGAGCGCCCCATGTATGTGGCAGACAAAGTGTGTAGCACACAGCACACGTGAGGGCTCTTGAACTCATACTGCCCGAGATCTTTAAGGTCTGGACCCTGTCCATACCACAGATGGACGGGCAGACAGACAGGCATGGTTCCGTGGTCCCAGGAGCAGCTCCGAGATCACGGGGCGGTAATTTGACTCGCCTGGCTTCCGTTCCCAGCTCTGTGACACAGGGACCCTCAGCTCCTCACGCAGTACCTGGCCCAGGGCAGCAGCTTGCTTTGTAAGCAAGCGTGGTGGTGGCTCTTGGCACGAGGGTACAGCCCGTCTCACAGGGGCCACAGAAGAGCAGAAGGAGGGGCTGGGCCATCCCACTGCCGAGGAGGATGAGTGACACCCCCCCTTGCCAGTAGGTCCCCCTGATGAGACCCAGCCCAGGGGCATCTGCAGTGAAGGCCACCAGGTGCTCAGGGGACAGAAACAGGATGTAACCTGATGCCAGAGGCAGGTCACCCTCAGGGCCGTGAACCGAAGCCGCCACCAGGAGGGGAGAACTCAGGCCACACCACCCACCAGCCTAAGCTCTGTTTTTATAGTTGAAGCTGTTTTCACCGCATGAGCAAGGTTAAACAGATCAGGAGTATATATCATCTAATTAGTGAAAAAAACAAAAAAACACAGACGTTAATAATAAAAGCCAACGCTTCTTGAGCACTTGCCGCATCCCAGGCCCTGTGCTAAGTGATCCGTGTGTACTGTTAGCTCCTGGGGTTCTCACAGCAGCACTGTGCCATAGGCATTGTAGTCGTCCCTGGTGAACAGATGGGGAAACTGAGGCCCAGAGAGCCAAAGTAGCCCACCTGAGGTTGCCTGGCTGGAATGCGGTGGAATCGGGATTTGAACCCGGGCCCTCCTGCTACCACCCACCCTCCTCTGCAGCTTGAGCACCTGTCGTGGAGCCTGGACATGACTCTTTCCCACCTTGAATTTTAAAGTCCTCCAGAGGTGTGTCTGGAGGAGTTCCACCCCTTTCTGCCCCCCCCCTCAACCCAGGGAAAAATGCTGAGCCTTCATTCTCTCCCTCTCCTCCCAGGGGTTCGCTACAATGCCGAAAAGAAGAAGGTTGGCAATTACTACACGACCCCAATCTACAGGTACAGGCAGCCTGGTGGGCGTCTCTGAGGGACACATCAGATAGCTGCAGGGCGAGGGGGCTCCAGAGGAATCTGAGTCAGAGGGCAGCCATTCCGCGATGGCCATTCCCTGCAGTCCTTTCCTAGAAACTGCCCCGGTCTGTCAGTCAGGGCACATCCCTCTGCCTAGAACCCTCCATGGTTCCCACCTTCCACAGAGCAAAAGCCTGATTCCTCCCCATGGCCCACAAGGCCTTGTATGCTCTGCCCGATCCCCTCCCTACCCTCATCTTGTCCCACTCTCCCCCTTGAGGTCCCTCACACACCCCAGGAAGGCCCCCACCTGGATGCCTTCAGCCTGGAACGCTCTTCCCCAGTCATCTACAAGACTCCCTCCTCTTGGGTTTCTGCCCCAACACTGCCTCTCAGGCCTTTTCCAGAGCAGCGCTCACCACCGGACACTGGTTGCTCATGCATTTGCTGCGTATGTGGCCTCTGCTGAAAGGTCAGTCCCTCCAAGAGCAGGCTGGCGTCCCTCACTGCTGTGTCCCCAGCAGCTGCCACTCAGCGTGCCACAGAGCAGCCTAACTCGGGAGGGTGTGTTGGATACATGAGTGAACAAATGAGCAGACGCCAGACAGACCGTCAGTCTGTCTGACGCACGGCTCTAACCCCAGATGCGGAGTTCGGTGGGTAGGTGCTCAGTAAACACTTGTTACGTGACACGTGACAGAAGGAAGCTGGCAGGGGTGACAGGTGACCTGGGGCTGCTGCATGTCCTGACTTCCGCCCTCTGCCACCCAGGTTCCGGATGAAATGCCACCTCTGCGTCAACTACATCGAGATGCAGACAGACCCCGCCAACTGCGACTACGTGATTGTGAGCGGCGCCCAGCGCAAGGAGGAACGCTGGGACATGGCGGACAATGAGCAGGTCCTGACGACAGGTGAGCGAGCGCAAGGGGTGGGCCCTGAGGCCAGCCCGGAGCCTGAGCAGGAGCCTCAAGGCCCTGCTGCCTTCTGGCTGCTGCAGAGCACGAGAAGAAGCAGAAGCTGGAGACAGACGCCATGTTCCGCCTGGAGCATGGCGAGGCTGACCGGAGCACACTCAAGAAAGCCCTCCCCACCCTGAGCCACATCCAGGAGGCCCAGAACGCCTGGAAGGATGACTTCGCACTCAACAGCATGCTGCGGAAGAGATTCCGGGTGAGCAGGGGTGGGGGGACCCTGGGTGGGGGGGCACTGACATTGGAAGGGGGAGAACGCAGGGACAGCCTTCGCTCCACATCTTAGCTACAGGTGGGTCATTTAGCCCTCTGAGCCTCAGTTTCCCCATCTGACCACATCCCCACCTCCGGGCACCCATGAGGAGCCCCGGCTTGCCAGGCGCTCACCTACGGCTCAGCTCATAACACATATTTCATGGGTCCACTCAGCTGTCCCTGCACAAAGTCCACAGATCGTCAACCCATTCCCGCATAATTGCCAGAGTCCTCTCTTCAGTGTCTCGTGGTTAAAAAAAAATTTTTTTAAGGGAAAGTCACCTACAATGAAATGTAATCATGCATATTTCAGTACACGAATGTTTGGCCAAGACCCCTGTCCTGGCGTGGTGAGTCGCTGAGGGTGCAGGGGCAAATGACCAGGACACCGTCCTGCCTCCAGGACACCCCAGGGCCCTGCTGTCAGTGACCACAGTGACTTCTGAAGTTGTACGAAAGATACTGGGTGGAGCCCCATCACAGGGAGTCAGGGCTCAGGGTCCGATGGTTCCATGAATGGATTTTTCACCCTCTTGGGCGTCCAGCGGGGCACTGGAGAATCCTGCAGGATGCGAGAACCTTCCCTCTTCCCTCCCTCCATGGGCTGCCTTGTGCCCCCCAGGCAGGCAGGAGCTTCCCCAATAACCTCCATGGGGCTCCAGCTCTTGTTCCTTCCTGCTTCCTTTCCTTATCATTCTGTGGTCATTATTAGGACTAAAACTGCTAGTTTTCTTACTAATTATTTGTTACTGAAAACATGTGCTTCCCGCCGGGCCTGTGCCCTGAGCTATGTGTCCCCTGCCTTCGGGGCGTCTCCCCATGAGGTGTCTAAGGACCCTCAGACATAACACCCCAGCAAGCCCCCATCTGTCCCTGAGCCACCCACCCACATCTTCCCCTTCTCAGCAATAGAGACATCTCTGTCCTTCCAGGGATTCAGGCCCTGAAACCTGGAGTTGACCTTGACTCCCCCTTACCTCTGTCTCTTGTTGGCAAATTTTTCAGGGTCTGACCACTCCCACAGCCCCATCATCTCCAGCGTGGACCAGCACAGTCTCTCTGCCCCAGTCTCTAGGCTCCCGACCACCCCTCCCACCCACCCCCGCCCCCGGCCTCCCCCCCCCACACCCCCCCCACCAACACACATACAGTATTTGTTCCCCACATGGCCACCAGGAGGCACCTGTGAATACTCATCTCTCTGCTTAGAACTCTCCAAGGCTCCCACTTGAAATAGAAGCCAAAGTCCTCCCCATAGCCCATAGCCTGAATGATCTCTTCTCCCCTCCCCACTATCCCATCTTCCCCTCACTCACTTTGTTCCAACCACACTGGCCTCCTCACTGTTCCTCCAAGCACACTTCTGCTTCTGGGCCTTGGCACAGGCTGTTCCCTCTACCTTGGAACACTTTTCCACGAGATATGCATATGGCTCCTTCATTCACATGTTTTTCTCAAATGTGACCTTTTCGGGGAGACCTTGCCTGACCCTTCCCTCCCTCCTGCACCACATTTACAGTTGAACCCCTCGCTCCCTACCCCCTTCCCGGTGTTCTTTTTATCCTCGCCACCTTGTGTCTCTCACCCACTAGAATGTCAGCCCCCTGAGGGCAAGGGTTTGTGTCTGCTCACTGTTGCACTCACTAGGGAGTGCCTAGAACAAGGCCTGGTACAAGCTGGCCATTCTGTAAATATTCATGGAATGAATGAGCAGAGGACTGAACAGTACGTGTGTTAATGATGCTCACAGCTCGCGCTTGTTGGGTGACTTCTATGTCCCGGGCCTGTGGGAGGCCCTTTCCTCTAACGAGCTTGAAGCAGAGGAAGCTGAGTAGAGGGACATAGCCCACATCAGCGGGCAAGGAAGAGGCAGATCTTTGACACCTTTCCCCAACCCTGTCCCCCACCACACAGGAAAAGAAAAAAGCCATGCAGGAGGAGGAAGAGAGGGACCAGGCGCTGCAGGCGAAGGCGAGCCTGGCCATCCCACTGGTGCCCGAGACAGAGGACGATCGCAGGCTGGCCGCCCTGCTCAAGTTCCACACCCTGGACTGTGCGTGGGGAGCCAGCGGCCCTGGGGGACTGGGCGGGCAGAGATGGGGGTCCTCAGCCACGAGTGGACCGTGGCAGGCCAGGGCAGAGGGCAGCTTTGGACATCCTTCCCTCTCTTCCCTCCCAACCCCCAGCCTACGAGGACAAGCAGAAACTCAAGCGGACAGAGATCATCAGCCGCTCCTGGTTCCCCTCCGCCCCAGGACCCGCCCCCAGCAGCAGCAAAGCCGGCAGTGTCCTGAAGAAGCTGGCCCAGAACCGCAGATCAGCACCAGCCTGCTCCCCCATCACTGTAGGGGACCTGGGCATCGTGCGGCGGCGGTCCCGGGAGGTCTCAGAGAGCCCCCAGCACACAACGGAGACCCCCAAGTCTGGGGAGCCATGGGTGCCAGAGGGGAACACCCAGGATGGGCCCACATCCCCCCAAGACTGCTCTCCGGAGATGGCCGAGACCCCCAAGAGCAGGGGGCCTCGGGAGCAGGAGGGGAAAAGTCAGGACAGGCCCCAGTCCCCACCAGGCTCCTCTCAGGAGGACACGCCACACCTGTGCACCCTCAGCTCCTCTCTTGTGGCTGATTACTCCGACTCAGAGAGCGAGTGATCGGTTCTGGGGACCAGACCCGCTCCAGAGGCTACGACTTGCGCAGGAGGCCCGTGGGACTGCAGCCCTGCTTGTCCACCAGCCCCTGGAGCGCTCTGATGCTGCTCCTCCCCAGACCTCGCCTTCCCGCAGCGGTGGAGTTATTTATTTGGTCCTGGAGAGGGCGTTTGTGCCTTGTGGGAGGACATCCCAACATTAAAGACCTGCTTCTTTGTCCCTGCCTCAGGTTCCTAGCTGGGCCCACGGGCTGTCCACCACCCCCAGCCAACTGAGCTTCGGGATCTCTGACCAGCCAGTGTGATGCTGCGGCCACAACTGTGGCCTCAGCCATGACCCCGACCTGGCACGACTCAAGGTGGTGGCTCCAGCTGGTGTGCAGTGAGGGCAGACTTCCCAGAGGAGGCAGCACAGGCTGGTGAAGGGTGGAAAGGGAACCAGGCTGTGGGAACCACACAGGGAAGGCCAGGGCTGGGGACACAGGCGGAGCCTGAAGCAGCTGGGCCTGGAGTATGCAGATGTGGGGTTTCTGTTATTCCCCAGCCTGTGGGGATGCCTTGGAAGGTCATGAAAGACCTCCCTCACTTCCCTACCATGATGCGTCTTTTTTTTTTTTAAGATTTTATTTGTTTATATGAGAGCATGAGAGGGGAGGTCTGGGGGAGAAGCAGACTCCCCATGGAGCTGGGAGCCCAATGTGGGACTCAATCCCAGGACTCCAGGATCATGACCCGAGCCGAATGCAGTTGCTTAACCAACTGAGCCACCTGGGTGCCCCATAATGCATCTTTTGAAGGTATCTGGTAAACTGAGCAGGAAGCGGCACAGAAACAGCAGGCCAGCCAGCCAGCCTGCCACCTCCTCCTAAACCGTGGAAAAGAAAGATCATTTAACAAATATTGATGGGCTATTTGCAGTGTGCTGGCCACTAACCTGGGCCCTGGAGATACAGTGGGATACCAGACGCACTGCCCTCTCCGGGCTGAGGTTCTGGCCAGCTTCTTATTGGCCTTGTTCCTCAGGGGAGATGGTGGCCCCAGTGGCTGTCCCCGCCCACCAGCCTTTGCTCCCTGCTGGGATGGGCGGTTTCAGGGCAACAGTAAGACCCCTTAGTCCTTGGAATCCCCCAGTTCGGGCCTTTCTCTTTCAGCACTCGCTGTGGCCAAAGTCAGGTGCCTAAGGGTGACTTGGGGGATCATGCTATGATTCTGGCTGGCTGAACACGGCCCAAAATCCAGGAGTTGTCCCATAAGGAGAGCCATCAGTGGTTTTCGGGACGCGACTCTCCAGACCCACCGGGAAAGTAGGGAGGTATTAGTCACGTGGACGGAGGGTCCTGTGCATTTGCTGTGCGCTTGCGCCTCTTTGGGGGCGGGGCGTTGGCCCCGCCCCCGCCCTCCCCCTTTCCAGGCTTGTCTCGCCCCCGCCCTCCCCCTTTCCAGGCCTGTCTCGCGTGCGCGGGTCGCCACCACTGATTCTTGAGCGGCCGTGAGCTAGGTGGTGGTACCATGTCCCTGGAAGCGATTCGCTACTCTCGGGGCTCACTGGAGATCCTCGACCAGCTGCTCCTTCCCCAACACAGCCGCTACGAGGCCGTGGGCTCGGTGCGCCAGGCCTGGGAGGCCATCCGCGCCATGAAGGTGGGGCCATGCGGCGAAGCTGCGGGGCCGGGGAGGGAGGTGGCGACCCCGCTTGACGCTAGGATCCCCCCCTCCAGGTGCGCGGCGCCCCGGCCATCGCGCTCGTGGGCTGCCTCAGCCTCGCCGTGGAGCTGCAGGCGGGCGCGGGGGGACCGGGACTCGCCGCGCTGGTGGCTTTCGTGCGCGACGCGCTGAGCTTCCTGGTCACCGCCCGGCCCACCGCCGTCAACATGGCCCGCGCTGCCCGCCACCTGGTCGAGACCGCAGCCCTGGAGGCTGAACGTGAGGGCGCCACGGAGGAGGCGGTCCGGGAGAGGTAGGGGACCCTGTGGCAGGCGCTGATCTGCGTAGAGGCTATTAACTCATTTCTTCGAGACCGATCCGTTCTACATATAGGGACCTAGTGCCTACGGAGAGACACTGATGTTCTCAGCTTCCCCATGCCACCCGCCTGCCATGCTACATATAGGGAAACTGAGGCATGACACATCAATCCACACAAGCAGGACCAAGAGTCCACCCCAGGTGGCTGGGTCCCAAGATCGTTGCTCTCAGTCCCTTGCCTCTGCCTCCCCAGAACATGCCCAGCCCCTTCTGCCTTAAAGGCCCTTTTCAGAGCCATTTCATTCTCCTGATTTCTGCTTTTGAGGAATTTTGGTTTTCGCTCCGATCTCTTCCCTGCCCTTTTGTTTTTCCACTTTGCTCAAGCTAAGTGATTACCTTCTTGTTCCCCCCACCAAGCTTACTCCTGTCTCAGGGCCTTTGCACGTGCTGTCTCTACGGTCTGGCTATCCACAGAGCCAACTCCATCAGGTTTCTGATTTCTGTCTTCCCCAACCCCTCATGTAACACAGCTCACCGCCCCTGCTCTGTCCCCTGATTCTCCTGCCTTCTCCTTCACTTCATTAACTGTTCACCACCAGATTTCCCTACCCTACTGTGAGCTCCACGGGGGCAGAGATTTTTGTCCTGTTCATTGCTGTGCTGTCCCACACACGTGAGATAAACGTGTTGTGTGGTGGGCAGATGGTGTGACAGGTGACAATGGCAGAAGAGTGTGGGCCCCATAGCCTGGAGACGGTTTAAGCAAGAGGGCTCTTGCACAGTAGCATTGGCCAGGGAGGAGGGGCTCGCCTAGGCCCCAAGGCCTGGGGGCTGGTGCTGAGAGCCCCTTGTCGGCCCCAGAGTGATCCGCTGTGCCGAGGACATGCTGGAGAAAGACCTCAAGGACAATCGGAGCATCGGGGACCTAGGAGCCCGCCATCTCCTGGAGCGGGCAGCTCCTGGGGGTGGCAAGGTGACAGTGCTGACCCACTGTAACACTGGCGCACTGGCCACTGCTGGCTATGGCACAGCTCTGGGTGAGTGGGCGTCCGTGGGAGTGGGGACGGGCCCTTTTTGGATGCTAGAGAAAGAAACCCTAACCACTTTACCCAGCAAAAAGATGTGAATTTACTCTTGTATACAGGTGCTTAGGGCCTTAGCTTCAGGTATGGCTGGATCCAGGGGTCAAATAGTGGCATCAGGATCCATCTGTCCCTGTTCCTAAATTCTGCCCTCTAGGGCATCATTCTCATGCTTCACAGGTCAGCAGGGAAGCTGCTGGGATTCAGATCATGAAAAGCCAAGGGTCTTTATATTGACAGTGCAGAAAAGGCTCCTCATATCTCAGGGGCTTTGATGGGGTCATTTGCCTTTCTAGGATCAGTCAGTCCAGCCCAAGCTGTGTGCCTAGAGAATGGGAGGATGCAAGGGCTGAGAAGGGATGGGGCCCGCCCTGCCTTTGTGCCTGGGGACTGAGGCCTTGATGGCAGAACAATGATATATTCACTCAACAGACATCAATTAAGAACCAGGGTGCCCCACCATTCCTGCAGACATGCATCCCTCTATTCATTCAGCACTTAGTAAGCACCTACTGTGTGCCAGGCACAATTCTGGGTACTGGGGACCCACCAGTGGACACAGTAGACAAAATCTCTGCCCCGAGGAACAGGAAAGCAGGAGAAGCAAACACAACCAGTCAGTAAATATGTGCGCTATGTGCAAGGGTAATGAGTACTAAAGAGAAAGCCGGGAAGGGGTCAGAGGTGTGGGGGTTGCTGTGGGAGAGCGAGGTATCAGGGAAGGCCTCACCAAGATGTTCTCTAAGCACCCACGTACTTGGCAAAGGGAACAGCTACTGCAAGGGCCTGGGGATGGGACTGTGCCTGGTGAGCCTTTGGCGAAACGTGCCGATGTTTTATTTATTTATTCTGAGAGAGAGACAGCAGGGAGGCAGAGGGAGAGAGAATCAACACAGGGCTCGATCCCACGACCCTGAGAGCACAACCTGATCCCAGGTGCCCCTGTGCTGTGCTTCTAAACAATGAGCCACCACGCCCGTGTGTCACTTTCCGTCTCATCCTGATGTCCTGGTGGGCCGGGCCCCACAGGTGTGATCCGCTCACTGCACACCCTGGGCCGTCTGGATCATGCCTTCTGCACGGAGACCCGGCCCTACAACCAGGGAGCCCGGCTGACTGCCTTCGAGCTGGTGTACGAGCAGATCCCCGCCACCCTCATTGCCGACAGCATGGCAGCAGCTGCCATGGCCCACCGGGGCGTGTCAGGTCAGTAGGCGCGGTGCCAGTGGGCAGGGCTCCAGGCGTCCCGGGCCAGGTTATGACCCCCGGCATCTTGCTCCCTAGCTGTCGTCGTGGGAGCCGACCGCGTGGTTGCCAACGGTGACACGGCCAACAAGGTGGGCACCTACCAGCTGGCCATCGCTGCCAAGCACCACGGCATCCCCTTCTACGTGGCTGCCCCCAGCTCCTCGTGTGACCTCCATCTGGAGTCGGGCAGGGAGATCGTCATCGAGGAGCGCCCGGGGCAGGAGCTGACTGATGTCAACGGGGTCAGGATTGCAGCCCCCGGTAAGCTGTCCCCTTATAGGGGGTCACCACAGCACCTGGGCACCTCCCCTTAGGCACTGTAGCCCCTTCACAGGGGCTGGTGGATCTAGGGTAGAATCAGCCTTCTGGGGCATAAGGCTCTCCTTCCAGCCATTTCTTAGAACAGAAACATCTTGAAGGTCAGATTCAAGGTCAGAGTGTAAAAATAGTGAGTTAGGAGACTGAGGGCAAGTTGTCCTGCTGTTGTCCATCTGGGCTTCCTCCCTTGAAGAAGAAGTAAGAATACTGTCTCACCTAGTGCCTACGGAGAGACACTGATGTTCTCAGCTTCCCCATGCCACCCGCCTGCCACGCGCAAGATGCCTGACTTCTGTCATCCCCCAGGGCCTCGGTGTTCACATCTGTAAGATGAGCTCTTACCACCACCCAGCTCACAAAGCCCGGGGCTGTCAGTGAGTTCATCCACGTGACGTGGAGGACAGTGCTTGACCCTTGCTTAGCACTCATTAGATAGTAATAATTTTGACCGAAAATACTTTTTTTTTTTTTAAAGAATTTATTTATTTGACAGACAGAGATCACAAGCAGGCAGAGAGGCAGGCAGAGAGAGAGGGGGAAGCAGGCTCCCTGCAGAGCAGAGAACCCCACGTGGGGCTCGATCCCAGGACCTTGGGATCATGACCTGAGCTGAAGGCAGAGGCTTAACCCGCTGAGCCACCCAGGCGCCCCTTGACCGAAAATACTTTTATAAAAAGGACCAGTTAAGATCCTCAAGCACTAAAAAAAAAAAAAGATCCTCAAGCACTGAAAATACTGTGGGGTTGCCACCCGACTCCCAAATATGGAGCCACGGTAAAAATCACAGTATACAACCAAGCGGACAGAAGTCCTAACATTCTGTTGTTTTGTGCTCCAACTTCTTTTTTTTTTCTTTTTTTTTTTTTCACAGACAGATCACAAGTAGGCAGAGAGCCAGGCAGAGAGAGAGGGAGGAAGCAGGCTCCCCGCCGAGCAGAGAGCCCGATGTGGGGCTCGATCCCAGGACCCTGGGACCATGACCCGAGCTGAAGGCAGAGGCCTTAACCCACTGAGCCACCCAGGCACCCCTGTGCTCCAACTTCTTTAACAGCGTTTTAAAAATAGATATATTAATTCTATGGGGCACCTGGGTGGCTCAGTGGTTTAAAGCCTCTGCCTTCGGCTCGGGTCATGGTCCCAGGGTCCTGGGATCGAGCCCCGCATTGGGCTCTCTGCTCAGTGGGGAGCCTGCTTCTACCTCTCTCTCTGCCTGCCTCTCTGCCTACTTGTGATCTCTGCCTGTCAAATGAATAAATAAAATCTTTAAAAAAAAATAGATATATTCTATAAATTTTTTTTCTTCATTTTGTTTTTGGTGCCCCTGCTCTCCTGGAGGCATATGAGCACTGGCCAAAATCACTGTGAACAGAGAAAACAGGCCACCAGTTTGCAGCCTCTTGTGTAGAAGGTTGGTACTCACTCAGCAAATATTTTTGAGTACCTGGCCGATGCTCGGAGCTGTGCTAGGGTGCTGGGGATACGGGAGTGAAAAAGATGGAAATGCCTCTGCACTTGCAGAGTTGACAATCCAGTAGGCGTTAGGGTTAGGTTAGGGTTAGACAAACAAGATAAATAACAAAACCACCGTGTATGTTAGAAGTGGGTGTGAGCGCAGGAGAAATGAACAAGGCAAGGACAGGCATGGGAAGTGTCCATGCGGGGAGATTTAGACAGTGATTGGAGAAGTCCTCTCCGGGAAGGGGACATTTGAGCAAAGACATGAAGGTCCCTACTGGAGGCAAAGGGGACTGCCTGTGCAAAGGCTCTGAGGTGGGTTCTTAGAGCGTCTTACAAAGATCCTTAGAGCCGGCAAAAGTGGGGTAGATGTCTCTAAGCATTCTAAGCCTTCTTGGACAGTGACAGCCCAGGAATGGTGGGGAGCAGGGTCTAAACTAGATAGTAGGGGCTAAAGCCCCATGTAATGCCTTCGTGCAGTTAGAGAGTGAGCCATCCCAGATTCTCAAGGATTCCCCAACTCATGAACCAGCATGGAGGAGACAGGTGACAAGAGCTTGAGAACTTCTCACACAGCCACATACCTGCCTTCTTGCCTCCCCTTTCTCCTGCAGGCATTGGGGTTTGGAATCCTGCCTTCGATGTCACCCCCCATGAGCTCATCACTGGTGGCATCATCACAGAGCTGGGGGTCTTCGCTCCTGAGGAGCTCCGGGCGGCCCTAAGCACCATCGTTTCCTGAGGGAGGGACCCTAGACGGACCCCAGATGTAACCAACCTCACTCTCCATATCCTGTCCCCATTCCCTTGAGTTTTATAATAAACTTATTGAATGGCTGGCCCCTAAACTGACCTTCTTCCCACAACCACCCTTCTTCCTAGAGCAGGGAGAGCACACACGGCCTTTGCATGACTCTGAAGAGCTCTCTAACTGGATCCAGCCTGTCCAAGTTCAAAACCCGCCTCAGCCTCTTTCTCTACAGTGTGATCATGGCCAGCTCACTTCACCTCTCCATGCCTTGGTATTCTCATTTATAAAATGGGGACAGTACTGCACTGCCTTCTTAGGTTGCTTCAGGGCCAGAACTAGGGCAGTGCTTGGGGTACGGAATTTTAAAGGGGACACCAAAAAGCCCAGTAATCAAGATAAATAATAGCTTCATGGAATATTTTTGATTTTATTTTTTCTAGAGAAGAAGAGTGAAAACACAAGTGGGGGTGGGGACAGAGAGAGGGGGAGAGAACCCCCAGCAGAATCCATGGTCGGCTTGGGGGTCTAGACCTCAGACCCTGAGATCATGACCTGAGCTGAAATCAAAGAGTTGTATTCTTAACCAACTAGCCACTCGGGTACCTCCGATTCTATTTTTTTTAATGCTATTTTTTTTTTTTAAGTAATCTCTACACCCAAAATTGTGGCTCGAACTGACAACCCCAAGATCAAGAGTCACGTGCTCCACTGAGGCAGCCAGGCATCCCTAAAATTGTATTTTTCTTGAAGATTTTTTTTAATTTTTTAATTTTTATCTATTTTTTTAAAGATTTTACTTATTTGACAAACAGATCACAAGTAGGCAGAGAGGCAGGCAGAGAGAGAGGGAGAAGCAGGCTCCCTGCTGAGCAGAGAGCCCGATATGGGGCTCCACCCCAGGACGCTGAGATCATGACCTGAGCAGAAGGCATAGGCTTTAACCCACTGAGCCACCCGGGCACCCCAAAGATTTTATTATTTTAAAGATTTTTAAAATTTATTTGATAGAGATACACAGAGAGGGAACATAGGCAGAGTGGGAGAGGGAGAAGCAGGTTCCCCGCTGAGTAGGGAGCCAGACATGGGGCGCCATCCCGATCATGACCTGAGCCATCCAGGCGCTCCTAAAATTTTCTTTTTCTTTCTTTCTTTTTTTTTTTCTTTAGATTTTATTTTATTTATTTGTGAGAGAGAGTGTGTGCACAAGCAGGCAGAGTGGCAGGCAGAGGCAGAGAGACGTAGGCTCCCCGCCAAGCAAGGAACCGGATGCGGGACTCCATCTCAGGACCCTGCGATCATGACCTGAGTCAAAGGCAGCTGCTTAACTGACTGAGCCACCCAGGCATCCCCTAAATTTTTATTTTATTTTATTTTATTTTAAATTATTTATTTAGTTGACAGAAAGAGATCACAAGTAGGCAGAGGCAGGCAGAGAGAGAGAGAGGGAAGCAGGCCCCCTGCTGAGCAGAGAGCCCAATGTGGGGCTGGATCCCAGGACCCTGAGATCATGACCTGAGCCGAAGGCAGCGGCTTAACCCACTGAGCCACCCAGGCGTCCCCTAAAATTTTATTTTTAAATGTTGAGACTACTATATCAATTACTGAATTTTAGGCACCCTTAAAGTACGCACCCGTGACTGCCTCAGTTGCCTCACCCTAGTCCTAGACTAAATTTTGTGTACGAAGGGCATAAAACGACGCTTTACAAAACAAACGAGCTCTTCGTAAATGTTATCTTAATATTATAACCTTGACTTGGAAGTTTTTGCGAAGGTTTGCGTTATCGGCTCCCAGGAGCGCCTATCCCTTTAATGCTTTGCCACGTTGTGTCCCGTGAGCCTTTGCGGCCCGCGTCCCCATTGTATCCCATCGTGCCTTGCGCCTTCCGGCTGCGATTGCGTACAGCCCCGCCTTTTCCGGCGCGTCCTATATCATGGCGCAGGGACAGCGCAAGTTCCAGGCCCGGAAGCCGGCGAAAAGCAAAGCAGCGGCAGCGGCCTCCGAGCGGAACCGGGGCCCGAGGAAGGGTGGTGAGGAGCTGTCAGGGGTCTGGGAGGAGAGGAGGGCCTAGGACTCCCCAGCCTTACGCGACTGCGTCTCTTCCCAGGTCGTGTGATCGCCCCGAAGAAAGCGCGCATCGTGCAGCAGCAAAAGCTCAAGAAGGTGAGTGGGGGTGCGCGAGCGGCCACGGAAGGAGCCTGGAGGCGCGTACCTGCACCCGGTGGAGGAGCCTGGAGAACTCAGATCTCCGAGTCTCAGTTTTGACCCCTGTGTCATGGGTACAGGAACATGACATAACACATTCAGCGAGCCTCAGAGGAGCAAAGCCCCCAGAAAGTCTAAACGCACGTTAGCTGCTGTCGCTGTTATCGTTGTTTAAAAGAAGTCCGGACGGGAGGTGGCGTGGCAAAGTAGAAAACCCCAGCTTTGCAGAAAGGCAGTGCTGCGTGTGGTGGAAGCCCTATTAACAGCTAGTATTGTTTTTGTTTTTAAGATTTGATTTATTTGACAGACAGCGAAAGAGGGAAGAACACAAGCAGGGGGAGAGAGGGAGAAGCAGGCCTCCCGCTGAGCAGGGAGCCTGATGTGCGGTTGGATCCCAGGACCCCGGGATCATGACTGAGCCACCCAGGCGCCCCAACAGCTAGTATTTCTTCACCCTGAGTCTCTTAACCTGTAAAATGGTCATAGTAATAACACCTTTCTCCCACAGTTGTAAGGATTTAATGCCATGGGGCACTTATAAAACGCCGAGAACAGCACAGGACACAAGTGAACGGTTACCTGCGTTGATTGTCATTTTTGTGGTTGTGTTTAAATGCAGCTTCTTTACATAGGTGGGTAGGGTTGAGTTCATGAAGAAGTTTAAGGAGATTTGAAACTGGTTTTACTGGAGTCAGATTTGAGTTCAAATTGTACTCCACGCTACCTAATATGTAATCTTGAGCAAATTCTTAAGTTTCTCCCAGAGCCTCGGTTTTCTGAGACCTGAGTACCCAGCGATCTGCTTACCTCCATTTGGCTGCGAGAGGCAGGCTGTGTCACAGGCATCTCAAACTTAGCATTTTCAAAACGAAGCTCCTGATTCCTCTCCTTCCCCGACAGACCCTCCCACAGCCTTGATTCAGGAAGATTCTGTCCTTCGAGATCATGATTTTCTCCTTCTCTGACCTCTGGGTACAGTCTCATCCTTTTTGTTTTCGGTATTAATCTAGAATCCACCCATTTACCGCCTACCTGGTCCCACCCCATCAACTACCACCTGGACGGATGTGGTGACATCCTCCCGGAGCCCCTGCCTCCTCCCACAGCTGCCAGAGGGCGCCAGTGAGCACCCAAGTCTGGTCCTCTTCTCAACCAACTGCGCCACCCAGGTGCCCCTTGAGGGCTTCTCAGAGCCTTCAATGTCTCCCACCTCAGGAAAAGCCCAAATCCTCTCCATGGCTCACAAGGCCCTGCATGATCTGCCCTTGTCACCTCCCCGCCCCCCTCCCACTCTTCCCCTTGCTCACTGGTCCCTTAACAGTTCTTACGACCTCAGCACTTTGGCACCAGCTGTTTCCTCTGCCCAGATTCTTCTCCCAGAAATCCACACGGCTCCCTTTCTCCATCTAGTCTGACTGCAGGCAGTGCTTCTGAGCAGCTGTCCCCTGTAAAACGCACCCCTTAGTCGTTATCCCGTGTTCTTTCTTGGCTAGCAGCGCTTACCTTCCCTTTAACCTAGTGAACCATGGGCATTTATGTCGTCTCACACATGCTGAGTGCCAGTTTCCAGAAGGCAGAGATTTTTCTGTCTTGTTTGTTTGCTGTTGTGTGCCCTGCTCCCAGTTATGTGACAGTCATGATGGTCAGTAGTCATGGGAACTCATAGGCAGGACAGGGACGTTTGGGAGATATGATCAAACTACCACTTTTGGACCCAAACCCCTGTGCCTTTGCTTGTTCACATCTTTGTGTCTCAGAGCCCCAGTTCACCATCTGCCAGGCAGAGATGACATGGGCCGGCAGGGACTGCTGCCTGGAAGCTGAGACCGAAGGCTCTGGGCATGTTCCAATCTCCCATCCCTCACCTGTTTGGGGAGGCCTGGGCAAGTGCCTCCTCACTGCAGGAACCTGTTTCTCCATCTGTAAAATGGGGCTGAGCGGAGGTTAGAAGCTGAGGTCCAAACACAAGAACAGGATTTTTTCTATGTAATACCCCCAAAGAGTGCAGAGCAGAAGCAGGACCTAAACCCCAGACCCTCGGATACTGTTTTTGGGGGGGAGTTGCTCATCCAGCCCCCTGTGCACTCTCAGCAGAGAGAGCGTGGCAGGTTAGGCACTCCCCTCCCTCCCTCCACCTCAGGTCCCAGTCTCAGTGCCCTGTGGTTGCCCCCCGCCAGGACCTGGAGGTCGGGATCCGGAAGAAGATTGAACACGACGTGGTAATGAAAGCCAGCAGCAGCCTGCCCAAGAGGCTGGCTCTGGTGAAGGCCCCTGCCAAGAAGGAGGCAGCCTCTTCCACCTCCGCCAAGACGCCTTCCTAAGGACACCAGCCCAGTGGAGGCCTTCGCCACAGCCTCCGTGCTCAGCCCTATGCAGGTGACCCCACAGGTGGCACCACAAGGAGGAGCCGGGTTCCCCGGAGCCTTGGGTCACATGTACCTCAAATTTCATTTGGGGTCTAGTCCGTGAGCAGGTGACCAGCAGATCTGGAGTGGACTGGTCAGCTTCCCGGGGTGCCAGGGACTCCAGAAGGAAAGGAAATGTTCACCAACTTCCTGTGTCCCCCTCCTCCGGTTTTATCTCCACTGGTTTAACCCAGAGCAATAAACCTGTGATTCCTCCTGCGTTCCCGTGCTCCTGGGAGTGGGCCAGTGCTGGGGCTGGAGACCAGATGCCCCAGTTAGGTGAGTCCCATCAGAGACCAGCCATGTGCCCAGGGAGGGACCAGTGGGCTTCTGCACCTTCGCCCCTCCCGCCCTGGGTGACCCCGCCAACCTCCTCCCTTGGCCTGCGTCACCACCTCTACCTGAGATAAGCCAGGCGTCTTAGGGAGCCACTCTCCCATCCGTCGGACAGATGCTGACACCACCTGGTAGGGTCTCAGTGCCAGTCTAACATGAATGTACCTGGGAACCACTCGGGGCCACCTTGATCTTGAAAGCCCTAATAGCTTGTGTTCACGTAGTACCACCAGTGGTCCAGGCACTGTTCGAGGGTTTTCCATGCCACCTCAGCCCTTGTGATGCCCCGGTTAGGTCGTGTCTTCAACAGTACAAAGCAAAGATTTGCACAGCCACCAGCAGGGTCCCCGCTCCCCGCCGACCAGCTGCTGTCTCTTCCAGACCAAGATTCTGTCCTAGGCAGAATTCTCTTAGGCCCCTCCATCATTCCTTGGTGGTGGTCTACCGGACTGGAATATGACCGCCTTCCTGCCCCAACCCCTGCTGGGGTGTGAGGAGTGGGTCACAGCTCAGGAATTAGGCCACAGTCAGGGTGACACTGAGCCACTGCCTTGCGGGAGGTGGCGGTGCCTGGGAGTGACTGGCCCCCAGCCAGCGAACCCACCGCAGATGGCTTTTCTGGTCCCACACGGTGGTGGTCCAAAACTTCTGAACTACCAACATTTTTCTACAAGGTCGGGGATAACCGCTGTGGAAAGCGCTTAGCCTAGAATTACTGCCTGCCCCGCTGTTCCACTCCAAGGCACATGCCTGGAAGGGTTGCGAGCAGGGACTTGGCCAACAGCTGGTTCACAGCAGTGTCGGTCACGGTCACCTAAAACTAGGAGCAACCCAGGGAGCCCTCAACAATGCAGAGGGCAGGTAGCATGCGAATCTGCACCGGGACTCTGCTTTCGCAGTAAAGAGGTAGGAAGCTCCGACGTGCTACAACATGGATGCCCCCCACAGATGTGCTGAATGAAAAGTCAGCCACAAAAGGCCATTGGCTGTAGGATTCTGTTGTTGTGAAGTGTCCAGGCAAATCAACAGAGAGCAGACCCTGACGGGGGGAGGGGGGGCGGTGGTCCATGATTGATGGGATTGCTAATGGGTGCTGGAGTCAAGTTTTGGGTTGTTTTTTGTGGGTTTTTTTTTTAATATTTTTATTTATTTATTTGACAGAGTAAGAGAGGGAGAAGCAGGCTCCCCACTGAGCCTCTGCCTTCCACTCAGGTCATGATCTCAGGGTCCTGGGAATGGCCCCACATCGAGCTCTCTGCTCAGCAGGGAACCTGCTCCCCCCTCTCTCTCTGCCTGCTTGTGATCTGTCAAATTAAAAAAAAAAAAAAAAAGATTGGTTTTATACATACAGTGAGCAATTTCACACAAAAAATATGGATTTACATTTTGAAATACCAGAACTTCCAGCAGCTGCGCCCAAACTGATGGAAAGACTGTCCTGCAGTTTCCCCAGATCCAATGCGCAGGTTTCAGCGGGGGTGGGCTTGGGGGAAAGGTTGCTGCAGGACTGGAGGGCAGGGCTGTGTTCAGGCGTGTGCCCTGCACACCCTCACACCCTTCCTTTAACCCCACTTAGGCAACCCCAATGCCTGTGCCATCTGCCCACAGCACAGCAGCGTCTCCCCTAAGCAGGCAGTGAGTGGCTTCTGCCTTTTGAGATGGACCCCCTCTGCCCACTGGGCATTGATTGTACACCTGTTCCGTGCCAACCTCAGCAAGGGAGAGCTGAGAACTGGCATCCTAGTGGGGAGAACAGAAAACTGGGAAAGCCAGCCAAGGCTGCCCCCTGCAAACCCCCACCTCTTCTCTGTCTTGCCTCCTGCTGTGGTTCCCTCCCCCTCCCGGACGTCCCCTCAGAGACCCTCTGCCCTCCACACCTCCACCCCCAGCAGTGGTCACTCCGCAGGGCTCTAGGCTTTTCTCTGGGTCTTTGTTCACTGCTGTGTCCCCAACACCTAGGATGGTGCAGGAGGTGCTTAATGAATAGGTGTTCATTGAATGAAGGAAGTCGTGAATTATTTCCCTTTTTTTGAGAGGAAAATTTTGCATTTCAATGAATCAGTTCTGATTATTCAGTGCATCATCCCTATACAACACGCCCTTCCGGGTTATCTGATTCATAGCATTGTCTTTGAACTCTCAGTTCTGTAAATTGTAAGCAACTGATAGCAATATAAAACCACTTATCTGTAGACATGCAAATTCCATCCTGGCCAGCAGAGGTTTCGTTGACAACCTTCCTCCACTACAGAAAAAAACAATTTGCCCCCATCTGCACGTTTATTTGCACAAATAGTCTGATAATGTGAAGTGCCTGCTCTCCAGACTGTCTTTGAGCCGTATAACATCTGCCTGGTTCCCACGTGAGTTCAATAAAAATGTTAACCCGTGTCCATCTTTACGTGCCTATGAGAATCATGATTATTCCCTCTTCTGGAAACTATTTGTTAACCTTTATCTGGACTCTCAGAAGAGCGAGCACTGGGACACGGTGAGCTCCAACTGTCTTCTGGTGCCTCCCTGGGCCACCAGGAGGTACCTGGAAACCAGGCCAACCCCACTGAGGCCTGAGGTGCCCAGGTGGGCCAGGGACTCCTGTAAACCACCTCCCTTTGTCCCTCTGACACCAGCCCTTTCGAGGAGGACCCCAGGGGCGAGGAAGGGCATTGAGGCGCAACAGGCATGAGGTCTGGAATGTCAACCCACTTGTTCCCCCTTCGCCCCACCCCCTCGGCCTCCCCAAATAGCCTCACTGCCCTGCATGACTTTTCCCTCTGTGCTTGTTCCTTCCACCTGTCCACAGAAGCCCAGTGCTGGTGCTGAAACCAAGAGCCCCAGACTCGGGAAAATACCTATACCTTGAGTTCAGTGCCAGTTTCAGCCCCTTCCTGGCTGTGTGATCTTCAGCAAGTCCTGTCACCTCTCCCAGCTTCTGTTTGCCCATCTGTAAAATGGGGATCCTAACACCCCTTGCTCAGTGTGGAGAATTCTGGAGCCTGAGGGGGCCTTTGTCCAGAGAGTGGAGAGCAAGACTAGCCACTCAGCCTGTCCTCTCTTGCCTGTCACCCTGGCCCTCTCCACAAGGCCAGAGAAGTCACTAGATGTGGCTTTTTCAGCCTTTCCTCTCCTGCTTCTGCCATCCCCCTCCACCTGAATGCTCACTTCTCCCAACGAGGCCCTGACGCTTAGCCCATGAACCTGTGTTCCAGAAGGGAAGAAAAGAAACGAAAGAAGTAAATCTTGCCAGTTGGGCAGGCCAGAGGGGCTGCATCAGAACCAGGAAGCGAAACTGCCCGGGCTGGTTTCCTGCCTGAGTCAGCAAGGGCAGGGGTTGTGCGGGGGGCTGGCCAAAGACAGGAACCCTGGAAAGTTAGGGTGGGATGGCCACAAAGCTGCCGGGGGGGGGGGAGCTGTTCCCCCTCCAACTGAGTCTCCAGGGCCACCCCATTTCCCATGCGTCTCAAGGACATGTGGGTTTGGGATCCGGAGCTGTGGATGCCTAGACAGTGAGCTCACAGAGGCCCGGCGGGATAAATGTGGTTTCCATCTCCCTGCAGCCCAAGCTCCCTGGCTGCATGGAGAAGGCAGGACATGTGGATGGCTGGAACCCTGCTCCCAATCTCTCCTAACTAAAAGTATTGCTAGGAGGAGATCTGGCTGAGAGAGACTCCCAGGGTCCTTTCTGACCTCATATATTCTCCGGAGATCACTGTGTGGCCTTGGGCAACTTTCTGACCTCTGGGCCTCATTCCCCTCATCCGTAAAATCAGGAAAATGGAACAGAATGTTGGGGCTTCCCAAACTCTGTGCGTTTGATTCCTAGCCAATGTGACAGAACCAGCCCACCCACAGGGCTTGAATGCTGGCCCTATCTTTCCCCTGCTGGGGGCCTCCGGCATGTCACCTGACATTTCTGGGTATGTTTTTTTCATCCTGGAGATAGGGATGTTGACAATGTTAGCATCTATTATTGGACATTAAACATCCTCACTCAGTGAAAGCCCAGTCCTGGTTCCTCCTAGAGTAGACAACATACCAGAGCGGCCTCCAGTGACTTCTCTGATTGAACATCTCAAGACACCCACTGAAGCATTCTCAGGCACCGGCACCCAGGCTTAGCTGATACAGCCACACACCAATGCTGAAGAGGAGTGCTGGTAAGGGCAGCCCTGGGGTCCTGTTTGCGAGGGGAGGAGCTGATATGGGGCTTTGCTGAAGTTCTCCCTACCTCTCCCCACACCCCAGTGACGCCTTCCACATCAGTCCATCTTTGCCGGCAATCCTTTCTAAGAAAGGCACAGGGCAGTAAGTCTAGGGCTTCCCGGTCCGGGTGACTTCAGGCAAGCACTTCCCCCTCCAAGCCTCAGTTTCCTCATCTGATGAATAGAGCCCGTGCTCTCCACTTTGCAGCACTGGTAGAAAGCTAAATCGCAGTAACACCAGGGAGCAGTGAGAGCACCACCTAACCAGTCGGACGCCATTGCCATTATTCGCGTCCTTTCTGTCGCTGTCACTGTGGCAGGCTGTGTGGCAGGCTGTGCCTCAAGACTGCCACTGTCCAATAGAAGTTACAATGCAAGTCACATATACAGCTTTAAATATCCTGATACCACATAAAATGTAAAACATAAAAGGAAACAGGTGGAATTAATTTAAATAATGTATTTTATTTACCCAAACTTACCTAAAATATTATCTTTTTGACATGTAATCAATATAAAAATTGTTTTCCATATCAAAAATGCTTAATGACCTATTTTACTTTTTTTTTTTTTTTTCCTACTTAGTCCTTGAAAATTCCATTTATAGCATAACCCAATTCGGCCCAGCCCCATTTCAAGGACTTAGAGGCCACCTGTGGTCAGTGGTGACCCTCCTGGACAGCACAGGTTGGAAGGAGTTTCCGGGAACAGGGGACCAGCCAGAAAGTGCGGCTGTAAATTCCTGGAAGGAAAAAGCCAGAGTTTCCATGGGCGGTGGGGACTGGGGGCAGCGATCAGGCCACACTTAGGGACCAACCTGGGTTGTTCCGCTTTGTAGACGTTTCAGCGGAATGGAGAGGAGTATGAGTTGGTTCAGTAGGTAAGTTCACAAGGAGTCACTGCTGTATGCCCGGTGCTGTTCGGGTCCTGGCGGTGTAGCAATGCACCAACTACACTTATTCCTGCCACTGGGGGTCTCGGTGGAGAGGGAAGAGACGGAAATCAAGCAAGTGCTGAACTAGGTAAAGAAATGTAGCGATTGCGGAGAAAAGTATGGCGAATGGGAAATGTAGGGTTTTCTAAGGACAGGGGTAGAGGAAGGATGGCGTGGGCCGCGGGGCGGGGCTGGCGATCAAGACCACGGGCGGCTTCCGGCAAGAGAGGGTGGCCTGGACGATCGGATGTGACAAGTATTAGTTGAACCTTTTGAAACTGCCGTCTTAGCAGGTCGAAAATCAGCAATTTCATATGACTCAACGTAATATTCAGGGCACAGAATGGATGAGGGTTCTTAGCTTGGGGCATGGGCTGGGCTCTATTTCTAGAGAACAGGCCTGTGGCCCCCGAGAGCTCAGCCGAAGGGCCTGTGATCCCCTCCACCCACCCACCCCAACCCCACAAATATCAAAACTTGACTCCGCGCCCAGAGAGGCTGAGAGAGTTTCTCGCCTCGCACAGCCCACAGGGAGGAGGGGCTGAGCTGCTGCCTTGGAATCCCGCCGCTCAGTCTCGCTCCCCGGCCGAGTCGTGTTGATTGTCCCCTTGCGGAGCCCGGAAGCGACCCTCAGTAAACAAAGCCGTGTGTGGGCGCAGCCCCAGCTGCCCGGGGCGCGCTGTCCAGCCGAAGGGGGGCGGGAGAGGAATGTTGTGAATGAACCGAAGGCCCGCCCCGAAACTCCGCATGAGGCCGAAGCCGCGGGGGGTCCTCCCACTGTGATTGGCCGCCGGCGCCCCATGATTGACAGCACAGCCTTATGAGCGCTCTGATTGGGCTTCCTCGAAAGGACAAGCAGCACGTCTAACGAATGAACAGCGAGAACTTGAGGACGAGTCTGGCGGTGCAGCCAATAGCGGAGGAGAGCCACGGAGGCCGAGGGGGGGGCCAATGGGGACGGGCGGCGGGGGCGGGACGACGGCGGAGGATAAAGCGGCGACTGAGGCAGCTTCATTGTTGTGAAGAGTCTTAAAGGGGCCGCATCACCCGGCCGGCCCGGCGCGGGGCGGGGGTGGGTGCGGCTGGGGTCCCGGGGCGGCCGAGCGCTGAAGACGAACTGGAAGGCGGGTAGAGGGCGCGGGAGCCGGCGACGCAAAGCGGGCATCGGACTGACCCCCCAACAGGCCCCGCCCCGGCCCCGGCCCGGTCGATGGACCCCCCCGCGGCCAAACGGAGCCGGGGCTGCCCCGCGGGACCCGAGGAGCGCGATGCCGGGGCCGGGGCCGTGCGCGGCCGGGGCCGGCCCGAGGCGCTGCTGGACCTCAGTGCCAAGCGAGTAGCCGAGACCTGGGCCTTCGAGCAGGTGACGAGGGGTGGGGGGAGGGACGCAACCCCAACCCCTTCTCCGACTTGCCTTCTCCTCCCCTGCCCAACCCCAGCCTCCGGACCTGCCCGCATACGAGACACCCCCAGAGATCCTCTCCAGGGTCCTTAAGTCCGCCCGGAAACACCCTCTCATCCTCCCATTTCACTCCTTCAAGCCCTGTGACCCACCCCCATTCCTCCTGCCATCGCAGCCTTCCAGCCCACAGGACACAGGGATGCCCTCAGAGCCCTAGATCCTAGCTCAGGACACTTCCTTCCCCTCCTCCCCTGGGTCCTCGCACAACCCTGCATACCACCTTTTTCCACTTCAACCTCAGCTCTCAGGACACCCCATTCAATCTTCACTCCTCTTTCCAAATCCTACAAGCCACCCCCACTTGGAGGACAGTCCCATCTCATCCCCTGGAGACTCCAGATCTCTGCCCCACACCTCCAGTAAAGAACTCCCCCATTTCTACAGACCCCAGCACCAAGATACTCCTTTCTGTCCCCGATCTGTGCTCCAGAGCCCTTGTCCCCTGGGGAACCCCCCTCCTCCTCCAGATCCTTCCCTGGAGTCCTTCTTCCCTCCCTCAGTACTTCTGGGACCACCTCCCACCTGGGGCTGCCCAGCCCCTCCAATTTCAGGGTACCCTCCCACATTTCCCTGTTTCCCCAGTGCTCACCCTCCCTCTGTCCCCCAGCCATTCTAGTCCTTCCATAGGTCAGCAGCAAGGGCAAGGCCTGGGTCATAGTACCTGTACAGGTGCACCTGGACCTCTGTTAGTTTCTGGGGTTCTGCCACGATGACCCAGGACTGGGGCGGTTAGAGTCTCCTTTTCCAGCCTCAGAATGGGCCTCTGAAGAGTGGAGATGTGGCTGGGCTCTGAGCAAGCCCTCTGCAGTCCCATAGGCTCTGTCCTCTATTGGGCTTTGGGGGGTGTTCTTTGCTCCCTGGCCTGTCCAGAGTTAGGAAGTCTGCCGGGACTGATGAGTCTGAGCCAAATGTGGATGGGGCAGGCTCTGATTCATGGCCTGGAAAATCCCTCCTTAGTCATCTGCCAACTGTCCCCGAGGCCTGAGCCAGTCACTGGTCCTCCCACTTCCCCCAGAAACCCAGGACTGGGAGCTCTGGGAGGTCGCTGCCCCTTTATCGTGCATGAGATACCCAGCATAATCCTGAAACCATCTCTGGTGGTTCCCATGTGCCTGCCCTGACCAGGCCTGGTGCTAGGAAAGCTCTTGCCCCTCAGAAGCTCCTGGAATCCTCTGCAGCCCTTTGGAGTTGTTGTTCTCCCTCCCACTTTGAAGAAATTGGAGCACAGAGAGGTTGAGAAACTTGCCTAAGGTCACTCAGCCAGGGAGTAGCAAGCCCAGATTGGAACATTGGTTCAACCAGCTTGATTTGCTGCCCAAAGCCCACAGGGGTGGTAAGGACACCCCTCCCTTCCTGCAGGCCCTTAGAAGCTGAGAACAGAGCCTATCTTGGGACTCGAAGCTCGCCAGATGCAAGACCGAGCAAGTGCATTCACCCCACTTCTGAGCCTCCGAGTGTCCAGGCTGCAAAATGGGATGAGAACTAGTATTTCTGAGATGTTGCCATGAAAATTATGGGGAATCACATACACAAAGCATTTAGCATAGTGTAGGCTGAGAATATGGAGGCCTGACCACTATTTTTTTTTAATTTTTTTAATTTTATTTATTTATTTGACAGACAAAGATCACAAGTAGGCAGAGAGGTGGGGGGAAGCAGGCTCCCTGCCAAGCAGAGAGCCCGACGTGGGGCTCAATCCCAGGCAGAGAGCCCGACGTGGGGCTCGATCCCAGGACCCTGGGATCATGACCCGAGCAAAGGCAGAGGCTTTAACCCACTGAGCCACCCAGGCGCCCCGCCTGATCACTATTCTTTTTTTTTTTTTTAAATTTTATTTATTTATTTGAGAGAGAGAGCATGAGAGGGGAGAAGGTCAGAAAGAGAAGCAGACTCCCCATGGAGCTGGGAGCCCAATGCGGGACTCGATCCTAAGACTCTGGGATCATGACCTGAGCCGAAGGCAGACACTTAACGAACTGAGCCACCCAGGCGCCCCTTGATCACTATTCTTATCACTGTTGTCTCCCTTTCTCCTGACCCTTCAAAGCCTGGGAGAGGAGACTATATTACATCAGGACCTGGGATCTGACATGGGGTGGGGGGAGTAGCAGAAAGTCCTAGAACACTAAGTACAGGCCAGGTGTTATTCCTGCGCAATACTCAGGAGGTGGGTGCTGTTAACATCCCCACTTCGCACTTCAGAAAACAAGCTCAGAGAGGCCAAGTGACTTGCCCAGAGTCACACTGCTCATAGGTGGTAAAGCCAGGATTCAAGCTGGGTTTCTAACCCACTGCCCTTCCTGCAGGTGGAGGAGCGGTTCTCCCGGGTGCCAGAGCCGGTCCAGAAGCGCATTGTGTTCTGGTCATTCCCACGCAGCGAACGGGAGATCTGTATGTACTCGTCCCTGGGCTACCAGCCCCCAGAGGGCGAGCACGATGCCCGCGTGCCCTTCACCCGTGGGCTGCACCTGCTGCAGAGTGGGGCCGTAGACCGCGTGCTGCAAGTGGGTGAGTGCTCGCCCCCACTCCTGCCAGGGAGGCCAGGGGGTCCAGCACAGGCAGGGAGGGAGAGGGGCCTGGGCCGAGGCAAGGGGACATTCCAGACCACTGGCTTTGATGTCCAGAGAGGGTTTTACAAGATATTCTGAGCTTAGGGTCAGAGATCTGCCTAGATCCCAGGTAGGGGACTTAGACGGGGCTGGGGGGAAGGATAGTGAACCAGAAAGCAGGGCGGAGGGGAGGTCCCAGAATTTAGGCAGCAGGGACCAGCTAAGGATGGAGGACTGAGGCTATTTCCAGATCCTAGGTGGAGGACCACTGTGGGGGTTGGATCCGGGATTCTGAGCTAAAGGCAAAGGTGGTCCTCAGACAGCTTGGCTGGCGGGCGGGAGAAGACTTGGGGACACAGGGAGAAGGGCTGGTCTGGGGCAATGCCAAGGGGCCATGTGCAAACCAGAAGTGAGACCAGGTTTCAGGCCTCAGGTGGAGGGACCCAGTGATGCTGTGGGGCCGAGGTTTCAAGCCGGAGGTGAGAAGTAGTCTAGACCTCCGAAGGACTAGACAACTAGAAATTGGGATCAGATGTTTAGGGATGGTCTTACATCTAAGGCAATGAGGCTTAGGTGGGAGCCTTGAGTAGAAGTTTAAGATCAGCTGTGAGGGGTGGTCTTAGACCTCAGGCAGTGGGGTCCAGTGAGGGAGGGTAGGGGGCAGAAGTTTGGAACTAGAGGTGAAAGAAGATTCCAGACCTCAGGGAGTGGGGCTCAGAAGGGGGCAAGTAGAGGTTGAGCCCAAAAGCGAGTAAGCCCTGGAACACTTCGCCTCCTAGCTGGAGGCAGGGGCTTGGCTAAGATGACCCTCCCTGAACCCTGTCAGCCTGGGGCCCCCCTTGCCTGGACATGGCCCAGCCCGCCACAGGCTTGGCCATTTTCGGCCGGTATGAGGAAGCCGCTGTCTCTCTGCGTGACGCAGCCAGGGCCAGCTGAGGCCTGAGCTGCCCAACCAGTTGGATAAGCCTGGCATCTGGGCTCCCCAGGGGCCAGGGAGGGGCAGGGGGTGATGGGGTAGCCTGGCCCCCTCGGCTGCCACATCAGCCCCTCACCACCAAGTGTCACAGGCCTTGGGCATCTTCCTAGGAAGTTACGGGGCTCTTGGAGCCCAGGCTGTATCCGCAGTAACCCAAGGGCTGAGAAAACCACCTTCAGCATCATCACTATAATGTTCTTCAGAATTAGAACAGGAGCAAGCATTTATTGAGGACTTACTGTATGCCTACAGGGTTCTAAGCACTTACCAAATATTAGCTCATTGAATCCTCTTCCAAACGCATGAAGAAGAGGTCACTACCCATTCCCATTGGACAGAGAGGTTAAGTGGCTTGCGCTAGGTTACTCCATGGGACTGGCACCTGCGTCTGACTGTGTGCCGTGGTCGAGCACCTCTATCCGGGGGTGACCCAGCGGCGGCTAGCCTGGCTTTGGTCTTAGGGTTCCATCTGAGCGGAAACATCCGGGAGCTGGGGGGCCCCGGAGAGCCCGAGCGCCTCTACCACGTCTCCATCAGCTTTGACCGCTGCAAGATCACGTCGGTGAGCTGCGGCTGTGACAACCGTGACCTCTTCTACTGCGCACACGTGGTGGCGCTGTCTCTGTACCGCATTCGACATGCGCGCCAGGTGGAGCTGCGGCTGCCCATCTCTGAGACACTGTCCCAGATGAACAGAGACCAGCTGCAGAAGTTCGTGCAGTACCTCATCAGCGCCCACCACACCGAGGTGCTGCCCACCGCCCAGCGCCTGGCTGACGAGATCCTCCTGCTGGGCTCCGAGATCAACCTGGTGCATGGTAAGGGCACCCAGGGAACCCAAGGGGGGCAGCTTCCATCTTGGAATTCTCAGGTCCCCTGGATCCTTGAGTGGGGGTAGGGAGAGCACCACGGCCTGAAGTCAAGGTCACACACCTACTAAGCGGCAGATCCAGGATCTGACCTGGCCCCGGGAAGGGGGAGCTTCAGCCCCAAGGTGGGGGTGCCCCAAGAGCACAGGAGCCGCCTGAGTGTGAGTGGGTGGAGGGCATGAAGAGTATGTGTGGACGTTGGTGCGTGTCGGGTGGGGGATGGGTGGGGGATAGACCTGGAGGTGTTGTGAGCTCTGGGGAGGGTTTGGAGAGACGAGAGCCTGGGGGAGGATGGAGGGTGGGGGGATGGATGAGGGCATGGATAACTGAGGATGGCCACAGGTGGGTGATGGGATATTGGGGTGACCTGCTGGTGTGGAAAAGCAGATGGGGTGAGGGGATAGGCTGCTAAGTAGGATGGCAGGTGACTAACGGCGGCCGCGGGGTCAGGTGGGAGGGGCTTTGGTTGGGATCAAGGTGGATTGGTGGGGGTGGGCAGAGGGCGTGGAGGGAGATTGGAAACCCCAGCCTCACTTTCCCGCCCTCCCCGCAGGTGCCCCAGACCCCACCGCCGGTGCAGGCATCGAGGATGCCAACTGCTGGCACCTGGACGAGGAGCAGATCCAGGAGCAGGTGAAGCAGCTGCTGTCCAACGGCGGCTACTACGGCGCCAGCCAGCAGCTGCGCTCCATGTTCTGCAAGGTGCCGTGCGGTCCAGCCGGTGGGTGGGCGGGCAGGGGGCCAAAGGCTCTGGCCCCTGCGCCCCGCCCCCTCCTCACCGCCAGTCCCTGCCCTCCTCCTGGCACAGGTGCGGGAGATGCTGCGGATGCGAGACTCCAACGGGGCGCGCATGCTGATCCTCATGACGGAGCAGTTCCTGCAGGACCCGCGCCTGGCCCTGTGGCGGCAGCAGGGCGCGGGCATGACCGACAAATGCCGGCAGCTGTGGGACGAGCTGGGTAAAGCCTGGTTGGGGGAGGCCCAGGGTGCAAGCGGGGCTTCGGCGCCCCAGCGGGCTCTGGCTGTCAGGTCAGGCTCACCCTGCCATTAGGTGCGGCCCCTGAATCCCTTCCGTGTTCACTAGCACCTGTGATGGGGGAGGCACTGTACGGGTGCGTGGCTGCGCGGGAAACTAGGGGCTGAACCCCTGCACTCCTGAAGCTTACACCTGTTGGGGAGACAGACAAGACTATAGACGCATTAGTCCTTTTCCTCTTTTTTTTTTAAGATTTCATTTAGGGGCGCCTGAGTGGCTCAGTTGGTTGAGCATCTGCCTTCAGCTTGGGTCATGATCCTGGGGTCCTGGGACTGGGATCATGCCCCACATTGGGCTCTCTGCTTAGTGGGGAGCCTGCTTCTCCCTTTGCCTGGCCTCTCCCCCTGCTTATGCTCTCTCTCTCTCTCTCAAATAAATCTTAAAACAATAATAAAAAAGATTTTATTTGAGAAAGAGATAGCGAGAGGCCCAAGCAGTGGGGAGAGGGAGAAGCAGGCTCCCCACTGAGCAGGAAGCCCGACATGGGGCTTGATCCCAGGACCCCGGGGATCATGACCTGAGCCTAATGCAGACCTTTAGCTGACTGAGCCACCCAGGCTCCGGGCATTAGTCCTTTTCTGTAAGGGCCAACAGCCAGTCACTTCGACTTTGTAGGCCACTGGTCTCTGTCACGGCTTCTCGATCCTGCCCATTTGCCATGGAAGGGCAGCCACAGACTCGCCACCAGACGGGCATGGTAGCAACCCCATACAGTTTTACTCACAGACATATATAATTTTCACAAGTCACAAAATATTCCTCTGATGTATTTCCCCCCACCATTTAGAAATGGAAAAGTAAATCTTAGCTTGCAGGCCATTCAAAACCAGGTGGCGGGTTCACTTTAATCCATGGGCAGCGGTCTGCTGACCCCTGCGATACATGGTGGTAAGTGCTGTAGGCAAAAAAAACAAAACAAAACAAAAAAACAGCAAGAGGAGTCTGATGGGCTGGGTTCAAATCCTGACTTCCCACTTCCCAGCTGTGTGACGTTGAGCAACTGCTTCTACCTCTCTGTGCTGTAATGGGAAGAGATTATCAGTTGCAGTCTCAGAGGCTCGAGATGAGGGCTAAGCAGAGACCAGTGCCCAGCACACAGTAGGCTACTGTTGGCATGAATGTTGAGCCTCCCTCATGCCCACGTTCACCAGCTGCCCTCTGTCCCTAGGGGCCCTGTGGGTGTGTGTTGTCCTGAGCCCCCACTGCAAACCAGAGGAACGGGTGAGCTGGCTTCAGCTGCTTGGCAAGTGGGACAAGCTGGACGTGTGCCCACTGGAAGAGGGCAACTACTCCTTTGACGGGCCCAGCCTGCAGCCCAGCGTGGCCCTCACCCCAGGTAGGAGAGGGGCCCCCAGCCCTTGTCTGTCCTCCCCACCAGGACGGAGTGAGGGCCCAGGCAGGGGTGGCGGGAAGCCGGAGGCACATGAAGTGAAATGCTTAAGACGCTGGTAGTTCTGGGCTGGTCTCCTGACTTGGCCTCCTCCTGTCCAGGGAGTTGGGGGGCAGGGGTGACTGAGCAAAAAGGAAAAAGAAACTGAGAAGAGAGAGGCAGAGCTGGAGGGAGGGGGGAGAGGAGTGAGGGATGGGGTGGGGGGAGGAAAACAGGAATGGAGTCTGGGGAGGGGAGGGGCAGGGTGGGCAGACATGGACAGTCTGTCAACCTCCATTGTCCATTGGCATGCAGGGATTTAATAGTTTCCCCCGCACACGCACGCATACACAGACACACACACAACATACAACACACACGTTCAAAGGGCTGTTTAAAGGATTTGGGGAGGGGCGCCTGGGTGGCTCAGTCGGTTCGGCATCTGCCTTCGGCTTGGGTCATGATTCCGGGATCCTGAGATGGAGGCCCGTGTCAGACTCCCTGCTCGGTGGGGAAGCTGCTTCTCCCTCTCCCTCTGCCTGCCGCTCCCCCTGCTTGTGCTCTCCCTCCCTCTCTGTCAAAGAGGTGAATGAACTCTAAAAATTTAATTAATTAAAAAATAAAGGATTTGGGGAGACGACACACCCCCCGATCGCTGTGCCCAGAATCCCGTACCAAGCTGGCCTCAGCCCGAATGCCAGGGCCCCCTTACCAGGCCACGTGGGTGCCCCTCCCGCAGGTCCGGAGGAGGAGGAGGAAGAGGAGGAGGTGGTGGCCGCGGGTTCCCGCCACACCGTCTTTGGCCGCGCCCTCCAGGCGGGGACGCTGCACTGGAGCGACGCCCACCTGCAGAGGATCCTGGCCAGCGACTCCTATGGCCCCAGCCTCACAGGCACCGTGGGCAGTGAAAAGCCAACCTTTGACCCCCAGGGCCGCCCACTGTGGCTGGGCGAGCCCTTCCCCACGGCCTGTGCCCGAGTGGACACCCTGCGTGCCCACGGATACCCCCGCCAGGCCCTGCGGCTGGCAGGTGCCATCGTCAACACGCTCCGGCTGCAGCGGCGGCATCAACTCGAGAGCTACAAGCAGCAGAAAAAAGGTGGGTGCCGCGACCGCCCTACTCCCCCGGGGCCGTAGACACAGCGCCGACTGCTGGGTGCCATGGCACCCCTGACGTCTGTGGGTTTCGCTCAGGGTCTCACCACCTGGGAAAGCCAGGCCACCTGGAGGAATCTTGAGCAAAAAGAATTTAATACAGGAGATTGAGGGCTCACAAAAGTACCACAAGGGTTGCGGGATTGAAAGTCAGGGATGCCCTTGCTCAAGAACCTGAACTTCAGAAGCTCACGGATTGCAGCAAACTGCTGACTGTGAGCGCAGCAGCCTGCAGCCCCCTCTGGGGGCCGTTCCCAAGAGAGCACTCAGAACCTGCTGGCAAAGCCTCCTGTCTCTGCCGTGTGGACAGCTGCACACCTGCTCAAGGCGGGTACAGGAGAATCAGGGCTTCCTCCTGTCCTTGCCTCCACTGGACCCAAAGGAGCCTGGGACTTGTAGTTTCTAAGCTTCCAGCCTCTGTGCTATGGAGCCTGTGCCAGTTACAAGTCTTTCAGGAACGGGGACTCAGTGTGGCCAGATCATCCAATTTTTCAGGACAGGCCAGAAATCTGCATTATGTGATGTGCAGTTTACTGATTTTTAAACATGGGAAACAAATTCAAATTCGCATTGGGAGAAAAAAAAAAAGCGCTGTGTGGGCTAAAAAAAAGAACATGTTTGTTGATGAGCTATGGGGAGGCAGGAGAGAGGCCACCAGTTTTGTTGTCTGGGTGATAGGTCTGTTATCAGGAAAGTTATCAGGAAACTGAGCCCCAGGTGTCATGGAACTCTGGGGGAGCTGTGACCCCAGAAGAGTCCTGCCCCTGCCCAGAGGCACAGGGAAAGCCTCACAGAGCAGGTGAGAACTATGCTGAGATCTTACAGATGTATAGGTATTTTCCAGGAGAAGGGGAGGGAGGAACAGTGTTCTAGGTAGAAGGAACAGCAGGGGCAGGAAGCCAGAGGCAGAGAGCTAGGCTTATGGGAGGAGATTGGAGAATGGGGCTTTCGGATGGGGCAGACGGCCACATGGGGGCCTGAAAGCCAGCTAGGCTCAAGAGAGGTGGGAGCTAGGGAAAAGACGGTGGATGTTTGTGAAAGCGCCCAGTTTCACCCACGTGTCCCTGCCAGGCTGGGGCCTGGCTGTGGGACAGGAGGCCAAGGCTGTGGAGGTGAGGGCTGCTACAGAGCTCACGGGTGGGCCAGGTCGTGGGCGAGCACTGGGAGGCTAGGCTGGGGGTTCAAGGAGAGAAGGCCCCCTACCTAGACTTGTGGAGGGCAGGCATTGAGCCCCTCGTACTGCCTGCAGAGCTGCTGCAGAAAGGTAACACCTGCGTCACCAACACGGAAGGATGGGTGGGCCACCCCCTGGACCCCATCGGCTGCCTCTGCAGGGCGCTCCTGGAAGCCTGCCGCCTGGAGGAGGAGACCCTCGCCCTTTACCCAGGTACCCACACTGGGGCCCCTGGGAAGAAATGGGACATTTCCCCCTCCCCCTCCCCAGTCCAGTACCCCAAGAAAGTGGGGCCACACTCTTATCCTTGGTCAGGTCTCTACACTTGGCCACATGCCCTGGCCAGTGCCAGGAGCCAACAGACTTCGCTTCTCCTGAAAGCGAGGCCACCGCAGACCCACCTATCTGCTGGTAGAAGGTGTCTGGTCAGTGCTGGGATCTGCTGGATCCCCCCCCCCCCATAAGCCCAACCTCCCCCCCCAGTCTCCATGTTTGAATTTGAAGAGCCCCTGAGGTCCCCAGAAGGGGGCCACTCGCCTCCAGCAGCCCTGGTACCCATTTCCCACAGACGCGGGCCCCGAGAAGCGGAAGGCGGCCTACCAGCATGTGCCGGTGCCCGGGAGCCCCGGGGAGTCTTACTTGGCGCTGGCCCTTGAGGTGGCACTGCTGGGCCTGGGGCAGCAGCGGGCCCTGCCGGAGGGACTGTACGCCCAAGACAAGGTGGTGCGCAGCGAGGAGCAGCTGCTGGCCCTGCTGGAGGAGGTGGAGCTGGACGAGCGGCTGGTGCAGGTGCTGCGCAAGCAGGCGGGGCTGCTGCTGGAAGGTGAGGCCCCGCCCCCAGACGGGGAGGGGAGGGGAGGGGCTCTGTCCCCTGTTCTCCAGTAGCCCCCGCAGCTGCTGGATTAGGAGGCCCCGTCTCCTGGCCCTCAGAGTTCGCTGCTACCCTGGCGGTACCTAAAAGGTGAAAACCAGCCCTTAGCTCTGCTTCCTGGAAAGTGCCGGGCTGGGAGGAGGCCCCGCCCCTTGCCCCCCCTCCACTGGCCTCAAGGGGCCTGGTCCTTGTGAGGCCCCACCCCCGGAGCAGGTGTAGCCCCACCTCCACCTTCTGGCCCTGCCTTGTTTCTGCGTCCTGCCCCCCCCCCCCCCCCCCCCCCCCCCCCCCCCCGCCACGGGGTTCCCGGGTCTCCTCTTCAGATTTTGCCCGGCTCTTCTGTCTCAGCCCAGCACTACCTCCCGCACCCCGCCAACCCCTAGCCCCAGCGGCTCTCTCCTGGGCAAGCCCCTCCCCTCCTCAGAGCCTGGGAGGTGAGGAGACCTGGGGATGGCGTGGAGATGAGCCTTTGCCTGGGGTCTGAGCTCAGGATGCCCCTGCAGGGGGTCCCTTCAGCGGCTTCGGAGAGGTGCTGTTCCGGGAGAGCGTGCCCATGCACACCTGTGCCCGCTACCTGTTCACGGCGCTGCTGCCCCACGACCCCGACCTGGCCTACCGCCTCGCTCTGAGGGCCATGAGGTGAGAACGGGCCGCTGGGGACTCGGCCCAGGAGACTGGGCAGGATTGGAGGGTCGCCCTCAGAGCCCCCATCGTCCCGCCAGAAACTCACAAGCTCGTTAATTCCGTCTCCCTTAGGCTGGTGTCCCCGGTTGCCCTGTGCTTTTTTTTTTTTTTTTTTTTTCCTGGTATTAAGTATACATGTGTATTTTTATTTCAAATTTGAGAGCAATCCACAGGGAATTCAGAGTTCTTCTCCAAACATTGTGCCCACTTACCCAAATCCCTCTGGAGACAAACCGTGTCAACACTTTTCTTCTTATCTATCCCACAAGAATCAAGATTTCTGCAAACCTATAATCTGGAAATTGAAGGCTGGTCTTTTACATCCATGATGCGCCCCGTGTCTGTTCCTTGCTCCTTATTTTCACTGAACTTGGCATCTTAAAGGTTTGGTAAGGGCTGCTGTAAGGATGTGTCATAAAAGAATCGATTTAGAGTAGATAGACAGTTGACGTATTTCCCAGAAAGTGTTGCTGGGAATAACCTTATCATTTCTCACGTGTACCAACTGACCACAGAAGCAGAATTTTTATTTTTTTTTTAAGATTTTATTTATTTATTTGACAGAGATCACAAGTAGGCAGAGAGGCAGGCAGAGAGAGAGGAGGAAGCAGGCTCCCCGCCGAGCAGAGAGCCCGATGTGGGGCTCCATCCCAGGACCCTGAGATCATGACCTGAGCCGAAGGCAGAGGCTTAACCCACTGAGCCACCCAGGCGCCCGCAGCAGCAGAATTTTTTTTTTTTAATATTTTATTTATTTATTTGACAGGGAGAGATCACAAGTAGGCAGAGAGGCAGGCAGAGAGAGAGAGAGAGAGGGAAGCAGGCTCCCTGCTGAGCAGAGAGCCCGATGCGGGACTCGATCCCAGGACCCTGAGATCATGACCTGAGCCGAAGGCAGCGGCTTAACCCACTGAGCCACCCAGGCGCCCAGCAGCAGAATTTTTAAAGGCCCGATGGGTAGTACATTATGCCCAGCAAATAAGGTGAATTCTGTCCCTGTCTCTGCCCATCATCTAGAGATGATTATTAGCAATTTAGCATGCATCTTTCCAGAATATTTGGAAAAAATAATCTGTGAAGAGCTGTGATGTCTAAGCCAGGAAATAGCACGTGACAGTCCCTGGGCCAGATGTGGCCTGCTACGTGTTAAACCCATGAGATCAGAATGGTTTTCATTTTTTTAAGAGAGCATGACCAGGGCAGAGGCAGAGGGAGAAGCAGACTCCCTACTGAGTAGAGAGCCCGACTTGGGATTCAATCCCAGGACCCTGGGATCATGACCTGAGCTGAAGGCAGATGCTTAACCGACTGAGCCACCCAGGTGTCCCTGAAGAAGTTTCTAAATACAAAATACATGCATAGAGAGTGGGCTGTCTAGCAGTATACCCCTAGTGGGCGTGTAGTCATTCCAAAAATAGTTGCTGTCCATCCGCCTGCTGCGTACTGGGCATTGTTCTGGCTGCTGGAGATGCAGCAGTGAAGGGAATTGTCAGAAATGCCTGCCCTCACGGAGCTGACGTTTCAGTGAGGGAGATGGAATGATACGTTATTTTTTTAAAAAGTTAAATTAATTAATAGGTAAACTATGTTGTGTGCCAGGTGGTGACCCACAGCAAAGAAGGCCTGGGAGAAGTTGAGAGTGGGAATTTCACATGTAGGGGTCTCAAGGAAGAACCCACTGAAAAATATTTGAGTAAAGACTTGAGGGAGGTGAGGGGTGCCCTGGTGGCTCAGTTTGTTCAGCATCTGCCTTCAGCTCAGGTCATGATCCCAGGGTCCTGGGATGGAGTCTCGCATCAGGCCCCTTGCTTGGCAGGGAGTCTGCTTCTCCCTCTGTTGGCCACTCCCCCTGCTTGTGCACACACATACACCCCCGCCTGCCCTGACAAATAAATAAATAAAATCTTTAAAAAAAAAAGAGAGAGAGACTTGAAGGAGGTGAGGGAGAAGCTGCAAGGATGTCTGGGGAAGAGTGGTCCTGACAGAGGGAACAGCATAGGCAAAGGTCCTGAGGTAGGACTGTGCTTGGTTGTATTTGAGGGGCATTGAGGGGAACAGTGGCTGGAGCAGAGTGAGAAAAGGAAGGGGGGTGACCGAAGGACTACTGGAGGGCTGCATCAGGACATGGTCTCACATTTTTGTCAGCCCTTGCTGTATGACTAGAGCATTGTTTATATAATCAATCCCAAGTGATGGGCACCAACAGTACTCCAGTGAGCATCTGGCACCCACGTCCTCCATCATCCCGCGTACCTGTGGCTTTGCTGGCCCAAGCAGGGAGGCTCCAGTAGAGGCAGGAGGCCCTAGCCTCCTTTCACCGTGGGCTTGCTTCTCCCCCTCTGCCCCACCAGGCTGCCTGTACTGGAGACAGCGTTCCCTGCTGGAGAACCGCACCCCAGCCCGCTGGACTCCATCATGAGCAACCGCTTTCCCCGCTGGTTCATCCTTGGTCACCTGGAAACGCGCCAGTGCGAGCTGGCCTCTGCCATGCTGACAGCTGCCAAGGGTGAGGACGGAGGCTGCCCCCTGTCCCACCCCCACCCCCCGCCATCCTCCTCTGCCTTCTCTTTCCTCCTTTCCCTCATCTCTTCCCTCTACTTTTTATCCTTTCATCAAATTCTCAGTTTTCCTTGAGCACTTTCTAGACGGACCAGGCACTGTCCCAGGTGCTGAGGCGTGAACAACTGTTCCAGGGCCTGCGGCGTTCCGTGGTGGGGGGCGCAGACAGACCTTAAGCAAGGTCAAAGACTTAGTGACTTAGTGACTTAGTGACGTCACACAATGAGCAAGAACGGAACCAGGGCCCTGGGGGGTGGGGAAAGCAGGCCAGTGCTTAAGCCGAGAGGGCGGAGCTCTTGCTTGCATCTGGTGTCCCCATCACCTTGTGCACTGGACACCAGGTGGCTTCAGCAACGGGGGGGGGGGGGCTGGGAGTCCAAGATCAGGGTGCGGCATGGTGGGTTCCCAGGGAGGACTGTGTTCCTGGCTTGCACATGGGCCACCCTCCTGCCTGTGTCTTCACAAGGCAGAGAAAGAGAGTGCTCCTGATTTCTTCCTCTTCTCAGGAGGACACTCATGCCTTTATGCTGGGGATGAAGGCTTCCCCAGGAATCTGGAAAGTGCTCTGTCCAGGCTGAGGGATCATTCCAGGCAGAGGGAACAGCCAGTTCAAAGGCCCTAAGGCTGGACCTGCCTAGTATGTTTGAGGAACAGAGGAAGCCCACGTGGCTGGAGCGAAGTGATGGAACTGTAGCTTCTGGGCCATCGATAATAGCAATAAAAGCTCACAGTTGTCCCGTAAAAGCCTTTCAGGTACGGGCTCACCGTGGCCCTGGGAGGCAGGTATCATTGCATTAATATAACCCATTTTACAGATGGGGCAGCCGAGGCACAGAGAAGTCAAGTGACTTGCTGGGCGTCACATAGCTAGTGAATGGCAAGGCGGGGATTGAACCCTGGTGTTCTGGGTCCAGAATCACTGCCCTTGACCATTATGGGTCCCTAGCTGGCTTGCTCCCGCTGGGTGGTGGGGAGCGGAGAGAAGAGAGGGAGTGCCGAGAGTGGTCTGGATCTTCCCAGAGCCATTGCCAGCTGCCTCTGCCTCCTCACATGGGTGCACCTGGGCGAACAGGTGGGCGAACAGGTTGGGCAGCAGCCAGGAGTGGTGTCCCGTGGCCCAACCCTGCCCTCCTCCCTCCATCCACCCAGGAGACCCCAAGTGGCTGCATGCCGTACTGGGCTCCATCCAGCAGAACATCCACTCGCCGGCCCTGCTCTTCAAGTTGGCACAGGACGCCTGCAAAACGGCCACCCCAGCCAGTGCGCCTCCCGACACCACGCTGCTGGGCATTGCGCTGGAACTGGGCCTGCAGGTGAGGGTCCCCGGGGGTATGCTGCCCGAGGACAGGCCTGAACAGGTCCCAGGAATGAGGGACAGGGGTCACCAGTGGGGGACTCCCTGGGGCAGAGTCGGAAGAGGAGCAGCCCCTCCTGGGGGCATGGCTGAGGAGGAGGACCCCTGCCTGGGAGTGGGTGGGCCACAAGAAGAAGCTGGACCTAGGGTGCTGGCCTTGGTATGGGGCCTGGGGCTGCTCTACCCACTGTTAGGGACCATGGTGGGGGCCGGGCCTGTGGGGGACCAGCCTAGAAGGAAAGGTTGCTGCTGAGGGGTGGGGCCTGGGGAGGGTCCTGAAGGCGGATGAGGTCTGTGGTTGAAAGTCCTTGAGGCAGGACCTGCGAGCTGGGGCCATCCCCAGGGGCCGGGCAAGGACTGTCCTGCTGGGGCAAGTCAGAGGCCGGCATGGGTGCTGCTTGTAGGTGAGGAGTCACTTGCAGGGCGTGGGACCTGGAGGGGCGGGGCCTCAGACTGTGGCCAAGGTAAAGTAAGAATGAAGAACAGTTTGGGGCAGGCTTGCAGGATGGGGTGGGGGTGGGATACTTTCCCAGGGAGAACGGGCCAGCAGCGGGCCTGCAGAAGGCAGAATTAATCCCCAACAATCTCCTGTGGGGGAGTGGAACTATTGGAGGGGGCATGGGGAGGTGACGAGGGAGGGGACCCACTCCTTAGGAGTTTCCAGAAGGCAGAGTCCACCAGACAGGACCTGGAGGGAGGCAAACAAGGAGGGCGCTTACTGGGGGTAGAACCGAAGAAAGTCGGGGCCTGTAGGGCAAGTGCTTTGTTGGGGGCCACAGAGGGGAGTCTGCTGACATGAAGCAGGGAACTTTCCAGAGAGAAGGGACAGGTTGGACTGCTGTCTGGGGTCGGCGCCACGGGGCCTCAGGGTAGCACCGGCAATGACAGCAGTAACAGTAACGACTGGCAGGGGCTGTAACGACTGGCAGGGGCTGCGCCTTCAAGCCACAACATTGTGCAAGATCTTTTTTTTTTTTATATATACTTTATTATTTATTTATTTATTTTTTAAAGATGTGCTTATTAGAGAAAGCCAGCCTGAGCGGGAGGGGCAGAGGGAGAAGGAGAGGGAGAAACAGATGTCCCGCTGAGCAGGGAGCCCAACGCGGGGCTCGATCCCAAGACTCAGAGACCATGACCTGAGTTGAAGGCCGCCGCTCAACCAACTGAGCCACCCAGGCGCCCCTGTGCAAAATCTTTACCTGAAAATTTGCACTGAATTCCAAGAAGAGCGCCCCGCCCAAGGTAGAGGTTTTGAATGCCCATTTTACAGAAGAGGAAACTGAAGGCCCAGGAGGTGAGGTCGCTTGCCCAGATCACGTGGCTCACCGCCGAGTCAGCCCCCTCAGGATCCCTGATCCCCTCCGTAGGCCAGCGCGAGGTTTGGGGTGATCCCCTTCTCTCTCCCCTCCTGTGCTGCAGGTGATGCGGATGACCTTGAACACCATGACCTGGCGGCGCCGGGAGATGGTGCGGTGGCTGGTCAGCTGTGCCACAGAGATCGGTGAGTTTCCAAGCAAACCTGCCGCCTTTGTCCCTGTGGAGGGAGAAGCAGAGCCTTTTCCCTGGCCCCAGCCCCAGCCCAGGGCTGCACTGCTGGGCACGCGGACTGGGGATGGAGCTAGACAAAGGCCTGGGAGCCGGCCAAGCTGAAGCGGCTTGGAGAAGGGACAGGAGCCTGGAGCATAGCCCCACACGTGCTCTGCCTGCCCAGTCTGGCTGCCCCCTGCTTCTTTGGAAAGGTAGTTTCCTGCTTCCTTCAGAAAGGCTGTTTCTGTCAAGCTCAGGGGCAGAACCAGAGGGATCGTGTCTTCAGCTCTGGCTGGTGGGGATGGCCGCGGGAGGGCAAACCCGTGCGCATGGGGGAGCGGTCCCTGTCCTTCCTGGCCAGCTTTGCCCTCTTGCATCCCCCAGGCCCGCAAGCCCTGATGAATATCATGCAGAACTGGTATTCCTTATTCACACCGGTGGAGGCTGCCACCATCGTGGCAGTGACGGGCACCACGCACGCCACGCTGTCGCGGCTGCAGCTGGACGCACCCCGGAGGGAGGAGCTCTGGGCCTGTGCGCGCACCCTGGCCCTGCAGTGCGCCATGAAGGACCCACAGAACTGCGCCCTGCCCGCGCTCACGCTGTGCGAGAAGAACCACGCGGCCTTCGAGGCTGCCTACCAGATTGTGCTGGACGCCGCGGCTGGCGGCCTGGGCCACGCCCACCTCTTCACCGTGGCCCGCTACATGGAGCACCGCGGCCTGCCGCTGCGGGCCTACAAGCTGGCCACGCTGGCCCTGGCACAGCTCAGCATCGCCTTCAACCAGGACAGCCACCCCGCCGTCAATGATGTGCTCTGGGCCTGCTCCCTTAGCCACTCTCTGGGCCGGCACGAGCTCTCCGCCATCGTCCCCCTAATCATCCGCAGCATCCACTGCGCCCCCATGCTCTCCGACATCCTGCGCCGCTGGACCCTCTCGGCACCAGGCCTGGGGCCGCTGGGGGCCCGCCGAGCCGCCAAGCCACTGGGCGCCGACCGGGCGCCGCTCTGCCAGCTCCTAGATGCCGCGGTGGCCGCCTACATCGCCACCAGCCACTCCCGCCTCACGCACATCAGCCCACGGCACTACGGCGACTTCATCGAGTTCCTGGGCCAGGCCCGTGAGACCTTCTTGCTGGCGCCTGACGGGCACCTGCAGTTCGCCCAATTCTTGGAGAACCTCAAACAGACCTACAAGGGCAAGAAGAAGCTCATGCTCTTGGTGCGGGAGCGCTTTGGCTGAGGGGCAGCGGGCGGTGGTGGGGACCCCTTCGGCCCCTGCTTCTGTGGCACCGGCTCTCCATCAGGGGCCTCAGCACTGGAGGCCCATGTGGCATTTCAGTATTAAGTCAGGGAAGAAGCCTGGCTGGAGCCAGGTGGTCTTGCCTGCCATCCCCCCAGGCCCTGCTGGAGGGAGGACATGGCGGGGGTGGGGGGGGTAGGGGGAGGTGACGTCCTGCCACATGCGTGCCTAGGAGTCTTCAAGTGAGTGTTCGAGACGCAAGGATCAGAAGCCATACCACCACCCAGAGGCCTGGAAGGGGGTGTGTGCTTGGGCAGCTGGTTTGACCCCACCTTGGGCACCCCAAAAGCAATAGGCAAGCTCTCCCTCCCCAAACTTGCAGGTCTGGCTTGGACTGGGGGTGGGGTTGGGGGCTGCAAGGCAGGACTTTCCAGAAACTGGCTCTAACAGTGAACGTTGCAGACCCTCCCCACACTCCACTCTGGGTGCCCAGGGGACTTGTGTTAGGGTGTCTAAATCTCCTTTTATACCCTCCCCTCACTGCCTCAGGGGCCCCATTCCGCAGCCCTGTGCCCTCGCCAGGCTGCCCAGCTGGGACCGATGGCTCATCCCCACTGAAGGATTTAAAGAGGCCTCGGGCCTCAGCCACATACCTCACCCCCCGTCCAGCCAGGACTCCCATTCCCGAGGATGCCAGGGTCCCAGGTTGGGCTCGAGGGGTCACTACTGTCCCTCCCCCTACCTGCTAGTCACTGGACATACAACTCAGGAACTGAGCCAGGCTCATGCTGTCCTCCAAACCTGGTGTTTGGAGACAAGCCCAAGAGAGCCAGGGACACCCCCCGCCCCCCACGCCACCCTCCAGATCTGGAAAGGAGAGAGGTTGGCATCTTGGCATTTTCTGGCTCTGGCTCTGCCTTTCTCCTCCTCCATGTCCCTGCTCCACCCCTTCATCTTACTCTCCCTTTCCATATTTCCCTCTATTTCGCCTTTCTGTTTGTGGCTCTGAATCTCTGCTGCTGTCTCTCTTGGGTCTCCCTTGCCCCACCTTGGCCCAGGGAGGAGGAGGGAGAATGTCCCACCCCAGTCACCCCCTCTGTCTTCTCCTCTTGTAATTAAGGACAAAATCATGTCATTTTGTAACTTTTTTCTATTTATTGAACCGCATATTGTATTTCCTTTTTCTTTTTTTTTTCTAAATACTGAACACTGCTTTTGAGACGGAGGCGTGTGGTCCCCCCCCCCCCCCACCCCCCGGGCCAGGCCAGGGCTCCCTGATCCCTCCACAGGAAATCTCCAGCCTTGCTTGCTCGGGGCACAGCTTCAAGCGAGGGGTGGAAGGAGGGCAGACTGCTGGTTTCACCCAGGGGCTGGAATGTAGATACTATCAGGGCGAACCCCCAAGAGGAGTGCTTTATACTGGTCACCTGTGACAACGCCTGTCCCAACGGCCCTATGAGTCGGGAGGAATATCCTTTCATTTTATAGACGAGAAAATGGGGGTTTCAAAGTTAAGGAAAGGGTACCCATTTTAGGAAGAGGCGTAGCTTGATTTGGTACTATGCCGGCTGCCACTGACCCTGGCCACCTCAAGCTTCACGGCCCTTGCAGTGCTGGGAATGGCCACTAGAGGGTGCCCTGGCTCCAGACACTGCTCCTGGGGTCACTTGTCTCTCAAGCGGCTGAGCACGGGGGCCGCGTCAGGTGTTGGGTGCACCTGGGTGGGGAAGACACACACGCCCTTCTCCCACCCACCTCCCCAACGCACAAAGATGGGAATCCTGGGCATGGTGGGCGGGCTCCAGCGTTGGCGCGGTAGGAGGGTGGGCGTGGTCAGTGAGGGGCGCGGCCCGGGTGCGGCCCTGGATTCCTACGCTGCGGAGGAGGCTTTCCAGTTCCCACCTAGAGGGAGCGGTGTGGTCTGGTAGACCGCAAAGAATGCCCTTGGTTGCCTTTCTTCCCTGGCTCCGTGAGAAGCAGGACCTCCTTTCCGACCTACCTGTCTTCGTAGAGTGACAGATGGATGAACAAAGTGTGTTTGGGTCACTGTCAGGGCTGGGGCAGGCGAGGACAAGCTTCCCGGAGGGGCGGGGCACAGAGCGGTGCTAGGCGAGGCTGACCGCTAGAGGGCGACAAGGCCGCGCGTGCAGTCGTGGGCGGGGTATCGACAGTGCTGGGTACAGCGATTGGCTCGTGGCGACGCCCTCCGCCCAAGAGGGCCAATTGGAGACGGATTCCTCTCCCGCCCCTCCCCGCCGTTCCCGCAGGTTTGTGCTCGCGGACTCCAGCTGGCCGGCGTGCTCCTCTGCGCCGCCTGGAGGCCTGCTCGGGTAGAGGCGGCAGCCCCGGAGTGCTCGGCATTTCCTTCACACTTGTCTCAACTGTGGGCAGATGCCGTCCTCGGACTTGGCTCCCTCTCTTACTGTGCCCCTCAGCTCTCAAAGTCATCCGAAAATGTCCCTCTTGGGCCTGGGGATTTCTTCGTGACACATGCACGTCTCAAGCCCAGGTGCCCTGCCGGCATTCCCAGATACCAGCACCCCAGATCTTCCTGAGTTGTCCCTTATGTCTCGGCCACCCCCAAATATCACTAGCTCAAGATCCTCTGGTCCCAGTTATCTTTGAATGCCCAGTGTTTCCCTCAGAGTCACCGCTGGCTGCCACCAAAGATTGGGTTCGATCCCCCCTCCACTGGGGCCAGGCACATTCAGGTCAAAGCCCTGGGCTTGGGGCACTCCTCATGATGACCCCACCTAGGTCCTTCCCAGAACAGTGCTGCCTATCATCGCATCAGCTCTGAAAGTCTTTCCGCTGCAGGGTTTCCCTCAGGGTCACCCCCTAATCCCAGGACACCCCTCAAGGTCACCTTTCCAGCCTTCTTTGCCCATGTGACTAAATTGTGGCCTTCCTCGGAACAGCTGGGAAAGGAATGGAGATCTGGGAGGTCAGGAGCTCAGGGTGCGGGGGGCCACCAACCCTCCCCACCCAAATTCCAACCCTCCCCACCCAAAAAGCCAAAACTGCAGGGATGGGAGGAAGGAGTAAGCCCTAAACACAAACTATCAGACCTTCAGGAATGAGGCAGGGGGCAGCTTTTATTTAGTTGGACAACAGGAACCACACACAACACAGACCCTGCCCCTACCCTGGGTGGGACATGAACCCCGGGCCAGGACTGACACCTTAGGGGGCCTCTCTCTGGTTCCCCAGTCTCACTCCAAAAAGAGCCCCATCCCATCGGATTCCGGACAGTCTCCTCCACTCAGACACCCTGGCACCACCAAAGGACTGAAAAGTCCCGGTTATGTCCTTTCTGGATTCAGAGGCACCTTGCTCCCCTCCCCTCGTGCCAAGAGGGCGTCACGGCTCCTCCCTCCAAGTTTGGAAGCTGCAGGGTTCTGTGAGAAGGGGCCAGGCACACTCAGGTCAGGCCTGCATGGTTCCGGAAGCTGGAGTTGGCATTTAACGGTCTGGGGGCCCAAGGCAGCTTCCTCTTGAGTAACTGGCTGCCGGGAAGGTACAGGCCTGGCCCATGCCCCACCAGGCTTGGGAGAGAAAGGCTCCAGGCTGGGAGTGTTGTTGGGGGGGTGGGGCCGGGTGCAGACACAGCTTTTCCTTTATTCTTGGAAGGGCCAACCTCCCCAGGAGTGCAGCCCAGCTGTAGTATGATTGTGCAGGGGGGGAGGCCCTCCCCAAGTAGAGAGTTGGGGGAGGGGCCAACAGACAGCTGGGTCCACCTAGCCCATTCCAGGCTACCTCCCTCCCCAAGTCCCTCCCCCAGACACAGGTCTGGGTCTTCCCCCACGACACCCCCACAGGCGTCAGTCCACCCAAGGAAGGCAGGCGCCACAGACTCCAAGGGGGCTTGACTCCTGTTCCTGCTGAACTGAGCCAGTCTGCACAAATCAACTGTGTTTCAGCTCAGTAGGCACGGGAGGCAGAGCCCAGGGAGGCCCCGACAGCCAGCGGGACAGGCAGGCGCAGAGGCAGAGCCAGAGGAGGCGGGGTCCCGGGGGGCGGAACTTAGCCACTGTGAACACGACTTGCTGTGGACTCTGCTCACAAGCAGCTAAGCCCTGCTCCCCAGGCCAGACATGGACAGCAGGAGCCTCTCTGCCACCCAGCCCCAGTCCCGTCCCTGGGCAGGGTCCTCAATAGTGGCGGCGGTGGTGGCAGCCCCAGAGGCAGGGCTCAGGGTCGGTTGGAAATCCCTGGCAATGTGATTTGAGACAGGCAGCAAATCCCATCCCCAGGAACCCCAGCCGGCCGTGGCACAGGGGTGGGGGGGCACCGGGTGGGGCCAGCGACTGACACCTGGGGGGGAGAGAGAGAGAGCAGAGGAGGTAATGAGATTTGAAGACGTCTGTCCTCCAGGGCCCCATCTGCTGCTGCCCACTGAGGGAAGCCCTTCTCCCCGCATGCAGCAGAAGCCGAAGGGAAAACTGTACCACGAGGCCGGGTACCCCCGCCGCAGCCCTGCCCGCAGTCCCAGAGGGAGAAAGGCCCAAAGGGATCCTGGAGGATCCCAAGGAGGCTGCAGGGACTCCCAGAGCCAGGTTTCCCCCCCCTTTTCCCGCCCCCCCCCCCCCACCACCACCAGCAAGCCCTGGGCGGGCTAAATGGGGCCATGAGGAGAGGAAGTCGAGGGGGTGGCAGGCAGGCGGGTGAGGAAGTGATCTCACCCCAGCTGGCGCCACTTCCTAGAAGCCTGAAGGGCAGGAGGAAACCACCAGGGCCTGCCCCCCACCCCGTGGCCCCGTCTCCTCAGTGGCCAGGCCTCAGCCCACACCCCACCGGAGCAGATGCCGGCAGTGGGTGTCCAGCTCTCGCCTTGGGCACACACATCCCCAAGCGCACCAGACCCAGGCTCAAAGTGCAAGTACCCACTTAGCAGTTTCCCAAATGCCTTCCAAACCTCAGTTTCCCCATCTGTAAAACAAAGCCAAAGGCCCCAACTGCATAGCACAGGGAGGTTTCACCAAGAGTGTGTATGTATTCAGCAAGTGCCCAGCACCAGGACCACCTTCCAGAAATTTCAGTAATCAGTGCAAAATGAAATCGTGGGGCTCCTTCTTCACAAGTTAAGAATGTCAAAACGCTGACAGGAAAGCATTAATCCAAGCCTCAGGTCAATTCTGAGCAGGGGAGACCCTCTGAGCTACACAGTCACAAGCCCGTGAAGCCGCCTTATGTTCAGTAAATGGAGATCTCCTTAATGGCAAGAGCCCTGTGGCTAGGACACCGCCAACTCTGGAGCCAGTCTGGGCAGATCTGAAGCCCAGCCCTGTAGCTCTGTAGCTAGATGACTCCTAGAAATTCACTCTCTGGGCCTGCCCTTCCCCGTCCGCAAAGCAGGGATGATGTCGTGGTCAGGATCTCAGAAGCGACACGTGTAATTAGGATGGGGCTGTGCTGTCATCATCAGGCAGAAACAGAAAAGATGGTGGACACGAGGACTCCGGATACGGGTGGGACCCTGGTGCCCAGAGCTGGGCACCAGGCGCTCGCCGCTGGGAGACAGGTGGACAGAGATGTCCCGCTCTGTTCCCGGACCCATCCCATACACGCACAAACAGACCTCAGCCACCCGCTTTCCTAGCAGGCCCCTGCCCAACCCTGTCCCCTCAGGGTCTGGGGGCACCAACCGGGAACAGACAAGGCCCTGCAGGGCGGCCGGCCTCCCTGGGCCGCCTCCGGAAGTGAGACAGCACATTCATGTCCCAGGGACGAGAACGGGAAGGGCGGCCATTTGGCCAGGCCCGTTTCCTGTGGGGTTTCCCCTGCACGGAGCCCCGGGCCGGGGCCAAGGCCACTCCCCATTCCCAAAGGCACAAAAGGCCTGGGTCTCTCATGGATGGGGCACGGCCACGCAGGTGCCCAGGACCCCCATTACCCATGGTGTGCCTCTTGGGCTCATGGGAGACAGTGTCCCAGCAAGGCCAAGTTCTTGGCAGCTAGAGGCGTGGGGAGAAGATGGGCCCCTGGGCCGAAGGAGCAAAGCAGGCCCCAGGCCACACCGACGGACGTACGCATGTATGCACGTACGTGTGTGTGCCAGAGGACGGGCCGCAGACAGGGCGTGGAGGCAGGAGGAGAGCAGGCAGGCCTGCTCCCAGCCCCCCAACCCCGTGCTCCAAGAATGAATCAGGGGCAGCTTCCGCCGGGGGCGCCACCACCGCCGCCCCCAAGCCTGGTCCCCAAATACTTTCCACCCTCTCGGAGCAGCTGGGATCGGAAAATACCAAGGGCTACAGGCCCCGCCCTGCCCGCCACCGCCCGCCCTCCCAGCCTGTCACTAACGCTTTGCCTAATGGGCCTAGACTCTCCGCAGAGGCTCCCTGGGCCGGGCTCAGAGCCAGCCGCCAACCTGGGCTGCCCAGCCAAGTGCCGCCTGACCACCAGCCCCCCATCCATTACCCCGGTCTCAGCACAGCGACCATGACGACCGGCCCGATGGGCAGCCCTGGGAGGCTGGCACCTGGTGGAGGAGGGCAGGACAGTGGCAAGTGGGTGGGCCCCTGCTGCCCACCCAGGGCTGGGGGGAGGGGGCAGTCCCAGGAAGGGGTGAGTAAGTGAGCACTGAATCACTTGTTATAAATAGGGGAGCCATGCAAGTCATATCCCAGGCCCCACTGCGCCCAGCCCCACCACGCCAAACTCCAACCCCTGCCTTCAACTTTAATCCCCCCAGGGTCAGTCACAGAATTCCCAGGGGCCCCCTAATGTCCACAGTGAGAGCCCTTAACTGAGGGGCACACCCTTCTGCCATGTTCACCCCTTGCCTTGTCCTCACAGGTCCACGTCCCAGCCCCAGGCTACGTTTCGGGGGACTACGGGCCTCAAGGCAAATCAGTGGCTTCTGGGCCTCGTCCTCCTTCCTCAGCACCCCCAAAATTCCCAGGCCCAAGGCTCAGGGCCCCCAGGATCCTCAAAGCATTCTAAGGGTGTGGTGACCACAGTTTTGGATGGTGATGCCAGACCCAGGCCAGGGGAAGGCCAAGGGTCTTAGAGGCTCAGAAGTCAGCTTCCTGGCTGCTCGCCGCTCAGGCCCCCCATCCCAGACCACCCAGTCCTTCTCTGCCCAGGGCCACAGCTCGGTGACCACACCCAGGGTGGCGCCAGCTCCAGCACCCCGGGGCAAGGCGCCGCTGGAGCGTGACTCAGCCATGCCCAGCATGGCGGCGTCCTTCTCTGCCCAAGGATTCCCACACGCCCACGCCCACTGCCCTCCGCGTCTGTCCTTCCCAGGTGACCAGCCTTCTCTAGACACACCTCTTTGTCCATCCAGGACACCCGAAGGCAGGAGGGAAGGGGGCCAGAGCACCCCACAAAGGATCTGAAGGCAAGGGCCTGCCACAGGGAGGGGAAGCGCGCTTCTCTCTGCTTGCTTTCCAACGCTCCCCACTTACAGATGGAGAAACCGAGGCCCACAGGAATTCTGAGTCAGGCCCAAGGTCAGGCAGTAAATCTAAGGAAAAGTCAGGACGGCTCCAGGCAGAAAATGTATCTAAATGGGAAGGGGCTGGCCAGCCGGTGCCGTGAGGGGTAGGAAAGGTGTTTTCTTAAGACCCTCCCAGGGTTCACCGCAAATAGACCTCCCTCCACTTGGCTTCCCAAGGTGAAGGGCACACTCTGAAAAACACCTTAAGGTCTATCCAAGCACCACCACCTGGGCCCATAGCAAGCCGGGCACCCTGAGCCCCTGTCCCCACCCTGAGCCTAGGGCCAGTCACCCTAGGACTGCAGATGGGACAGGGATCTGCCCAGCAGTGGCAGCCTGCACAGAACATCTGGCCTCCTCTTAGCAGCAGGCAAGGGTGCGTACGTGGGTCCCCAGGAGGACCCCTGGAGCATCCGCTGCCGCTGTCACTCTCCAGTGAGCAAGGGTCTGCGGCGACTTGGAGGCTGGGCTAGCATAGATAGGCCCGACCCCCTGGACACGCCCTGTCACGCATGTGCTCCGCGTGCCAGCCCTGGGCCAGGCCGGCGGCTCTGGGCCCACTCTGAGGCCCACAGACAAGGCTGGCCAGTTGGGGTCTTGAAGGAGCTCCCAGAGGACATCCTGCAAGGGCAGAGGCCAATGGGTGCCCTTCTGGGAGCTAGGACAGAGCTGGCAGCAGGCCCCAGGGCCCGTGCCTTCCCAGGACGGAGGCATGTGAACACATGCACACGGGCTGGCCTGGGCAGGGTGCGTGGGCGAGCGGACAGGGTGTGTCCCATAGCACCTCGCCTCTAAGCCGGGGCACCTGTTGGGTACTGCCCTCCAGCTCCGGCTGCCAGAGGACACCCTTCGTGCCAGGGGTCCCGCACCCACCCCAGCCCTACCCTCACATACCACCCGTCGCCACGAGCGGGCAGCTGGTTAGGGCTGAGGCGGGAGGGGGCAGGTGACAGAGGGCCAGCTGCACCTTCAAGGCATTCAGGAGGCCACAGGGTCTGGCTCGGCCCGGCTGGGCTGGATAGGCAAGTCAGTGTAGGGCCGGGGGCTTTGGTGGCAGTCAAATCCAGTGCTGGGGTCAGAGGTCAGTGAGGGGCTAGAATGCAAGGTTCAGGTTTTAGTTCAGGCCCTTCCACCCTCCCGCAGCCCAAGGACATGAGGACTGCGGCTACACAGGGTCGGGGAGTCAGCCCTCCAGGACTCTCCCAAACCCTGGGCCAGGAGGAGCTGGGAGGGAGGGGAGGGGTCCCCCAGTCTCCACCAAGCTGGGGCTACAATGCTGGGCCCCCACCCCATCTCCTCAACGGAAGGCCTCCGCTCCACTCATTGGCTGACATGTCGAGAACTTGACTGTGACCCGCCATCCATGGAACTCTGGGAGACCCCTACACACTCCTCCATCCCATCCCACCAAAGGCCTGATAGGCCCCCCAGGAGCCCAGGCACCATATATCCATCCCTTCTAACCCCAAACCGGGCATATGCCCTCCCCCTTCCCACCCTGCCGCTGACTCCCTGCCCACCTTGACCTGCCCCAGTCTCTGGGGGACCCGCCCTCCCCACCACGCTCTCATGGGTCTCACGGGTCTCCCGTGGGGGGGAGTGGCTAGGGGTCCCCACTGGGCTCCCGCGGAGCGGGTAAAGGTTGGGCCGCCCTTCCCCCGCTCCGTAGGGGGCGCCCCAGGACTCTGCCGCCGCCGCCGCCGCCAGATGCACGATCCCCGCTGCCCCCCAGCCACCGGCGGCGGGGCGGCGCCCTCCCCCTCGCGAAAGGCTGGGGACCCGCCGGGCGCACCCCCACTCCGCCCACGAGTCCGGCGCGGAAAAGTTGCCGCCGCCGCGGCGCCGCCGCCTCCCTCCCGGTTCCCTCCCCGACTCACCCGCGGGGGAGGGGAGCCGGCACTCGGGGCTCCGGCCGCGCCCGTGGCCCGGCTGCAGAGACGTGGGCGGGCGGCGGGCCGAGACGGGCCGGGGTCGGTCGCCGGCCGCGCTCCATCCCACTCACTGGCCGGCCCGCCGCGGGGCCGAATCGCTTTTAAAACCTTCCCGTCTCCTCCCCCCGGCCGGACAGGGGGCGGGCGCGGGGCGGGGCGGGCGCCGCCGTCATGTGCCCCCGGAGCCGGTCCGCCCCCACTTTCTCTCTCGGGTCCCCCAACTCAGCCCCAACTTTCTCCCTCCTTGTCCCAACTCTTACCTGGGGCCCCAAACGCAGCCCAGCTTCCCCCTCCCGGTCTTGGACTCTGGAAGCAGCCCCATATTTTAAGCAAGGCTCTCCCTGCGGGAGGGAGGACAGAAGCAGGGGTCCTAATCCCCCCTCGCACCCCCAAACCCCTCTTGGCAAAGTCCTGCCCCTGCAGGAAGAGAAACCCAGGAGGCCATGGGCAGGGACAAGGGACATGGAGGGTGGGAGGCAAGGCGCCTGACCCATTACATTCTGCTACTTTGTACCCTTCCCTGGATGGGCATGGGCCTGGGTATCCTGGGTTCCTGCCAGTGGGCCTGGGTATTCTGGGTTCCTGCCAAACACCAACCCACACTTCCTCCAGTTCGTCCACGGTGCCTTCTTCAACCGCAGGAAGTCCCTCCTTTTATCCCACCCAACCCTCCTCTGCTGCCATTGAAGATTCTGCCCGGAGTTCAGGTGGTCCCAGGATCAAGGCCCCCCCCCCACCCACTTTGGCCTCCCAGCATCCCCGCCCCCCACCTACCCAGGGGCTCTGGGAAACTCCCCAGCTCCTGGAGTATCCTTGGGATAAAGTCCCTCTCTGGATCCCTCCCTCCTTCCCTGCCTGCGTCTGTCCCACCACATCCTCCACCGACCTCCCCTCCACCCGGAGAAACACGGCTGCATTGTTCCCCAGGACGGGGCCCTGCCTTGGGGCTTGGCCTTGTGCCCAGGTGGGGGGCCAGGAACAAAACTAAGCAAAGGAGGGGCGGGGTGCCCTCTGCCGCCAAGACAGCCTCCTTGAGCATGCCTGACTGCCACTTTGCCCTCTACAAGATGGGACAGGAGCCGACGGCCGCCGGACCACCGCCGCCGCCACCACCACAGCGGGTTGGGTTCTGGAGCCAAAGGACCCTTCGGCGACGTGTGTGGGCATTGCTTTGGGGGAGTGTTTTTTGACACCCACTCCCAACATTTCTGAAGTCATGTAATTGGGGCTGGGGGTCAGATTCTTCACCCTCCTCCTGGGCAGTGAGAGGAGTGCCAGGGAGTGGGGAACCCAGCAGCAGGCCCAGGCAGGGGATCAGAGGGGCTGGTTGTATGCCTCTGGGTCACCTTGCACCCCAGAACTCCTCCAGAGTCCTCCATTTCCTCCGTTCAGCTCAGCAAGCTCCCACCTTGGATCTTAGTGGGAATGGGGAGAGGCGGGTAGAAGCCACACCCAGCTACCATCCCATGGGACCCAGCCTGGGGGGTTCCTGGGTCTTTCTTCTCTGTGGGGCCCAAGGGGCAGGCTGGCCCAAGCTGCAGGATCTGGCAGGTTGGGGCAGGAGGGGGCAGAGCAGCCTGTGGGGCCCTGGGGGAAGATTTGGGGTGGCACAGAATTCCCCGACTCAGGGTGGGGCCCAGAGAGGGGTGGGGCACTTGCCACATGGCCTCCTGAGCAGCTGCAGAGGAATGGAGTTCCCAGGGTCCAGGGTCTCCCTGTGGAGACACACACAGGCTTCTCATTGCCTAAATAGAAAGTGACCAAATTACAACAGGGCACCCCCTCCACGCTGCCCCTCCAGAATGCTTCCTTCAGACCCCAAGACAAAGCCTCCCATCCAGAGCCATCCTTCTTCCGTTAGTAATCCGGTTGGGCATACATTTAGGAGAAATGCCTCCTCCATGCTGTCCTCCAGGGATATCTGTGCCATGGCCTTGTATAAGCCATTACCTGCCCATGGCTCAGACCACCATAGCTCCCTAAGCATCCCTCAGCACAAGCTTGGAGGGACCTCCCAGTGCCACCAGCCTCCCTCTGGATCCCCCGACGTTTGCCCCACATGCCCTGATCCTGGGCTGGCCAATTTACCCAGGGACAGCAGCCAAGAGGGATAGGAGCTCTCCAAACTAGCCAGCTGATCTTTTGTCATGACAGGGAGGGGTAGGGGGACAGGGCCCGGGTGAGGCCAGGTTAAGTGGTCAAGTGGGACAGGGATCACACACACGCCCATTTGTTGATTCTTCAAACATTCATTGAGTGCCTGCTGGGTGCCAGGCACTGTTCTGGGCACTGGGGACACAGCAGAGAACAAGCCAGAAAAAAATCTTTGCCGTCATGGCGCTGACATCTGTAGGGGAAATACACACACACAGAAACCGATAGGCGTAAAGATATACTGTGTGTTGGGTGCTAGGTGCTAAAGGGAGGACAGAAGGGGGCAAAGGAGATGAGGACGGAGCCAGTGGGGACCAGGTCAGGACAGGCTGCATGAGGAGGAGGTGACATTTGAACAAAGACTTATAGGAGGTGAAGGAGGTGCCTTGCAGACATCTGGAGGAAGAGTCCAAAGTGGAGGGACCATCCAGGCCAGTGCAAAGGCCCTGAGGCAGGAACATGCTGGGGGATTTGAGAGACAATGAGGATGCCAGTGTGCTGGAGACAGGAGGCAAGCAGAGTGGAAGAAGAACTGACTTTCAAATGCTTGCTCCCCAACTTTGTAGCTGAATATCTTTGGCCAAGTGATCGCACCTCTCTGAACCTCAGTTTCTTCATCTCGAAAATGTACAGTTTGCAGTTGTCAAAAGGCTCCGAGAGGAGATGAGAACCCTCTGGGCCCAGGGCCTGGGGTGGGGTGAAAGTTGGATAAGTGTGTGCGCGGAGCCAGACCGGTCTAGGCACTCCTGTAAGCCTGGGATGGGGGCGCTGGGTCAAGGGACCCTGATAGACCCAGCCGCCCCGTAGGTCACCCCAGCTCACACGCAGGGCTGCCTGCCGGGCCCCATGGCAACGCCGCACACAGAGACATCAAACAGGCCCTGCCGAGGAAGTCCCACGTCACTGTGGTTAGCGTGGCTCCTCCCAGCCCAGCCCCCCTGGCTTGCGCGCGCGCTCCTCCTTGCCAGTCAGGGCCCCTGCCTCCCATCGCCCTGGTGACAGGAGTGAGCAGGGATCCCACCACCTGTCCCCCCACTGGGGCTCCGGAGAAGGACAGTATGAGGCGGCCCCGATTCACCGCCGCTCACCCTTCCATTCCGCGCCCCCCACCCGTGTGGGAGCACCAGGGAAAGCCCTGGCCTACCCACCTAGAGTTCAGAGTAGCAGAGGCCCCAGAGACCTGTGGGGACCCCCTCCCCCCAGCCTGGCGCCTGAAATCCCTAGGGCAGGGTCTGGGTGTTGCTCCCGGGCACTGGAGGGGTGAGTCAGACAGGAATAGCCCCCAGGCCTGGCCCAGCCCCCCACCGGAGTACTGACTCACCACCCACCCAGCACCAGATGACATCAGGGCCTGGCCTGCCACCCTCACTTGGCGCCGCGCCAGAATGGGGCGCCTAAGAGGTGTCCCATCTGGCTGTCTTTTCCCTCGGACTGGGGCCTGGCAGGCGCAGGGTTAAAGAGGGGCCCTCCTGAGGGTCTCCCCCGTAATCCCATCCCCCCCCCCTTTCCCGGGGATTTCGGGCCCCAGCCCCTCTGACGTCACTGGGGGTTGCTATGGCAACTGGCCGAAGTTCCCAAATAAAATTACCGCGGGCGGGTTAAGTTTCCTAGGAGGCAGCCGACGGGTAAACAATGGCGGTGGCAGGCGGGGCCGACAAGGGGCCGTCTCCCCCTCCCACCCCTCACTCCGCTGGGACCCGGGGGTCCCCGCGGCGGGGAGCAGTTTCCCCCGCCTCTCCCGCCCGGGACCCTAGAACACCGAGGGCACCGGGGCACATTGGGGACAGCGAGGCTACCACCCGGAGAAGGGGGGAATGGGGGTGAGGGGGTCCCTCAGACGCGAGGCCAGGACGGCGGGGAACAAAGGGGGACCCGACGCCTGGGATCCGCCCTCCGCACACCCCGCCTCCCCACGCCCCCCCTCCCGCGCCCCGACCCCGGCCGGCCGCCAGTCCAGCTGTGGCTGCTCCCAGCTGCCTGGCTCCCCACATCTGGCGGGCCGCGCGCTCACTTCCTGTCGCCCCGGCTGCCTGGAGGGAGGTAAAAATAACCCTCCCCCTCCCCCTGCCGGCGGGCGCAGACGGCGGATCCTGCCGGCCTGGAGGAGGGCGAGGCCGAGCCGCAGCCGGAGAGAGGAGCCCCCCAGAGGCCGCCTCCCGTCCTTCCCACTGCCTCGGTGTCCTGGGAGGAGGGGCGCAAGGGGCGGCGGGTGGCACAGATCCCAGGCTGCGGGAGAAGACCGAGGATTCTGTTGCCTTCGGGCCACGAGAAACCGAGGGATCCTTAGTGTCCGGGCCCCGTCCCCCACCCCGTGGAGGAGGGGGTGTGCCAGTTTTAACCTGCTGGTGGACTGCAACCAACAAGCCTCGCTTCCAGGCCAGGGTCACTCATTATACAGAGGGGTTACCAAAAAGCTCTCTGGGCCTCAGTTTACCCATCTGTAAAATGGGACGATAGTGTTCCCCTCAAAGTGCGTTTGCGCAATATTGTTAGCTATTATCTTTTCCCCATCCCCGGGAAGGCAGAGAATAGGGGTCTTGAGACCTTGGAGTACTCCCACCAGATAAAACACAAGACACCCTCTTAAATTTGGATTTTCAGATAAACAATCATTTTTTAGTCCCACGCAATACTTGGGACTATTTATACTTAAAAAGTGGTTTACTTGTTCTACACCTGAAAATCAAATTTAACTGGGTCTCCTGTATTTTTATTTGCTGAATCTGGCAACCACCAACATCTCTGGCCTGAAAACACTCCCAACAGACACCTCCCCGGTCTCCTTGCTTCTGGCCTTACCCCTTCCCCCTTCATCGAATCACATTTTCCCTCTACCATCCCCAACAGAAAGTTCCTCCGTGATCCCCACCTCTTCTGACTAACAGGCCCTGCTTATCAGATCCCCACTTCTCCCCAGCCAGTCACACTCACCTGCCCCCTCCGGAGCTTCCTGGAGATCCTAGGGCATTACCTCCTCCTGGAAGCCTTCCTTACCTCCCTCAATGACCCTCTGACTTTAGCCTCTCCAGGAACCCTGTATACTCTTCTGTACTCCGCTTAACCATGTGAGCAATTTATTCAATCGTTTGAGTAAAAAAAAATAAAAATAAAAAAATGTGTGTATATATATGTATATATATATACATACATATATGTATATACATATATGTATATACATATATGTATGTATATATATATATCTCTCTCTTAAATGACGCAGAGGTGATCCCTTTCTAGACAGATGGTCACTTCCCAGTGAAGGTGAGGGGGTCGGGAGAAGCACATGTGCACCCCACCTGCTCTAGTGCTGGTGCCTGCTCTGTTCCCCACCCATTAAGGGTCCAGTGGGCAGCTTGGTGCGGTCCTGGGGAACCAGAGTGGAGTGATAACTGGCTTCTGGAAACTTTCTCCCTGCCCTCAGAGAGCCTGGCAGTCCGGAAGGGAGCCTGGTACAGCATCTGGAGGGCAAGACATTCAACTGTCTTGTTGACAGGCTCCACCACACCCTTGCATGTCCCACCTAAACTTCGGGGTGGACTTGGCCTCATACCTCTGCTCCAGTTCCCCCAGGTAGGACCACGGCCCGGATGGCTCGCGCATGCACCTGGCTGAGAGAGGCATGGGAGCCCACGACTCCCTGCTTGGATTCAAACTTGGAGCTCCGCATCCTCTGGCAAAGAATTTTGCCTCTGAGCCTTAGTTTCCCCATCTGTAAAGTGGGAATAATACCTAATACCTGTGAACTGTAAGAGGGCAATTGTGAGCATTAAGTTAGGTAATATACATAGGTACACCCGTGTGCAGACCAGCCTGGAACACAATGTATTCATTAAGTGTTAACTCCTTTAGAGGGGAGGGGGTGCGGAGAGGATGAGGAGAAGCCAAAATCTCCCACTACAGTCCTCCTGATCCCCTAACCCCAGGCAGGCACCCTAAGTCCCTCTACAAAAATGGTTTCGACCCCTTGGCCACAGTTCCCGCCCAGCTCTTCAGGGCTCCTCTCACCCCACCGCAAGTGCACGGTACCATCCCCTGACCGCGCACCGGCCCTGGGCGACGCACCCTCTGTCCCCCGACCCCCCCGGAACCACAGCAGTCTCCTGAGCCCTCCTGTGTGCGCCCACCAGGACTGCAGGCCTGATCGGAGTCCTTAATCTCGGTAAGGCCACAGGTCCCTGAGCCCCACACGTCTTCCACCCGGCTTCCAGGAAGAGGCTTCCAGGAGGAGGCTCGAACCCGCTTCCCGCGTGCGGACGGGGCGGGCCCCCGGCGGCGGTTGCCCGGCAACTTGCTGTTTGTTAGCGCGGGGGGCGGGGCCGGCGCGCGCGGTGACTCACCGCGGCGTGATGCGGCCGGGCATCGCGCCCGGCAGCCTGGCGGGCGGCCTGGCTTCTGCCGGCCCCCGCGGCTGCAGGGGCCCGGCGGCGGGGGCGTCCCAGCCCCCAAGTGGGTGCCCGCGGCCCATGGGGAAGCGGCGGAGCAAGGCCCCAGCTCTCGGGTTCAGTTCGAATTCCGACCCAGCTTCTCACTGTTGGTCTGTGACTGACGGGCTTGTTGCCTCAGTTTGCGCATCGGTAAAATGGAGGCGACGTTGCAGGATGCAACCAGGGGTGCACAAGGCAGCTGGCATTATTACCCAGTTACGCTCCAGGGCAGCAGCTGTGGTATCCCCGAATCGGTTTGATCTCCTGTGTCTCTGGGCAAACTCCATAATCTCATGGAGCCTCAGTTTCCCCACCGTAAAAGGAAGTGGCAAGAATTCTCTCCCTCCCGAGTGGTTTGAGGATCCAGGAATCAATAGTGAGACAGCGGCTGGCACATCTCAGTACCGGGGGGTCTGCCCCCTTCCAAGGAATGGAAGGAGTGTAGGAAGTTTTCTCGGTGGTCTGAGCCCTCTCTGGAGGGCAAGGAGGTCAGCGTAGGGCGGGTGCCCATGGAAATGGGTGTGGGTCACAGGCCCGCCATAGGATGGCATGAACGCGGCTGCAGAGGCCCCCATCCCGAAGCCGGAGCTGGCAGCACCTGCTGCAGGCGGGCAGAGGGGGGCCTGTTCGTGAGTCACTGCCCAGCAATGAGGCGTGAGTCATGCAGGGCGGGGTCCCCCAGCAGCCCCCCCATCCGCTCCCACAAAGGCCCTTTGAGAAGAGTTTCCCACCCCCTCCTCCGGTCCTTTAGGCCCTCTGGAGGTTGGGATGTGAGGCCAAGGCCCTGATGGGCTGCCCCAAGGAGCCCTGCCTGGCCAGGGAGGCCACTCTGTGGAGACAGTCTGTTTCCGCCATGTCTGTGAGAAGTGACCAGTGGGCAGCGGGGTGTCCCCTTGGGAATGGGGTTCCAGGCCGCCTGAGTCACTCCAGGGACAACAGTGGGTCACATGCACACTGTGGACAAACTGAGTCAGGCTGTCTGGTAAGGCCAGCAGGCAGGGGCCCTTAGACTCAGGCTTTGTGGAAACTCCAGGAAGAGCCATCCTTCCCGCTCCCCTTCTTCCCTTGCTCGGGAGCCGACAGCTCAGGGAATGCTCTGGCAGGAAACGGGGTGCTGTGGGCACATCTGGCCTTGTTTCCCCTGATTCGCCACCTCTCCCCCCAACCTTACCCCCTTGCCTACCGCGGGGCCTTCTCCCCACCTTAGCTATCCTCAAGCTAAGGAGCGTGAGGCGTTCTGCAGGGTTGGGTCCCAGAATTCACAGGGGTCACGCACTCAGTCAAGATGAAACTTTTTTTTTAAACAGATTTTATTTTTAAATAATCTCTACGCCCAGCGCAGGGCTTGAATGTGCAACCCCAAGATTCAGAGTCACATGCTCTACCGACTGTGCCAGAAAGGCACCCCGAAACACTTTTTCTAAGTTTACTGAGGGGCGCCTGGGTGGCTCAGTGGGTTAAGCCTCTGCCTTTGGCTCAGGTCATGATCTCAGGGTCCTGGGATCAAGCCCTGCATTGGGCTCTCTGCTCAGCAGGGAGCCTGCTTCCCCCTCTCTGTCCACCTGCCTCTCTGCCTACTTGTGATCTCTGTCAAATAAAATCTTTTTTTTTAAAGAGTTTATTGAGATAAAATTCACATATCCTATGATTGTCCTGTTCAAAGTATACAATTCGGTGTTTTTGTTTTTGTTTTAAGATTTTTTTTTTATTTATTTATTTGACAGAGAGAGAGATCACAATTAGGCAGAGAGGCAGGCAGAGAGAGAGGAGGAAGCAGGCTCCCCGCGGAGCAGAGAGCCCGATGCTGGGCTCGATCCCAGGACCCTGAGATCATGACCTGAGCCGAAGGCAGCGGCTTAATCCACTGAGCCACCCAGGCGCCCCCAATTCGGTGTTTTTAATGGAGTCACAGAAATGTGCAGCCACCACTACAATCAATTTAATTTAAAAAAAATTTTTTTTAAAGATTTTTTATTTTATTTGACAGAGAGATCACAAGCAGGCAGAGAGGCAGGCGGGGGGCGGGAGCAGACTCCTCACTGAGCAGAGAGCCCAATGTAGGGCTCGATTCCAGGACCCTGAGATCATGAACTGAGCGGAAGGCAGAGGCTTAACTGACTGGGCCACCCAGGCACCCCTATTTGATTTTTTAAAATATTTTATTTTGGGGGCGCCTGGGTGGGCCCATTGGTTGAACCTCTGTCTTCGGCTCTGGTCATGGTCCCAGAGTCGTGGGATCAAGTCCTACATCAGGTTCCCTGCTCAGCGGGGAGCCTGCTTCTCCCTGTTTCTCTGTGCACACACACACTCTCTCTCTCTCTCAAATAAATAAATATATATATATATATATATATATACACACATATGTATATAAAAGATTTTTTTTTAAGATTTTATTTATTTATTTGACACAGATCACAAGTAGGCAGAGAGAGAGGGACTCCATCCCAGAGCCCTGAGATCCCGATCTGAGCTGAAGGGAGAGGCTTAACCACTGAGCCACCCAGATGCCCCAAAGATTTTATTTTTTTTTTAAGATTTTATTTAATTATTTGACAGAGAGAGAGATCACAAGTAGGTAGAGAGACAGACGGGGCGGGGGGGTGGGCAGGAAGCAGGCTCCCTGCTGAGCGGAGAGCCCAGTGCAGGCTCATGACCTGAGCTGAAGGCAGAGGCTTAAACCACTGAGCCACCCAGGCGCCCGAAGATTTTATTTTTAAGTCATCTCTCCACCCAACTGGGGCTCAAACCCACAGCCCCAAGATCAGGAGTCACAAGCTCCACTGACTGAGCCATCCAGGTACCCCCCAAAATATCAACATGTTAAATAAAGACAGGATCTGATAGGGCTGGGATTAGGGAGATGTGAGAGAGGTGAGTCATAAGTGGGCAAAATCGGGTTTTGCCTAGACCTGAGCCTTCCGGGGAGGTTACCACTGGTCACACAGGGCTATGGAGATGTGTCTTAAGTGTGGATTATTTTTTTTCCTTAAAGAATGTAAACCGGGCCACCTGGCTGGCCGAAGTCGGTGGAGACCTCGACTCTTGATCTCGGGGTTGTGAGTTCAAGCCACACGTTGGGTTGTAGAGGTGACTTTTCAAAAAAAAAAAAAAAAAAAGAATATAAACAATTTCATTTTTTATTTGATTACATGTCAAAATTATACTATTTTGGATCTGTTAGTCTAGATGAAATACATTATTAACATTCATTTCACCTGTTCTCTCTTTTTTAACTTTTTTTTTTTTAAGATTTTATTTATTTGACAGACAGATCACAAGTAGGCAGAGAGGCAGGCAAAGAGAGAAGGAGGAAGCAGGCTCCCCGCTAAGCAGAGAGCCCGATGCGGGGCTCGATCCCAAGACCCTGAGATCATGACCTGAGCCGAAGGCAGAGGCTTAACTCACTGAGCCACCCAGGCGCCCCTCTCTTTTTTTTTAATGTGGCTACTAAACGTTTTTAAAAAATCACACGTGTGGCAGCTCACATTTGTGGTTTGCAGGAGCCTTCTGCTGGCTACCCATTTCCTTCCCTCTCAGGGACTTCTTCGGCAGCTGCCTGATCACACCACTGACACCAAGCTGCCCAGTCAAACCAATTCCCCAGTCATCGCTGTCCTCCATCTCTGGGTAGCGCCTGTCACCTTAGTCTTTTTTTTTTTAAGATTTTATTTATTTATTTGACAGAGAGAGCACAAGCAGGGGGAGCAGCAGGCAGAGGGAGAGGGAGAAGCAGGCTCCCCCCAGAGCAGGGACCCCCATGCACAGCTCAATCCCAAGACTCCGGGATCATGACCTGAGCTGAAGGCCGACACTTGACCAACAGAGCCACCCAGGCCTCCCTCCTTGGTCTCTTCTGCCTCGGCCTCAGGACACTACTTTCTCTTGGTGCCCCTCATCCTCTTCAGTACTCTTTGTGAAATGCCTCCCAAGTGCTATCCTCCCCAGGCATAGCTTTGGGCACCGTATATTTATGCCCATTCTCTGAATGCCTTACCCAGAGTGCCCCACCCCACAGGGGCCTCCGACTCTCCCCACCCCGGTGGCCCCCCACCTTTCCTCCTTGGTTCCTCACCCCCCAACTTAGTCCATCCCTCAGCCCTGTTGGCACCAGTTCCCGAAGCTGTCCACTCCCACCTGTCCCCCAGGGCCCCCTAAATCCAGTCCCATGTATTTCCTCCTGGACAACCACACTGGTCTCCCCACCGACCCTCCACTTCCAACCTTGTACCCTTGGCAAGGCGCTTGAGCTGGTGCACGTGACCTCGTGTTCTTGTTTATAACCTCCCAAAGACTCTGCTTTTTCGTGATTCAGGCAGTGGCTGCACAGACCTATTTATTTATCAAAGCTCATAGTTTGTATAAAGGCTGAATTTTACTCTCTGTAAATTCTACCTCAAGAAACTGAACTAAAAATAAAAACCCTCCAAATCTTCCTGTCTTACTTAAATCTAAACTCCTCTGTGGCCGTTGTGGCCCTGCATGACCCCACCTCCCCCAGAAGCCTTCCCTGATTGCACCCTGTCCTGCAGGCTGGCCTCCAGGCCTCCCCTGCACTCACCCGCGCCTCCAGCTCTCTGAAAACTCCTTCTTACAAGCAGCTAGCTCTGTGACCGTGGCAGGCGGGTGCCACGTCTATGTTGTTCCTCAGCGTGCCAGGAACATGGTAATTATCAATACATCGATGTGACAGATACTGTCTGAGACTCGACTCTGGTGCCACAATGATCAAGACGAAGCTTCCTGCCCCAAAGGAACAGACAGACACCTGAGTGCAGGAGACAGACGACAAATGAGATATGCGGTAAAACATACAGTGTGGTCAAAGGTGATAGAGTGATGGAAAAGATAGGGCAGGATAAAGCAAGGGGGTGTGATCTGAAACAGGGAGGAAAGATGTCACCGAGGAGGTGACATTGGAGCAGAGACCTGAAGGAGGCAGCCTAGTGGGCATCCAGGGGGAAGAGAGTCTCTCCCAGAGGGAACAGCCAGCACAAAGACCCTGAGACCAGACTATGCCGGGTGTGTCTGAGCAACAGTGACCCACGTACCCACAGCAGAGTGAGCAAGGAAAGGAGTGGAGGGAGAGAGGGCGGCGGGGGTGGGACAGTATTGAGTGTGCAGGGCAGTGGCGAGCAGGGGAGCTCGGTCTGAGTGAAATGGGAGCCATGGAGAATTCTGAGCAGAGGAGGGACACGACCTAATTCCGGGGTTCCCAGGTGCCCTCGGGCTGCCGTGGACCAGACTGTATGAGGCTGGGGCAGGAGAGCAGGGAGGTGGTGGCTGCATGGGACCAGGGAGAGACTTGGTGGGAGCCCCAGAGCATTTAGAAGGGACAAGTAACTGAAGGTGTTCATGGGTGCATTTCGTTAAGAAGGGTTTTGGCCCCAGCAGCTGGAATGATAGAGCTGCCATTTCCGGGGACCTAGAAGATGGCTGGAGAAGTTGGTTCGTGGTTGGAGGGAAAAACTCCTGCCCAGGGCCTCGTCTAGGCTGTTCCTGTCCAGGCTCTGGTGGTGCGCAAAGGAAGGTGTCCCGAGTCTGCAAGCTACACACCTGTCTGGGCGCCGGCGCCACCACCCAAGACCCCGTTGACCTGGCAGGCACATCCATGGCCACAACCTTGGGGACCTCTTGGGGCTGGGGCTCTGATCCTCCGGGCTGAGCAGGGCCTTCTGGCTCGCACCCCCACCTGGCCCACATCCGGGTCTCTAAGGAGACCCCTGAGTGGACAGAAGGTGACATGGGGTAGGAAATCTCTCAGGGGGAGGTTCAAGAAGAGCCGCTGCTGAGTCACAGCCGTGGGTCCCCTATGAGTCAGCACTGGCAGGGGCCCCAGGAACTGGGGGCTGGGGTTGGGGTGGGGAGGGCAGTTCTCACGCCCAGAGGAACCAGGCGGTTGGGGCACTGGGGCTTCCCCCACTGCCTCTCCCATCCTGTGCGGGGCTCCGGGGGATATTCAGAGGACTCTGGGGGGAGGAAGTGGGGAAGGGGGGGGCCTGACCACTAGACGGCTCCTGGAATCCTCTCCCAGTCTGACCCAGTTCAGGAATGCGGAGGCTGCCCGCCCAACAAACATGTTGCAGCAAGGAGTAGAGCTAGCCATTAAGAGGGACCACGTGCCAGGGCGCCGTTTGTGGGGACCTCAGTTTCTGGGGGGGTCTATTTAAGAAGAGCCCCTTCCTTCTGGGCCCGCTGGATTTTGGCAATGGAGGTTCCAGCCCGGGGTGGGGGGGGTGGGTAGGATGCAGGCGCAGTCCCCAGCTGCTGAGAAGTAAGGGGTGTGGGAGGCGGCGGGAGCTCCCGGCCCTACCTCACGAGGAGAGGGTTCTGGAGTCTGCTGCCCCCTGCTGGTGGCCTCGGGAAGCTTAGCTCAGAGTTGCTGGAGCGCTTCTTCAGGCCAACCCTGGAAGAAAGGAGATGGCGAAAGGCCTCGCCCAGGATGGTGGCTCTGCTGCCTCTGGGCTGTGCCACCTGGAGCAAAGGACAATATTCACTTCGCTGGCTCGCCGGGAAGAATCTGAAATGATTGTCAATGAATGAATGAATATTGCGTATTCCTTCTCAGTTAGGGGAGGGGAGCGCTGGGGAGATGACCCCACCCACTAAGGCCCAATTACTATTTACTCTCATCCTCTTCCTTGCATGCCCTCCCTCTCAGGGGGACTTAGGGATAGAGTGGGGCTGGACCCTAGAAGCCTTTTGGCGGGGGCTGCCTAGAGCCATCCGCCCGCCTGGGCCAGCTGGAGTTTGGCTTTCTGGGCTGAGACCTGAGGAAGGGGGCAGGGTGTGGGGAGGCGGACCTGTCCAGGGGAGAGCCAGGCAGGGCTGTCTTGGGGGACCGAATGGGGAAGGGGATGGCCAGGTAGAGCGGGGCCATGGCCCAACGAGGGTTAAAGCCTGGGCCTGAGTGGGGTGCAGGAAGGTGTCTCTGGCCCCCAGCCAGACTGGAATGGGGAATAAATAAATAAACAGAATGAGAAATTTGTCAGCTCGGCCCTGGCCAATGGGAGGCCACCTGGCTCCACAGTCTGCCCTGAGGTGACCTCCTTCCACCAGCCACCAGCCACCGTGGCCACAGCAGGCAGGGACTGTGTGTGTGTTGGGGAGTTTATGGGGCTATGGGCGTGTGGATCCCTGGATGGAGCCTCAGCGAGTGTCCATTTCCCACTGGGGGTGCTCAAGTACCTGGTGGGGGGGTATGAGGGGGCTCCATGTAAGCATCTCCAGATCAGGGGAGCCCCGATGTGTGTACAACTTCTGAGCTGACTTCCTGTATGTGGCCTGTGTATGTGCCTACGCCAGATGGCCACAGGGACGCATGTCCCCAGGTGCCTCTTTATTTCCCTGTCCTTATGCCACCCCCCCATCCTGTGGCACTGGGGACCTGCCTGGTGGGTTTTGTGGGGATGAGCGTTGGTTCGATGAATTCTGGTGTATCTCTCTGCCCTTTGCACAGGAGTATTGTGCACATACTTGTGTGTCTGTGTGCCTGACGTGTCTCTGATCTGTGTGTATGTCCATGCGTGTTCAGGTATTGTGCGCCGGGGTGTTCGCATGCGTGTGCACCTGGTAGGTGAGGAGCTAGGATGGTTTTGTGTGTATCCCTGTCTATCTTGTGGTATGTGCTCTCGTCCGTGTGTGTGCGTGCTCTGAGGCCATCCCTGCCAGGTGAAGTCTGTGCACGTGCCTGTCAGTATTTTGTGTGACCGTCCCCGCCACTCCAACCCACCCGCGTATTTCAGTTCTGAGGACAATCCTCTGGTCCTGTGCAAGTAATGTATCTGCATTTTGCATGTGTTTATGTGCTCCCTGGGTCTGTGTGTGTAGCTGGGTTTTATGGATATCCTCGTGTGGCCCGTACCCCAGTGTCCTTACATGTCCTGACATCCCCTCCCATGGGTATGTGTCTGGAAACCCCTTGCACACCCTTCCCTGTGTTTGTGGTCCGCGTGCCTTTGTGCGTGTGTGCTCCCCGTGCGCCTTTGAGGTCTACGTGCGTCTGGGTCCCTGCGTGTGCCCGCTCGCGCCCCCGTGTCCCTCGCGCGGGCCCCGGGATCTGCGTCCTGACGCCCTGTGGGCATCCCCGCGTGCGTCCCGGTGCGCCTGGCGGGAGGCCTCAGGACACACACGGCCGCCGCGGGACCGGCCGCCCGGCACGGCGCGGGGAGGAGGGAGGGGGCGGCGGCGGCAGGGAGCGCGGGCACGTCACCGAGACAGACAGGCGGGCGGGAGGGAGGCGGCGGCCGCGGGTTCGAGCCGGCGCCGGAGCCCCGCGGCCCCCTCCCCCGGCCCGCGGCCTGCCCCCCGCCCCCCGCCCCACGCCCAGCACCGAAGCCGCCGAAATGCAATTTCCCGTGCAGGCGCCTCGACTCAGGGGGCTTTTCCGGGCTGGTTTGGAAAGCAGAGGGGCAACGCGGCGGCGGCCCAAAACGAGGTGAGCGCGGGCGCCGGGCGGGCGGGGGTGCCGCCCGCGGGGAGGGGGCGCGGCGGGGCGGGGCGGCGGCGGGACCCGGCTGCGGCCCCCTCGCGCACCTGCTCGCGGCCCCGGGGCTAGCGCCCCGGCCTCTGCGGCCCGGCCCTCCATTGTTGCGGAGGCTGGAGAAGGGGGGTGGGGAGGGCCCGGCGGCATCTCTGCGTCTCGCCTTCCCCGAGAAGGGGAACGGGGAAGGCCAAATCTCCCAAAGAGGACAGGCCCTCTAGTCCCCAAGGTGGGTCGGGGGGAGGGGAGGGGAGGCCGAGATGCCCCTGCGGGGCGGGGACGCATGATGAAGGGCTTAGGGGACGCGGAGCACGGGCCGCCCGACACCTGACCACCGGGAGGCCGCGGGGCCGGGCGGCGGCGTGCTTTGTTCTTGGGGGAGCCGAGCGGGTGGGGACCTTGGATATCCAGGGCTGGGAGAGGCTCCCGCCCAGCGCGCGCGTTCGGAAAGGCGGCCCCGGCCAAGTTCACGGGCGCGCGGGCCTGCGCGGGCCCTGCGGAGATCGATCTCGGCGAGAGCCTGGCTAGGGCCTGGCTGTGGCCGTGGCTCTGGGGCTGCAGCGGCGAAGCCTGCAGGAGCCCCGGCGCCCTCCGAGGGCTCCCCGCCGTCCTGTGATTACCGGCGGCGGCTGCAGGGTATTTACTGGGGCCGAGGTTTGCTAACAGGAACACGCCCTCCGAAACTGGCCAAAGAAGAGAAAAATGGCCCAGAATCCCACTGCTGAGGAGCCCTTTTAAAGCAACAGGACCCCTTTCACGGGGACTTCGCCCTGGAGGGCATGCCGCGGGTGCGGGATGATCTCTCATTGGCTGATAGGAGCTGAGAAGCGGCCCCCCTTGCACCCCAGTGCACTTCATTCTCCCCATCTCCTTCCCACCCATTCCCCGCTGCCCCGGACTACTCACAGATGGATTTACGGAGCCACGGGTAGACACTCCCAAATCCCAAAGTCTCCCAATCCACACGTTATACGTGGACAAGCATCATCCCCGTTATTACATCACCTGCAGGAATGCTCATACACACGCTCGCACACATAGTCCCTCACAATAAGACTGCCACGTGGGCACACGCATCACCCACAATGACGAGGACATCCAGGGCTGACAGCTGGAAAACACGGCTACATTGAAAAATGCGGCCGCCACGGACGGTGGCCACAGTGTAGACACAGCCGGACACACACATGGCTCTCTACTGCACACGCAGAGCACTCGCTGTTGCACGGGCACCCAAGGGCAGTTCGCCCAGGGTCACTGTGACTACCACAGATATATGAAATGCCCAGACACGGGGATAGATAGATAGATACCATTATCCACAAGGACTGTGTGCCTGCCTGAGCAGGGACCTAGCCTCGCCACTATCACCCAGGCGCCCGAATACCCAGCACATACCCGTTGATGCTACGAGGCCCGTACAGATGCTGACTTCAGGTCATTGTAATCATCACATACACGCCTACAGACCCCCTATAGCACAGTTGCACATGAGGATATGTGGTCGCCCGTGGTAAAACTGACCTAGACACCCATTATAACAATCACCCACACGCAGATATGAACCAGTCTATCAGTAACTATACCTATAGACACTTACCCTAACACTTGATTATACCCCTGGACACCTACCATCATGCCAGCACACAGACAGATGGCACACAGACCCACAGGCAAATGACAGGCACAGGCAGAAATGCACAGTCGCCTGGATGGCCAGAAACCCCACACTTGTTTACTGAGCATTTGCTATGTACCAGGCCCTGTTCTAGCACCGGGGATGCAAGAGATCAAAATCCCTGCCCTCCTGGAGCTGGCATTTTAGGGAGAGGAATGGGGGGGGCACCGCAATCAGGTAACACACAGACTACAGTCACCCACAGTGACACTGACAGGCGCCAGACGCCCACACACCCTGGCTCACGCATCGACCTGCAATTACCCACAATTAGCCTGACACACACCCACAGCCACACTGACATCCACACACAAACAGAAGCCCACGGGAGTGCCGACGCTGATGCCAACAGAGACGCCGCTGGCACTGAGACAGGCACCCGCTCTAGCGCACACCCACCTGGATACACAGACGCCCACAGAAGCCCCAGAATAGCCCACCCGAGTCGCTTGGAACCCAAGCCCACTGCAGCCCCCCCGGCAACAGGTTCAGCGGTAGCTGCTGCCTGCGTTATGGTAGATGGAGTCCACCTGGCCCCAGACCCAGGGTCCCCCTGCTTCATGAACCTCAGCAGAAGTGTCTGAATTACCCATCAACCTGTCCAAGGCCCCTCTGCAAGCCCCACCCTAGCCCTGAAGAAGCCCGAGCCTTCTTGCCTCCCCCACCCCTGGCCCCATATCTGGTGGCCTTGGGACAGAAACTCAGGCTCCCAGCCCACTGGGTGGCCCCAGGTCTTGGGACAGATGAACCCCTTGGCAGAGGACCCCACCTGAAAGGCCAGGCAGCTGGAGAGGAAGCCAGGAGGATAGCATGGGGAGGACAGGTGGGAACCTGAGAGGCCATGGAGGTAGCAGGGAAAGGAGGAGCCCCCTCCCCTACACAGCCGGGGCCATCAGTTGGACCCCACCTGGGGACCCCCAAGTGCACTCTTGTTACACATTCCATCCTGGGCTCTTTGTCCGCCAGGCCCTCCCCAGCTCCTCCTGCATGTCCCCACCGATGTCTATCCACACACACAAGGGCACACACACCGGGACATGTGCACACTGGGACATACATCCAGGGGCATGCACACAGGAACACGTGCATGAACATACATCCAGGGACACACAGGCTGCCAGACACCCTCTGGAAGCTCTGTCTCTCTGACCTCATGCCCCTGCTCCCTGTTCTTCAACTTGACAGCAGAGCTCCCTCCATCTGTTGTCTCCCCATCTGGCTCCACGGGACCTCTCACCTCCAACTCTGACCCGTAGATCCACGCCAGCTGCCTTGCCTTGCCTTCCCGGAGCTCAGGGTGAGCATGAGGGTGGGGGCAGGTCGGTGTGGCTTCTGGATGGTTCCCCTCACCCCATGACTCCCAACCCCCTGCCTAGACAAATCCTCCCAAGCTGGGATGTGCAGGATGTGTGTATGGTGCGGGGGAGGGGGTACCCCAAGGACTAAGGAGTAGGAAGAGGCAGAATAGAGCTAAAAGGCCCTGAAGAGTGCTCCTCCCTTGCACCAGGGCCTGGGGGTAGGAGGAGACAGCTCCGTACCCCCACGCTGGGCTTCAAAGTCAAATGGAAACCCAGTTGGCCTTCCAGAAGGCTGGTAGAATGCCTGACGGGAAGAACAGTCAGCCTCCCCTCTCCACCTTCCCAACGGCCCCACGTCCAGAGAGTGAGATGCAGACAGAGGCCATCCTTCACCGAGGGCCAGCCCCGGACATGGAGGGGACAGGCTGACAGACACAGATCAGGTGTAAAGAGGCAGACACACACAGGCAGACCCAGACAGCCAGAGATATGAACACACCCAGGGCGGGAGACCCAGACAAATACTGGTTCATGAGGTCCAGTCAGACCCAGACAGACATGGAGGGCCAGGGTAGAAGGCTGCACTGACCACCGCAGACAAAGGCAGGCAGGCAGCCCCAGGCTAGGCCCCAGGCAGCCCCTCCCCTATAAGGCGGGTAGGGACTGCGGGGTTTCCTCCCACCCCTTCCTTTAGCTGGAAACCTCACCTTCTTATCCCAGCCCTGACCCTCTAGACCAGGTACCCTCTGATGGTCCTTCCCTTGTCTTGAGGTCAACCCTTCTAGAGACTTCTCTCCTTGGTAGATCAAGGTCAGAGCCCTCAAGGAAGTAAGCCAGAGAGGAGGCACAGAAGGAAAAGGATGTCTTTTTTAAAAAACATTTTATTTATTTATTTGACAGAGAGAGATCACAAGTAGGCAGAGAGACAGGCAGAGAGAGAGGGGGAAGCAGGCTCCCTGCCGAGCAGCGAGCCCGATGTGGGGCTCGATCCCAGGACCCCGAAATCATGACCTGAGCCGAAAGCAGAGGCTCAACCCACTGAGCCACCCAAGTGCCCCAGGAAAAGGATGTCTTGAGGAGTCCCCCACCAATGTGGCCAGTGCCTCATGTCCGATGACCCTCCTTCTAGCTCTACAGTTATCACAAAGTTCTGTTCCAAGCTCTCAGAGCCTGACTATCCTCATCAATAAAATAGGTATCCGAATAATAGAGAGTTGATGTATGTAAAACGTTATTATTATTATTTAAAGATTTTATTTATTTATTTGACAGACAGAGATCACAAGTAGGCAGAGAAGCAGGCAGAGAGAGAAAGAGGAGGAAGCAGGCTCCCTGCTGAGCAGAGAGCCCGATGCGGGGCTCCATCCTAGGACCCTGGGATCATGACGGGAGCTGATGGCAGAGGCTTTAACCCACTGAGCCACGCAGGCACCCCTGTAAAACGTTATTATAACCCTGCCCTCCTAAACTACCCTTCTCCCTAAGAGTTCTAGGCATTCTGCTCTTTAGGACTTGGATCTTCAAGGCAGGAGACCCCACGTGCTCCCTTAGAAGGACCTAGATATTCTGAGCCTGGCAAAGGGGAGTCCTCACCCCATCGCCTGAATGGAGCCCCGTGGGCTGGGTTGATGGGCGGTGGGGGAGCACTCTCTACCCTGAACTCTAGACAAGTGTGGGAACGTGACTGGACCCCTGCCCAGGGGCCACAGGGTGAGCTCTGGGGAAGGGGCTTCATGAGGTAAGGGAATTCCACGGGGAGCGAATGTTTAGGGGGTCTGGCTCCACGGGTTTGGGGGACAGGTCCCATCAAGGCAGACCTTAGGGGGGTTGGGCTTCAAGGGAGTGGCCCTGGGGACTCCGTGGGAGTCTAGGCAGACAGGCTTCAGAGGCGGTTTCTGAGGGGCGGGGTTCAGTGGCCTTAGGTGCTCCTGAGGCCCGCAGTGTGCGGAGAAGGGGTGGGTTCTGATGGCGGGGTCTGGGGGCAGGCCTTCGGGGAGCTGGGCTTTTGAAGATGGGCTTAAAGGGAGGTTTTAGAAGGCTGAGTTGGGGGCGGGCTTCATGGGAGTCTGTCCCGGCGGGCTTTAAAAGAACCGGCCACCTGTGGGTGGGCGTTCAGGGCCAGGTTTTAGGGAAGGGCCTGGCTCGGTGGCTTCCCCGGGGGGCCTACCTCTGTGCGCAGGCTCTGGGTGGGGATCTTGGGGACCGGGCTTGCAGAGTTGTGCCGGTTCAGTCTGCCTCCGCCAGGGGGCGTTTTGGGGTTCATTTAAGCTCAGCACACTTGGGATCCCTGATCCGTCTTAGGGTTACTCTAGGGGGTTCCTTTAGGACTTAATATTCCCCAGGGAAGTGGGAAGGGACTGGAAATTTGAAGGCCCCTCCCCAGGCAATCCCTGTGGGTCCCCAGACCCAGGTGGGAGCGGCCTTTCCTGAGACTGCGTGGGGGGGGGGGGACCCCAAGGGACAGGTGCCCAAATCGGTGGGCCCCTGGAAGGAGGGACTTGGGGCCCCGTTTTACAGGTGAGGGAATAGAGGGGCAGCATCTTCGCGTAGTCGGAGTTCGGGCAGGGATTTGACAGACGCCTATCTTGAAGCCCGAGGGTGAGCAACTCTGTACCCCCACATCAAGAGGGCAGTCCCCCTCCTGCCCCCCCCCCCCCCCCCGCGTCACTGTTTGCATGAGCACTAACCTCAGAAGGGCCTGAATTCAGGTGTCAGGACCCTCCAGGCTGCCAGTAGGTGTCCCCTCTAGTCCTCTGGCTTCTCCCTGGTCCTGTGGGCAAGTGGACCCCGGGGAGGGCCAGACAGTAGCCCCACTGCTGGCCCGGCATTTGCGCAGGGGAACAACCCCCCGGGTTGTTGTGATTCAGAAACAGTAGTGCCAGAACACTGAGACTCATGGAAGGTATTACATTGTATTAAAATGACTTGTTTATCTCTTTGTTGCATCGATGTCCTGGGGGCAATAACCGCCAGGCAGCCAGACGTCTTGGGGCCACTAACAATCGCTCCTTTGCCTCTCACTAGCAGAGCCCTTTGGCCTCAGACTCTCAAACTGACATATAGGAGTAATCTGCACCTTCTAGGGCCGTTTTGAAGATGATTTGAGTAAATGTGTCGAAAAGCAAGCCCGGCGCCCAGTACTGCTACATACGTGTAGCAAAGGCTACATAAATATCTGCAGTAATTATTATTTATATTTATCTTGTGCTTTTTCCAGGTCCTGGAGCAGACAGGTCCTACCTGCTGACTTACTGAGTCAATAGGTTCCTCCCTCCCTCCTCTCTCCTTCCCCATGTTATCCCAATCTAGGTTTTCTGCCCCTCCTCCCCCAGTCTTGGCCCCCTGGAGAAGTTGCCAAGGGTTTGGGGGAACATTCAACCTGTCGGTGAGTTTGGGCAGCTCAGACAAACCATCGACCGTTGAGTGGACCCCGAGGCCTGGAACTGCCATCCACCCATCATGACCCCTACCTTCCAGATCTGGGGGGCCAGGGTATCTCCCAGAGCCAACCTGAGCATCCCCCTTTTTTAAGGCCACAGCGAAGGTCACAATCAACATTCATTGTTGTCGGTGGGTTGTGAGGACGGAGGCTAGACCCACCGAGGGATGAATGTCACTGTGGCTGGGCCGGACACAGCCGGAGGGAAATGGGCTAGGGAACAAGACCCACTCATACAGTGCTCTGATCTCAGCCTCTCACCCTTTGCGGGGAGCTGGCATCTGGGATCCTGATGGACACAGGCCTGATTTGGGGGATAAATCCTTGGGTATGTGGGGGTGGGTAGTTTGGAGGGCAGATCACAAGCTCAGGGTTGGGCATCTGAAAAATCTTTCTGAAGGGGTGGTGAGCCCTGTTCCTAGAGGGTTCAGTAAAGGTTTCTTGAATGAATGAATGAATGGTCGGATGGATGGATGGATGGGGTGGGCAGGCAGCATAACTCCTCTTCTCTGTATCCAAGTCCTGGGCCCAGCTTTTTCCCTCTCCTTGCCCAGGACCCACAGACCCCTACTTTAGCCTCGACTCCCTGGCCACTTAGCACTTTGGTGTCCCACTGATCTCTCCATCTGCCAGTCTCTGCCCCACCTGGGTAACTCACTTGAGGGGGGTGAGGAATGAGGCACTGATGAGTGCTGGGAGCCCCGCCATTAGCCCCGCCTGTGTCTCTGCTCCCTCGCTTAATGTTTTGTCTCACCTCCTGTCTACCTTAGGGCCAGCACCTAGCCCTGGGGGCTATGGTAACTGAATGGGGGAGACAGGCTTTTGTGTTTGTGTTTGTGAATAAGTATGGGCAGGAGGCCTTAGACCTCAGTGAGTTCATCCATTTAATGGGTGTTCTGCTGAGATAATGGGTGTGAAAGCTCCCTGAGGGAGATCTGAGCTAGGGGCCTTAATCCTTGTCCTTTCCCCCACAATGAGCCAGGCACCATCCCCCTTCCTGAGACAACTGGAGCATCTGTAGCTCCCCCCTTCCCCAAAGACCCCAGGGGCACCTGGCTCCTCCCCCAGCCCAAGGGAAGGAAGAAAGAAGTTACTAAGTTACTGACTACATCAATGCTTGTCTTTGGGGTGGGGGTGTGGAAGCCTGTGGGGCAGGAGTGGCAGGCCTCACAGGCCTCCTCCAAGGAGGTGAAGGCAGGGGTAGCCCTCCCAAAGGCCCTTTGGGGGTGTGTCTCCCAACTGCAGGTGCCCCCTGCAGACTGTGTCCTGTCCCCCCCTGTTGCCTCCAGCCCACCCAGAGACCATGCATCCCCTGGCAGGTGCATTTATGGGGGAGCAGCAGCAAGCCCCCCTGTGACAATAAGGAACCTCCCACAGCCTGCTCCTCCCCCCTTCACACCCCCTTGGAGGTATAAGGAGGGAACTGACAGCCCAGACTCCTAGGCTCCAGAGAGGGGAAGGGAGGGGCACAGAGGAAGGGGTAGAAAGAGGAGCTTTGGGCAGGCAGGGTTTATTCCCTCTCTGCCCCCTCTGCCTGGCACGCATTGCCCAGCTATGGGAACCTTTGATCTATGGACAGATTACCTGGGTTTGGCACGCCTGGTGGGGGCTCTGCGTGGGGAAGAGGAGCCTGAAACCAGGCTGGACCCCCAGCCACAGCCAACTCCAGGAGCAGAGGGTCAGAGACCCAGCCCGGAATCGTCACCAGCTCCTGAACGCCTGTGCTCCTTCTGCAAACACAACGGCGAGTCCCGGGCGATCTATCAGTCCCACGTGCTCAAGGATGAGGCGGGCCGGGTGCTGTGTCCCATCCTGCGTGACTATGTGTGCCCCCAGTGCGGTGCCACGCGTGACCGTGCCCACACACGCCGTTTCTGCCCGCTCACCGGCCAGGGCTACACCTCTGTCTACAGCTACACCACTCGCAACTCAGCTGGCAAGAAGGTGTCCCGGCCTGACAAGGCAAGGATGCAGGACCCAGGGCATCGCCGAGGTGGCGCAGGAGCTGCAGCGTGTGCAGGTGGCTGGGGACCCTGGTGTGGAGGGGGCCAGGCTGGGTTTGTGGCTAAGCCCTTGGGGTTAGTGAAGTAGGATTAACCCCTGTGCCCACTTTGGGGGGGGGGGAGATAATCAGTGTAGAAAACTTAGCACAGTGTTCTAGAAATGTTGCCCAGTATGAATAAGCTAGAGCTGGGATTAATGTGTGGCCTCGGGCAGGGGACCTCTCTGGGTCCATGGGGAAGTTGCTGTCTTTTTCCAGGCATGGGTGCTCTGTCAGGAGGCTGTGGGGACTTGTGACGGGATCTGCGGTTAGGGAAGGCAGGGGCTCCAGTCTTGCTTGGCACTTAGGAGCGGTGCAGCCTGAGAGAAGTTCTCAGCCTCTCTGAACCCATTTCCTCATGTTCCTCTTTTGCTCACTCATTAGCCAAATGGCGTGTGTGTGTTTTGTGCCAAGTGCTGGGCTGTGCCAGCGGTGGAAAAGGGGAGAAGGGAGAACGGCATTTAGAACACGGTGATGAGTGCCGAGTGGAGGAGTCTGAAGAAAGCACCTGATCCAGATGAAGGGGTCCAGGAGGGCTTCCTGGAGAAAGTGACTTCTGGAAGTCTAATTCAGTTTGATGGAGGGCTAGAAGTGTGGCCCAGGCACTGGGGCTCGTTCAGGAACTTAGTGAAATTCAGTGTATCTGGAACAAAATGTGTATGTGTGGTAGGGAGGGAGGTGTCAGAGATTTGGGGGACAGTAGAGGAGTCTATAGGTCTTGGACTTGGGCACTAGGGAACCACGGAAGGGGCAAGACGAGGTCTGCATGTTAGAGTGTGTTGGGCCTCGGCTGACTGGTTGGACTCTGGGGACAGATTTAAGAGTACTGGAAGGCAGAACACTAGTCCTCCAGGCAGGGGTGTCCACGGCACCAAGGAGGGAGAGAGGCCTGGCGCCTGGGGAAATGTGTTTGGAGAGGAACACTGTGAGTTCACTGTGTGTGCATCAGCCGGGGGCGGGGGGAGCTGGGGCGAACCCTTGTGAGATCTTCAGCTGAAGCCTCCCTGCGGTCTGGCTCTCCCCACACTGCTTGGCCCACCGTGTGGGGTCACCCGGTCTCATCAAATGCGGATTCCAGTTGTGCGTGTCTTCTGCACGTCCGAGTGGGGCCCCAGGACCTGCATTTCTGACTAACCAGCTCCCAGCCGTGTGGGAAGGCCAGGCAGCAGGGAGGCTGCAGGCTTGGAGTAGTTTGAGCGAACATGGCACTGTCTGTTATTGTAGATGCGAAAGGCCTCAGCTCCTGTGGGGTTTTAAAACAAATTGTTTTAGCAACTTTGTCTTTGCAGAAAAGTCAGCCAACAGGGGAGGTGGGCCTGACTGCGCCATATTCCTGCCCTTTTGGGTGCCCTGTGTGGGTACAGCCTCCCCATCAGAGTGTGAGCTCCCTGAGGGAGGTGACTGGGCGGGACGACCTCACCCTCACCCCCGGCAGCTGTGCCGTGAACATTTGTTAGAAGAATCGAGTGCTTCCACAAGTAGATACTATTCCCCCAAGAGACTCAGTGAGGCCCACCTGGGAGGTGAGGGAAGCTGAAGGGACATAGAGCTGATGGCCTCAGATCCTTCTTTTTTCTCTTAAGTTGGAGGGAACAGGAAAGTTCCCTTCCCCAGGTTACGGAGGGTGGGGTGGAGCAGCTCTCCACCATCCTGGTAGGCCAGCCTTCGGTAATGTTCTGGGGGTAACAAATCTGGGGTTCCCAGAGCCCTGCGGCCGCAAGGGGGCAGCACAGCCAGCCAGAGTTAAGAGTTTCCGTGTTTTGTGTCCAGCTCTGGGTCCCACCCTGGGCTGGCCCGGCCTGGAGTGTCACAGGGGTGCTATTCCAGGAGAGGCCCCCAGGTGGCGCTAGAGCCCCAACAGTCCTAAAGTTTTAACCTGTCCTTTGGGAGCACTGAATCATACCCTATTACTGTCTTTCTCCTTTTAAAAATCCAGGTTCCAAAGGTGCTGGGAAATCAACTGGATCTTCGCCCTCTTCCTGCTGCCCCTCCACTTCTGCCTAGGAGACTGGTGCAGGGAGGATGGAGATGCCGCCTTCCCCTGGGTGTGGGGACCCAGGCTCCATGGAGGATGTATTTTGGGGGAAGATCCACCTTGCAAGGACCTGGCCCTGGGCCCTTGCCCCAGCCTGGAGGCCTGGTAAGAGAGCAGGGCCTGGAGCACAGCTGGAAGCGCCCCCATGAGGAAGGAGGTGGCCCTCAGATCCCCTGGTCCTCCCTCCCCAGCGCTGGGCACCCAGTCAGCACTCAATAAATGCTTACGAATGGATCAGCGTAGTAGGCCAGGTCTTGGGATGAGGTGGTGCCAACAGCTCCAGAGGGGCTGGGGCACCGCTGTTCTATCCTGGTTGCATTCATCAGCATGTTACTCTGACCCCAACTTTCCCCACCTGTGACCTGGATTTTGGTTCATCCTAGAGCACTGGGTGAGCTGCTTTATGCTGAGGAATGGAAGTGGGCACTACAGGGGGACTGTGGGGTTTTGCGGGGTCACCCCAGCCCAGCACTTGTGAGCATGAAGCCATTTCTGTGATGTCTGGTATTTTCAAACTCCCTTCCAGCCATCCCTCACACAACGACATGCCACATGGGTAGAATTCTCCACACTGGAGGTGGGGGCCTGATCTGAGAGGGGATCTGAGAGACAGTTAGACCGAGCCCTCCCTCCTCCTCCCTCAAATCATCCTGACCAAAGAGGCCCTCAGTGAATGATAAAGTCTTCACAGATGCCGCAGCAACCAGGGCCATGGAGCCACGTGCCAGACTCTTCAGTAAAACGGAAGGACTGGGGGAGGGGGTGGGGGGCAGGGCTAGGCAAAGAATGGAATATGTCCTGGGGGGTTGGGCCAACCAAGACCTTGGGCAGGAGGCACCATGGAAGTGATCTGGCTCTGCTTGGGCAGAAATGGGAGGGAAATGGAGACTATCACCGCCCAGGTAGTGTGATCCAGCCCTCCCAGGCCAGAGCTGTGCTTGTGGGAATCCCTACTCCCTGTCTGCTCCTCTGGCCTCCAGAGGGCAGCAGGTGGCAAGTGTCTGTTCAAATTCTTCCCCCAAGCCAAGGGCTGGCCTGGGGACCTGGGCTCCATCCGTAGTAGCCCACACTCTCCCAGCAGGAGCAGGATTTTGGAGGACCCTCTGCCCTTGGCTTTTGGACTTGAACTGGGTCTTGAGGCCACCCAAGGAGGAGGGCTGGGGTGAGATGGGGATGGGAAACAACCCTTGAAGACAGCCTATTGCCCAGGGGAGGGGAGGAAGAGAAAGAAGACACAGAGGAGGGCTCCTTAGCAGCCCCAGGAGTTTCTGAGGGGACACAACATCCCAGTCGCCCCCAGCTGTTTGCAAGTGCTGATTATATACGCCAGAGCCGCTGGGGTTTGAGACCCAGGGAACCAGGAGAACGGGCATGTCTTGGCAGGTTCAAGGAAGGAGCTGCACACCCAGCCAGAAGTGGTGGAGGACCTTGACCCCGCCTCGCTTCCCTCCAGAATGGGGTTTCCCAGGGTCTAAGAAGGCAGTGGGAGGGGGGAACCTGCCTTGACTGTAGGAATTGGGATGTGGGAGTCACAGACCAAAGGACTAATAAAATCTCAGGTCTGGCCAACCTTTGGGTAAGCAATTGAGGAGTTTTCTCTAAAATGGGTTTGGCAGCAGCACCTCTTAGGACAACATCACCAGGGATGTGTAAGCCTTGCCCTCAGCACCCTGCAGGCACTAGCTGTGTATCAGTAACAGTCCCCCAGGACCTCCTCCTTCCAGTCTGGGGCCTAGAAACAGCTTGTGCTTTGGAGGATGGGCAAGGCCACCTGAGCCCATCAGAGCACCGAAAGCAAACCTGCCAACTCTTCAGTCGGGTGACTGGCTCTGATGTCTCAGTGGGCTTGCTCTCCACAGATACGGAGGTGTCTGTGCTTGAATGTGTACACGTACGTGCACACACACAGCCACCCGCTCCTGGAGACTCTGACACATTCAGTCACTTGTGGGGACCCCCTTGATTCACCGGGCCCTGTAGTAGCCCAACCTGCCTTCCTGGGGAGGATGAGAAGTAAAAGGAGAAAGAGGTGGTTAGAGAGGTTTGTGGGCGGAACATTAAAGAACTGAAAATACCTCAAACCCCAAATAGCAGGTCACAGATCCACACCAGGGAATGATTTATTAATGGTTTAACCAGAAGAGATAAAATGGAAATCTGGAGAAAAACAAAGGTACCACCAACAAAGGGAGCCCTTTTCTCTACCAGGAGAAAAACAAATTCTGAACCTCCCATAACCAAGCTAAAGAACGAAATTTGCAAATCCAGATAAACATCTGGGTGGCTCCGGGCTCTGCTCAGAAGCAGCTGGCTTCCGGAGCGTGGGGGGCACAGCCGGTCTCCTGCCTGTGGCCTCTGCTGTAGCAGAGGGAACAAGTTACATCCCTCAGAGGCTCTTGACATGGGCCTGGCCTCTTAGGTTTCCCGTGGGAAGCAGACTTCCGGATCATCTGAGGGGAGGCTTCCGGGGTCCACTAGGGCCTGCTGGAGCATCTTACAGGATAAACCAGGGGGCACATAGGGCCCTGCAGGCTTTCTGGGCTCTACTGAGGGACTGTTCCCAGCTGTTTGGCAGCCGCAGCACTTCTGGGGCCAGCGCAGAGCAGAAGCACACAGGCGCTGAGCCCTCGCGCACGGGTGTGCACACAAGGTGCTTCTGAGGTGGTCTCGAAGTCATCTACAAATCCCTCCAGGACCGCTCCCCTGGAGGGAGAGTCCCAGCCCCCTTTGATGTATAGGGTGCCGGGGCTTTCCCTGCCAGCCTCGCCTTCGCCTTCCAGTAGCTGAGGCGCTTGAGGGCCTCCAGGTCCCGGTGGGTGCTCATGATCAGCCGGCTGCACGGAAGTGTCGACGGGAGCTGTGTGGGCTCCACCAGACACCCGAGTACCTGCTCACAAGCTCGCACACACGAACACTCACAGCTCTCGGACACACACACAGGCAGATGCAGGCACTGGGCCCTCCCAGCCATCCCCCAAGGCCCCATCCCCTCTGCTACTCCTCGCAGCGGGTTCCTCCGTGGATCCCAGCCCAGGGCTTACTTCAGGTGGGAGAGCTCAACAACGAGACCCAGCACGGTGTCTGTTGCATCCTCCATCCTGGCGGCCTCACAGCCTTTGATGCCTACACAGGTCCTGGCCGGAAAGGAGGGAAGACAGGAGGTCTGACCTCACTGGACAGCTCTGCCAAACTCTGTTCTGGGGGCTTCGGCAGGACCTGGAGTGGTCTTCTCCACATATTAATACCTTTTCCAGACATGAAGCCACCAGAGGCAGAGCCCTGATGGCCAACCCAGCTGGCTCTACCATCGAAAGCACACCCAGAATCCAGCCTCTTCTCCCCACCACCTCGGTCCCCATCTGGACTGTTCCCACAGCCTCTCTGGTTCCCAGTTCCTGCCCCTACAGCCTGTTCCCCACTCAGCACTGGGGTGGAGTGGGGTGTGAAAACAGAAACCCAGCCCAGCATCCCTCCTCGAAGCCCCTACACCATCTGCCAACACCTCCGGACCCCCATCCCCTCCCCTCTCCTTCCCCTTCCCCCCTGCTCCAGCCACAATGAATTCCTGGCTGTTCCCTGAGCACTTCTGAGGGCCCTGGAATGTTCTTTCCCCAAAGTCTCCTCCTGATGGGGGGAGGGAGCCTTTTCTGATCAACACATTAAAATCTTAACCCCTTCCTGTCTTTTTCTCCTCAACACTCCACCATCTGACTAATTTGCTTGTCTCTCACCTTCCCACCCCCACCAGAGGGAAGCTGTGTGTTTTGTCCCACACTGTCTCCCCATGCCCACAGCAATTCCTCGAAGAGCTGGCAGTGGATGGTGCTGGTATCCATGGAAGGGGCGGAAGCACCACAGCACCCCGGTGTCTAATGCATGCGGCCTGTGGGTGTGGGCGGAGGGCTGCCCTCCTGGACTCAGGCCAGCAGCTGTTCCTAAATCCTCCTCCACCCCAGCATGCCAGTGTGTCTCCTGGGCTGTCACTACAGGAACTCCAGCTCCACTCCACCCACCGCAGTCACCCCGAGATGGCATGTGGGCCTGGCCTTAGCCAATGCTTGTCTCACTCAACCACAGGCCACTGCACCAGACCCATGACCTGCCTGGGGGGGCCTCCACATATCAGTGTGGGTCACATCAGAGGCCACTGGAGATTCAGACAAGAAGCTCCCTTCTCTCTGCTCAAACAATAGTAGTTTAGTTTAGTTCTAGCTAAACTGCCTCTGATCCCGTGCAGGGCGTGTGTGTGCATGCACGCGTGCGTGTGTGTGGCAACAAGTGGTACAGCAGGTACTATGTACAAACATGTGCATGAGCGAAAGGTGAGAACATGGTCACCCTTTACTCTGAGGAGGAGGAGGAGAAAGAGAAAGGAGACATGCTCTGCCAAGGGCTGTGTCCCTCACCCCTCCTCCACACCTCTTGCCAGACACAAACAGAAACTTGGCCATGAATAATCGATAAGCTGCAGCCTCTGCAGTGAGGCCAGTTCAAGTACAAGGTAACAGGAGAGGACCGTCACCCAGTGCTAATGGCTGGCAGGGCTGGGAAAAAGGGAGATGAGGGACTATGAGAGGCTCTGGGGTGGAGACAGAGGACCAGCCAACACACACACACACACACACACACTCTCTCTCTCTCTCTCTCTCTCTCCATGGCCTGCAGGAGGGAGAGAAAGCAACCTGCCTCAGGGCACTGAGCCAAGAGAGGAGATGGGACAAGTCAGGAACTCTGCCGGGCCCTCTGGATGCCAGAGTGGGGAGAGGCCCCAAGACCAGTGGTTTTTAATCCCTGTCTGGGTCCTCTTCCCCTCCACAGAGATTCAGGGTAAGCTCGAGATCCTCTCTCCAGAAAAACACCTAGTATGGTAAAACAACCTATGGAACGGGGGTACTACCCCAGGGGTCCTGGGGAGACACTCCGCTTTAGCTGGAGATGGAGGATCACCAGCGCTGCACTTGCGTAGAGTGAGGGCTGCACAGTGTGAAAGACGGGGCTCAGCTCCCTCACGGAGGCCCGTGGAGGGAGAGTGTCGGGGTGCCAGTGCCAGGAAGGCAGTGACACTCTGCCCTCCCAGGGACTTAGGGACAACTGCTGCTGGGACAAGAGTCCTGGGTTAGCCTCCCCCTTGCCTACCTCAGCCGGGGCTCCGTGAGACGCCTTCCATCAGCACGTGGGCTTGCGCCAGGCCAACAAGAGGCCAGCCTGCTCCCCGGAGGAAACAACTGTGAAGAGGGCACACGCACGTGAGTGGCCTAGCTGCCTGAGCCCTGCACAGGGAAGGAAGAGCTCATGCAGGGAACCTCTGGGCCATGCCAGGAGCACAGAGGTAGAGACCCCCGCAGAAAAGTGATGAGGGGAGGGATAGGATGCCGCGACAGCTAAACCTGGGGCTATCGCCCTCCCCACTCAGAAGGAACAGACAGGGCAATGTTAGGCCTGACCCTGGTGTCCCCTACCGAGCCTGTGCTTTCTGAAGGGCTGATCTGTTCCTGGCGGCTGAGGCATGGCACTGTCTCCTGCTCATCCTGCAGTATCTAGAAAGGTACAGAGAGGACCCTCAGTGACGGTGGCTGGAGCCAAGTGGCCATCTGGTGTTGAGGGGAAGAGGCTGGCCAGGTAAGCCACCTATTTTGTGTCAGGGAAAGATTTTATAAATATATTGTAAGGGGAAAATTTATAATTAATAGGGGAGAGAGCCAGATAAACCGGAGAAGCTTCAGTTTCTAAATGTCAACGGTGGTTTAGTTTTCACGGAAAATGTCAAGCTCAGTCATGGAGGGGACATGTGTCCCTCTGAAGAGGCAAAGAGGCTGGGGTGGAGTGGCCAGTCCAGGGCCTCTTCTGAGGAGACAAAGTCCTGGAGTGAGAAGGGATCTGCTCCAAAGACATAGTTTCAAAAGCAGGCCCCTCTCCCCTGCCGGGTGGGGGATGGGATGGGCGGCTTGAGCTACAGTTTGCAGCTGCAGATCATCCCTGAGTCTCAAGAACAGATGCGAAGAACTGCTTGTAGCCCTACGGTTCTCACTGGGGGACCATCACCCCGAGGGGCTTCACGCTGGTCAGCACGCTCTGGTGGGGGGACCGCTGCGGGCATCCAGTGGGTACAGGCCGGGGGTACTGCTCAGCACCCAAAATTGCACAGGACAGCCCCACCACAGAGAACTATCTGGCCCAATGGCAGCAGTGCCGCCCCGGAAGCCTGCTGCAGACAGTACAGTGTCTCCCAGGCATCTGGTCTCCTGTTCCACGTAAGTGGTTCTTTGGTTTAAAATACAAATCACCCAACTCACTGCACCGATTTCGGCCATGAGGGCTATTCCCTCGCCTAACACTCCAACCACTGCTCCCACCTGGGCTGTGTACATGTTTTTTTTTTTTTGTTTTTTTTTTAAGATTTATTTATTTGACAGATAGAGATTACAAGTAGGCAGAGAGGCAGGCAGAGAGAGAGAGAGAGGAGGAAGCAGGCTCCCAGCCAAGCAGAGAGCCCGATGCGGGGCTCGATCCCAGGACCCTGGGATCATGACCTGAGCTGAAGGCAGAGGCTTTAACCCGCTGAGCCACCCAGGTGCCCCGGCTGTGTACATGTTTGACAAAAAAAAAAAAAAAAAAAAAAAAGGGCAATCCCTGTACTAATGTGCGGGAAGCCATCACTGTAAGACCCAAGAGGGCCTTGGAATCAGCTTTTATTTTTTAAAGATTTTATTTACTGGGGCACCCTGGTTAATGCAGTTAAGTATCTGCCTTTGGCTCAGGTTATGATCCCAGGGTCCTGGGATCCAACCTCACAATGGGCTCCGTGCTCAGCGGGGAACCTGGTCTCCTTCTGCCCTTCCAGCCTGCTCATGCTCTCTCTCTCTCAAATAAACAAAACCTTAAAAAAAATTAAAACAAAAAAATTTTTTATTTATTTATTTGAGAGAGACCAAGCGAGAGAGCACAAGCAGGGGGAACAACAGAGGGAGAGAGAGATTCCCCACTGAGCACAGAGCCCAATGCAGGGCTCCGTCCAGGACCACCAGAGCCAAAGGCAGATGCTTAACCGACTGAGCCACCCAAGCGCCCTGGAATCAGCTTTTAAATGACACTCCTTATGCGGCATACAGAGGCTCCACCAGCCCTGTGGTGAGTGCCACGTCCTAAGGGAGCTACTATAAAAAGAAAATACCACGCTTTCCTGTGAGGGGACCTGGGTTTGACACTGGTCTGTCCCTGCTGTGTAGCCTCTGTGAGGCCGCCTCCGAAGCAGTGCTCACAGCTGGCCCACCGTGGGCGGGGAGGGCCTGTTGGTGGGCGGCCACTGCTGCCACTCTCCATCCACCTGCATTCTGTTCCCAAGTGTCCCTGTCCACCAGCCTTCCTGCCAGGCTCTATCTGGTACCTTTCTGTGGGAACCTGCTCATGCCGAAGTCGCCCTGACACGTTTGGGAACGCCCGGTGTCAAAACAAAATGTGTCTGGACGTCAGCAGTCTTGTCAGGGAAGTGCCTCTGCGCCTGGAGGGCCTGTCAGGTCTGACCACCCCGGCTGCCTGCCGTTCCCTGCCTGCGGATTCCTTGGTGTTTTAAAGCCCAAAGTCAATGACAGCCAGCCTATCAGGAAGGGCCTGCTGGATGCCACTAAATATCCCAGCCGCTTTTCCTTTAGCCGCTGACCAAGAGCCAGAGACGGGTAAGAGACTCCTTTTCTTCCCAAGGGAGGGATTTATATCGTTCAATGGATGAGACTCCCATTATAAAATTTCAGCTGTGCCCACACCTGCACGCCTACCTAGCCTAGGTGACTGTGTTCAGGCCCCAGGACTGGACTGCCCTGTGACTTGCTTCCCATGATCTTGCTCATCTGGCGACTGAGAAATGGGTGGCACAAGGAGTCGGGGGCCCACGTGTGGCAGGGAGGGCCTGGTCTGACGTCACCTTGCAGGTGAACACTGTGAAGAGCCAAAAATGACCCCTGGCCCTCCCTTGGGAAAGCGGCACCTTGGAGACCCGCATTTGCCCAACCCAGCCACATTCCTCTCTGTGGCTGGAGCAGCTGGCTTTCTTCAGCTCGGTATCAGAGGAAACACTATGCCTGTGTTTCAAGGCCATGTCGTATGAAGACTCTTTAAGTGCTGAAATGATAGGGTACAGAATGCTCACTCTGGGATACAGGTGGGAACGGTACTACCACAAACCTCGCAGGGGCAGGGACCACGCCTAATCTGTTGAGTCCCGGCAGAGCAGGCCCTTGATAAGCATGTAACTGAATTAATGTCTTAAAGATCTCAACAGGACAGCCAAAAAACCCGAGGCCACTGTTTGTGAAGCAAGCTGGGCTCTGCGCTCCAGGACAGGGCATCGGAGGCACAGGTGTGGAATCGGGCAAACCTGCGAGCAGACCCAGCCTGTTTCCCTCCTAGCTGTGTCACCTTGGACAGGTGCTGGGACTCCTTCAGCCTCTTACCCACACCCAGGATGTGGAAAGAGAACCACCTACCTCGCACGGTGTGACTGCAAAGCACTTAACCCAGACCCCGTGTGCCAGTGGTGAGGGATGCGGTGCTTCCCTGGGGGCGGGGCCAGAGCAAGGCTGCCACCTGCCCCAGACAGGTGAATGCCAATGGCCTACATAGGTTCAGCAGCTGGGGAAGGAGATGTTAGGCAGCTCTCCCACTGCCTGTTGGGCAGGCAGATCCCTGAAGGAAAGCAAAGTCCCTACAAATTCCAGCAGGAAAGCAAAATTCTGTCTATGTTTGAAAAAAAATCGTATCGGGACCCTGAAATGACCTTTAAGGTGGACAAAGGCTCTTTCCAGTTGGGGACTGAAGTCCTCTCCCCTAAGCCCAGCCCTGACATGGCTGGTTTTTTCAAAGTTATCCTTCAAGGTCTCAGGCAGTCTCTGTATATCTCTCAGAAACCTACCGCCAGAGCCAGGCCCTGAAGTGTGGAGAGAACTGGGGGCTCCTGTCAAGGAAGGGAGGACCTCCATTAACTCTGCCTAGGCAGACAAAATACATGCAGGTCACTGCCTGAGGCTCTTCAGCTCCCAAACAGACCCCTTACAGAAAGGCAGGTCTGTCCTTTCTGGAATATCACTGACTCCGTACCCACCAAATCTGCAACTCATTCCTCTAGATATGTGTGGCATATAAACAGATTGTCATGCACCCCAAATTCCACACACCCCCTACTGGGTGGTTTGGAAGAGGCTCATGGCCACTTGACACCTATCCTAGGACGGTCTGCCACAACATGGGGAAGCTCTTACCTGCTCAAGTGAGGCTTCAAAGTCAGGGGCTTCCAGGGCATCCTGTATCTGGCTGTCTGGCAGGAAGTCAGGTTCCACGGCTGGGGACTCCCCCAACACAGTCTGGTCTGCAGAGGCAGGAGGGGGCTCATGCCAGTTTGTGGGGTCCGCAGGGACATCTATGCTGTCCTGGCAAGCCCTGGTCTCCTGGGAAGGGCTACCCACTGCTTCTCTGTGCACCGGTGGAGCAAAGGCTCCAAGAGATAGACTGAACCCCTCAAGGTCTTGTTCAGGGCTCTGGCGACCTAACTCAACTGCTTTTTTACCTGTGGACTGCAACAGCAAAGGCAGTGCACACACACCTCCCAGCCCCTCTCGATCCAGGCCAGGCACCTTTGTCTGATTAATACCTGGGCCCATTTCCGAGGCTAGAAGACTGAAATCTCCTGCACCTATTGTGGGCTCTCTTATCCTGTGACCCAGAGCCAGGCAGGCTGCAGGGCCCCCTGGAATGTTGCCAGGGAGCTTGTCTTCCAACCCTGCCTCCCCTCTATGTCCTGTCCCCCCAGTGAGAGGTGTGCCACTGAGTGGGGCCCCACTGCAGCCTCCATCAGGGGCCTTCCCACTGAGACAAGTACGTGCCCTCGTGTTGGCCTGCTCATCTGGCGTGATAACCTCCGGAGCCCTCTGTTCTGGCTCAGTGGGGTGTGTGTGCAGATCTTCGATGACAACGGTCCCAAGGGAGGAGTGTCTTGGGCTGCTACAACTCTGTTCTGCTTCCCTGCCAGTCTCGCTGGTTATCTGCATGGTGTCAGAGAGGCCTTGGGCTGCAGATCCGGGCTCCGGGCCCTGAGTGATGGGACCTACGACACTGTCTCCTTCCTCCTGATGCCTATCAGGCAGGTCAGCCCCTGCTCCCCCTTGGGGACCTGCTTTCTGGAGTGCTCCTTGTTCTGACTCCTTCTCTGCAGCACCACTGCTCAGCAGGGGACCGTTCTGGCCATGATAGCCTAGAACCCAATGCCCTTCCCTGCTTTCACCCTCTGGTGTGTTGGTTACTTGCTCCGACAGGTGGTCCTGGCTGGCCCTCTTGGAGGCCAAGGGCACTGTCCCCCATTCTGGAGAGGCATCAATGGAGGCTGAGGGCTGAGGGTTCCCACTGCCAGGCACACGTGTCATGGGCTTTTGGTCTCTGTGCTCAGGGTGGGTGCTGTCTCTCTGGGTCTGCGCACTCAGCTCCCTGGCCTCCCAGGGAGCAAGCCCTAGGGATTCCTCCCACAGCTGGCTTCTGGCCTGCTGGGCACTGGGATCTGGTGGTGTTTCCTGTGGAGAGAAAAAACACTCAGCCTCGAGCCTTCAATTATCAACCATTTCTGAAGACTTTTTTCTTTTTTTTTTTAAGTAGGCCCGTGCTCAGCGTGGAGCCCAACGTGGGGCTTGAACTTATGACCCTGACATTAAGACATGAACTGAAATCAAGAGTTGAACACTTAACTGACTGAGCCACACAGGTGCCCCAAGACTTTTCCAGTTGTAATTACCCCCATATAAAGTCTCAGACGCTGTACATGATATCCCCAAATAACATTCAGTACCAGTGCTGGCCATAATTAGAGACAGGGGCTGCATGGGCAAGGGGAAGCACAGGAATCCCTCCTTCCATCAGTTCCTTTCCACCAGCACCAGGCACACAGAGGCTCTTGGACAGATCAAGGATACAAAAATCAAGGAGGCCTGTGGATTGCATCCATGCTGATTGCCTGGTCCTGGCAAAAGATGCTAGCTATAGAACATGTTACCACTGGAGGAAACGGGAGGAGAGCACACACAGAGCTCTCTGAAGTGTTTTGTTTTTTTTGTGGTAAAATACACATTACATAAAACTCAGCATCTTAACCATTTTGAAGTGTATAGTTCAGCAGCATAAAGTACGTTTACTTTGTTGTGCAAACATCACCACAATCCATCTCCAGAACTCTTTCCATCTTCCCAAACCAACACTCTGTTCCCATGAAACAACTCCCCATCCCTCTCTCCCAGCACCTGGAATCCACCAACCATTTTCTCCCTGTACAAATTTTTTTTTTTTTTTTTTTTTTTTTTTTTTTTGAGAGACTGTGTGCACCATGAGGGGTGGGGGAGCAGAAGGGAGAGAATCTTTTTTTTTTTTTAAGATTTTTTTTTTAAATTTTATTTTATTTGACAGAGATCACAAGTAGGCAGAAAGGCAGGCAGAGAGAGAGGAAGGGAAGCAGGCTCCCTGTGGAGCAGAGAGCCCGATGCGGGGCTCGATCCCAGGACCCTGGGATCATGACCTGAGCCGAAGGCAGAAGCCTTAACCCACTGAGCCACCCAGAAGGGAGAGAATCTTAAGCAGGCTCCAGCATGGAGCCCGATGTGGGGTTTGATCCCATGACTCTGAGATCATGACCTGAGCCAAAATCAAGAGTTGGACACTTAACCGACTGAGCCACCCAAGAGCCCCTGCCTCCTCTAGGGACCTCCTATAAATGAAATCCTATAGTATTTGTCCTTTTGTGGCTGGCTTATTTCACTGGGCAGAACGTCCTCCAGGTTCATTTATGTTGTAGCAGGTGTCAGAATGTCTTTGCTTTTTACGGCTGAATAATATTTCATCATATGGATATGCCACATTTTGTTTATCTGTTCATCTACTGATGGACACTTGGGTCTGTGCTATTCTTGCAACTTTCTAGGAGTCCATAATTATTTCAAGATAAAGACTTAAAAGAGCAAGAGGGAGAAGGAAGGGAAGTGAAATGTCCCTAACGGAGGTAGAGACGACCAGAGCAGGGTGGGAAAGGAGGGTTCTGACTGGGACGTAGATACGTAACTGTCCTTTAGGTAGACGGCAGCTCAATCCAGGCTCTCAGGCCTAAACCCCAGAAGCACTGCAGCCCCTGGATCTCCCCCAGCCCTGGATGCTGGTAGCCAACATTCCCACCTGCTATCTCCCTGTCATCTCCGACAATACACGGCAGACACCAGCTCCTGAGCGTGCCCTCAGAGGCTCCCTGTCTCGACTACCACAACTCTATCCTTCAAGCTACTCAGGCCCCAAACCACGGAGTCAGCCCTCCGATGACTCCCTTCCCCTCACATCCATGCCATCAAGTCTCCCTCCAAACTGGACTGCAAATAATTACATTTGGTAGGTAGGGACTGAGATTTGTACCCAAGGGCACTCTATAGACAGCAGTTGTCCGCCTTCCCACACTTCTCTCATGCAGTGACCAGTGCTGAGGGAGAAACCTCTGCCACCGTTTCCCTACACCAATCAGGCCCAGCCTTTCTAGGAGGGTCTGCACTGCCAGTATCAGACCACTGAAGGCCAGAGCCTGTCAATTTGACTTCAGAGAAGCCACTGGCAACCAGCCGCTGAGTTACACAGTGTTTCCTGCAGTCAACAGTGAAGCTAGGAATCCTCTTACTAGTTAGTTAACTTTAAGTAAGCTCTACTCCCAACATGGGGCTTGAACTCACAACCCCAAGATCAAGAGTCATCTGCTCCACTGAGTGAGCTGGTCAGGCGCCCCAACGCTTCTTGTTTTTAAATTAAACTTTTTGTGAGATCATTGTAGATTTATATGCAGTTATGAGAAATGATGGGGAAAGACTCCTCACGCCCTTTACCCGGTTCCCCCAGGGGTAACATCTTGCATAACTCAAGTACAATACCACATGCTGACGTCCATGAAGTTCACCGACCTTGTCTGCCTTTCCAGTTTGAGTTATATTTGTTTGCATGTGTGTATGAAGTTCCTTCTCATGGTGGAGGCTGTGCATTCGCCACACAGACAAGATACGGAAAAATCTCCACCATGGGATTACTGTGCTGCCTTGTGTAGCCACACTTGCCCCTCTCCACCCTGCCAACCCCTTTGCAACCACTAACCTCCCCACCATCTCTATAATTTTCTCATTTCAATAATGTCATGCAAATGGAACCCTGCAGTGTACCACCTTTCGGGACCGGCTTTTCCCACTCCACACAATGCCCTGCAAGTCCCTCCAGGTTGTTGCGTGTTTCGCTAGTTTGTTCCTTTTTAATTGCTGGGTTGTGTACCATGGCGTGTTCAGCCATTCACCCACTGAAGGCTATCTGGGGTGTTCCCAGTTTGGGATGATTACAAACACAGCTTCTGGGAATGCCCACCCCTCACTTTTGCAGGGGCCTCTGTTGCCAGAAACATCATCACCCTCAGAGCTCACAGTGGAAAGGACGAGAGTATATTGTAAGACCCACCCTCCTCCCCCAAACCACACAAAATCTTCCAAGAAGCAAAGGGCTTCAGGGATAGAATATGCGCTGTCTTCTGCATTTTTACTATTCTTATGCATCCTGGGGAAGAGGGCTGTGGCCTTGACCACTTTGCTGCAGGCACAGCTGTCCTGAGCACCTCGCATAGGCCTGGTGTGCACTCCATAGACATCTGTAGCACGGTGTACTGAAAAGGGGCATGCTGACCACTGCAGGTCTAGCCAGTGCCAAAGAAAACCAAGGCTGAAGTCAGCTGCCAAAGATGGGCCAAGAAGAAGCTGGATCTACGGGGCTGACCTGGCTGATTTTAGGGGCTCCATCCCTGAGGTCCTCTTCCCTCAGCTCTGCTTGTCCTGTCACTGTCTTCCTGGGTTTTGCAAACTGGGGAACAAACCTCCTGGCTGGGTTCTGTGAACCGGAAACAAGAATAAAACAGCCATAAAGATAAGGGGAGGAATGAGGTTTCAGAAAACAAATGCCAAACCAGTTTCTTTCTTGCAGCCTCCAGTGCAGCCCTTGCCCTCCATCCCCAGCGCACAGTCTCACCAGCCTGTCAGCCTGCTGGTGAGGAATGGAGACAAGAATTCCAGCTTAAGGGAGGCAGTGTCACTGGTTCATACATGAGGCCCTGAAACAGGCTCACCTGGGAAAGAGGAGAGGGAACTGGCTCCTTTTCTGGTTGCCCGAGGAGCCTGGAGGGAGCTCCTGCTTCTTCATCATGGGAGCTGGATGGAGAAAGACAAAACAGGGGAGGTTCGGAAGTCCTGGGACGCTGTCAGTGCACGTGGTGAGGCAAACAGAGGAAAGTGGTGCTCAGTCTCCTGTAAGGGAGGCCCCAGAGCACGTGCTTAGAGCAGATGGGAAGGAGAAGGCAAGCAGTGCCTACGGTGACACTTGGCTGACAAGAAGGGTGCAGAGACCCACAGCTAGAATCCAAGCTGCCTGCTCCTGCAGCAGTTTATCCTTATAATCCCAGGAATTGGCTCCTAAAATAAGAATAGGAATTCCCATGGGGAATAACACTCCAACCCCAACTCTATAAATTCTAGAGAAATGAAGTTGTAGATAAAAAAAAAAAAAAAGTGTCTAAAAAGCAGGAGGTATAAGGGTGCTTGGGTGGCTCAGTTGGTTAAGCTTCTGTCTTTGGCTCAGGTCATGATCCCAGGGTCCTGGCATCGAGCCCTGCATCATGCTCCCTGCTCAGTAGGGAGCCTGCTTCTCCCTCTCCCACTCCCCGTGCTTGTGCTCTCTCTCCATCAAATAAATAAATAAAATCTTTAAAAATAAAAAGTAAAAAAGCAGGTGTATTCGTAATTGCCAAAATGCAGAAGCAACTGAGGCAGCCTTCAGCGGGTAAATGGCCAAACCATGTGCATCCAGACGTCCAGGCGCCCCTAAAATTGAAATGTTGAAGTTTTAGTTCCAGATTTTGATCTTTTTTCTTAACAATGGAGTATTATTCAGCGCTAAAAGAAATGAGCCATGAAAAGACTGAGAGGAAACTTAAATGCATATTCCTAAGTGAAAGAAGCCGGTCTGAAAAGGCTACATACTGTATGACTGCCACTTTTTGACATTCTGGAAAAGGCAAAACTATGAAGACAATAAAAAGATCAGTGGTGCCAGGGTTGGGGAGGGGAGGGATGAACAGATGGAACACAGGATTTTAGGCAGCAAAAATACTCTGTATGAGATTATAATGGTGGATACATGTCATCCTGCATTTGCTCAAACCCGAAGAACATACAACACAGAGTGAACTCTAAAATAAACTGTGGATTGTGGGTGATTATCATATGTCAGTGCAAGTCCATCCTTGGTAACAAATGTACCACTCTGGTGAGATGGTGATCATGGGCAGGGGGGTGGCGTAGGGGGCGGCTATGAGAAATCTGAATACCTTCTCTTCAATGTTATTGTAAACCAGGTGCCTGGGTATCTCAGTCGGTTAAGCATCTGGCTTCAGCTCAGGTCATGATCCTGGGGTCCTGGGATCAAGGCCGGTACTGGGCTCCCTGCTCAGTGGGGACTCTGCTTCTCCCTCTCCCTCTGTCCTTCCCCCTGCTCGTGCTTACTCACTCATTCACACTGTGTCTCTCTTTCAAATAAATAAATAACATCTTTTAAAAAATTAAATTATAAACCTAAAAGTCTCTAAAAATCTAGGTCTTTTTATTATTTACTTTTTAAATTTTTTTAAAAGATTTTATTTTATTTGACAGACAGAGATCACAAGTAGGCAGAGAGGCAGGCAGAGAGGGGTGGGAGGCAGGTTTCCAACTGAGCAGAGAGCCTGATGTGGGGCTCGATTCCAGGACCCTGGGATCATGACCTGAGCCAAAGGCAGAGGCTTTAACCCACTGAGCTACCCAGGCACCCCAAAACTAGGTCTTTTTAAAAAGAATCTGAGACTTATGGTTTTATCTAAATAAACGTGGATGTATATATTAAGAAAAAAGATCAAAATATGGAACTAAAACTTCAACATTTCAATTTTAGGGGTGCCTGGATGGCTTAGTCATTGAGTGTCTGCCTTTGGCTCAGGTCATGATCCCAGGGTCCTGGGATCGGGCCCTGCATCAGGCTCCCTGCTCAGCTAGAGGCCTGCTTTTCCCTTTCCCACTCCCCCAGCTTCTGTTCCCACTCTCACTGTCTCTCTTTCTGTCAAATAAATAAATAAAAATTTTTTTTAATTTCAATTTTAGAAATTTTAGAAGTGGAACAGGAAAAAGTATGAAGATGTGTTAACAGGTTTAAATTGCATTAGGGAGCTGTTGGAGAAAGAATAAATCTAGATACTGATAGCAAGAGTCTGTGTGAAAAGAAATTTTTTAAAATATTTTTTATTTATTCATTTGAGAGACAGCGAATGAGCACAAGCAGGAGGAGAGGAAGAGGGGGAAGGAGAAGTAGACTCCCTGCTGAGCTGGGAGCCTGATGAGGGGCTCAATCCCAGCACCTGGAGATCATGACCCGAGCTGAAGGCAGACACTCAACGACTGAGCCACCCAGGCGCCCCTATTTGAAAATTTTTATTCAGAATGGGTTGTTTGGATGGCCTGTAAGATAATATTTCATTTCTCAACATGTTTTGTTTGTTTGCTTTATATTGTTTTTTTTTCCTGTTATACTTCTATGCACATGGTATTTTTCTTCGTTGTTTTTTTTTTTTTTTTTTTTTAAGATTTTTATTTATTTATTTGACAGAGAGAGATCACAAGTAGGCAGAGAGGCAGGCAGAGAGAGTGAGAGGGAAGCAGGCTCCCTGCCGAGCAGAGAGCCCGATGCGGGACTCGATCCCAGGACCCTGAGATCATGACCTGAGCCGAAGGCAGCGGCTTAAACCACTGAGCCACCCAGGCGCCCCTTTCGTTGTTTTTTTTGTTTGTTTGTTTGTTTGTTTTTTAAGATTTTATTTATTTGACAGAGAAAGACACAGCCAGAGAGGGACCACAAGCAGGGGGAGTGGGAGAGGGAGAAGCAGGCCTCCCGCTGAGCAGGGATTCTGATGCAGGGTTCGATCCCAACACCCTGGAATCATGACCTAGGCTGAAGGTAGATGCTTAACAACTGAGCCACTCAGGCACTCCATCTTTTTTTTTTTTTTTTAAGATGTATTTATTTATCTGATAGGGAAAGAGAGAGAGAGCGAGAGCACATGTGTGGGGAAGGGACTGGGGGAGAGAAAATCTTTAAGCAGACTTTGCACTGACTGCAGCGCTCAATGCAGGGCTTGATCCCACAACCCTGGGATCACAACCTGAGCCCAAATCAAGAGCCTGACGGTTCACTGACTGAGCCACCCAGACGCCACGCTCTTGCTATTTCTTAATAAAACATTTTAAAAACAAAAATTGAAAAAAGAGGGTGGGAACCCACTTATATGCGTTCTGACTCTTACGGACTCAGCGAGATGGGCAGTGCCTAGGACCCCATGAGCCCTGTTGGCCTCACCAGGAGGGAGGAGTACAGTGATACTGTGGCGCCTGGGAGAATGGCTTAGGTGTGACATGTGACCCCTCTTCACATCACGCACACAGCAGTGCTGCCTTAATCTTAAAACTGCTGTGACCTGAGATCACACGTGTTCCACCTCCAAAAACAGTTTTGTTGGTCAGACTGTGTGCTGCAATTGTTTACTCAGAAAACCTGGTAGACCAGTCCATGAGGCTTTCTCTGAGGACTTCTGGTCGCAGGAACCCTCCTTCTCCCAATTCCTGCTAACCCTTTGTACCTTTGCTCTAGTAACATGTGGTTTAACCCCACGAACAAACTATTCTCCAGATCTTCCTTTTTCCCCCACTGCCCTTCATTACATATTCCTGGGGAAAAAAAAAAAAAGAGGAACTGAGAAACCATGGTGGTTACGAGCACAGAAGCCAGACACAGCCAGGCCCCCAGCTTGCCCTGCACCAGTTCAGTGGCCTTGGGCAAATAAGTCGTTTGATCTTTCCAAGTCTCAGAGTCCTCACCTGTGACATGGGGATAAAAACCTATCTCACAGTACAAACGAATGGACAGGTGGTAAAGTGTTTATCATTAGCATACTGTCTGGCACATAACTGCTATCTCCTTTCATGAGTTATTATCTTGCAGACCTACAACTCCATCTGTCCCTTCTTGGTCAAGAAGGCAGGCAGGATTAACATGGATCTGACCAGCAGACAGGACAAGATGCATTCTATTATTAAGTGACCTTGAGAAATTCAAGTTTTTCCTTGCTCATGGTTAAAATATCAACCTTTCTTGCTAGAGATGAGAGTCTGGGCAGGAAGGCTTTGAGAAGCAACCCGAGGGCCCCTGCACCACGCCCAGGGGGAGGTGTGGAGTTGGATGGGTTATGTTGGGCTCCTCCCCTTTGCATCCTGTCTACTGGGCTGAGGTCTCTGTTGGTGGGGAGGCTGGCTGGAATGTTCCAAGGCACCTACCTGGAGGCTGTCTGTACTGGTTCCTCCATCTTCTGCTCTGCAGAGGAAACGGGTTCTGATCTGCTTTCTGACTCTTCAGGGAGACACAAAGAGCCGCACTCAGAATTCTGGGGGGGCCTGTCAGAGTCTCCTAGCCTTGGGTTCTTTGGGGCCTTCGGAGGACGGACTCCTTCTCCTCCTGATTTAGAGAGAAAGGAAGATAAAGGGATGGGAGATGCAGGGAGTGCGCACTGCCATGGCTGACAACCAAACGTGGCAGGGTCGCAGCTGCAACATAAGCAAGCTTACTCCAAGGGTAGAAACCCCTGCTCTGACTCTAGCCTGGAGAGAGACGGAGGGGATGGCACCTTGTCCAAGAGCTTAGGTGGCCATGGGATTTAAAGGCTTTTTACCCAAGGACCGGTCATGACTGAGACTGAATCCTGAAGTGGCCGGGCACCAAACTATGCCAGATAACCTGGCCCAGCCAACTGTCTCTCTAGGAAGGTGGTGAGAGGTGTGTCCTGGCTTCCTTGGGTCTCAGCTCAAATGCCGATGTAAAGGGCCACTCCTGACTCTATAGAGCACCCTCTTTCGGACCCATGCTCTTTTTATTTTTTTATTCTCTTCACAGCTTTTTTAAAAAAATTTGATTTTTTTGAGAGAGAGAGAGGGGAGGGGAGGAAAAGAGACTCTTAAACAGGCTTCACACCCAGTGCAGAGCCTGACACGGGGTTCAAGGTCAACCCTAAGATCATGACCTGAGCTGAAGTTGAGTTGGAAGCTTAACCACCTGAGCCACCCATGCACCCCCACTTCACAGTTTTTTTTTGTTTTTTGTTTTTTGTTTTTTTTTGGGGGGGGGGTTTGCCAGTAGCTATGCACTGGTTATTTTCTGTCTCCCTCAATATAAGGAGGGGCCTATCTCACCTTCTGCTGAGTTTCAAGTGGCTTGAAGATCATCTAGTACACTGCTGGTCCTCAATAAATACCTGGTAGATGACTGAATAAACACCTTTGTAAAACAGAGATCACCACCAGGAAATAAAGACAGGACTAAATTATGTGCCACTCTAGTTTTCTGTGATGCCTGCAGATTATCTGTCCTGGTAAAACTGGGACCTAGAGTCGTCAAGTACTAGGAAAGTGATGTCCCAGCCACCCCTTGGTCTCTTCTACCTCTGTGATACCTTCCCCATCACTGAAAAAAACAATTAAGAGCCTAACACCTATTTGCTGAATGAATAAAACTTCCTTACACAGAAACTGCCAATAGTGGCTGACTTCTAAGACCTCCCCAAACCTGGCCCCAAACCAATCATTCAAAATACAAATGAAAGGGGCGCCTGGGTGGCTCAGTGGGTTAAGCCTCTGCCTTCAGCTCAGGTCATGATCTCAGGGTCCTGGGATTGAGCCCTGCATTGGGCTCTCTGCTCAGCTGAGAGCCTGCTTCCCCCTTCTCCTCTCTGCCTGCCTCTCTGCTTACTTGTGATCTCTGTCAAATAAATAAATAAAATCTTTTAAAAAAAATGACCAGGGTTGAATCTAGTGAGTTCCATGACAGACGCTGTCCTGAGAAGTTGGGTGCGTTATGATAAACTTCAAGGTAGGGTTCCAACTGTTACATCCATCTTATGGATAAGAAAGCTAAGGTACATGGAGGCCAAGGAATCTGGAACGGGATCCAGTCAGTGCAACTCCAGGGCCTGCACACCTAAGGGTACTTGAGTATTTATTAAGCACCTACTATGGACTATGCCTCTGACCCCACAGTGAGAGGGGAAGGCAAAAAGGCAAACCAGACTCTGGCCTGATCTTTCTGGAGGTCTGTCAGGGACACCCTTTCCAACCTCAGCTCCTTACACAGCTGGAAGCAAACCCACTGAATAAGCTCCCTCTCCCCAGTGCTGATCACCAGGGTCCTCATTAGCATTCACTTGGTTGTTTGTGCTCCAGAAGACCACTGCGACTTTCCTATAATTTCTAGATTCCGTAAGTTATGGTGTGCCCGTTCAGAACTTCACTGTACTGCTGTGTATTCGATTAGTGCTCTCAGCTAGAAGCATTTTTTCTTTCTCCCCTGATTAGACCCTAAGGGTCACGAGGGCAGGAACTGAGTTTACTGCACCCTGTGATCTCCCCCTTGTCCTGCCTGTCACCCCACCCTGCTTAGGGGTCCACCCCAGTGCTGCACTCAGAGCAAGGCTCCAATGAATGCTTCTTACACAACCATATTCCGGTCTTGTGGTCTGCCAAAAAAAGAGGCAAAATTAAGCAGCTTTGTTTATTTGGTTTCTTAAGATGCCCAAACACTAGCTCACTTTGCTCATCCAATGGACATGTGCACCAAATAAAAACCAAAATATCAACAGAAGTGAAGAGCCTCCCATTTCCTTCCTGTGATCTATCCCCACAGGACTAATTTAAGAAAAACTAAAGGCAGAACCTTATGTTCAACACCAAAGGCCAAAGATGTTGGGAGGGAAGGGCTTCTTTCACCACCTGCCAGAATCGTCTTCTTCTGTCCCCACCTCTTCCAGGACACACAGAAACAGCTGTCCTGGACCAGCCTCGGATCCACTGAGCTAGGGAGCCCACTGCCAAGAGAGGCCCCAAATGACCTGCTGTGGGTGGGCCTGGCTGTCCCCAGCTTCCCCCAGCAAGGTCAGTGAAATTCCTATGTTTCCGAGCAGCCTGTTGCTCATCTCTACACAAAACATTTTTAATCCATTGCTAATTTTTCTATCCCACATTGTGGGGGGAAAAAATGAGTGCTACTCCCTACGCTCATTATCCAGTAAGTAGTCATTTCTAAACTTTTTTTTTTTCAAAGAGTTTATTTATTTATTTGACAGAGAGAGACAGTGAGAGAGGGAACACAAGCAAGGGGAGAAGCAGGCCTCCAGCTGAGCAGGGAACCCGATGAGGGGCTTGATCTCAGGACCCTGGGATCATGACCTGAGCCAAAGACAGACAGTTAACAACTGAGCCACCCAGGCACCCTCATTTCTAAACTTTTAAGAAGTTTAAATTATCTTCAACAATGACAGGGAAATGGAGCTATGCTATGCAGTGCTAGGTGTTTTTCTTTGAACATGAGAAAACTATATATATATGTATATGTGTGTGTACACACACACACACACACACATATGGACAAGTAAAGATGGTCATGATATTCCATAAAATGAAAAATGGGGATTACAGATCAGCATGTGTGATGATTCTACTGTCTAGTAAAAAACACTGTATTTGTGTATACAAAGAAGTTTGGAAGTAGGATACTGAGGTTCATTGCCTGGCTTTTGATGCTATCCTGTGATTTATCATTGTCCTGTGGTTGCGATGGACATTAACCTTAGGGGAAGCTGGAGGTAGGGTAGAAAGAACTCTGAACTATTTTGCAAGTTTTTTGTAAGTCCCAAATTATTTCAGAATGAAAAGGTTTGTGGGTTTTTGTTTTATTTTGTTTTGTTTTAAGTCTGGGAGGAGAATCATAATACCAGTTAACACTTGTGTACCACCTAAGGTCTACCCTTCATGCTTGACAAATACTAATCCACATATGAGCTCTAGGGCGAGTTCTCTGCCTTGGTACTCTTGATATTTGGGACCAGATCATTTTGTATTGTGGGCAACTGTCCTGTGCACTGTAGGACTTAGTACATCCCTGGCCTCAACCCACTAAATGCCAGTAACCAGCCTGCACCACATACATCAGTTATAGAAACCAAAAATGTCTCTAAACATTTCCAGTGTCCTCTGAGGGGCACAAATCCTCAATCCTGGGGCGCCTGGGTAGCTCAGTGGGTTAAAGCCTCTGCCTTCGGCCCAGGTCATGATCCCAGGTCCTGGGATCGAGCCCCGCATCGGGCTCTCTGCTCGGCAGGGAGCCTGCTTCCTCCTCCTCTCTCTCTCTCTCTCTGTCTACTTGTGATCTCTCTCTGTCAAATAAATAAATAAAATCTTTAAAAAAAAAATCCTCAATCCTCCCCCAACCAGGTTGAGAATCATTGTTTGAATGGAAAGGGAAGATGCCTTTATTATCCCCTATTTACAGAAGGGGGAAACTGAGGTACAGAGTAAGTCATCTGCCATAGCACAGGGAGCCTGAGAGCTGGGATGAACCCAGGGTTTTGGTTCCAGAGCAAAACACTTAGCTACACACCCAATGACCCGGCAGCACCTCAAAGACCTTGCAGCTCTATTCAAAGGTTGTCTCTGAGAGTGCACCCCTGGCCTAAGCCCAAGGGATCCCACCAAAGGCTGGAGGAAACTCCAGAAAGCTTTCACTTTCTACTGTATGAACTTCCCACAATTTATACTTTTCTTATTAGCATGTATTAAATCACTTTTTTCCCCAAGGAGCTTGATGTGGTCATGTTAGCATTTCTCAAACAAATAAACCTATAATCCTCCTATAACCAGAAGCAGCAATAAAGCAGTGCCAACTTGAATGTCCAAATACCTGAAGTCCGAAGCTTTTTCCTCTTACTCATTTTATCCCTCTCTTGAAAAATCTGAAAATGAGCAAAATCCCATCATTACAAGCAGTCCCTGTCTCTGGGTACAGACAGACCCAGTGACCCTGGCTGAGGGCAGAAACCACCCTCACCCCACCTGACCCTATCTGGCTGAGGGGCCACAGTAGGCTCCAAGGGGACACCAAGGGGGGGAGTCACAACCACCTTGGGCCATGACCCGGTAAGAATTCAAGCTTCCTTCATGCTGCAGGAAGCAGACGGAACTGCCCATCTGCCCATCCAGGGAAGCCCTAACGACCCAACTCTAGTCCCTAAATCGGGACAGGCTATGTGAAGCCCCCTGCCCTCTGGCTGTGGTCTGAGACCCTTGCAGGGACACCTGAGGGTTCTGGAAGGAGCCACCTGGGGCCCTTCGAAGGGTCAGGGAGCCTTGTGGGGGATGCCTGGGGCCCGAAAGCAGGAGTCACCACAGACCAGCTCCTGCCAGTCCTGGGGTCCAGACAAGCCCCAACAGACCTGGGCCACTGAAGTTGTCAAGGTCGCTCTGTCCTTATCAGGAACTGAGTAGGTCTGCCCGTATCTGTTGGGAAACAATTCGGTTAAGTCATTTGCGTTAGGATTTTTTGAGAAAATAAAAGGCAAAGTTGGCTCTCACGGAGGCCGGGCAGCAGGGGGTCTGGAGCTGAAGGGCGGGAAGGCCCGAAGCCTGAGAACTATGGACCCGACTTCCGGTGACCAGACCTACATTAACTCCACCTCGGCCACCTAAAAGTGTAGAATGCCCAAAACGGGGCCGCCAGGAGAAGCCAGAGCCCACAGGTGGCCACGCGACGCCGCGAGTCCGGAAGCCGCCACCAACCCTCACACCTGCTCGCGCGCTCCGCCTCTTTCCCGCGCAACCAGCGGCACCGTCGCGCGCATGCGCGATGCTAGCACCGCCCCTCACACTCACACACCACGCGCGACTCGCCTCTTTCCCGGTGCAGCCCACAGCACCGCCCACCGTCCCGCAGTACGCACGCGTGCCCGCGCATTGCCTGCCGGGAGTTGTAGTTTCAGTGCGGCGGGCCCAGTAAGTCCAGTGGCTGCGCTCCGGTGCCGCGGCTCCTGAGGGCCGAGGCGGAAGTGAGGCGGCCACACCGGGGGTCGAGGGCGCAGGGTCAGTGGTCGCGGGGAGCTCGCGAGGGGCGCGGGGCTCAGGAAGTGCGCGTGCGCGGCAATAGGCCCCGGGGGAGGAGGCAGGGCAAGGCCAGGCGAGGTGGCCAGTGGCCTGGGCATCCAGCCTGGAAGATGCACAAGAGGAAGGGACCCCCGGGACCCCCAGGCCGAGGTGCCGCCGCCGCCCGCCAGGTGAGTTTGTACCCCACGGCCTCTCCTAAGGAACCCTACTTAGCCCTATCACAGGTTCAGGGGAGGGCCCCACCCCCCAGGGGAACCCGATCACCATCCGCAGGTAAGCCCCGGTCCCCGCCCTCCAGATGAGGTTCTGCCCCCAGAGTGCGGCCTGCTGGCCCCGGCTCCCCAGCTCCTCAGCTCTTGGCGCCCCGCCCTGGGCTCAGGGCCACCTGTTGCCGCAGCCTCTCCAGTTTGGGAGGGGAAGGCCTCGGACCTGGGATAAGGATAGTTCCTGCACTCCCGGCCCGAACACGCACAGAACCTCCCATCGGCCAGGCCAGACCAGACTCTTTTTATCCCCACTGAACAGATGAGGACACTGAGGCCCAGAGAGGTGAAGACAGCTTCCCAAGGTCATAGGGATTAACAGCTTGGGCAGAGCTAAGTGGAAATCCAGAGCTGCTGGCATGAGCCCATGGGACTATGTCTGGCTCTCCTTTCCCTCCTCCATCTCCTCTGCCTCAGGCACCTGGACAGTTTGTTTTTTCTCAGCTTTGATGGAAGAAGCCCAGGCCACAGCTTAGTGCCAGGGTATTAGAGTCTGGCCAGCCTGGAGTTCCCTGCTGGCCTCTGCACGTTGGACCCTCGGCTTCACAGCGCTTATGCCTCAGATTCCTCATCTATAAAATGGAGGCCCTGACAGTCCCTATGTCACAGGACAGGTGTGAAAATTCATTGAGATAGTTTATGGAAAGTGCTAGAACATGGCACTAAGTGTAACTTCGTTATTTTTTTTTTAACTTCGTTATTATTCTTAAAAGGAGCCATACATAAGTGCCCATTTTGACGCACAGAAAAGGCAATTTTGTATAGTTCAACATAATATTATCACATCATGATTGGTCATGAACCAGGATGGGATAGCTTCCTTTGTCCCAAGTCCATTATCCAATAAAAACCCCACTTTCAACTTCTTTGTTGTTGTCCGGGCTTCTTTTTGCTCCTGCAGCCTTCCTGCATGGCCCCCTCTGCTGATTATGCTGGAAGGAAAAGCCCAGGTGTGCAGAGTGGCTTTGCTTTGGGCAGGGTGTGGGGCCTGCTTTTCCCACTGAACTTGGTCAGCAGCATATCATGGGCGTGGGCTCAGAGCAGGGAGCAGGGTCTCTGCCTGCCCTTTGCCCCGTGTTGATCTGTGCCAGAGGGCCTGGCCCATCTCGGGACACCTGTTGCCTTCTGAGCTTGTTCCAGCCTCCTGGCACTCCCCAAGGAAAATGACTTTACCCAGGAGGTCTGGGTTTCCTTCCTCCTGAGGGAACTCTGGGTCCATCCTGGCTGCCTCCGAGGTCTGATTGGACCCTTGCTGTTCCCTCAGCTGGGCCTGCTGGTTGACCTCTCCCCAGACGGCCTGATGATCCCTGATGACGGAGTTAATGATGAGGAACTGGAGGCCGAGTTCTTGGCCTTGGTTGGGGGCCAGCCCCAAGTCCTGGAGAAGCTCAAAGGCAAAGGTAAGACTCTCAACACACCCCTGAACATTTTCTGAGCTCCTGCTGTGGGCGGGGCTCAGCGCTGGACCCTGGGGAGAAGGAGGAAAGGAGACAGAGAGGGTCTTTTGACTTCCTGGAACCCACAGCCTCGGTAATGGGTGAAGTGATAAACTCTGGACCCAGGGTGAGGGTTCAAATCCCACCTCTGCCACTTACTGGCTCTGTGACTTGATAAGTCCTAACAGCTCTGTGGGCCTCAGTTTCCCCATCTGTAAAATGGGAATAATGACTGCACTTAATCACGGGACTTACTCTTCTAGTGTTCGTAAAGCACTTCACAGAGGGTCTAGCATTTCCTCCAGCTTGCTGTCCCATGATCAGGGCTGGGGTGAGGGAAACACAGAGTGGTGGGAGAGACCTGTGAGCTGGGTCCAGATGCCCGCAAGAAGCACCCACAGTAAGGAGGGCCAGGTGAAGAGCTGGTAAGCGCTTTGGGGAGAGGCCACAGCCCCTGCAAAAGCCCCCTAGTCGAGGTGGCAGAGGGCAGCAACTCTGTAGTGGACAGAGGGGCTGGAGCTCCGAGGGCAAATGGAACCTTGATACTTTACCAGTAATTCAGTCAGTCCTCATTATTGATGGATTCCTTATTTGTGAATTTTCCCTACGGGCTCAACCTTATTTGTAACACCCAAATCAATGCTTGCAGAGCTTTTGCAATTATTGGCAGGCGTGCGCCGAGCTGCGGGAAGTTGGAGTCGCTCAGCACAGATGCTCCCAGCTGAGGCAGAGCACGGTGACACTTTACTCTGCCTTCTTGTCACTGGGTGGGCTGTGAACAAGGCTCCTTTCCACAGTCTGTGTCAGGCTGCCTTTTTTTTCTCATTGTGGTGCTTTTTGTTGGTGGTTTTGCTCTTCAAAGTGGCTCCCGAGTGTAGGGCTTAGTGCTGTCTCGTGTCTCTAAGAGCAAGAAAGCTGTGAAGTGTCTTACGGAGGAAAGACGTAGCAGATGAGCTTTATTCAGACGTGAGTTACAGGGCCGCTGTTGGCCTTGAGTTCGATGTTCACAAATCAACACTATTTTTAAAAGATATCGTTAGATAGAAACACACATCAAGCGAGGTTATGTATTTAGTGGTTGACAAAAATGTTGTGCTCAGAGGCTCATGGGACCCGAAACTCGTATCTCCTCTAAGGGGCAGTGGTCCAGCGTTCACGGAGTGGGCGTTTATGTCAGTTTCATAGAATGTAACTAAGGCAGTTAAGGAGAATAACTCAAGTAACAAATTGCTGACCACCTGCTGCTCTGGAGTTTCCTCCATCTTTACTTCCCACCATCCACCTGTGAGGGAGAAACTCTTGTCCTCATCCAACAGATGGGAAGACTGAGTCCCAGGCAGGGCAAGTGACTTGCCCAGGGCTCCAGAGCGAGAGAGCTGTGGAGCCAGGGTGCCGAGGCGGGCGAGCTTTGCGGGGATCGGGATCATACCTGGTGGGCCCGAGGACCGTGGGGTGCCCGTGGAAGGGCTGGGAGGGGGACACGCTGCCCTGTTCTTTGGGGCCATGGGTCACTGGGATGGGAGGCTGGGGACACTTGAAGGATCCCAGTCCAGCTGGGGCCTCTCCCTGCCACCAGGCCCCCTGCCCATGGAGGCCATTGAGAAGATGGCCAGCCTGTGCATGAGAGACCCGGATGAGGGTGAGGATGAGGGTACAGACGAGGAGGATGTGGAGGCTGATGATGACCTGCTGGTGAGCACCCCGGGGCAAGGCGGGGGCCTCCCATGCTGTCATTGCGCCATCCCGCGGGTCTTCATGCTCGGCCTGTGGCCGTGTGCCCCTGCAGGCAGAGCTAAACGAGGTCCTTGGGGAGGAGCAGAAGACTGTGGAGTCCCACTCTCCTGCCACTCAGGTACAGCCCAGCAACCTGCTCCGCATTGCCCAGAGTTCGAGGCCTTTCCTGGCCCCTCAGCCATGTTACCTTGGGCATGTGACGTGACACCAGGAACGGGAATAATGGCTTCCTGGCTGTGGGGGGCATTTGGGGACAGCTGGGCCAGGGGCAACATGCCTGGTGTGTGTGGAGACACTTGACAAGGGAACTCTTGGGGAGAACTCAGGAGGGGTCGCCACCCAGACCATGCCCCGGTCCCTCCAGCAGCCAAAGGCCACAGCCCCCAGCCCAGGGGTGGAGGCCACCTTGCAGGAGAGGTTGGCCCTCTACCAGACAGCGATCGAAAGCGCTAGGCGAGCTGGAGATGGTGCCAAGATGCGGCGCTATGACCGAGGGCTTAAGGTGAGCGGGCAGGTGACAGGAGGGTGCTGGGACCCTATCACTGCCCACTGCCTCCAGCTCCAGGCTCCTCTAAAACCCGCTTTCACGCCTTATCTCAGACACTCGAAAACCTGCTGGCCTCAGTCCGGAAGGGTAACACCATCGATGAAGGGGACATCCCGCCACCTGTGGCAGTGGGGAAGGGCCGGACAGCCACACCCTGCCACACTCCGACACCCACCCAGCCATCATCTGCAAACCAGCCAGTTCCAGAGCCCAGGGTCACGGGAGAAGGCCTTCCTGCCACTGCTCCCACCACATCCATTGGCTTGACTAAGCCCCAGCTTCCTCCAGGTAGGCCAAGGGCGGGGCTAGGCTGATGTGGGATTTGTGGGGGTGGTATTCAGCAGTTGGCCATTTTTATGGGGGTGCTGAGTCATTCATTCATTATTCTTTCATTCATTCATTCATTCATTGGGCATGTGCGAGCAGGGGGAGGGGCAGAGGGAGAGAGAAAATCCCAGCTCTGTGCTGAGCACCGAGCCCAACGCCGGGCTCAGTCCCACAGCCCAGAGATCATGACCTGAGCTGAAATCAGGAGTCAAAGGCTTAACCAACCGAGCCAGCCAGGCACCCCGATTGTTAGATATTCTGAACACCCCTCCCTTTCCTAGGTCCTCATGCCTCTGGAGTTCACCAGTACCTTTTTTCTGTGTGTGGCGATATAATAGGTGTAACATAACGGCCGTTGTAATCATTTTTCAGTGTGCACTTAATTGAGTGGCGTGTGGCACACTCACACAGCATGGTGCCCCCACCACTCTATCTTTTTCCAAAGAATTTTTGTCACCACAAACAAGAACTCTGTCCCAATGAAACACTAACTCCCGGTTCTCCCTCCCCCAGCCCCGGGCTCCCCCCATCTGCTCTCTGCCTGTGGATTTGCCCCTCCCAGATTTTTCATGTAAGCAGAACCACATGCTCTTTGTCCTTTTGGGTCCAGCTTCTTCCACTTCATGTGATGTGGCCGTGGGCATCAGAGCTCTGCTCCTTTGGAGGGCTACTGTTCTCACGCAGAGAGTTGGAAGTGGATAATTTCCAAGCCCTCAGCTTGTCTGTCTTCTCTCGTAAAACTCACCTGCTGGAGGTTTTCCAACCTTCCAAGAGGTTTTCCTTCTCTGCTTGCCCTCCTCGCACCACGGGAAAGGAGTGCCCGCCCTGGTGCCTTCTAGAATATCAACGCAGGCTCTGCCCCAGAGGCAGACACTCCCCAAGTGAACCAAGGAGACACTTAAAACTGGGCTGGCCTGGTTGACAAAGTAAACAGCAGGTCTCAATCTTTCCGCAGCCAGACTAGTTTCTAAGCCGTTTGTTCTGGCAAAGGTCAAGGAGGATTGTTGGACATTATCACCCGAACTTCACTGCCAAAATCACCAAAACATTTTACACGATGGGGTTTAGGCACATGGCTTGGCAGGTGTTCAGGGGATCCCCCGGCAGGATGATGACAAGACTCCGGCTCTTGCCATCTGTTTGTTGGTGTGAAGCAGGTTTCTTTATGCGTTAAAAAAAGAAAACAGGGAAGTTGGGAAAGACTAAACCAGGAAACAGTTCATCAGTAGAGGGTGGGCCTAGCCGGACCGTGCCAGGCAAGAAGTACCTTGCTCACAAAATTTTACTCTTGGCATATAAAAATTCTTTATCCGGAAGCTTGACATATTTAGGCTTTGCTTTCTTGCATGCTAATAATATCAGTGATTGAACCCAGAAGAACATTTTTTTTTTTTAAAGATTTTATTTATTTATTTGTCAGAGAGAGAGACAGAGAGAGAAAGATCACAAGTAGGCAGAGGCAGAGGGAGAAGCAGGCTCCCTGCCGAGCAAGGAGCCCGATATGGGACTCGATCCCAGGACGCTAGGATCATGACCTGAGCCAAAGGCAGCCGCTTAACCAACTGAGCCACCCAGGCGTCCCAGAAGAAGGTTTTCTTAACTCAGAGACTTGCAGTGATAGGTTGTAAAACCAGGCAAACATTAAGGTGTTTTTGCTTCAACCTACAGACAGCTTTTCCAGCAACGACACCTAAACCGAAAGCTGTAGGTACGGCTGTCAGTCTGAGAAGGTACAACGCATGCGGCTTTCCAGGCATTTCTAGGATTTGTGGACCCTGGGTGGTATATCTATTACACTTTGTCTTTTTTATACCAAAAACTGCACAGATTACTTTCAGTTTAGAGATACTTCCCCTGAAAACCTACTGAACTGTGTTATTTGATCCTGTAACACATTGAAAAGAAGCTTAACTCTTTGTTTCCTCGCTTGGCCAACGCAGTGCGGGGATGGATTTTGGCTGAGCAAGTGTAGGATAGGGCGGTCAAGAAAAGGCTTCACATTTACAATGACCCTTGAACAACACAGCTTTGAAGCAGGCAGGTCACTATTTCTTTGATTAACACAGTACAACACTATATTTTTCTTTCTCGTGGATTTCCTAGTCTCATTTTCTTTAGCTTACTTTTTTGTAAGAACGTGATATATAATGCACATAACATACAAAAGGTGAAGATCGACTGCTTTTATTATGGATAATGTTTCCGGTCAACAGTAAGCTCTCATGGTGAAGTTTTGGAGGAGTCAAAGGAGATTTTCAGCTGTGTGGCGGGAGGGGTCTTGGCACTCTTAACCCCCACATTGTTCAAGGGTCAACTGATGCCACTGTATACTTAGAAAGGGTTAAGATGCTGAATTTCGGGAGCACCTGGGTGGCTCAGTTAGTTAACATCTGCCTTCAGCTCAAGTCATGATCCCAGGGTCCTGGGATTGAGCCCTGCATCTGGCTCTCTGCTCAGCGGGGAGCCGGCCTCTCCCTCTCCCTCTGCCTGCTGTTCCCCCTGTTTGTGCTTTCTCTGTGTGTCAAATACATCAATAAAATCTTAAAGAAAAAAAAAAGGTGGTGAATTTCATGTGTATTTTGCCACAATTTTAAAAAATAAATAAAGTAGAGGCTTTAATCCAATGAGCTACCCAGGCACCCCAGACAAAAACTTTTAGATGCCAACTTAAAAATTCCTGAGGGTACAGAAGTTTTCCAAAATTCTCTGAAGGCCGCCAGTCCTGGGCTTGGGCGCCCGCCTTCAGGCTTGACCTCAGGGAGGCGACATCCCCTCTGAGCCTTGTTCTCATCCTTAAAATGGACCTCAAGAACAGTGTTCGTTGTGAGGATTAACTAGAACTGGTTCAGGCCTGCCTGGATGGCTTAGTCGGTTGAGTATCCGACTCTTGGTTCAGCTCAGGCCATGATCTCAGGGTCATGAGATCAAGCCCCACAGGGGACTTTGCACTCAGCATGGAGTCTGCTTGGCCCTCTCCCTCCCCCGCTGGCCCTCTGCCCTCTCTCTTTCTAAAATACATAAAATCTTAAAAAAGAAAAAAAAAGAAGAAGAAGGAGAGGGGTGCCTGGGTGGCTCAGTGGGTTAAGCCTCTGCCTTCGGCTCAGGTCATAATCCCAGGGTCCTGGGATCAAGCCCCACATCGGGCTCTCTGCTTAGCAGGGAGCCTGCTTCCTCCTCTCTCTCTCTCTCTGCCTACCTCTCTATCTACTCGTGATCTCTGTCTGTCTGTCAAATATATAAATAAAATCTTTAAAAAGAGAGAGAGAGAGAAATGATTCATACACTGTCCCCCCCTTCCAGGTCCCTGCAGCCCCGGCCCCCTGGCCCAGTTGCAGAGCCGCCAGCGGGAATATAAGTTGGCTGCCCTCCATGCCAAGCAGCAGGGAGATACTGTCACTGCTGCCAGGCACTTCCGTGTGGCTAAGGTGCGTCCAGGCAGGCGGACGGGGTCGGAGGGAGAAGACAGGATGCTCTCGACTTTGCATGGCTGCAAAGAACAGGAGCTCTGCAGTCACATAGGCCCAAATTTGGGTCCTGGCTGCCGGTCACTCTGGAGCTGTAGTTTGCTGTACCTCTTAAAGCCCCAGTATACTCTGTCTATGAAATGGGCATAAACATGGGAAGGGGCTTAAACAAGATGGTGCAGAGGAATGGATAGAGCTAGGAGTCCTCAGTCAAACGGTGAGGCCCAGAGGCTCCCCACAGGGTCCTGGCCCCCGGCTGCAGCTTCCTGCCCTGATCTCCTTTTCTCTCTCAGAGCTTTGATGCCGTCTTGGAGGCCCTGAGCCGGGGGGAGCCTGTGGACCTGTCCCGCCTGCCACCTCCCCCTGGTGAGAACCCTACCCTGCTCACCCTTCAGGACCTGATGCTGCCATCGTCACTGGTCACCTGGGAACCCCCTCAGGCCACACCAGCCTGGGGGTAGGGGGTGTCCAAGCAAGCCCCTCATTGGACTGGACCTCTCTGCCCTCAGACCAGCTGCCCCCAGACCCACCATCACCTCCACCACAGCCTCCAACTCCCACCACGGTGCCCTCCACGCCAGGTAGGCTCCTGGGAACCCTGTGTGGTGGGCAGGCCAGGGCAAGACAGTCTCCCTCCTTCCCAAGACTCTGAACACTGCCCTTCTGCCTCCCACCACCCCCCCATCTGCCCCAGAGGTTCCCCCACCTCCGCGGACTCTCCTGGAGGCCCTGGAGCAGCGGAAGGAGCGATACCACGTGGCTGCAGCCCAGGCCAAGGCCAAAGGGGACCAGCGAAAGGCTCGCATGCATGAGCGCATCATCAAGGTGTGTGGGGGTCTGGTGGGCAGGTAGGCATCCCCCAGAGACCTGGCCAGGTGGCCCTCATACCGTGTTTGTTGCAGCAATACCAAGACGCTATCCGAGCCCATAAGGCTGGCCGGGCTGTAGATGTGGCTGAGCTGCCGGTGCCCCCAGGTAGGCGCTGCCCCTCCCCCTAGCTCTCTGGCCTCTGAGGCTTTGCTGCTGCTATTGCTTCGGATGGTACCTTCCAGGGAGCTCTCTGCTATGCATTCAGGAATTCTGCAAACTTGTTAGACAGTTGGTACTTAAAGTTGGGTCCTAGTAGGAGTGTTTATACCATGGAAATGGGCAGACACTAAAAATTGGGCATTTATGTGGAGAACCCGTTCATCAGCCCGCCACCATCTAATCCCTCCATTTCTTCTTTGTTCAACTCACTCTCTCCTAGTCATCAGCTCTCAGCTTTACACATACCTACTCAGGCTCCCATCAGCCTCCCAGTGGGTTGGGGGTCTCCTCCTCTGGGTTCTCAGAGCTGCCTGTGTGTCCCCCATGGGAACAGTTATCGCTCAGCACCTTGGTGCCCTGGGAATCCCTCCAGGCCTGTGATCACTTCTTGTGCCCAGTAACCCACCTCATCTGGCGCTTGCTTGTTGGAGTCTGGTCGAGGCCCAGGGTCAGGGGAGAGGCCCCAAGAGGCAGGAGGGAGATTGGAATGGTCTGGTGTCTCCACAGAACCAGCAGGAGCTCCTTCCTGCTCTCAGAGTATATCCAAAGCCCTGAAGCTCCTTAGGAGGGGAAGGAACCCAGGTCTCCACCAGAGTGGCCTGGGTCTCTCCCTCCTGACTGGGCCCTGACTGGCCGCCCAGGCTTTCCCCCCATCCAGGGCCTGGAGGCCACTGAGCCCACCCAGCAGAGCCTGGTGGGGGTCCTGGAAACTGCCATGAAGCTGGCCAACCAGGATGAAGGCCCAGAGGATGAAGAGGATGAAGAACCTAAGAAGGTGTGTGTGAGCGGCTGGGGTCTTGGGGTGAGGCAGTAGGGTGGCAGCAAAGCAAAATCCTGCCGTTGGGGAAGAACGGTCTTATCCTCGCCCTGCCTCTTCCCGGCTTTGAGGCCATGGCAAGTCCTTTTGCTCTCTGATCCTGTCTCGTCATCTGTGAAGTAGGCGTGGTGACAGTCTCTGTCTCCCAGTCCTGTTGCAAAGATTCAGCGAGAATGGGACCATAGGTTGTGTTCAGTGCTGAGGAAATGGAAACTAAGACAGCCCCTGTTGTCAGCATCAGGCCCTGACCCTTTGGGGAGTGGAAGGACCGCAGGCACTGGGAGAGCTCTGACTTTCTCTCCATCCCTCAGCAGCCCACCAGCCCTCCAGCCCCCGCAGCCCAGCCCAAGGCCCCACCCTCAAAGGCAACCCCGTCAGGCTCCACCCCAGCAGCCAAAACAGCCCCCAAGGGCACATCCACTAGAGGTAGGTCCATCCTCCCCTCCCTGGCTGCCCATTGCCTGGCCATGGGCTGGGCAGTAGCCACTGACACCCCGTACCCACAGCCCAGCAGCAGCTGGCCTTCCTGGAGGGCCGCAAGAAGCAGCTTCTGCAGGCTGCGCTGCGAGCCAAGCAGAAGAATGACGTGGAGGGGGCCAAAATGCACCTGCGCCAGGCCAAGGGGCTGGAGCCCATGCTGGAGGCCTCACGCAACGGGCTGCCTGTGGACATCGCCAAGGTGAACTCTCTAGACCTGCTGGACTTTCCCAGGCACCCCGCCATGGGGCTCTGGCCACTTAGCCTTGTGACTGGGAGTAATATTAGGGCCCAGGCAAAGCTGCTATAACAAATAGGTCCCCCGAAGATGGTGGCTGAAAGAAGACAGACATATTTCTTGCATGTAATGCTCGGGGCAATCTGGGCTCTGAACAACAAAGCCCTCCAGGGCCCAGGTTCCTTCTGTCTTGTTGCTCTGCTGCACCCTAGGAGGTCACCTCTGTCCACATGGTGAGAGTGGGTTGATGCCCTGTCTGCATTCGGTTGGTGGGAAGCGGTGAGAAAAATAAAGGGCAGGGCAAGCAGTTTCCTTTAAAGGAAGTGACATGGTGTACTATCATTTCTGCTCACCTTGCACTGGCAGCTCTGAATCACATGGCTGCACCTAGCTGCAGGGGATGCTGGGACATGTAGTCTCTTGGCTGTGTGCCTAGCCAGAACGCCATTACTAGGAGAGACAGGGTAAGGATCACATCTGGGGGAGACGGTTGACAGATGCTGCCACTTTGGGAGGGACCATCCACTTTTCTCTTTGCACCACTTTTCACCTTCGGGAAGAAGAAAAGACCAGGGCGGGGGCAAAACAGTGGTCCAGGAAGGCCTTTCCAAGCAGGGTTGGCATTTCCATGGGTGGGCCTGTTTGTTGCTAACCAGCAGGCCTTCCCCACGGGCCTTGTCTTCCCCAGGTGCCACCCGCCCCCGTCAACAAGGACGACTTCTCTCTGGTCCAGCGGCCCGGCCCAGGTCTGTCTCAGGAGTCTGCCCGCCGCTACGGCGAACTCACCAAGCTCATAAGGCAGCAGCACGAGGTGAGGCGGGCCCCTGGCCCAGCTCAGCGGGCCTCCCTCAGGGTCAAGACCCCCCAACCCTCCCCTTACTGTCTCCTGCTCTTCAGATGTGCCTCAACCACTCTAACCAGTTCACCCACCTGGGCAACATCGCCGAAACCAGCAAGTAAGTGCCCCTGTCCCCACCTCTGCCACACATTTGCATCCCAGCCCACCCTTGGGACTAGGGACCTGAACAGGGCTCTCTTGGTGGCAGATTTGAGAAGCTGGCAGAGGATTGTAAACGGAGCATGGAGATTCTGAAGCAGGCATTCGCCCGGGGTCTCCCCACGCCCACTGCCCGCTTTGAGCAGAGAACCTTCAGCATCATCAAGTAAGGCCCTGATGCCCCTTGGCCCAGATGTCCCTTTGGAGAGGGGTTTGCCCTCCCCAGAAGCCAGCAGAAGGCTTGCCTCTGGGGGAGAGTTTGATTGGGTGGTGAAAGCATGGTATATGCAAGGGTCCTGAGGCAGCTATGAAGTGCAAGTGAAGGATGGTGATGGGATGTTGACAGTGACACATTGGGAACTGGGGAAGATCTAGTGAGTGCAGACATGGGCCCTGTTCCAAGGCCTGGGTGAGTCCTCGAGGTGATTATTGGTCCTGCTCCTTTCAAGCCTTCCCACACCCTGGGAATTGGGGTCATTTTTCCCATTTATAGATGAGGTTAGGGGCAGCCACTGCAATACTGTAAGACAGGTCACACCCCTCACCCCAGCTCCCCATCAACTCTCTCCACCCACGGTCCCCATTTTGCTTGCCTTCTGTCACACAGGCCTCTTTTTGGTCTCTCAGATGGACCAACCATATTCCTACTCAGGGCCTTTGCACTGGCTGTTTCCTCTGCCTAGACCCTCTCCCTGGGTCTCCATGTAGCAGTACCTCCCCAGCATCCAGAATCACCTGTGATATCACCTCCCCCAAGAAGCCCTCCTTGACCGCTCTGTCTATGGCAGCCCCTCCCGAGTGCACTCCACCCCCTCCCCTATTTTAATTCTCTGCAGGGTTGCTGCTCTATTTATGTATTCGTTGGTCCTCTGTTCACTGAGCTAGCTTGGGCTCCATGAGCACAGGGATGGGGTCTATCTCACTTTCTTCCATATCCCCAGCAGCGAGGACACCGGCAGACACATAGTAGGGGCTCCAGAAACATTGCTAAAGGAAGAGAAGGTCCCTCAGCAGCTAGGGAACTCACCGGCTGGTACATGGTAGGTGTCCAAGAAATGTCAGGTGAAGCGAATCAGGACCACCACACGGCAGCTGGAGCACTGGATGATGAATATCAGGGAACCCAGAAAGGTTAAATGAAAGGAAGCTCCCCCGGCAGTGAGGGCACCAGCTGGCACAAAGTGGGTCCCAGACGGATCCGTGCAGACTGAAGAAAGGTCTCAACATAAGTCATTGGCCAAATGGGACAGAGAACTCCAGTCTGTCTGATTTTAAAACTGAAGCCCACAAAGGCCAGCGCGGGGTTTGTTCTCCAGCCCCACCGAGGGAAGAGACGGTGGGTGGGCAGTGGGGCTGATGTGCTTCTGTCTCCCCGCCTGCCCTCCCGCAAGGATCTTCCCTGACCTCAGCAGCAATGACATGCTCCTGTTCATCGTGAAGGGGATCAACTTGCCCACGCCCCCAGGTGAGGGGCGGCAGGCTGGGGTCAGGGCTGTGGGACTGCCCCTCTGCCCAGTTCTGACCCTTGTCTGCCCACAGGATTGTCTCCCAGCGACCTGGATGTCTTTGTTCGGTTTGACTTCCCCTATCCCAATGTGGTACGTGGAGAGCCCAGGAGGAACGGACTCATCGGGCTGGGAATGGGCGGGCAGGGATCTTGGGGAGGCCCCAGCCTCCCTAAGCTTTCCTGCCTCCTATTTGGCTGTAGGAAGAAGCTCAGAAAGACAAGACCAGTGTGATTAAGAACACGGACTCTCCCGGTGAGCTGAGCGGAGGCTGAGTGGAGGCGGGAGGCACCCCAATGCCACTAGAATGTGAGGCCATAGCCTGACCCCTCCCTCTCTCTTCTTCGCCTGCCCCGTCCTCAACCCCCGAGTAGAGTTCAAGGAGCAGTTCAAGCTCTGCATCAATCGCAGCCACCGTGGCTTCCGAAGGGCCATCCAGACCAAAGGCATCAAATTCGAAGTGGTCCACAAGGGGTGAGCTGGGGGGTGCAGGTGCTGGGTGCACTCGGGGGGATTGGGGGGAGCTGCCCTGAGCCAACCGTCTTGTCCCCGTCACACATGCAGGGGGCTGTTCAAGACTGACCGGGTGCTGGGCACAGCCCAGCTCAAGCTGGACGCCCTGGAGACCGCATGCGAGGTCCGGGAGATCCTGGAGGTGAGACGTGGATATCTATCCGCAGGCTCTGGTGTGGCTCTGTCGCGTTTAACATGACTCACATTCCTCCTGCAGGCCCAGGGCCTCCCAAGGGTGTCCTCCAGTGACCTGCTTCTCCCCTGGTGGTGTGGGAGGGGGGGGGCAGCTCTAAATATTCCCAGCACGCTGCTCCATTTTGACCACTTTGTATCTCAGCATACCCAGGAGCTCATATTTTAGAAATCACGCTGGTCCCCCCTGATCCCAACCCTGGGCCTCCAGCCACTGCCGGCTTCTTAGGAGCCTCCCCTCATTTCCACGCAGGTCCTGGATGGTCGCAGGCCCACGGGGGGGCGGTTGGAGGTGATGGTCCGAATTCGGGAGCCGCTGACGGCGCAGCAGTTGGAGACCACAACTGAGAGGTGGCTGGTCGTCGACCCCGTGCCGGCAGCTGTGTCCACAGTGAGACTCCTGCCCATCAGCAACCCCAGGGAGGGAGGCTTGGTTCAAGGGGGCAGGGCCGACAATCACAACACTGGTTCTGTCCACTGAAGCAGGTTGCTGGGCCCAAAGGCAAGGCCCCTCCCGCGCCTGCCCCTGCGAGGGAACCAGGGAACAGGTAGGTGGCTGGATCAAGCCATCCGGGAGAGAAGCCCCTTCTTCCCGTCTTAGCCCCTCCTGGTCAGTTTCCCATCGGGCACAAATTGTAGTATGTCTCTCCTGTGTTCCAAAACGTGTCCTGCCCCACTCTCCTGCCCGGCTCTGACTGCTTTGGCTCCCAACTTGACTATGGCCTCCTCTAGGAAGCCTTCCCTGATCACCCAGCATTGCAGTGGCCTGAGTGAACAGCCATCATCCCCACTAGGCTGCGGGCTCAGCAACAGCAGGGTGGGCCTGGCTTGTCTCCTGCCATTCTTCAGTGCCCAATGTGTCTGTCAAGTTCATGGGGTCAGGGCTGGGGGGTTCCTTGCTGCACCTCACCCTTCCCCATCTCCATAGATCGGCACGGCCCCTGCATAGCCTCAGCGTGCTGGCCTTTGACCAAGAGCGTCTGGAGCGGAAGGTGGGTGCCTGCTCCGGTGGGGCAGGATTGGGGGTTCTGTAGGCCCCTGGGGTGGGGCCATCACAGTGCCCTGCTTTGCACCCCCCCAGATCCTGGCCCTCAGGCAGGCGCGGCGGCCGGTGCCCCCAGAAGTGGCCCAGCAGTACCAGGACATCGTGCAACGCAGCCAGTGGCAGAGGGCGCAGCTGGAGCAGGGGGGCCCGGGCATCCGGAGGGGTAGGGTCTCAGGGAGGGGTGCGTGGGGAGGGCGGGGCAGCCATCCCCATCCTGACCCGGTTCCCCCCCCACCCCCGCAGAGTACGCAGCCCAGCTGGAGCGTCAGCTGCAGTTCTACACAGAGGCCGCCCGGCGCCTGGGCAATGACGGCAGCAGGGTGAGCTGGGTGAGGGCTGGCAGGTCGGGGGTCGGGGGGTGGCGGGTACAGGGCTGCTGGTGGCGACGCGACCCACTGACCGCCTCTTGGCCTCCAGGAGGCTGCAAAGGAGGCACTGTACAGGCGGAACCTGGTAGAGAGTGAGGTGAGTGGCCGGGGTGTGGGAGGTGGTGTGGCTGTGGCCGTGAGCACCCCCTGACCGCTGTGGCCTCTCCCGCAGCTGCAGCGGCTCCACAGGTGAGGGGCCAACCAGGCGGGCGGCCCCTGGAGAGTGGGGAGCAGGCCCGAGGCCCTGGCCCTGGGAGGAGCAGACAAAGCCACAGCCGAGGACCAGACAAGCAGACAATCAGCGGACAGTCAGCTCCAGATGGACACATCCCCCCCACTGGGTTCCCCCAGCCAGGCCGCAGCTCCCTGGCAGGGGCCGCTGGGGATGGCACTGCCAGCCGGCTCATGCCCCTAACCCAGGCCTGGCTGGGGGGGCCCTGGACAGTCCTGTTTGCACAGCCTGGGGCGTCGGGCCCCTGGCCTGCCCCGGAAGTGGGGGGTCAGCTAGGACCAAGCCCCAAGGGCCCCTGCAAGCACTTTACTTCCTGTCCCTCCCCAGCCTTAACCCTGAAGCCCACCCACACCCCAAAGAAGCCGCTGAGGTCAGCCAGAGCCCAGCTGGCTCCCCAGGGCTGACACAGGGAATAAACAGCCAGGGCCACGCCTGGCTCACTCTGTCCTATCTTTCTTTCTTGCTTCCATCCTTTGTGACTAGCTGGAGCCCCCCCCCCACAGTCACCCCTGGGCTTGATGGCGACGTGTCTGCAAGAGGGGCAGGCTGTGGGGGAGTGTGCCCGTGAAGGATGTGTCCACTTCGTACACTTGCTGCAGGGACACGTGTGAGGGCCTGCGGCCTGCCTTGCGGTGTCCGCTGTGCCATGTGTTTCTGGAGCTGGTGGCCGTGGGCATATCTGGGTTTACACGTGTGGTCAGGCTTTACATGGCGGTTCCTGGTGGCCCACATGTGGATCAGGGCTTTGAGAGCCATGCCTGCTGCTCACCAGCTATGGGACCAAGTTGCCTGACCCTCTCAGCCTCCCATGGCCTCCCCTTCCTCAGCTGGCTGCCGGGGTTGGGGAGAGCCTGTCCTGCAAGGTGAAGGGCAGCTGGGGGGCGGTGAGCTTTATTGTTAGGATTTATTGTTGCTGTCTCCACCTGCACGGGGAGTAGGGCGTGTGTCCGGCAGGGTTGGCGTTGTCTGTGTGCCCGGCGTGCGAGCTGCACGCTTCAGTCTCTCCCAGGGCGCCCTGTGTGTGGAGGGGGTGCTCTTGCCTCAGCCTCTCGGCTGGCACAGGTTGGGCAGCCCTCAAGGCCCTCGAGAGCCTGGTCGAGGTCCCTGTGGACAGTCTCCTCAGTCCATGGCCCAGTGGAGCCCAGAGGTCCGGGCTGTACTGCCGGGCCCCTCCGGGCTCAGGAGCCCCCCGCCCGTGGCTGACGTGGAGCCGTGGGTGGCAGCTGGACCAGGACCTGCTCGGGGTTCCCCGCCGTATCCACCACACTCAGGTGCAGGAGGCCCAGGAAGGCCTCAGGTGCAATGCTGGTCATGTGGAGCCTGTTCGCCCTGGACCAAAAGGCGGGCATGAGGGGGGGTGCCAAGGAAGGGGGCTACAGCCATCCCGACCCACCCAGGCCTGCTGGGGTCCGCCACAGCCCCCCAGACCCCCCACCCCACCCACCTGGACCCCATCTGCCTGGCCGCCCCGGGGCACCTGAGGAAGAGGGCACGCAGGCGGGGCGTGCTGAGGAAGGCCTCGGAGCCCACGTGCCCGATGCGGTTGCCCTGCAGGTGGAGCTCCTCCAGCGCCTCGGGCAGGTCAGGGGGCACGAAGGACAGCTCATTGTGACTGAGGTCCAGCACCTGGGCAGAAGGGCGGAGACAGCGCGGTGGTGGCCCCGGGCCTGGAGCCATCCGCTCAGCCAGGCCCCAGGCTCTCCTCCGGGGTGCACACCAGCCTGGGCCTTCTGCCCCTCCCCGCGGCCCCTTCATAGCTTCCAAATGCCTCCCCTGGCCAGGGCTACACTGGCTTCCCTCTGGGGCAGCCCGTGATCTAGACGCTGAGATGCCAGTCAGACGGATGGATTCGGTCCGTCATGCACAAAGGTGGCACTTCCCTCCTCTTGCGCCCTCCTGACCCTGTTTACTTAGGATGGCTGCCGACTGCTCTCTCCCTCGCTAGCGTGTCCCGGCCGGGCCAGGGGCTGTGCCATTTTGTGCCCAGTGGCATCTGCAGCTCCTGGAACAGCACCTGGCACCCACAGATGCTCTCGGCTCTGGCACCTGGGGGGTTCAGAAGGAGCTAGCGGTGCCGTGTTTGCTGGGGGAGGTGGATGGGGTGGTCGCGGAGGACCCAGTGGCAGGGACAGCACGGCCAAAGGCCCGGAGGCTGCCCCTGTCTTACCCACCCCCGGCCCGTCCGCCAGGCTCTCTGTGGCCTCCCAAAGCCTTGCTCGGAGAGGCCGAGGGGCCGTGGGGACAGCGCGGCTAAACAGCCCGCCCCTGACCTGGAGGGCCTGTAGCTCGTGCCAGGTGCCAGGCCCGATGTCTCCGATCCGGAGGTGATTGTGCGCCAGGCTGAGCTCCCGCAGCTCGTGCAGGCCGGCCAGCAGCTCGGGCTCCAGGGCCCGCAGCTGGTTGCGCTGGAGCCGCAGGGTGTGCAGACCGCCGGGCAGGCCGCCAGGCACCCGGGTCAGCCGATTGCCAGCCAGGTCGAGGCTGCGCAGGGCGCGCAGGGGGCGGAAGGCCCGGCGGTGCACATGGGCACTGACCAGGCGGTTGTAGGCCAGGTTGAGCTCGGCCAGACCCGGCATGCCGGCCAGATCGCGGGCCCCCAGCGCGGTCACGTGGTTGTGCGGCAGCACCAGGGCCCGCAGGCGGCGGGGCAGCGCCAGGGGCACGCGCTCCAGCCTGTTGCCGTAGAGGTGCAGCGTGTGCAGGCCCCGCAGCGGCCGCAACGCCCCAGCGGGCAGCCCCGTCGCTCCCAGCTTGTTGTGCTGCAGCAGCAGGTAGCGCAGGCCCCGGGCCCCCCGCAGCCGGGCCGCCTCCACCCACCGGATGCAGTTGCGGCCCAGGTGCAGCACGGCCAGGGAGCGGGGCAGAGCGGCGGGCACCGAGGCCAGCTGGTTGTGGGACAGGTCCAGGTACTCGAGGTGGTACAGCTTGCTGGCGGGAGAGAGGGCCGGCGTCGGGCTGGGTGCCTCGAGTGGCAGGCGGGGGGTTGAGGAGCGGTCCTGAGATAGAAGCTGGAGACCCCAGCTTGGGGCTGGGTGAGTTGAGAGATCTGGGCGGGAGGCCCGCTTGCTGGTCAGGGCAGACGCCAGCCTGAGGGTAGATGTGGGGTGCAGGACAGAGTTCTGGGTCCGAGATGGGCATGCGGCAGTGATGACATTTGGATGGTGGAACTGAGCTAGAGCAGCCCGGAGCAGGGACGGCCTCTAGTTGCTTGGCTGAGCCCGGCGCACTGGCAGGAGCTCACCCAACGAGGCCCCAGTTTGGGAGTCATGCGCCAGAGGGGGATAGAGGGTTGGGGTGCCCAGGCTCTGAATCTTCAACCCCTCCTGCCAGCACGAGGCCGCATCCCTTTTTTCCTACCGTGTCCTGGGCCATACCTGAAAGTGGTGGCATCCAGGCCGCTGTCCGTCAGCTGGTTGTGCTGGAGGTAGAGTTCGCGGAGGTGGGTCTGGCGGCTCAAGGCTCCTCGGGGCACCTTGGAGATGAAGTTGTTCTGGGAAGGGAGGAGAGAATGAAATGGGGGTGGAGGGTGGTCAGGGAGCAAGGGCAGCGGGGAGCTATGGAAGGCTCTTGAGTAAGGGAGTGACAAGGAGCTCACTTGAGCAAGGCTGTTCGGAGAGCCCCTGTGAATGATCCGTGGACAAGACTCTAAGATATTCCTGACTCTGAGGAGGAGGAGGGCTCCCCCAGGAGAGAGGCAAGGGGGCCCCCCGAGGAGGCGGGAATGTGGGGGCGGCGGGGCGAGGGGGGCACCTGCAGGTGGAGCCGCTCCAGCGAGGGCGGCAGACTTGGCGGCAAGTAGCTGAGCCGGTTGCTGGAGAGGCTGAGGGTGACCACCGCTTCAGAGCCGTGGAAGGCGTCAGGGGGCAGGCCGGCGTTGCTCAGCTGGTTGTTGTGGAGGTACACGGACCTGAGGGGAGCCAGGCTGCGGCCACCAGCCTGCCCCGGGCCTTCCCACCGATCCCCATTCCTAGCCCGCTCCCCGGAGCTGCCTTCGGGTGTGCCCGTGCGTGTGTACACACGGCTGATGCCTCATTCTGGACTTCTCCCGATGGAGCTTCCAGGGCGTCCCGCCTCAGACACCGCCAGGCCAGGGCTCTGCCCCCTCTGACCCCCACGGGCAGGCATGGGATCCCCTCAGACTCCCAGGGATGGGGGTGACCCCAGGCACGTCTGAGGTTTGAGAGGTCAGGGCTGGGCCAGGGGCTGCTACCTGAGCGCAGGCTTCTCCCCGAAGGTGAGCGGGAAGATCTCTGTCACTTGGTTGGCAGCCAGGTCCGCAATTCGGAGGGAGCGGGGCAGAAACTGGGGGGCCACGGAGAGCTGTGGGAGCACAGCCACACTGGTCCCGGCGCCCTGCCCGGCAGCCCCCTGCCGGGCCTCTGGGGCGGGGGGGGGGGGGGGGGGGGGGGACGCGCACCTTGTTGTGAGCCACGTACAAGTGCCGCAGCTGCGTGAGCGACTCAAAGGCCTCGTCGGGCAGCCCTGGGGGCGGGGCGGGCAGTGAGGACCCTGGGCCGGGCCCAGAGCGGGGCAGCGAGGGCGTCCACGCCCCCAGCTGCCCCTGGGCTCCTGTCTGGGGACCAGCGGAGGCCCCTCCGGGCGCCTTCCCCCACACCTCCCCACCCGCCCTCCAAAGCCACAGCCCCCACCATGCCCCGAGTTTCCATCCTGCTCAGCAAAGGACAGTTCTGGGAAGTACCGCAGAGCTGCCCACAGAGCCGGCAGGGGAGGGGAGGGGCGGCCTCCGGCCCCCCCGCCTCCAGGGGTCCCCTCACCCCGCACCCTCAGAGGAGATGAGATTGTTGTGGAGGTTGAGGGTCCGCAGGCTGCTGAGACGCGACAGCTCGTTGTAGGGGAGCTCCTGGAGCTGGTTGTTCTGGGGGGGGGAGAGAGTCACACCCCTGAGCCTCAGCCGGTGGCCAGAGCCCCATTGCCTTAATCAAGGGAGCCTTGCCACCCCTCACCCCTACACTTGATCCGCAGAGCCCCATTACCCTGCATCTAGAACAACCCTGTGACCACACAAATGCTGACCCTCGGCACCCCATCTGTTCCGGTAATTGCCCCCGACCCCAAACAACCCCATAACTAAAAAAGACGCTGACATCTGATACTCCATCACCCCCACAATTGACCCAAATGCTCCATCTCTCTGACCCCCCAAAACCCTGTAACTGCCAAGACATTGACCTCTAACACCTCCAAACCCTCAGCCCCTCCTACTTCCAATATCCGTACCCCCACCTCCTCTTGCCCCCAATGCACAGACCCCAACACTCAGATCAAGGCCAGCTTCCACCATTGCCAACACCTCACTCCCACCCACGGACCCCGTACCCCATCCTCCTCAACCCCAGCACTCCATACGCTCACCCTACCAACCCCGCCCCGGACTCCACCTGCAGGGAGAGGTGCTGAGCTGCCCTGGTGATGTTGTCTGGGAACACCTGCAGGTCCAGGCCATTGCAGTCCACTGTGTCCGCCCGGGGGCAGGAGCAGCGCGGGGGGCAGGCCCGGGGCGGGGGCTGCGAGCTCTCCCCCATGTGGGGGAAGGCAGCGTCCTCCATGCCGGGCGTGGGCGGGGGGCCGGAAAGCAGCAGGAGCAGCAGCAGTAGGCTCAGCCGCTGCAGAGGGACAGATGGGTCAGGGTGTCCCCAGACCAGGCACCAGGTCACCATGGAGACAGGAGCATCCCCACATTGGGTGGGGGTGGCAGGGGGAGCAGGCAGACTCCCCTCCCTCCCTTGCCCTCTCCCCCGGCCCCCACCTTACCATAGCCAGCCCCAGCTCTGCCGTCTTGCTTGAAATGCCGACCAGGTCTCCCTAATGGAAACCAGGCAGTCACCTCCTGGAGTCTCTTCCGTGGCTGCCACTGCCCCCCATCTCTTGGCACGGGCCACCCTCCACCCAGCTTGTTCTCCCAGGGGCTGGAGGGGGGATGTGGAGAACTAGCTGGCCCACCCCCTTCCCCGCCCTGGGGAGGGTGGGCCGGCTGCCGGATGGGGTGGTGAGGACACGCCAGCCCGTCCCCTCGGTCCCACCCCCACCAACCACCCCAGCGCTGCTTGCGTAACCTCGGCCAGCCTGGGCCGGGCCACAGGAGCATGGAATGCTTGGGGGAAAGCTAAGATTCGCCCTGTCTGGTATTTGGGCCAACCACAGAAATAGGGGTGGGGGCAGAGGAGTGGAGGATGCTTCAAGCCACAGGAGGGTCCCCAAGGAACTGGGGCTGGCAGCAAGGGGTCAGGGCAGGTCTGGGCTCAGCCTGCCAGCCCAGATGCCAGGCTGGGGGCTCTCAGCCAGGTCTGCCATCTGGGCCCCTCCCCCTCCTCCCCGAATGGCCACGGCCGCCGCCTGAAAGGAAATTACACGTACTGAGGCACCAGCCCGGTGGTTAAGGATATGTGTTCAGCGCCAGCCTGCCTGGGCCTGAACCTGGGCTCTGCCACCTCTCTGGGCCTTGGTTTCCTACTCTGCAAAGTCGGGAGAGGGGGAGATGGTTGTCTCACCTCTCAGGAGCGGTATAAGGATCAAAGGAGGTAATCCACATGGGGTGGGAGAGACAGTGCCTGGCACATTCCACGCCCTCTACCCCAGAGCAGCAGCCTGGGGAGAAGAAGCCGACCTTCGCCCCAGGTCCTAGTTCCCAAGATGCACCACTTGCCAGCAAGGTGTCTTCAGGCAAATTGTTTTCCTGCCCAAACCTCAGTTTTCCCTCACATAAGACAGAGATGACAGAATACACTTCCTTCCTCGAAGGGCTCTCACAAGGCAAATACCAGGTAGTGGACAAAGCTCTAAGCACATCTGACCCTCATGAATGCCCAGCTCAGGAGTGGCTGAGCCGATGGGCTGTGGGAAGAAGGTAAAGGAGGTCGAGTTGGGGAGGTTTCCCAAAAGCAGAACCTGAGACAAGGATTGAGTGCATTTGTCTTAGAGAAAGAAGCTGTAGGAGAGCAAGGAAATGACAGAGGGAAGGGAGGGAGCAATCAATGATGAGTTATTGCTGGGATAGTCAACTTCCCTGGAGCTTACCAGTATCAGCACTCAAAACCCTGTGTCCCAGGAAACCATTAGTCCTGGGCCAGTTGGGACAGTTTGTCACTCTTGTTATCAAGCAAGTGCCCACCAGAGGCACGTGGGGTTCAGTCCTGCTGGGGAATCCTGGCAGGTTGCATAGGACACATGTCCTACCTGGGCAGGGGGTGGGGAGAGCTGGGATAGTGATTCTCCAACTCCCTCCATCGGGCACTGGTTGAGGGCTACCCCTAAAGGGTCTGAATTCACTGGCACTTTGGGGAGAACAGGCACCAGCCCTAAACAGATACAGGTGCCTGATGGTGAGGTCTGGGTGGAGCCTGGTGGGTTCCAGGCAGCACCTGTTACGGGAGGGTAGGGGTCAGTGAAGTACATCAGGGATGTAGGGGTGGGAAGAGGGGGTCAAGATGTGGCAGAATGGTGGAGAGAGAGGGTGTGTGTATTGTTAACCCCCCTACCATGGAGGAAGAAACTTGGGCGGTCATTTGCCCACATTTCCTGGGACTGTGTGGGGACACACAGGACAAGAGACACTCCAGGTCCCTCAGGGTTGGGGTAGGAGATGGGTCTTAGCTTCAGCCAGAAGAGAACAACAGTCCCCAGCCCAAGTTCTCCATATGGGACCAGTGGCTGTTAGCTTGGACACTGGGCAGAAGCTCCCCAGTCGCCCTAGCAGAGTAATGGTACTAGCCCCACAGACTACTGTATTACTCCATTGATCCTAGCCCCAGCGAGACCAAGCTGTTTCCGACAGGCCTCTTTCAGTTGCAAAGGGTGGAGAACCCAAACCAAACTAGCTAGTGCAAATGAGGGGATTTATTGACTCGTGAATAGAAATGTTCAATGGGTGTATCTTTCAGGCATAGCTGGATCCAGGAGCTCAAATGACATCCTCAGGATGGAATCCCTCTCCGTCTCTTGGCTCTGCTGGCAGACTTCCCTGTGTGGAGCCAAGATATCCCCAGCAGCAACACGTGCACATCTCCAGCTCTAAGCTTAAATCTCATTGGCCCAGCTTTGGTCACATGTCCTTCTGGAAACAGACTCTGTGGCCAGAAGGATGGAACGTGGTGATTGGTTAAGAACCCAACCATGGATCTTATAGATGACCCACTGGCCTTTTCTCTCTACAATAAACTCTTTTGTCTCTACCTTGCACTTGCCCAGCCCTGCCCTGCCCTGCCCTACCCTGCTCTGCCCTTCCTAGCCCTGCCTGGCGAAGTCCAGCCTTCCCCTACCCAGCAAAGGGTACTGCAAGAACTGCAGTGGCGGAGTGTAGGGGCCTATACCAGGCATAGAGCCTAGTATAATCACCACTTATGACACCTTCAGGGAGTGCATGTAGGATCGTGTCTGTATGTGTGGAAAGGTTTGCACGGGGAGCGACTGTTGGTGTCTCTTGGCTCTGACCTCAGAGTAGAGAGGACTACAGGGTCATGGGAACAAGGGACAGTTGCAGTAACCCTGGGCAGCTAGTGCAGTAATCTGGTCTCATTTTGGTCGCTGGGGGGTACTGGGAGTTGGGGTTTGATGTGAAAAAGAGCAAGATAATGATGGGAAATGTAGTCTCCCAATTAGAGAAGGAAAGGAAAGGTCTTAAATCAGTACCAACTAATGATCCCAAGGTACACCTTGGGCCCACCCCTCCTCATCCTCTAATGGCATTCAACCTCAAGACACAGGCAAAGGCCAAACTCAATCAGCCTTCGTCTGGCTAATTAGTCTTCCAGGATCTGACCAAATCTGTAAAATTACTGATAGTTAACATATGGCTGCCTAAGATGAAGAATTTCCCAGCCTCCCTTGCAGCTAAGTACAGCCCTGTGACTGTGTAAGCAGACAGGGTATGCACAACTTTGAGGGAATGGGAGTGCCTTTCTCCTCTTTGTTATTGGAAGGTCAGTGTGATGGCTGGGACACCATCAGCCATCTCGGGCCATGACGTTAGCCTGAGAATAGTGGCCTTGAGTGGTGGAGCAACAAGATAGAAGCAACCAGGGGGCACCTGGGTGGCTCAGTGGGTTAAAGCCTCTGCCTTCAGCTCGGGTCATGATCCCAGGGTCCTGGGATCGAGCCCCGCATCGGGCTCTCTGCTCCCCAAGGAGCCTGCTTCCTCCTCTCTCTCTGCCTGCCTCTTTGCCTACTTGTGATTTCTGTCAGGTAAATAAATAAAATATTAAAAAAAAAAAAGGATAGAAGCAACCTGCATCACATGTCTGGTGAAAGGCTATCCCTACAATGACTAGGATTTTGATCACCTCCTATCTACCCTGCTGATAAAGGAGAGATCTCCTGCTCTAAATGACATAAGGTAGTCAAGTGTTTGACACCCAAGCTTGTATAAACAGAATCAGCGTTGGCTTCTTAGTCATATACACTCACGGCCCAGAGGAGGGAAAGGACATTACACGATATGCAGAGCCACATGTTGGGCATGTTAGGATAATTTCTCAGGCTGGCAGAGAGATGAGCCCATTAGGCTGAGGACCAGATGGGGTACAGCTGGTCGGGCTGATAGCGTGGTTAACTGGGGGGGGGGAGCCTCTCCCTCCAGGCGGGGGGCATGTCTCACAAAAGCGGGGAAACTCATGGTTAAGCCCCTTTGGGGCCCTATGAGGCTCAAAGATTTTTTAAAAAATTATTTATTTATTTGAGAGAGAGAGCACGAGCAAGGGGAGGGGTAGAGGGAGAGGGAAAAGCAGACTCTCTGCTGAGCAGGGAGCCCAATTCTGGGTTCGATCCCAGGACCCTGAGATCATGACCTGAGCTGAAGGCAGACACTTAACCCACTGCGCCACCCGGGTGTCCCATGAAGATTTTTTTTAAAGATATATTTATTTATTATTTGAGAGAGAGAGGTGGCAGAGGGGCATAGGAAGGGGGAGAGAGAGAATCCCAAACAGACTCTGTGCTGAGCATGGAGCCTGACACGGGGCTTGATCTCACTACCCTAAGATCACGACCTGAGCCAAAACCAAGGGATCCTTAACTGACTGCGCCACCCAGGTGCCCCAGATGTCTTTCTTGTGTAAGCCACCATTTCTACTTCTTTCTCCTTTGAAAAAACAACATACACTAGTCTTAACAACTGCAGAAGCTATCCACAGAGTGATAGCTGAAGCCACAACACAGATGGCATTAGCCAAGGAGAAAATATAAAATGAGGAAGGCTCATGCCTGAGGGATGGGCAGAAGAGAGCCTGTAGGGGTCATGAAGAAGGAGGGTCAGAAAGAGAGAAGGAACCTGAAAGGAACCAGATGGTAAAACTGAAATTGTGCCTGCCCTGTTCTCATGATGGTTAATTGTATAGGTCAAGTGGAAGGTTATATTTTAAAATGATGTTGGGCCATGGAGTACCCAGATTAAACATGATTTCTGGGTGCATCTGTGAAGGTGTTTCCAGAAGATATTAGCATTTAGTTGTCCTCCCCAGGGCATCTGGGGCATCATTGCCCAAGACAGGCATCATTTAATCCATGAAGGGCCTGAATAGAACAAAAAGCAGAAAAGATGTGGCCAGGGCTCAGGGGGGCCAAGAGCAGGACCAAGACCCTGGCTCCAGGGGCCCCAACCAGACCAGGTTCAGCCACTTGCCACTGACAAAATCCAAAAGCAAGGAAGGGAATCTATTTCAGGGAGGCCAACGTCAGGAAAGACCTCAGACCAGTGTCTCAAAGACGGTCTCCCAAGTGCAGAAAATACTTCCAGGTTTATAGAAGGAAAATGTGGGGCACAGGTGGGTGGGTACATGCAGGTGGGCAGTGAAGGTCAAATCGATCATTGTCTTGGAGGCAGACCCTATTGTCTTGGATGGGGTCTGGCTGGCTCAGGGCTGTCCTTATGTTTTGAGTGGGTAGTCTCAGTTTCCATCGCAGGAATTTTTGCCCTCAGGGTCTTCCACGTGAGCTAAGAGACAAGCTGGGAAAAAGAACCCAACTTGGAAAGTTTGAGGTCCAAACGGAGGCAGCCAAAGTCCTCTTTCAAATGGAGGAATTGGCCCTTCCCTCTTCCGGTCTGACTTTGGAGTGGGACACTGATCTCCTGCCCTTGGACTGGGATTCGGGATTTACACCGTCAGCAACTCCCGGTCCTCAGCCTTGGGTGCTCAGACTGGAATTATACCCTGAGGCTCTCTCTCTCTGTTTAAAAAGATTTTATTTATTTATTGGACAGAGAGAGAGAGAGCAACCAGGGCGAGGAAGAGGGAGAAGCAGGCTCCCCGCCGAGCAGGACTCTGGGATCATGACCAGGTGGCCCTAAATCTTTCTATAGATAGATAATAGATGAGATTCCGATACACGTATGGATAGATCAATCAATAGACATAGATCTATATATATAGATCAAAGATACTATATATACATATGTATATATAAGGAGATATATGTAAAAAATAAACATATGATAAGAGGTATATACGGATACAGATATATCTATCTTATTGGTTCTGTTTCACATATGCATGTATAAAAGGATATACATATATATATATAAAGGATAAAGGATATATATATATGAGATATATCATATATACATAGAGATACATACCATATTGGTTTTGTTTCACATGTGTATTAGACGGGCAGGTGAGATCACTCTGTGTACCAAACAGCCCCGAAGGTCAGTGACTAACACGAGTTGGTCATCTGCACAATATGATCCCAACAGATCAGCAGGGGCTCTGAGCCCCACAGCCATTCAGGGAGCCAGCCCAACAGAAGCTGCCCCATCTTGAACCACAGCCCCCACCCCCTTTCATTGCTGGGCGCTGTGGAAAACAGAGATGGGACTCCCAAGTCAGCTTTTCAGGGTTTCCCATCCAGAAGTACCACCGAACCCTTCTGCTCCTGCTTCATGGGCCACGATCAGTCACATAGTCCTGCCTGACTGCCAGGGACAGAGAAAGTGAGAGCAAGGGTGGGGGGATGGGGAGGAGCCAGTGGAATATTTGGAGTATTACTCTTTATGCAGCACTCAAGGACCAGAAGTCTATTCTACAAAATCACTTTTTAAAAAGATTTTGGTGCCTGGGTGGCTCAGTGAGTGAAGCCTCTGCCTTCGGCTCAGGTCATGATCTCTGGGTCCTGGGATCGGGTCCCACATCGGGCTCTCTGCTCGGCAGGGAGCCTACTTCCCCCTGTTTCTCTGCCTGCCTCTGTGTCTACTTGTGATCTCTCTCTGTGTCAAATAAATAAGTAAAATTTTTAAAAATAAATAAATAAAAAGATTTTCTTTATTTATTTAAGGGAGAGAGTATGAGCCGGCAGGGGGAGGGGCAGAGGGAAAGAGAAGCGGGTTCCCTGCTGAGCAGGGGCTCCATCCCAGGACCCCAAGATCATGACACGAGCCAAAAGCAGATGCTTAGCCAACTGAGCCACCCAGGCGCCCCTATTTTGGAAAAACTCTTACAGAGCGGGTAACGGATACGTGCAAGGACATTCCCTGTGGGGCTCTTTTATTACAGTGAAAATTCTCTCTTGCCCTGGATCCCACACGAGTTTATGATTTTAATTCTCGTCACTTCCTCAGAGAGCCCCTTAACAGAACCCCCTGATCCGAAGCAACATTTTTGTCTCTCTCTCCTCTTCCCTGCTTTATTTTTCTTTCTGGTAAATTCTCATTTATATATTTGCCCACTGTCCATGGTCCTCCCCCGTGGTGGAGGTGGGCCCTTGGCCGTAGTCACCTCTGTTCTCCAGCACCTGGAATGGTGTCTAGTACATACCAGAGGTCAGCGAACATCCGTTGTGTGAGCAAATTTTTTTAAAAAGCCCATAAGAGGGAAATAAACAAATAAAAAGTGTGTCCTAAAATAAGAGAGACCCAGATCTAGACTTGCAAGGGACTACTCGATCTGCACATCATGCATTAGTTTCCTGGAGCTATTGTACCAATGGCCATAGACAAGATAGCTTAAAAACAACAGACATTTATTCGTTTCAGAAGTTCAAATTATTTATGTGGACTTGCAGAAACTGGAAGTCCAAAGTCAAGGTGTTGGCAGACTTGTTCCTTCTGGAGGCTCCTTCCTTGTATCTCTTCCAGCTTCTTGTGGTTGCTGGCGATCTTTGATGTTCTTGGGTCTGCGGCTGCGCCCCTGCACTCTCTGTCTCAGTTTCCACGTGGCCTTTTCCTCTGTGTGTGTGTGTGTGTGTGTGTGTGTGTGTGTGTGTGTGTGTGCGTCTGTTCCTCCTCCTCTCTCTTATAAGGACTCTGGTCATGGGATTTAGGGCCCAGCTGGTTAATCCAGGATAATCTCAAGATCTTTAACTTAATTATAAATTTTTTCCAAATAAGGTCATATTCACATGTTTAGTGGGTCAGGACATCAGAATATCATTTTGTGGCTCGCCATGCAAACTGTTGTATGGATTAGTGTGAGTCCGGCTAATCTTGGAGGGAAAAAAAGGTGTAGAACAAGGATGGCAATTTTGATCATTTTCACAAATTAAAAAAAAGGTAGGGTGCCTGGGTGGCTCAGTCAGTTAAGCGGCCGCCTCTGGCTCAGGTCATGATCCCAGGGTCCTGGAATAGAGTCCCACATCGGACTCCCGACCCAGCAGAAGGCCTGCTTCTCCCTCTCCCTCTGCCTGCTGCTCTGCCTGCTTGTGCTCTCTATCTCTCTGTCAAATAAATAAATAAATAATCTTAAAAAAAATTTAAAAGGGTATCTGCTGCCTTGGTGGGTGGGTAGGTAGCTGGGGCTAAGGGGAGAGGAGGTGTTGCCATCATATGTCCTTGTACGTTGAATTTAAAAAAAAAAAAACAGGGGCGCCTGGGTGGCTCAGTGGGTTAAGCCTCTGCCTTCGGCTTAGGTCATGATCTCAGGGTCCTGGGATCGAGCCCCGCATCGGGCTCTCTGCTCAGCAGGGAGCCTGCTTCCTCCTCTCTCTCTGCCTGCCTCTCTGCCTACTTGTGATCTCTCTCAGTCTGTCAAATAAATAAATGAAATCTTAAAAAAAAAAAAACAAACTTGACTGCAGTATTCATGACATGCAATAGTATGAAAATGCTTAAAGATTTTATTATTTATTTATTTATTTGGGAGGGAGAGAGAGAGCTTAAGTGGGGTGAGGAAAAGAGGGAGAGGAAGAGGGAATCTCAGGCAGACTCCCTGCTGAGCACAGAGCCAGACGCGGGGCTCCCATCTCACGACCCTGAGAACATGACCTGAGCCGAAATCAAGGGTCGGACCCTCAACCAACGGAGCCACCCAGACGCCCCCAGAATGAAAACATTTTAAAATGTGCATGAGTCAAAACTCATCGTTCCAAACCTCAGCAATTGTACACCGAGAAAACCGTAACCATAGTTACGGAACATTACCATCACCTCCAAAAGCGTCCTTCTGCAGCTGGGTCAGCCCTCCCTCCGCTTCCCCTTCACGCTCAACCCCAGGCAACCACGGATCTACAATCTGTCCCTGTGGGTCAGATTGCAGTTTCTACAAATTAATATGAATGGAATCATGGAGTGTGTAGTTTGTGGTGTTTGGCTTCTTCTATGTGGGGCAGTGAGTTTTATTTTTTTAATGTTTATTTTATTTATTTGACAGAAAGAGAGAGACAATGAGAGAGGGAACACAAGCAGGTTGTTCCCTCCCACAAGCAGGAAATGGGAGAGGGAGAAGTAGGCTTCCTGCTGAGCAGGGACCTCAATGTGGTGCCTGATGTGGGACTCAATCCCAGGATTCTGGGATCATGACCTGAGCCAAAGGCAGATGATTAACGAGGCGCCCCAAGGGACAGTGACTTTTATTTATTTATTTTTAAAGATTTTATTTATTCATTTGACAGAGAGCACAAGTAGGCAGAGAGACAGGCAGAGAGAGATGGAGAAGCAGGCTCCCTGCTGAGCAGAAAGCCCGATGCGGGACTCGATCCCAGGACCCTGGGATCATGACCTGAGCCGAAGGCAGAGGCTTTAACCCACTGAGCCACCCAGGCACCCCAGGACAGTGACTTTTAGATTCATCTGTGTTACATGCATTGAGAGTTCATTCCTCTTTTATTTTTTATTTATTTTTTTAAGATTTTATTTATTTATTTGTCAGAGGGAGAGCACAAGCAGGGGGAGAGGCAGAGGGAGAGGGAGAAGCAGGCCCCCCGCTGAGCAAGGAGCCCAATGCAGGACTCGATCCCAGGACATGGACCATGATCTGAGTTGAAGGCAGATGCTTAATGACTGAGGCACCTGGGCACCCCAAGTTCATTCCTCTTTTAAAATTTACTTAAAATTTTGAAAAATTGAGATAGAACGGGCATAGAACATGAGTCTTAGATGGACCATAATTTGTTCTTGTTTATTACTTGGATGGGCCACCATTTGTTTATCATATGCTAATGGTCTTCTACTTGCTTCTTATTTTGGGCTGTTGCATAAAACTGCTATGAACGGTCCTGAGCAAATCTGGCAGTATGTCTTAGAGAAGTTCTCTTGGGTAAATACATAGGAGTGACATGGCAGAATCATACAGTAAGTGTCCATTTAACTTAAGAAACTGCCCAATTGTCTTCCAAAGTCATTGTGCCACTTTCCACTCCCACAGGCACTCTGTGAGAGTTTCAGTTCCTCCAAGTCCTTGTCAACACTTGGTATGGTCAGACTTCAATTTTAGCCATTTTGGTGGGTGTGTCATGGTATGACATTGTGGCTAAATTTGTGTTTCTTTGAGGACTAATAATGTCAAACATCTTTTCTTGTGCTCATTGACCATTCTATGTCTTCCCTGTGCTGAATTTCAAACTGCATAAAGGTAATATTTATTTAAAAGTAAATGATCACACCCACTGGGACAGCTTGTATCAAAAAAGAGAAGACAACAAATGTTGGCAAAGATGTAGAGAAATTGGAACTCACTATCCACCCAGGTGCTACAACCACCTCTAAACCCCTTCCCATCTCTACCCCAATACCTGGGGTCCATGAACTGACCCGTTGGCTCTGAACATGACCACTTCTCTCCATCTCCATGCTATTACATGAATGAATCTAAGCCACCATAACTTCTCCCTGGCCTCCCTGAGGCCATTCTTGCCCACCACCCTTAGTCCCCTAAACATTCTCCACACAGAAACCAAATGATCTTTCACCAAAACTCTTCAAAAAAACCTTTTTATTTTGAAATAATGATAAATTTACAGAGGATTTGTGCTAAGGACAAAATGTTTCTGTCTCCAATAAATGCATGTGTTGAAACCTAGCCCCCAGTGTGATGGAATAGAAGATGGGACATGTGGGAGGTGATTAGATCACGAGGATGGAGACTCCATGAATGGGATTAGGACCCTGTAAGAGAGCTGGCTGGTGATGTCTCTCTCCCTCTCTCTCTTTCTGTCTCTCTCAGCCACGTGAGGATATAGTGAGGAGGCGATTGTCTACAATCTAGGGAGTGGTCCCTCACCAGATACTGGCTATGCCAGTGCCTTGGTCTTGGACTTCATAGCCTCCAGAACTGAGAGAAATAAATATAGTCTATGGTATTTTTATTATGGCAGCTCAACAGGCTAAGATAATTTGCAAAATTGGCACCCTGCAAAGTTGCAAAGTTCTTGTCTACCCTTTACCCCATTGGCCCGAATGTTAACATCTTATGTAGCTATGGTACAGTTGTCACAACTAAGAGATTAACTAATGTGGGCACAACACTGTTCATTAAACTCCAGGCTTATTATGAATTACACCAGTTTTCTCTCTGATGTCTTTTTCTGGTCCCAGATCCCACGCAGGACGTCACATTTCATTTATTGCATCTCCTGAGACTTCTCTAATCTGTGCCAATTTCTTCCTCATGCTTTGTTTCTCACAACCTTGACATTTTTTGAAAAAAGACTTATTTATTTACTTGAAAGAGAGGATGCAAATGGAGGGGAGGGGCAGAGGGAGCGGGGGAGAGAATCTCAAGTTGCCGACTCCGCCGTGAGCACAAAGTCCAACACAGGGCTCAGTCTCAGGACCACAGGATCAGGACGGGAGCTGAAACGAAGAGTTGGACCTTGACGAACTGGGCCACCCAGGTGCTCCCTCATGACCTTGACATTTTTGAAGTGTCCTAGCCAGGTCTTTTGTAGAATATCCCTCCGTTT